>NC_137454.1:138581056-139260462 GCF_964235325.1 Thermobia domestica | reverse complement strand
GTGTTGTGCTGCAGTTATTAATGAAACATTTTCTTGTAGGATAGGCATAAAATTATAAGGCGTTTTCGGAAATATTCGCCCAAATAAAATTAACCTCCCAAAGTAAACTATCTATTGTAAATTTTTCGATAAGAAAATGTCTTTTGCCATGTTGGAGTATTAACGAAATATTTGTATATAAAACAACAAAATCTCAGAAATCGTAAATCACAAAACTGTCAAAAATCTCACTTCAACAGTAACTATCTCTTGTAGTTCAGTATAGCTGGCACAATTTTAGGCCAAACTGGGACATAATTATTGAATTTTTGAAACTTTGCATACGAAATCTTTAAGGTAAGCGCAACAACATATTAAAAGTCCCTGCCTCTCCCACGCTTGCTTCATCCAATATGGCGGACAATCAAACATGGCTGTCAGCATACTGATGGGACAGCATATTTTTTTTTTCTAGCTTCTTGTTGCATTTACAGCAAAGTTGGCTTTAATTTCATCTCAGTTACACGGAACTGTTTGTATACTGTAATTTGTTAGTGCATGATAGTGACGAATTTATGCTCATTTCTTCTTTTTCAATGTTACAAAACATTATGTAATCCTAGATAATTACCTTCACCATCCTTTCGAGTATCAACTGAGTCCTTGCAAAACATTGAAAGACCAGTAATATCGGTAAAGCAAGTGATTTCGAGAAACTGTGTTAGTTCATGGAAAATGAGGATGAGTGTCAATATTCTATGGATGAGTTAATGTAGAAGATGGTTGAATTTGGAGGTGATGATTTGACGTACAATGAGAACAGCTGAAAATGAAACTTTTGAACTACTTTGGAAATCGCGTGATCATTACAGATATTCCAAGGAGAAGAAGCATAGTGATTCTGAAGAATACAGTACCTAATATTCTGAACGATGTTTGATATTATGAACGTGAAGCAGACACGACGAAAGAAAAAAAAAAAAGAGCGCATTATACTTACTGCGGCACAATTTATTAGACAAGATATACATGGTTATACAGATTCAGTGGATAAGTACCCAACAGTGACGATATGGAGAAAGGAGGAGCCTCATCCATCCCAGCCTCTTTTCACATATTTCTTCAAGAAGTTATAATGAAGACGAAGGACAAGGCATCATGGGAAAGAAAATGCACGTCAATAGGCAATTGTATAATAAAAGCAACCAGACCTCGTTCATTCAGATCCCCGCTGCTTCTTGCTACAGGAGTTCACGTTTATCGTCGATAGGCATCTCGCCAACTGGTAGAATTTCTTCCCAGAATCTATTTCAGTGAAGAATATAATGAAGTTATGTGGTATGAGAGACCTGCTCTATCAGTCGTGCAGAAGTTTCTGTAAGGTGGAAAAGGAACATTTCAAGCCTACAAAATAAACACCAACTACAGCAATTATTGGAAATTCGGCGCTATTCCGATTCTGCCATACAAAGTCCAAAGTGTTTTGTAACATTTGACCAACGCCTATATTTCAAAGCTCACGAGATTCTTGAAGTTCCTAAGCAAAATGGTGAGCTCTTGAATCTAGTAAATTAGGCTAGGAGGGTTTCACCTCCTAATGTCCTACCTGGAAACCGTAGGTTAGGCCCTATATAATGTCTGGCAGTGGTGGTGTGGAATTGTGGAAGGTAATACAGAAGGCTGTTTCAGCCTTATGGTAGTGAAGTACAGACCCGTGCCCTAGGGCGTAAAACCCAGTTTCCACTAGCGATCATGTTCGATGTGAGAGCCCCGTTGGTGAACGATTGCACGACATCGTAGTTTCCACTGAAGGAGACCTCTATTGAGCACTGCCTGATCCAATTTCGCCCACTCCTCCTTGCACACTTTCCAAAGGCCATCAAGTGTGATCGGACGACGCTTATTGATGTTCCGTTTGAGGAGGCCGAAAGCACAGAAGTTCATAGGGGATGCATCTGGTCACTTGACGGGGATGTCTCGAAATAGGATAGCCTTTACACCTGTCTCCTGGTTCATACGTGTCATGTAGGCCACCGTTCGTTTGGCAGTATGGCTGCTGGCCTTGTCCTGGTGGATGAACACACTGTCAATGTCATTGCTGTACAAAGCCGGGGCATGTTGACGATAGATGGGTTCCAGTACATGCTCGATATAATACGCTGCATTCACCTTGTCATTTGATGACACTCGGTGTATCGGAAGCTTTCCTTTTGCACAGAAACCCGTCTCTACCATAAATCCCTTTGGAAAACTCTCCTTGCAGGAGTGAACCCACTTTGCCTGATCGGTTCCATCACTGCGGCGGTAGTGAATTGCACGCCTCTGCTGGGATCCTGTCAAATAGACCCATGCTTCATCTAAGGTGATCACATGACGCCATTTGTCACCTGCCAGGTAACCTTCATACAGTCTTTTGCATGCCACCCGCCGTTCTGCGATGTGGGTTGGCTTCAGAACATGGACCCGCCGCTTGTGTGCAGTTCTGAGTCCCAAATTGTCGCGTATGATTCGGTGTTCAGTTGCAGTTGACCGTCCAACACGCCTCGCTATGTCACCTTGGGTGGATGGATTCTCCTGGGTCACAAACCGGCGGACCTTGGCAATGACTTCTTGACTGCGTTGTGGAGCCGGTTGCTTCTTTTGCCCCTTTTTGACGACGCATGGCAATGGTTTGCTCTGAGTTTGCATTGCGATGGATGACTGCATTAATTCCCTTATCAGACACTGTGAAACCTTTCTTCTTGCACTGTGTTCTTATTCGGCTATAGCTGTAGGCTATATCAGAAAGTGCTACGATGTAGCCCTCTCAAAAAAGGGTCGATTTTCAGCGGCATTCTGCTCACACACGTCTCTCCTCTGCACGGCTTGTACACAAGTGTCTGGTTACTCCGTACTGCGTGCGTCACGTTGCTGACGCGAAACTAGCGCCTCTGGTGGCGACTGCAAATTTCTACCCTAAGGATGAAACAGCCTTTACAAAATGATCTATTTCCAAACTGTGATCAGGCCATTCATATTTTTGAGAGCTCTCCGTGTATATATGTTTAGAGCATTCTTGAAAGTAGCAGCTTATCATATCCCCATAGATGGAATCCTGTCATCATCGCTCCAAGACCTTGGAATGGAAGTATTTAAACTAAATCATTTACTTTCTTCTGACGCGTTGAAACATGTAATATCGCGCGGTGTCAGAAGCTGAACTCTTTGGAAGCCGAAGTCGCCCTAGTAAGCTTTGGCTTCAGTATCTTCGTTAGATTGATGTAATGCGTCTGTATGTGAGAGCAGAGCGTACCAGTGACTGGAACTTGCATTTATATTGTGTACATCAAATGTTACCTCATTTCCATGCTGCAGGTCACACACTTTATGCCAAATGTGTCCATGCTTCAACTGAAAGAAAGTTTATCTTCTGAAGAATATTCATCCTTTTCTAGTGGCGATTTTACAGCTCCTCGATCAAAAAGACAGTGATCAGGTATGTGGACTGACATGATCATCGAGGATACAAAAGTCCATGTCAGAAGAGAGAAATTTCTACTGCAGCTGTACGGTGCTACAGTGCTCGCGCTGATGATATGTTGGAAACTTGTCGTTATTTCATGTATAAGAAATATGTAACAAGCTAACGCTTGTCTTCAAACTTCAACCATGCCACGCTTCCACCGACCATAGATACAAGTAAACTCCATTTCTTGGGCGTCTATCATCAAGGACAGGTCGTGACGGGGACATATCGCCTCGATGCTGACGTCCCCATTCATTTATTCATCAAGAGCAGGTATGGTTAGGGAACAGTTTAAATCTAAATGAATGGGGATGGAAGACTGTGGATGGACAACGTCTTCCAGTTCCGTGCCTTGTGCACGCAAAACCGCGCGTTGTTTATGTCGATGTGCAGGTCTTTTATGTACAAGTTTATGTACTTACTGTCGTGGTATTACCTGTGGAAATTCTCATACCTACAATGACTGAGACGGAAAATTCAGATAAACTGTGATGAAACAAATGTGTGTTCAGAGAACAAGCCCGACGTCAAATGATTCAAGTTAGCTGCTTAATAAGTGGAACATTTTCAATAACTCCATTTGTTTAATTGCTTTTAAATACAGTTTTGTGAGATACCTTTTTAAAAAGATAATATTCCAAAATAATCCAAGTGTCTGAGTGGTCTAGGTGGCCAGACTATTATTGATGACATCCACAGTTCGAGTCCTGGCGGGGGCATAGTGTTTGTGAACTTTAAATAAATATGTAAAAAGGCAAAGGAGCCAATAAGCTACATAATGAATTTCTAGTAACTAGAATGACCCATAAATATCACAGTTAATAGTCCAATCTAATCTATGTATACATTTACATGAGAGTAAATATGTTACCTTACTTCGATTTTTTTTTTTTTTTTTTCATTTCATTATTTTGAGACAATTTCTGACGAAGGCGTACTTCAATAATACATTTCACCTCAGGATAATCCTTGATGTATCTGCTGAGAGACAGTCCCTCTATAAATGCAACAAGTAGCCAGAAAAAAAAAAGTTTTGTGTCCCGTAAATGTGGTTGGCAGCCATATTGGATGAAGCAAGCGTCGGAGAGGTGGGGACTTTTAGTATGTTGTTATACATCCCTTAGGGACTCTGTGTGCAAAGTTTCAGAAATTCAACAATTATGTCCAGGTTCACCTCCTAGCTATACTGGGCTATTGTGGATATTCTCATGGAAGTTAATTTATGCAACATTATAAGAATGTTAATGAAATGTTTGTTTATGAATATCAACAAAATTGCCTGAGTCATTTCTGAGAAAGTAATGTGAAAAAAACACCTCATCAATAAACTCTCTCTTGTAAATTTATTCGTAAGGAGTAATTTACGTAACATTATAGAGTTATTAATGAAATATGAACAATATCACCTGAGTCGTTTTTTGAAGAAAGCACTCGGAAAAAAAAAACTCATCCCCAAGAATAAAGTACCCCTGATATATTTTTTTAGGAGGAATGAATTATGTCATATTATCAGGTTATTAATGAAATATTTAATTATGAAATATGAACCAACTCGCGAGAGTCCTTTTTGAGAAAATCGAAAGAAAAATCACTCCAGGAGTAAACTACTACTTGCATATTTTTTCAGGACAAATTAGGTGTATCATATTGGCAAGTTACTAATGAAATAGGGATAAAATCACCTGAGTCGTTTTCGAGAAAATTGTTCTAAAAACAAGAACTTCTCTCCACGAATAAACTACCTCTCGTGTATTGTTTCAGGAATAATGAGTTATTTCTTTAATATCTTGACAATATGGCATATTTACTTATGCAATATGAACAATATCGCCTGAGTCGTTTTTGAGAAAATCGTTTAAAAAAAAAACTCCAAGAATAAACTACCCCTTCTCGACTTTTTTCAGGGAAATGATTTATACTACAGTATGGGATTGTTATTGAAAAACTGATCTATGAAAAATAAAATCGTTAGAGCCGTTTTTGAGAAAATTGCAAATTTTGATTTTTATCTTCCAGTGAACTACTCATTTTTAAGGGTAGGAAGAAAATTCGACCTCCGCCCTGAAGAATCACATAAAAAACTTGTTCAAAATTTTTTCTCAATACGTTCAACGGTATGGCTTCTAAGCGAATGTACACTTCTCCAAAATGTAATTACGCACCTGAATTTTCCTAAGTCTCTTAAAATTATCAGTTTGGCAACAACGTATTCGAAGTAATAGGAGGGAAAGTCATAAGAAAAAAAATAACGAGACTTCCGAACATAGCCCATAGTAAGCTGTTTGAAATTCTTAGCTTCTTTTCTTACTTAATGTAATGATACTTTTAGAACAAAATAGTACCTTGACAAATGCAGAAAACTTGGTTGTAGGTAAAAATACACACACTTTTCGACCATAAAAATTGTTAAAATATTCCTTATCTATCCATACAACTGGAGGAAAGCTTTGTAGTTGTTTCGATAGCCATGCTTGTTTCTTTTTGTGGAATTCAATACTTTTGAATCTGATTCGAATCCCACTAGTTTTATAGTATATGTTTTATACGGAGGTGACTGACAACTTTCTAACCTATCCAAACACAGGGCTCATAGTGGTCTGGTCTCTTGTAAATAGTTGAAAAGTGACCAAAAGCACACGAAAAAGTGACCAAAATCTCATCATGCCACTTTTTTCCTTTGTCAATTTCTCCATCACCTCTCTTTTTGTTTGTTTTTTGTTTCTTCTTTACTTCTTTTTTTAGCTTCCTCCTTTCTTAGGTTTTCTAAGTATGCTTTGTAGTTACGGTAAGCAGACTTAGCAGATATAAGAAGCTTCTGAGTAAATGGAATCAGTTCTGGCCTATTTCCGAATTCCTTAATCCCAGACATTATATTCAACTTAGTATTATTGAGAGTTCTCAAAGGCATGAAATATTCAAATTCATCACCTACTCTTAAGAACATACAAGAAGCATAACACAAGACGAACATGATGAATCACACACACAACGTTGAGCGAAGCGTTAACTATTACGAGAGAAAACTAAAAGACTATTATGATATAGAAGAAAGAATAAACACAGAAGGGTTCTCAACTCCACCTTGAGAGCTTAAGCATCCCCCAACCATCCACTGTGCTTTAGAAAGAATAAAAGCTGAAGTGAGAATAAAACTGACTGTTTCACATGTGGCAGCAAGTACTGAAGCTTTCAGAAGAGTAATGAGTAACAAGTTTCTGTCTTTTTCCATTTATATATATATATATATATTGTGGAAAACTGCCAATGCAAAACATAAATCCCACGAAAAAGTCACTTTACCTCCCAAAAAAGTAACTTAGTGATCAACTTGAAAAAAATAACTTTTAGTTAAAAAAAAGTGACTCGCTATGAACCCTGCAAACATAAGAAATCACATAGGCGTAAAACCTTTCTATATATCCCAATGTGATTCCTTATTATTATTTTCAGCTTTATGAAAATCTTATGGATCGATGTAAGTAATCTGCACTGAGAAGAAATCACAAAATTCACAATGTATATTTGTTATTGAACTAGTTGCCTTGAAACTTGAGATAATCGATTACTTCTTTCAAGAATACCCACATGCCAAATGTATTACATAAGCATTGGTGTCACTTAAAATGATACACGTAATGGTAACATTCTTGACCTGTGCCACACTTGTGAAATAATTATTTGTTCACAGTTCTAGGAACTTTGTATTTATAGGAACCTAGGAACTCAGTATATATCAGAGTGTTCTTAAATTAACAGTACTTTTCCTGAGCCAGCTTCATAAACAGTGTGTCTTGAATGTCGCAACTTAGTGTGTAACTCTGCTGACTCTTCGGACCCGGTTCCAGGCGACTATCTGTTGTGTTTCCATTACTTTTTTTTTTTTTTTTTTTCAATTCATATACAGATCTTTCCACTTAGTGAATCAACCTTTGAACAACTGGACTGCAACAAAAGAACAAAATTAGTGGGAATAACAAAGACATTATATGGCATAAGTGATTATGGCAATAATATTTTGGACATTGCCAAACTTATTCAGTTTTACCTTGCCTTGTGAAGTTTCAAAGATGATATAAACAATGAGACAATGATAAACATGTGCATTAATTTGCCTAGTACAATGAGTTGTGGTAATAGGATTTAGCTTAAGGTGGATCACTAGGTGTTCTCGCTACTATGCTAAACGCTGCTTGATTAGTGCGGCGTTGCCAGGTACTGTCGAGTGTTTACTGGTGCCAGACAATTAAGGAAGTAATCATGGAATTCTGCTTGGATAATTACTGGAGAAATTAGTTTTCGACCCATACCGCAATTCACAGCTAAGTTCCGCTTCTCGAACTGCAACGCTAGAATCCAGGAATTAAACATACAAATTTGGCAACAACGCATTATGGCGTTCTGCGCAAGTGTCTTCTCAAAATCTATTTCCATAAATGTAAATTAATATTTAAATAAAATGTGCAACGTAACATGAAAAACGGTCAAACAATATATATATTATGTAATAAGATCGTTACTTTAAAGTACTTTGCACATTCAAATTAAACATTTCATAAAATTGAGCACTTCAAATAAGATGTAAAAGCAAATGCCATTGTTACAAGTGTCTTGTGTGCTCATTGTAAAACGAATCAAATATTTTCCTTTATTTGTTATCTTTTTCGATATCAGAAAACACAACCAGATGAATCAGTGTCTTGTGTTGTCGCTGAAACACAACTTTATCTTATAGTACAATATTTAAAATATCTAACGTTTCATTGTGCAATAGCTAAGGGAATGAGCTAAAATATGTACTGACTTCCGGGTGGTGATCCACCTTAAAGCGAACAAGAAATAAGACAATTCCACTGTCAACATGAATGCAGAACAGAGAAGTGGGGGATGTTATTACCTAACCAGCGAACGAGTGCGGGCGCCCGGTTTTGGAACTAAAATACAAACAACAGTGTTTCTAACCAGATTACTTCTAATTAAGCTATCACAGTTATTTTTGTCCTGTTCGTTATAACACTTCAAGCATAAGTTCAAGTTAAGACAAGCACAGTTTCAAAAGTTGTAGAAATTATTTACAAAACACTTTAAGGGTCTTAAAAAAACACTCCATATTACTTTGGCAATAACTTCCGAATAAACTAACCTAAGTGTTGTACAAAGAAACACTAAGATCTTCGTAGCATTCGAGTGAAGGGAATTCCTACTTCTCCTATTAACAAAACCTCGAAGTCATCTTGTGAATCAAAGTTATGCTTTGGAAACTGCGCTTTCATTGTTTAAAGCAAGTTCTATTGTGTAGTTTTGAGATAAGACGTCTTCGAAATTACGACCAAGTTGGACCATGTGATCTCCGATCGATTGTCTTGAGTAACAAAATTCATTGAGATCATTTTCGGATGTGTTGCAAAAGTCGTCAGAGAGAAACTGATAATTTTTCACCGCCACGCTCCTAACCGCCTCCGAAGACGACTTGGATCCGCCCCTGATTGAGATGTAGATAAAGAACTCTCTCTGATGTCTAATCTGTCATTATTTAGCATGATTTGGTAATTTAAAAAATCCAGTATTTCTGCCATATTTTGAAAACTTCATTTAAAAGAAATATACCCTATGTTACATTGGAGGCGATAGGGGAGTAAGTAAAGTTTAACGTGGGGTGCCTGACAATTGAAGGTTCCTTGTCTTTCCAAGAAATTGAACTCCAGTGAAATTCAGAAAAAAAAAATGAATTACGTATTAAAAAAAGAAATACATTCAGGATAACTATTACAGGCATTATGTTGTTATAAAATTAATGCTACTTTTGAATAGTGAATAGATATGTATTTGAATAAGAAAACCACTTGCATAAGTTTTTCTTCCACTGTTATCTCATTGCTCAAAGACACCGGTGATGAACCAATTGGCCGGAAATCACGTGGCCGCTTCTTACATTTTAATACTTAAGACTTGAAATAAAAATACAGATGTTTAAAGATGATTATTGCCTTTGAATTTCATGTGTGGACAACAATATAGGACTTTTCAGATGGTGGAGGGGGAGGGACAGGTTTTGTTAAACAAGACCGTACATCTGATATGTTTGAACTATAGGCAACTTGTGCTTACGGGCTAAACCCAGTCCTCTGAAGTCAATCGACAAATGATTATGTATTACAGACATAAAGATAAAACTAGGCTCCCAAGTTTTAAAATCATATTGTGTATAAAAACAGATAGTAGAATTAATTCTTTGTCACTTGAGACTTAGAATCCGAAAGAAATTCAGAGGGAGTTCAAGGGGAGTTTTTCCACTCATACATAAAAGTCGTGAGTTTATTACATGTTGAAGCAATGATACTTACGCTTACATTACCCCCCATACGCTGATGTTTTATGAAATGAAATTTCTTTAGTTTAACGCCCTATGATTATGCTCTTTATGCTAGAGGAGACAGATGATTAATGAAAGTGAAAGACGGTAAAATTAATTTTTGAGCTCTCACTGGGATTTCAACCCAGAACCAGGTACAACAAAGACACATGCGCTAACCAATAGACCAACGGAGAGGACTTCAGAGTTCTCGAGTAGAAATGTATCGGAATTCTTCCTTGGCTAAAACTCGAGAAAATAATTTATTTGTCAACCGATAAACATACATTAAAACAGACACAAGCATCGCGAGCCTTTACTTGATTTAAACTTACAGTTACAAGGTATTGCGCAAGTCTCTGAGCCATCAACCCTTAATTAATCTTGTAGTCATTGGCATCGTTATTCCTGCGTTTTACAGGTTGCTTCTGTCTTATAACGAAATCAATTTTTATACAATCTGCTTAATACATGGTAGAAACTCACTTGGTGCTATGTTGTTCTTAAAATTGTTAATTTCCATGCATATGTCATTATCCACAATACATCTGCATTACTGCAGGAATAACCATTCCGGATTCAATAACAACTATATAATTTATGGTATTCTTTATTAAGCGAAATAGATCAGGCTACTTTTTAGAAATCGTTGGATACACTGCAATGACGCTCTCCGCTCCCCTGTCCCATCGCGCTTACCTAGAAACTGATATAAACAGAACAGCAGTGCCCTCCGCGCTAATATCCTGGTCAGGTAATAAAAATTAACAAGGAGACCTGACAGACATGTTCTTCGGCTGCTACTTCTTGAAATATAGCTTTGACAATTAGATGTACCCGGCATGCTACATCTGAGTTTTCTCTACTGGTGGCTGACTTGTCCATCAAGAATGGTTCTATTGAGACGGTCAGTCTCTGGATGGTCCAAAATGCTGTCAGTACCCCTCAACTTCAGTGTTGGCCCTTAGATGCCTCAAAACTTCGTGAAAGAAAGGGCAAATGACCAAATTAGCTGTGGTCGATATCAGATTTAGGATTTTTAGATTTCTGGGCTCTTGCATCTATGGCTATTTAGCCCGTTACGTTTTGAGGGATGACCGTCTCTCGGCGAGCACACTATCCGGGGAAGGGGGACAGAGAAAGGAATCGGCCTGGGACCTATAAGTTTGGTACCAACCTGGCATTTTCCTGGTGCGAATGAGGAAAACCTCATTCAGGGTGGCTGGCCTGAAAAAGCGTTTACAGTTTTTCGACCGTGTCCTCACCGGGAATCGAACCCGGGACCTATGGTCGATATCGGATGAAGGCACATTGTGATAATTTTTAATTTTCTTGTGTAGAATCGATTATGACCTAACTTTCTAGTGAAGTCAATGTTCTCTGGCTTCCTGAGTTAACACTTATGGCACTATGCCCGTACGCCGTACGTTGTTCGTATTTTATCCCGCAGGACGGGCCTTTAATGTTATGTTATGGCTATGGGGAGGACAAGGGTTTTTTGGTGTTTTAACCCCATATGTTCTCTTAGTTCTTTCAACCCATGAAATAGTTTGTAGTAGTCTTCGAAAAGATGTACCTTCTCGAAACCATAAATAGTTTTACAAAAATGTTTATTTATTTTTACTAGCCAAAACATACAAGCATAATCTTAATACAAAAAAAATCCCAGATGTGCTGAAATGTATTGTTAGTAATAATATAATAATATTTCCTGTTTTCTACATTGCCTATGGATCCAGCGTAAACCTCACAGTTGAGAACATATCCGGTACCAGCATTACATAAAATGTACAACTTTATACCATATTTATTCGGTTTGTTTTTCATGTACACTCGAAACTGAATATGTCTGCGAAAAGGGAAAACACCCTCATCAATAGTAATATTTCGTCCTGAGTTGAAACTGCTCCTACATTTAAAAAAAATAATAATCTAGGTTTGTCCTTACTTTGAGAGGGGGTCATGGTTAGGTTTATCTGCAAATACAAACTTTGAATTGTCATTCAGATGAAGCATGAAGAATATTGACAAACCTGTCGCGTGTCAAGCTTCTTCCAAAAGTCGTAAGAAAAATGGCTTTATCGACCAATAATCCTCTAATTTCGATAGCTGAACAACACACATATGAAAAATAATTGCAAAGAAGTAACACAGTTCATAAAATATTACTGTAATCCACTTCTGCCACATATAACTTGGGTTCAACTTTCTTTGACGACGCAGCATCTCAGTTTTATCCCGATTTCACATGTTTGGACACATCTGCTCCAAAGAAAAGAAAAAAAACAATCTAACGGAGTGCATGAAGGATAAAGAGCAACGTTAAAACCCTACAGTTTCTTCGAAAACAGGCAAACACGGTTGGTCATCACGAGAAGACCACCTCCTGTCACTTCCTTGTACATTATTATGTAATGAAATTTTTCCATGGATCATTCTGCAATACGGAATTATCATCATTCCACACAGAACTACTGTCGCTTTCTCCGTCACTCCATCCCAGCTGGAAGTCTGGATCTTCATCTCCTTCTACATCAATGTCACTTATGTCAGATCCTGACAATTCACCAGTACATCTATAATATCGTCAGCATCCACATGCTCACGGCTGTGTGTAGAAGGCATTTTATCAGTGCTGATGTCGAGCTCAACTAGGAAGAAGGGAACACTGAATAGTACTAGTGCTGATATATGTTGGCTGTATGGCCAATGATGCACTTCTTTTCAATGCAATAGGGACGAATGCCATGTCGGGTACGTGTACGACCGTTATATTGCATTTAAAATGCCAAATAACAATCTGTCCATCATAAGGAAGTTTTGATATAGTGTCGTAATAGGTAATTTTTCATTCCAATTTTTCTACATTTTCGTCGTTTGTTGTAATGCAATAACATTACCATTATCTTTATTATTATCTTACAAGTAATGAACAATTATTGTCTATTACTACTAATTATTTGATTATATCTATAAACCTTACAGATACAGATAAATAAGCAACGTAATACTATATTACGACGGAGTGTGCCGTAAGTGAATGGAACTGTTGAATGATGATAATATAATCACGAATACAAAACATTGAACAGGAAGAAACATTTCGTGCGTTGAAGAATGAATAGTGGCAAATCAAAATAAGTGAACTCGAAGCGTTTAGTGTAATAGTGTATGCACATAATGTGTATCAATGTAATAATTTTGTCTGAAATTTGGCGCATACAATTTTCTAAGAAACAATAGTCTGCAGTTGTTTTATTGAAATAATATTTATCGTAATTGGTATGCCAACGGCAAATAACTAGCATTTAGAGAATGACAGGTTTGCATTATTTACTGAGATCTAGCGTAAATTCATTGAAAACTCGAGCATTTTTCATACCAGAACTACACATAACCATCGACAAATGGCTCCTTCCGACTAAGACTCTCTCTCCATTTACCTCGTTCGTTGCCTCGAAACCAGACAATAATTGAAGGTAGGTATTCACCCAATTTCTGCACATCTATAACAGGGCTGAACATATGAAGGAAAAAGGTTTTATTCAGAAATTGGTAGAAGGCTTCGTATTGATTACATGAAGAAAAACAAGAATACACCCCACACATCATCATAGGATTAGGCTGCATCAAAGCACAAACTGGATTGGAAAACGATATAAAAAGAACAAAATAATAAATAAAGAAACAAAAGAATTTTAACGCGTGTAGAAAGTTAGTCTTCAATCTTGGGATAAAAGAAAAAACTTATATAACATTTACCGAAAAAAAAAGTACGAACTTTGCAAAATTATATCTAACACTGAAGTCCCTTTATTCTTCTGGTTATGGCGCTGCTTTTCCGATATCATGAGAGGGGGGCAATAGGCATCACGGAAACAAAGCCTATTCTCTATGTTTACATAAAGATAAAAATATAAAAAGTTAGAGAAGACAAATCGTCAACCCGTGGGCGTTAAAGGGTAAGAAACTTCTTGGGCATTAGAGTGTTAATTTATTTGAAAAATCTCAGACAACTTCACTAAAACTATTCAATTTTGATGCAATGTTAGAATATTTTCTTGCTTAGTAATCGTCCTTATTTAATCAAGAATAAGAAGTGAATTAACGCCCAACATACACATCCCATGGCAAATTTCGTGAGAACTTTTCGAACGTGAGTTTCTACTATTTGACTCATCTATTTGTGTGCTTGTGTTGTTTCTCGAAAATTTTCCTAAAATACATGACATTAATGAAACTTACGTGCGTAGTTTTTGTTTAAGCTTCGGAAATAAGCCTATTCTTTGCGGTTAAAAAATAAAATAAAATAAAATAAAATAAAATCAAGTCCCAAGTTAGAAATTTACAAACTAATTTGATTATTTTACGAATTGATGGAAGTAACTTATAAAGTGAAGTTACAAAATAAGGATAAAAATCCTTGGATTTTTATAAAGTATAGCATGTTTTGTCGTCGTCTTGGGTTTAAATTAGTTAAAGTAAAAGCAACGGGGTAAATTCATCCTAACTTGACGAAAATAAAAAGAAGTTAAGCAGAAGTTAAGTTATTAGTTTTCCTATAAAATTGTTACTTTTCAAGAATTGTCCTTAAAAATTATTCGACTTTGATGATGCAATATGGTGTATATTTCCTTTAGTGTCTCCGATCACCTTCATTGCTTGAGGTTAAAACCAGTCAAGTATACAGGATAAACTCAGCTCTAACTTGGTAGTTTTATAATATAAACAATATTTAAAAATATATTTACGCTATTTTAGGTACCTATCCGTTTCTGAGGTTTGTATTCATAGGTATTTTTGATCGAGATCTCAGTTGTTTTCTGCTAATAACACTTTTTCCTTAACAC
The DNA here is from genome assembly GCF_964235325.1 of Thermobia domestica. Lineage (NCBI taxonomy): Eukaryota > Metazoa > Arthropoda > Insecta > Zygentoma > Lepismatidae > Thermobia > Thermobia domestica. The sequence goes on along the minus strand of NC_137454.1, from coordinate 139,245,779 downwards.
GGGATTTCTTTTATACAGTAGAGCGTCGATTATCCGAAGTAATTGGGGGACATGGGTGTTCGGAAAACTGGTTTGTTCGGATAATCGAACTGTACATGTTTATTTGCCAAAAAGAAGTACTGTACAGTAAATTTATTCATAAAAACAGGCATCTCTTTAAGTATTACAAAGTAACGTACAAAGGCAACTTTAGTAGGAATATATAGTATGTGGTACAGTTTATTAAACAAAAATATGTACATATTACATACGCATTTTGCATGAACAATACACACAGTACACAAAATTAACGTTTAAAAAAAATCCTTTATTTTGGTCTGTCTAAGCAAGCCTACACGCTTACGAGCAGCTAAGTCACGTACTTTTTTCATTACAGATATCTGAAAGTGGTCACTTTCATCTTGGGCTTCAAACCATCGCAAGGCAGTATCTAAACAAGTGAACGCCTCAGAAGCTGTTGGTATACTTTCATCTTCATTTGCGAGGTGCGAGCGAGACACGGTTCGGTTAAGCGGTCTTTCGGTTGACCGACGTTCGGATAATCGACGCTCTACTGTACTTCGAATCACTTTATAAAAGTAAACTTTCTACATTTCCTTATAAAGTTTTTTTCATTCTCTGTATTTTCCCACTTAAAACGAAAAAATGAAGCAGGCAGTTGCAATACTTTATCAGTAGAAACAAATAACGAACACTTGAACGTATTTTTTTTAAATGAAGTCATTCGTTACGTTCTGTTGTATAAGCTGAACATTTTGATAAATCATCTTCATATGATCCGATTACGTAATACCTTCAGATTTTTTTTTTAAATATAAGTACATTTACTCCCACCAGTTAGGGCATTAATACTCTTACGAAATACTGATTTGCAGAAATAATAATAATATAAATACGTCAGTAACTACCCATGTAATTTAAAATTTTTCTTTAGTTAATAACTGGAAAACCTTAAATAAATTGACAATTAAGAGTTGTCAAAAGTAAGAGTAAATCGCATACAGAAACGCCACTGATGTTTTTTCTCATTTCAGCATTTTCAAATACCTGAATTCTCTACGATTAAAAGACGCTTTTGGTGTTACATTTCAATATTTCACTTTTACTACTTTACACATTACAATAATTGTATATTTGAAAAAAATAATAAATAGTTAAAAAAAAAAAAAAAGAAAGAAAGAAAAGAAAAGGCAGGCAGGTAATGAGCACCTGCAATTTTAAGCTGGAAACCCGGGTTCACTCCCTAGCCCAACTGCAATTTTACACACTTTTAATTTCAGTGAATCTACACCTACCGAGATTTTGTATTAAAATTATCGGTTGTTTCTTCTGTTCCTTATTAGAAGTAATTTTCAGAGTATAATACCCCATTCTTTTATGATCAAACATATCATTTGAGTTGGAGAACATGAATATCAGTCATCTCTGAAAAATTGAATGTATCTTTTTCACAAGACCTCGTTATATCGGAACAAAGCCCATAATTTTAGAAAGGATACTATTTTTCACGTCTAGCTGAAAATGATCAAACTAGAACCATTCCACTTCTTCAATTTGGGCCACTTTTTTAGCGTATATAATCGTTTAAAAATATTTTTTTAAAAATTGCATGATAATTTTGTGGATCTGAATGTAAATCTTTATAATACGAGTATACATAACTTCAGGAACTAAAATGACGCATGGTTACAAATATTCACTTGGACTAATCTTGGTATACATCTGTTGTTTAGTAATTCCCGACACCTACACCACACTTATCACATCATATGGCATAGACGTATCAAAATAAAAACGCTTCTTTCGAAATAAAAATACCTCGATAATATCAGTAACAAAAATTGCCCCTTAAAAATTTGAATTTTCACAAAACCATTCTAAAACTTTTCTTTATGTAACTCAAACTGCAAACCTACAGTAAAGGATACTTATGACAAGCTAAAGCAGTACAAAATGTATGGAATGCAACACGTTATTCACACGTAAATGATTACGCGTAGATCAAGGTGAAACGGTATCTGCACAATTCAGGATCGTTTTCAGTAGTACCAAGAAAAGTTTTACAGTTGTTCTGCGAAATGTTTATGTTACTATAACCAGAAGAAATGTTTTTCTTTTGGAAAGACTATACCATAACGATGGATGTTTTGTGATGTGATGATTTTGTGTAGATGTTTAAGAAAACGACGCTGAAGAAAATGGGGTTCCTACTGAATATTTCAGCAGTTACTAAATAACCCAAACAACATTAGATCAAATAAATATTCATAACATATAATTACGCTCTACAACAGGATTAAGTCTCTTAATTAATTTCAATACAACCTGCTAGAACATTATTTTCTCCTTTGTATCAAACAATACACAACAGAAAATAATAATTTCATTTATTTCAAATTTTTATTACTGCATGTTTCTTGCGCTTCAAATGTTTTTGTTCTCGCCTAGAGGCTTGATTGTCGATGTCTATAATATGAGTAAAATAAATGAAAATATTGAAGAGAAAAAATGGGCTCACTGGGAAGAACAGTGCAAAGACGCATTTTCTTGTATGTTGACGCAATTCTCTCATCGTGATGATGTAGCTCGCTGTAAAATGGCGAGGTCAGACTAGTGAAGGTTGACAACTTTTGTTTCGCAAGTGAAGGTTGCCAACTCATATTGGTGTTTACCCTATGCCTTTTAAAAAAAAAAAAAAAAAAAAAAAAAAAAAAAAAAAAAAAAAAAAAAAAAAACTGTGCCATTTATTTATTCAACAAGAAGAGATCACTCTTAACGAATCCAGTAAAGGACTAAGGAAGAATTTGGTCAAGTCCTATATATGGAGTATTGGACTGCATGATTCAGACTTGGACATTACGGAAGTTAGGGAAGAAATATTTAGTGAGCTTCGAAATGTGCTGTTGGAGGAAGATGGTGAAGATAAAATGGACAGAGAATCATATGAAGATGTTTTAAAACAGGTAGGAAAAAAGAGGGCGCTTTTAGCCAGCACCCTTCGTAGGAAGGCCAATTGGATTGGGCACATCTTGCGGAGAAATTATCTTCTTCATACCGCCACAGAAGTAAAGATGGAAGGAAAGTGTGGGGTAGGAAGAACAACACAACTGATCCATGGATTTGAAAAATAGAAGAAAATACTGTGAGTTAAAAAAAGAAAGCTAAAGATCGATAAATGTGGAAGAAACATTTCCAGGTCCAAACCTTAAAACATCATTAGTCCCAGAACCTGCCAAAATGGAGAATACTTAATAATAATTTATTTAACCAACCCTTCTCTATATGAAGTCTTTGATTATTTAAAAGAATAAACTGATTTAAAAAATAATAATCCAAATAAAATTCTTTAGTCTAAATGCGGTTTCTTCTAAATGCTTCGAAAAACCTGAAAGGGTGTTCGGTTTTCGCATCCCTAACGGTATTCTTTGACATATATTTTTAATTTTGTTTTAGTCTACCTATATAACATTCTAGCAATTGCATTTGATGTTCTAGACCTCTGGTTTTTCATTCGGACTCTGTAACAATTCTGAATTGGATAATAGCTTTGCCCATTTTAAATAAACACGCTACCTTACTTTGAAAACGTACATTCTTTTTGACTCCATTATAGGGTTTAGGCAGCAACTTGATATCTTTTGCGTTGAGTTGAGTTGATTTTGAGTTTAACGTCCCGTTCAGCAGCGAGGCTATATGAGACGTGGACCTACTGATTAACGTGGAATCCGAACCACATGAGCTCCCGCCGGGAATCGAACCCGGGTCTCCCACGCCAAAGGCGCGTACGCTAACCGCTTAGCCACGGAGGAGCTCTTGATATCTTTTGCGTATCTAGGAAAAGCGTTATAGAATTCTGTTTGGGAAATTTAATTCCATTTTTTTTTACAGGCTCTTCCGTGCTAAAACATGTTTTTTTTTTTAGTATTTCAGTATTTATGCGAACATAAAAATGAGGACAGCCAGTTCAACTACTTACCGAAGGTTAATAAATTACTAAAATAATCCAGTAGATGAACTAAGCTTCGACTGAAGTAATATCATTTAGATTTTAACATTTGTATTGTTTATTCAGAATACTATATTTTTTCTTATATATATCTAGAAAGCTGTCTGTGAAAATGTATGGAGAAATCTTTAAATAAGACATCTTTGTATAAATGACCATCCCAGAAAATTCATAATGTACAAGAACTTACCTTTTCATATTATCAGGCGATTAGGTTAGTTAGTTAACACATATATATCAGCTGAAAAACAAAAACTCATATCCTGTAACCATCTTGAATTCTTTAATCTGCTTTTAATCGAATTCTGAAGAAACTTTGAGACAGGTCACCTTTGTACAAATGGCCAATAATAATTATAATAATAATAATATAAAAGAATTTCTTCAGTCTAAATTCTACAGTAGTTTGCACCAAATTTAGATACGTTGAAAGTACCTACTATAATGTTTTTTTTTTCTCGTTCCTTTGTTTTAACTGGTTCCTGGAATGGTTGCATATTACAATGCACAAATCCACCAAGATACGAATGCTTTTACAGTGATGAATATAAGAAGAAAAAAATAATAATAAATACTGTCACACATTATTTTCTTTGCTTCCTTTCGTTCTTGTATTGTCACGCCTGTAGTGGGAGAGCAAACACGAAAAAAAAAAGCGTTTTTAATATTTTTGTTTGTTTATCAGATCCAGCATCTCCTGTCACTTGGAAACAACACAAGAGAGAAATAGATTGCACTTATAGAGCACAAGTTCACAGTTAAAAACAGAAAAAAATATGGACAAACACACACATCTACAGACAGAGAGTTGTAAAAATACAGTTAGAAATGAGACCTCGTGAAAAATACTGAAGTCTTGATGTATCAATCGTCAAAACCACAACACCACCGTTTCTTTTAATTGGTGGAAACTTGTCGAAAAAATAATAGTAATAAGAATTCAACAGAGATTCAGTCGCCCATCTTTTTCTCACATTTCCCCAGTTTTTATTTTTTTACTTTTTAACTGGTTTCTCTTAAATACAGGATCATCCTGATAATCTAAAAACTGCACTATACAAAATTTATCTTTTATTTTTAGGGAGGGGGTGTTTTTAATCCTTCTTTTGTCATTTGGAATAATTACAAACTGGAAATGAGTGCTATTTTGGTTTGTTTTTGTTTTTGTTTACGGAAGAAAAAACTTGTACCTCCAACAGACATGAATTATATAACATTTGCATTTTTATAAATGTACTTTGATATTTTTTGTATTTTTCATTTTTTTACTGGGAAACAGACAGTGTAATCTACAGAAATGTCTAATAGAAACATTTCCCGGGGATAAAACACTCACTAACACAACAGATACAGCATTTCTCAATATGACCCTACCCTATTCCCTCGCACTGCCGAATATACGAATTATTTTTCATAGGTGTCCAGGCTCACTTGTTTTCTTTAATACCATGTAGAAATACTTATCGTTTTTTTGTCTTTTTGTTTTGTAAGCAGATGTAATAACATCACTCTTAGCTTATTTCTTCGTTACTTTTTCTTTCTATTAAGTACATAATACAGAATTTGTGTGCTTTTTTTAACGCCGTACTTTAAACACGTCCCGCACAACACATCCATTGCAATTTCACAGTCAATCTGTGTAAAATTATTATTTTTTTGTTTTCCACAACAGCGGGCACAATACTGTAGTTAAGTCTACTCAAGGGCAGAGACACAAAATGCACAACCTTGAGGGCTAGGAATGTTCCGACTACTGGCTCACTGCCGGCGACTTCTTTTCAGAGTCCTGGCTGGAAGGGGTATTACCTTGCGTAGTGGCAACAGGGCGTTCCCCACTACCTGTCCATGAATTGGCACCACTAGTCATGGGTGAGTCAGAAAAACTGTTCTCTTCCATGCTATTTTGTGCATCATATTGTGTGTTTTCCAGCCTCGTGATAAGACGCTCATCTTCATCTCCGAATTCTCCTCCCATCAGCGAGGGCTCACCAACTACCATCACATCCTGCCAGAAAAGAAACAAACGAAATTTCAAAGGTTTCCTAAGTCCTTTTTTCCTACAGTAAATAACAATGCATTAGAAATCTCAAACAGTAAAGTTACAAAGTGTAATTCAATTATGATACTTTCAAAATTGCCGTTTTTCCTTATACTTCTCTTATAATTATTGAAAAACTCTAGTTTCTACAACAGATGAAACTTCGATTGTTAATCGTTCCAAAACATTTGATATATTTTTTCAGTTGAACCTACAAAAACAACGGAGTAAATCTATGTTAAAGGTTTCCATCAGCATGATCATTTTCAACTGAAAGAAAAATTAATTGTATATCCAACTGTTATTTGCTATTGCTCGTGATTATGCATGACATGAAGTTCCTCGCACTTTTATTTTATCCCTCGCTCAACGTTTTAAGTTTTCAGAGAGGAGCGTTTTAAAAATAAGAATAAGTGTTCTGAACATTACTGTACACTTTGTATTGAAATTCGTTGACACATATATAAAATTCAATGGATATTTGATCTTTCAGATGAGATTCAAAGCGCTTGTCAATGTTTATGTAACTTTATATACATAAACACATATTTCTGAAATCATCTAAAATATTTTCTTTTTCACTTAAAAAAATCGACAAAATAAGAAACATCTGAAGTTATTGAAACTTTATACAACTGAAGTAAATCGGAAGCATGAAAGTCAAAACAGTGTGAAATAGGTAATATTGATATATGTGGAATTTTACTGTACTGGGATGAATATTAATGTACTTCTACTAAAATGAAACTAGTCTACGGAGGGAGAATTTTGCAAATTATTAGGTTTGGCATGCTTTGAAACTGCAAATAGAAATGTTTTGGTTATATGATGGGTGGTATGTTTTGATGGTTATAGGATGGATAGAAACGAATAGTTCATGTTAGGATTCGAAGTAGTATTTTAAAAAAATGCATGACTCCCTTCACGTTAGGGTTTATTCAGGAAGGTTGAATAGCATATATATAGACATATATATCAGAATTACTTTTAGATATATGAGATAGATGATTGGAGAATATATTGAAATGCGAGATACTTTGCAAATCTCACAACAGATTTGTCTTTTGTTTTTTGTACACTATAAATTTTATATTATGATTAAAACTTTAAAGATAAGAAAAATAAATCTATGTTGATGAGATTTACCTTTTTATATTCAATTTTTCACTAAATTTTCGTACACATTATTCTAGAGGCTTATTTTTATTATAATACTGATTATTTAAAAAAATGACTGGATTACACTTTCCAGTCCTGATGGTTCTTCATCAAAATGTGTACGTTGCGCTTTGTCCTTTCCATGTATTTTTCATCACTACACTTCACACACGCCTGAATGAACAGCCAGGTCTGTGAAATAGCTCTTACACTAGGTTAATTCTCTCTACATTTTTTGGAAAGATGATGTAAAAATATAGAATAAAGGAAAAAAACAAGCCAAGGTAAAAAATGACGGACACCTATTTCCAAAAAACAAACAAAAAAATCATCTACCACTCTTTCATAATGGTGCATTTCTATTCATTATTCTTCCCTATTGTGAATATATACAGGGTGTTGTAAAATACATGTTACAACGCTTAAGAGGTGATTCCTTAAATCAAATGAAAGAAAAAATATTTTAATAAGCATGAGTCGAAAAATGCCTCTTTTCAGTTATAAGCTGCCAAAAATGAGAAAAATCAGGTTTTAAAAGAACCTAGCTTGAAAATTGTGGCACCATCGCAAAACTGCCCAGAAACTAATATGCGCTCTTAATATATATCTATGTTTCAAAATCCTCCGATATTCGCGCAACGAATTGTATAGATAAAGTTGGGATACGAGGTTACTCTTTTAAGTACTAATTAAGCTTTAATAATATTCAGGTAGATATTTAAAAATTATCCATTTCTCTATAATGTCACAGCTATGCCTAGATCGAACACAAGGCTCTACATATTAGAGGTGAGAGCTTTTTTACTAGACCACTCATTGCAGTCCTTCAGTCAAGTGCTAAGCTAAAGGATATTGCTAATGGATGATGTACACTATTTTCAGTAAATCAATCACTCAATAAACAACGATTTAGTCAGTTCCCTGTATGTTATTTCTTAAGCGTCCAATAAGGAGGAAGCCTTTAGTAGCCATTTATTCTACAAGCATTTCAAAAGAACTTGCTTTGTTTTCAACGCGCTCTGTAAATACATTTTAAATGTTCATATTTACCACTACTGTTTTGTATTTCATGAAACAGTAATGGAACAACAGTATGTTGTTGTTACTCAGTAGAAGCAACTACTGTCAAGCTGAAGACTTGCGTTCAATTCCCTGACAGTTCATCCGTGCGACTTCTGTCTTTTCCTTTATGTATCCATTAGATTATATCCATTCGCGTTTATTAACATAATCAGTGAGTTTGAACAGAGCTTACTTATTAAACTCCATGATATCACGTATTTTTGTACTTTTAATTTTTAAAGAGGAGAAAGATAGTAAATACGCCCTTAAAAACGTTACTAAATGATATGTTAATATTGAAATTTCATCCTACTTTATCATCAACAGCTTTTCATTGAAGACAAAATATGTTGCCTGTAGTTGCATAACGTCAGAAAATAATACTGGTTGATACATGAAAGGGAAAGGTGATATAGTAATTTCAATTAGTAACAGAGAAATGGAATGATTTTTAAATACCATCTACTTCAATATTGTCAATAAAGCTTAATTAGTACTTAAAAAAAAGTATCCTCGTACTCCAATTTCCTCTATACAATTCATTGCGCCGATACCGGATGATTATGAAACATGAATATTTAGTAAGAGCGCATATTAGTTTCTGTGCAGTACCTTGAACCCCTGGCAATACGTGGCACAGTTTTCAAGTTTCAAGCTAGGATGCTTTAAAAGCTGATTTTTCGCATTTTCGGCGGCTTATAAATCTGAAAGGAGGTAAGCCATGCTTATTCGAACCTTTTTTTCACTTGACATAAGGAATTACCTCCTAAACGTTCGAACATGTATTTTGCAACTCTATTATATATTATATTATATATATATATATAGACCAATTTTTAAAAAATCACCAAAAATTTACACCGACTATAAATTCTACCTGAGAGATATTAGACACGACTCCCTATCTCTAAATTTTATTTGTATTTTTACAATAATATATATACATATAAGCTGTTTCACAATTCCTGTTATAACGAAAGCCATATGAACTAACTAGTGAGGTACCTGAAAAAAACTACTATATCCTACTAACTAGAATCTTGGATATATTGCTTTTTTTTGGGGGGGGGGGGGGTGGACTGAAGAAGCTTCAATAATTTCCCGAGCAAAGATATACTAATATGTGAAACTCTTTAAGGTTTTGAATTTGACACTATTGACTAGTTCAAATATGATATCCTCTCTGTTTCCTATAAAAATTGTAGTTTTAGTACTATGTGGTGTTAAAAATTTATATTCCGAGAAACTGCGAACCCCTCAACAGAGACCTTCCTTTATACAGAAGTTCTGGTTTGTTTTTGTGAGTCACCTCTCAAATATTGAACAGGAATTGTGAAACACTATGTAGATATACGAGAGATGGCTCCCCCTCCTCAATGGAACATCAAATCCAAAGGCACACTCTGGAAAGAAAAAAAAATCACTACTATTGTGGACATTTGCTACAGTTATTTGTTAACTAAAGCACTGATATATTCTCTATCTCATATGTAGCATTTCTCCACACCCTCTCAATCATGATTTGTTTTACCATTTTTTGCATAAAGGATTTCTTTACCTTTATAATTACTCATAAAGCGTATGGAACACAACGTTTTTTTATTTGTACTACAGGAGTAAGATCTACGAGATAGATCGAAAATTGGTCATATATGGAAGGCAAATTTGTTATAACTTACTCCTGAAATTTTCTGGACATTAACCATAGTAATATTGATCTCATTTTCAAATACAAAGGACAAAAATGATAGTCAAAAGGATAAAATCTCTACAGGACACTACAACTTATCTTGTACTTTGTTGCGAAAAACTCATATTTACAAAATCACAGTCCAGGGATAGTGGTATTAAAAAGAAATAATTATCAATATGATTGTATCGAATAATCTTAAGGCACAGACTCAGGAATACGTTACTTAATAAGGGAAGTTTTAGATTTTTAAAGACAAGTTTACGAATCAGCGATGAAATTTCAGTTGGATTGGAATACTGAAGAAAACGTATGTAGTTTCGATGACATATGTGAATCTGATTTCAAATGTCTACAACTTCCTCTATCAAGAGTTGGTTCATCTCAACGTAAACTAACCATATTCTTCTGATCACTGCAACGCTCGTGACTACATCGAGGAACACTCTACATATACTTAGCGCTGCCTGAAAGAATAGGCGCAAACAATACAATTACTTTCAAATGTGATGCAAGAGACTAGTTTCTTCCTTTTGATTTTATATAGCTTATTTGTGGTAAATATCAATATTCAAAACGAAAGAAGTAAATTTTTACTTGTCCATCTACATATCTACGAAGTACAACTTATATCGAAAACCATATGAACACCAAGTTACTTACTGTAGACTAGCGTATGTATAGAAATTTTGAAAGCAGATTCATACACAAAGAAAAACAATAAATCTTTCTTTAAAATCTATGAAAACCTAAGGCTGAACTTTTAAATTTCTTCCTTTTCAACCAAGCTACTCTAGGCAGGATATAGGTATTCGTATCTAGAACGGAAATATCATTTTAATTTTTAAGATTAAAAGAGATATACAGATTAAGCAAATAAATCTTACCAAGCTTCTTATACCACACGAAAGGAAAGAAAGTTTTCTCCACGTTTTAAAAGCTACAACTTCAAAAAGATGAAGGTGCTAACTAGAAGCTTGATGGTCCTGTCACCGTTTCTCGCATCTCTTACAAAGCGTCAAATCATCGAATATTTTACCATGAATTGATTGTATATATATATGACCTCTTGACGTTTAATCTACGTCAGTACATCTATTCGCTAAAATTGTTTTAATCTCTCGGAAATGTGCCTACAACACTTTGGTAAGTGGAAAATTTATGATCATTCATTTCGTACAAGGATTTTATCAGCAGACTGTATATAATATATCTCCACCAACAATCCACGAAGTGAACAATTTGTCAATATACAAGTAGTGAAATATATTTTAATGTCTTTTCTTCGTACCTTGACTCTCACTGCTGTCCTTAATATGCGCACAAATATACATTGCTGGAAGTACGTTCTCTCTTGGACATATCAATTTAAGTCAAGTCTACATATAGTCTATTTGCACTTGTTTTCTAGTTGTATAATGTAAATCGGAAAAGACCTGCGTACTTAATCGTTTTCTAGAAGCCCTTTATTACAACTTCAATGCTTTCCTGATTCGTATTAAAAAAAAAAAAAAAAAAAAAAAAAAAGTAACCACACAGAACGTCCTTTACGCCCGTATTCACACTACACTACTATGTTACGTTTCTTTTTCTTTCTTCTTTTTTTTTTTTTCGCTTGAAAATATAAGTTTTATATATTCTATCTTAGATTTTCCTACTGCAACAAGTTTATGGTTTTCCTCAGTCAATAATCTTCCCCAATTACTTTTAATTTGAAAACGTATACATAATTCCATCTGAAGTAATTGCTTGACATTTTTGCTACTGAAAAAGCAGTAGTATATCAACTATTCTCCATAACGTAACCGTTATCTTTTAAAATACATAGATCACTTTAGTATGAATGTCACACAGCAACTGCACACAAACGAACATTTCGACATATTAGTACATGAGTTTTATTTTCTTTAAAAAAGTATAACCACAAAAGGAAATATGATAATGAAAGCCAATCGAAGAATATAAATATATACACAATCTACTACTTCTACATCACAACACAAGAAATTATTCTGAGTGTGTTTGCCAATGCGTTTCTCTAAGGGAAATATTTCATACGAAGAAATGCACCACAAATTAAAAACAAAATTGAAGAATAAGACTTCAAACACTAGCTAAATGCTGTATTAACGTCTTTCCCTCGAGAGATATGCAAAACATGCATTAAGTCGTCTTAGTTATCTGTCCTCCTACGGAAAACCAACAGATTACTTGCACTGCGTTTCAATCTCAAAGGGCAAGCATATGAAAATGTTAATTTAGTACCAAAAATTCACAAGCATGAATGCAATGCATTGCCATGCAGGAAAAATAATAATAATAAATCTGTCATCACACAACATAACGATGTTAATTGGATTTACAATGGCTGGCAAAAAAGCTTTAGACAAAACATGAAGACACACCTAAAAAAAGGAGAGCAACCAACAGCTTCCTAAACAGACCACAAATGCCTCTCCAGAGCGAGATCCCGACAGCATTACAAGCAAACCTTCAGGCGCACAGGTTCCTGGTCAATGAGAACACACACACTCAATAAGGAGCCAAATAGAAAAGAAGGTGGACTAAGCACATTCTCTTTATCCTCAACACAGATGATTTTTTCCTCACAATGCAGCTGGAAACATCTGATTTCCTACTTTATTTAAGAGATCCTTCATGCAATTTCGTTTTGCTCTTTGCGGCTAATAAGAATTCTCCTCACAGAAAGAACACAAACAATTCATAAAAATTTACATCGTACCATCAAAGAAAATGATAAGTTCATTTTAATGCTTTTTTGTTTCAATTACAAGCTAGATAATGTTCTATGTTTCTACAGTAAGTATGTTCAAATATTGTCAATCAACGGTATGTGTTTTGTTTCCCCTGTATCGTCAAATAGTGTACAACTCTAAACGCTTCTTTTTTTTTAAGAGCTACAAAAGCTATAACGTTATCAAATGTTCTTATTACTAATAGTTACTGTGATAAATTAAGGATAAATTCTTATCTTCTAAACCACATGCTCCCAGATAGTTCGGAAGAACTTAATTTTTATTTATTAGCGCTAGAATAAGCTTTCTTCGGAATTTAAATGAATTCTTATCTGTTATAAAATATATAGAAATCATCAATCTACCTCTGAAATCCGTTCTTATTAACAAAAGAAGACAACTCAAATACTTTACATATAATATTTCACATTGTGTCGAGTAACCAATTGGTCATAGGATGCGAAAATTTGTATCCAAAACATAGTATGCCCGTACTTATTTGAAGAAAGAAAAAAAAAGGAAAGAAAAGAAACTTTTATCTTTATTTCACTCACTGAATTTACCAATTTCTAAGGTGTTTCGTATATACAATTATTAAGAATTCATATATATCATTAGGTATAATACTCATTCTTGAATTTTGACTCACGTTCCTACTTTCACTAGTGGAAACGCATTTACGAATACGCAGTAGGAATTAATGGATCCAGACTACAGATGGTAAATAGATAGCAGAGTGTAGTGATCCTAATATGGACATCCCATATAAGTTATACAGTATGTTTAGCACGTGTAATCATTTCAGGCGGGCAGTCAGCCAGTCGTATAGACGCTGAATGTATATCTGGGGAATGATATTCCAGCCTTGTTGTAAATCTTGACGTAGTCCTATCAGACCACACATGCTCGTTAAGGCTTAAGTCAGCAAACCTAGTAGGGCACGGTAGAAAACGTATACCGAATAGAACACACTAAAGTATGGGGACGCGCTTTATCCCACCACATGATGAAGCTCCGACGCACTTATCATATTCCCCTGAATGAAGACCAGAGGTGTAGCTTATTGCTCTCGAATCAGAATACAAGGTATGGGTTCTATGGAGAGTGTCTAAAAAGAAAAAATACAACCGCTGAATACAACCACTTATTATTCGCTTCTGCATCTCTCTTGAATCTCACTAAATATGTTCTGGGCTATGAGCAGGCGTCGGAGATAATCGTACGAGAGAACTAGAAGAACACAAACTTTCTTCCAACAATCAACTGTTTAGTCTTCGTGTGCCCATGGGGCCATAGCAGTTCCAATTATGCTGGCGATCGCTGCCCTACCAGTATCGAGGGTATATGAGACAAGATGTACTTTCTAAAATGGGATACGAACCTGTGCTCGAGTTTGTACGAGGCAAGGACTTTCAACGGAATCGAATTATGGGCATGCGCGTTAGCAATTCCGCCATGAAGAGACACATGAGTCACACGAAAGGTAATTCTGCAGAATGACCCATCGACCTTTAGCAGTCCCACTATATATGGCTACACTTGGGGTCCCTTACACAACAGGCGTTCGCCGGCCTTGTGGCATTATAGACACTGAACAATCCACATACAACTATACTCGCGTTTGTCAAACGACTTTCAAACTACTACCAGCATGCTCTCTACACACATATTCTATGGTGCGAATTTCGTATACGAGGCTTGGCTTTCTTAAATGCGTTTCTACCGGTGTCTGTTTGTTATATGATATGTTACTTATATTCATAGTTTTTTTTAGTTTGCATCTCTGTTCTGTTCATAAGTTCACTAATATAACAGCAGTATTCCTGTAGGTAGTAACGGATAAATAATTCTTTATTATCAGCCGTTCCGTACACCACTAGTACATTTTTACTCTCTCTAAAAGTGCTATATTGTGTTTTAACATGTCTGGCTTTCAGTGAGGATTTTCTAAATAGACTTATATAAAATAAACCGAGTTTCATTAACTATCAACTGTCTCAAAAAATCAGTGCCGCATAATGACATTAAATGTTTCGCTTTCCAATTACAATTTTTAAAGTACTTCAAAGCTATTAACGAAACCATACCAGACGAATAAACATACAAGGATTTTTAGAATGCGCTACAGAATATCAGCCTAAGAAAGTGTTTTAGAAAACTGTACTTTGTAAAAACAGACTATCATTACTGTTAGAGATTAATGCTGAATGTGTGCAGTTGCTTAAAACTAATAATAATAACAATTCCTAAATACAGCAATATATGTAACAACGGAAGAAACAGTCTTTTAACACAGAATAACTTCTGCTGAACTTAATACTTATAGGACTGTCAAACAACCGAATAGTTACTGTTTTTACTTCTTGTGCACCTACTATGGAGTTTAATTTTCTGCGTATCAAGTTTTCATTAGCTTACCGGAAAGATAAAACTAAACAAACCACATTAATATCTGCAATCAAAATATGTCTAAAAATGACTGTAAAATGAGAAAAGATTTTAATTTCTCATTTTCATTATTCTACTAGTATGGTCTAGTGCAGTGGTTCCCAACATGGCGGACGTGAAGAGTGAGCAAGGAAGGTGCAAGCTACTGACAGAAATAAACTATGAATAAAGCATCAATTGTAACAACTATTTATAATTTAGCTTTAGCAAACTTCATAGACGTGTTTGACATTTTGTATTTCCTACTCCTATTCAAGATTTTTAAGTAGTTAAAATCTTAATAAATAAAAACTGCTTAATAAATTGTTGTTATTATTGAAGAGTTGAGAATTCAATGGTGTGTCTGAAACCACAGATGGGGTCAGACCAATGAGCGGGAGGAAAGGGGAAGGGGATATGAAGTATGCAGGATGTACGAGAGCGGGCGCCAGATAAAAACAGTTGGGAACTACTGATCTAGGGTATACTTAAATAACAAATATTACTTTCGTTACTACTATGATTAGGGTTTTAATGATTTTGCATATATATTTATTACTTTCGTTTTCAATTTCCAATTACACTTTTAGCGTTTTTCAACGGTGTATAACATTTTCTCACATTCTAAGTATAAAATCTTTAAGCAATTTACAACATACTGTGTCGAAAGGAAACACTCTCTTGTGAGCTTTAAGTAAATCTGCTCGAGCTCCAGGTGTTTCCCTCAGCCCCATAATTCTAGGTTAGTATCTTCAAACATAGAATCTTACTGCGACTTTAAGTTAGTCTCCAATGTAAAATAGCCTCATGGCTTATCTGGAACTGGCTTTAAAAATACATTAATATTCTTTTTTTAATTATTATTTCTACTTCTACATAATTTGAGTCAATGTTATCACTACTCGTAGGTTCTATACCACAAATAGTAACGTTTTCAGACTATCTAGTTAAATAGAATAAACTGAATGACATTCAAAAATATACTACTTTAAAATATCAACATTCATTCAAATCAACTGCGCTAAATGTTTGTTCGAAGATTTACATTGAACATGGAATAATACAAGCTTTCTGTCTCGCTTAACTCATTAACATTAAATAATTGAGAAGCTGGATTCAGGAAACGTAAGCTTCAAAAACCGTTAATACTAATGTGTTTCCATAATAAATTAATTTTCAAGAGTAAAGCAAATACAGTGCAAGTAGCATACTAGGATTCAATGGGTTTTAAGAAAGTCACTTAGTATGTCCCTATTTCAAACTGGATTTCTATTCACTACCAAATAATAATTAACCTTGAAACGTATTCTACTATATTTACTACAACTGCATGTTCAAAAAACATAGTTACTTGTCTTAATACTACGTGTAAGTCCTCATGACCATACAAGTAAGTGTTCGGGCGGTGTCTAGGATATGATAGATCTTGTTTTAGATCTTGGCGTGGCTGGGGTATGGTCTTTACCTGAGCCTACATCCGTTACTTGGTGGTCAAGCGTCGTCGCATTATGTATGACATGCTCGATAGGACAGATTCGGAGACCTAGAAGGCCAGAATAGAAAATATATATCGAGTACAGTACATGTTTTTTCCCTGGCTGTATGGGGACGCATATTTTCATGCTGGAAAATAGGGTGTCAGAATGTGTTCAGGTGAGGTCAAAGGACAAGACTGACGACGTCACGAATGGGAAACCCTCCTGAATGAAGATCCACGTGAGGAGTTGTGTAATTTTATTTCCCCCATACCAGAATGACATATGAGTGCTGTATGATTAATGTTAACATCCATATGTTGAACTTTCTGTTCATTTGTGCGTCCATGGACTTGCACATTACTGTTACTGTATCCGAAATAAAAAAAAGCACTCGCCCCGATTCTGCCGTCTCTCCTGACACCACTGAACACGTTCTTAGCGATAAGCAGGCGTCAGGAGTAATGTTGAAAAGCAACACGAGAACGCTAACTTGTCTCTAACAATCAACTGTTTGGTATTCGTGCACACATGGGGAGCCACAGTGGCTGTGATTGCACTGGCAGTCGCTATCGTGTCAGTTAGGGCGGCACGAATGAGCCTTCTGTCTGAGAACTCCCGATGTGCTGAACCTTCTTGCCTCCCATTATCCTACATACCATCCATAGACCACTAACATTCTATGGAAGTATCAATTCTGTAGAACGATCACCCGGCCAAGCTCAGTCATTTGTCACATGAATAAAAAGCGTTCTCTGGCGTTGCCCTGTCATCGCAGATGCAGCTGTGATCTATAAATATAACTACATTCGTCTGACATACTTTCGTCTACATCCAAACTATTAACAGCATGTCCTCTGAAAACACTAGGATCAGCCTGCCTTTTACATTCACACCACATTGTGTAGTGTGAAGTACATTCGAATCGGAAGATGTACACGAGGTGTTTTTAAATGAGTTTCGACAAATGTATGTCTTAATATACTGAAATCTGTATATGAACGAAAGTGTTATTAAATAATTTTGTAACTGGTACATTTTTAATGTTAACTAAAAGCTCGAAGTACTTAGGTTTTCAAGTTTACTTTATTTATTTTTTAAATATTAAATGACTCCTGCAACAGAGCAAGTTCGAAATTATAAGCTGTAATTATAGGATTTTTAACACAACACAATGTTAGTTGACTTTCATAATGTTTAACCAACTTTATTGTATACGGAAACAGTAAATCATAACGAAGTTACAGATCATCAGGTTATTATATTCAGAACTTGCTAAATAAAAATATACTTATGTACAGTACACTAAGAGTTCCTTCTAGGAGAAATACTAATTAACATGTGCAAGTTAATACCTGTGCAATAAAGCCATAAATACTCAGCTCTTGTACGTGTGATATTCTTAATTCTCAATCTCTCTCCGTTCAAGCTATTTAACTTCCAGTTTTCCACTGGTCTTTCTGAACCACAGTGGAAGAAACTAGTTATTGTACCCACGCTCTACTGGATTCGTGGTTCCACTATATACGTTTATGAATGGGTTCGAACCTATCTTCGGATACAACATTCAGACAGCTAAAAATTTATCTGTGCAGTGGACTTTTTCTAAAAGTTGATTTCCATTAGTAAAAAAACCTTAAACATCGTCATACGAATTCATAAGTCGTTTTCATTATGTTACAGAAGTAATTAAGAATATTTTGATTATTTGCCGAACATGGATACTATTAAAACACGTATTTCGTTAATGGTATTGAATACATGCGCCTTTTTTTTTTTCAGTCCATTGATTTAAATCTTTTTTTCAGTCCATTGATTTAAATGGGGAATTACTTTTTTGTTTTCTTTTAAATGACGTGAAAACTTTAACGCTTTGATTTTACTGGCTTCTTCAAATCTATTTAAATGCTCCTTTATTCGTTAAAAATTAAAATTTATGATTTATAGTTTTAATATTTAATAATCAAATTTAATGTAAGTAATTTTAAGTATATATACACAATGCGAACTAATTTTGGAAAAGCAAGGGACATATAATAAGACTTGACATCAGTAAAATCACATCATTAAAATAGCAATTTACTTCTTAGAAAATAGATTACATAATTCCACATATAAATCAGTGGACTGAAAAACAAAGATGGTGCGTAGACACTTAACACAGTTAAGAGAGTTAAATCTTAGAACTGACCATGTTAGCAAAAATGAGTCTTAGTTTTTTCTCTCTCTTTCGTTCCCTCATTACCATATTCTTATTATTGTACTTAACGAACAGCTTTGAAACGGACCACAAAAACCGAGAAAACGACGCCAAATAATCTGTAATTTAAAGGCACCATACTTGATACCTTCAGGAGAAATGCCGATAAATTTAGCAGGATACAGGATTAGAATTTGAATTTTATTTTTCAATTATCAGATTGACGCACGACCACAAACAACAAAGAACATAGGAACGAAAATGGAATACACACACAATGACCTTTAAAAATAAATAAAATAAAAAAAGAAAACAAAAGAAAAGAAGAAAACATTTAAAACATGTTAAGACATTATATATAATTCTTGTCTCATGAAAACTGAAATCTTATCTTACAAGAAAATTACAATCTCATCCAGTGATGCTAAAACAGAAAGTATCTGGGCATTACTTACGTAATAGCTACAGATCAACAGAATTATATCCAATTAGAACACTGTGAATAGAATACCAAAATATAATTTCACTTAATATGAAAGACCTATATCTATCTCGAGATAAAGGATACCTTACGAACGATTTGGTCAATTAATAACCAAAATATTAGTATATTTTAACCAGAACTGAACCCGACATGATTTTCCGACCACCACTATATGAGTTAAAGATAATGTTATACATTGTGTCAAGGAAGTTTTGCAACAAAATCTTGTTTCGCATTTTTATTTTTATATAAACATCAAAGTTTCTGAAGCTGGGTACACTACCGTGTTTAAGATTTAAAACCTCGTAATTAATTTGCAGATTTTTGAAACTTTCTTGACACAATGACCAACGTGTGTGCTACACTAAATACTAGAGTAATAGTTATTTTGGGAATAATACTTACTTGGGATGCTAGCGAGAAGTTTGGTCCAGGAGATCGCTTCTTATTTGGGGCAGGAGGTGTACTATTTGCACCTGATTGTGAACCTTTTCGTTTCCGTCGCTTGTTCTGGGGCCGGTTTGTCTCTGGACAACAAGAAAGGTATGACAATTACACAATAAAGATTTGCTTCTTAAAACTAAGAACTTTATTTTCCAAATGATTCAATCGTCAGCTTAACAGTTTCCAAGTCTAATATCTAACAGAACTTGAAAAAGAACTAACAAATCGCTATTACCGAACTAAACATTTTTTCAGTCGTAAAAGATTGATGTAAATCTTCGAATGATAAACAGACCTAAGTTTGCTCGAATCACAGAAACTAAAAGGATCGAGTGTCTGAAATATCTAACCAATACCTAAGAATATATACTTAGGCAAAATATATTCAATTTACAAGAATAGATAAGAGCGTACTTCTCGCATTTTAAAGATTTCAACTGCATGTTAGTGCTTGTATTTTCTGCCAGGATATCTAGCTGGTGATAGATATACAACAAATAATTAGTTTAATTTCACGGTAATAGCTACAAAGGCAAACCGACAATACATTCGGCTGAAGGAAAATATAACAATCAACTCGATCTATTATCAGTTAAATGTCCTACGAACGATTTCGAAACGGAAATTCCAGCTCTCTCTTGGTATTCCAGCAAATCATATCTGGATGCATCAAGGTAACAGGGTTCCCACTCATTTTCCAAGATCAAATTCCCTGACTTTTCCAGTTTTTCCAGGTCACTTCTCAGAAATTTCCATGTACACCATTTTGTAGCACATATTTGTACCAGTGCATAATACAAAGTCCAAATCTAAAAGATACGGTAAGTGGATTTCAATCACCATGAAATGGATTATCCACATACATAGATTACTATCGTTATGGAAACAACAAAAACATTTCATAATTCCATGAGAAAATAAAGATCATAGTTGCATGAAAATAAAGATTAATTAAAAAATGTCAATGTATTCTTTCCTTAAACTGCTTTGAACATAGTTAGCACATTAGCTTCCAAGTAATTTCAAAAACGATCTAACATTATTTTTCCATCCCAGGAATTTGAATCGTCTCATCTTTAGATACTAACAACAAGAAAAGCAAGAAAATTCACATAGTAACACGGCAC
The DNA here is from genome assembly GCF_964235325.1 of Thermobia domestica. Lineage (NCBI taxonomy): Eukaryota > Metazoa > Arthropoda > Insecta > Zygentoma > Lepismatidae > Thermobia > Thermobia domestica. The sequence goes on along the minus strand of NC_137454.1, from coordinate 139,224,912 downwards.
ACACGATTATCTATTTTCATGGATCACTATAAAAGTATTAGAGATTTTTTTCACTTTTGTAACAAGAAAAAAGTTCAAAACTTTTTTTTTTTTTTAATACATGTAAAAGTACAAAAGACACTTTGACTTTCAACATTAGAAATGCAGAAGTCAAACACATTCATGCACTAACCCAGGAAATGCCCTCTTATATTTTTTTAAAAGTGGAAATATTAAACCACTGGCTCTAGTTGCAAGAGTTGCCACCTCTTTCAAGCATTTATCATTACATAAGAAATACCTGCTGTAGCTAAATGAAATTTAAACAATAAGTTATGAAATTCCCTGACTTTCCCAGGTTTTCAGACATTTTAGTGAAATTCTCTGACTTTTCCAAGACTTTTTAGTGCTAAGCTTGATTCCCTGACTATTCCAGGTTTTCCAGGTGAGTGGGAACCCTGGGTAAGGCTTCCAGACCTCACATCAGCTTTAACAATCAATTTTTGGTAAAGATGGAGAAAGAAATGGGAATACTTGCTATAATATAAAGTGACATTCTCGTAAAATCATATGATGCATGACCAATGGTAATATGCATTTGAGCTTCTAAAAAGGATCCTTGGAAGCAGACGACCAACGAAAGGTTTCTAAAAAGCCGGCCAGCAAAGGTGGGATACAATCATTACTATACTTCGCTCAAGCCTACTACAATGGAAGCTAAGGACAAGCACTGCAGTTTAACAATTATCTTTGGTGGTGTCGTGGGTTTTCATAAAGTGCTTATGGTTTGAACTTGTTTCCATAAATCAAGAACATCATCCGTAATATGAATAGCAGCAGATATATGAGAATTTGATAAGGCAAAGAGTTTTTTGGATTATGCAGTTACTTTCTACGCTTTCTTTCTTTCCTTTTAGGAACTGTTTTGGTGTAGTTTCTAGTACTGAGTATTATAGTATTTTTTATATGTAGCATTTTAGCTGTTTCTTTGTTTGCTTTTGTCTGGTTCTTTCCTTGTTTTCTCATCTTCAATGTTCTGCCCTACACACTCCGAAATGTTAAATCTCAAAGCTTCACGGACCGCAAGTTGGACATCCTACCTTAAGTTGTATGTTATTCTTTTTTCTCCTAATCTCACCACTATCCCCTTTCGTTTTTCCTATACAGTTGTATCTCATGAGTATATTTGCAAAGTAGGTCTTTAAAAGTATTTATTGTACCTGATAACTGTAGAATTTAATTTATGATCAAGGCACTTTTAGTAATGATGAAGTAGAAGCACAAGAACAAAATTCTAATATGATTATAACTGATACACGAATACTATTCAACTTTCTGCTTTTAATCTGTTTATTTAACGTAACGTTGTACTAAATAAATTTCATTTTAATTATTGATTTGTATGTAAGTATAAACATTTTTATGAAAACTATAATTAATAACTAGTGACTCTTATTTGTTTCTTTCTTTATTTCTTATAACTAAATATTTTCGCTTACCACAATAAATTTAGTTGATAATAATAGTGATAATAAAATACGAATGCAAAGTTAGAATCTTGAATTACTAAGAACTAAAATACATCGCTCCCTAATTTAAAACTTGTCCACTTTGAGTAAGATGGAGGACAATGCATATTAAATAATTTCCTACCAATAAATTTCATATATTTGACCATCTGAATCGAAAATACATATCAGCAACTGCTAAAAATGCAATAAAAAAATAGTGAATTTTTAAAGCCATAAATTTAAAATATTTATTTCATTTACTTAGTTTCAAATCATAATATTTTAAATTGAATTCTTCATTATTAAAATTAACAAATTATTTTTTAAGAGATTCTACAATTGTGGTAACCGAAATTAGACTAAACTACAACTTTACTACACACTATAGTACTTCAATCCTGGATATATATCATCACCGCATTCAATAACAAAAACAAAATAACGTAGAAATGTATAATATACAATTCTCGATTAAAAGCATTCGAAGTAACATAGCAATATAATTCTTTATCTTAGTTTTTGCACTTTGTAATGCAAATTCTGCTTAAACTGTACATCAACATACTGACTTAGCATGTTACAGGCAAATTTTAACTATTGGAACAGGATTTCAGTTAATCTGAATATATTGTTACAAAGTATGAATCAGTATGAAGTGCAAAATTTTCAATATTAAAGGAGCAGTTCGACTTAGAAATGGATTTTTTACAAATTATTTCCATTTGTAGAGTTGAAAATTCTAAAAGGAATGGTGTTTGTTTGATCGTGATACGTTCAGTCGTTAGCGAGTAACAGAGAAAAAAAGATTTTGTGATGATGTCATACGTGGTCAAGCAGCGAGAGCAGGCTTCCATACACAGTGCCAAGCATTTCGTTTGTGAGATGAGGTGGCACGTTCTAAAGTGCAATTTCCTTTCCGATAACTCATCGCAAAGACTTAGAAATGTCATCTGCATGTAGAAAATGATAATATGTGATGTTGGGCTGCACAAACGTTTTTATAATACAGTGAAACCTCTCAATAACGGACACCAACGGGACATGAATTTTTGTCCGTTACTGAGAGGTGTCCGTTACAGAGAGGTTAGAGTAATTTAATTTCTCGTAACGGTAACTGTATGCAGTAATATACAGTAAATACATTATGTATGAGCATAACTACGTAAAATTCAATATGAAAATACTCTATTTAGTATGTATTTGAATTACTGGGAGGGATGGAGAAGAAACTGGTTTCTGTTAAATAGTATTATTGCTGGGGATGTATTAATATATTCGTATATTGCAAAAGATAATGTGTGGTAATAATTTTATTCCTACATGGGAGGGGAAAGTGGGAGGGAAAGCGTTTTTAATTTCTTTCAAATTCTCAGGACCTTCTCAAAAGATGCGTTAGGAATCAACTAACCGGTTAAACTCATTAGCAAGTGTCCTCTGAAAATCCTCAGTACAGTTTGGGAAAATACTTTTCTGTCTACTATAATATATCGTAGAACCGAGAATAATTCCTGTCCGTTATGAAGAGGTTATTGAAACGTTTGGGGGAAAAAGGACTGTCCGCGTCCGTATCTGAGAGTGTCCGCAAAAGGGAAGGTTTTGTTCCGTAAGAGAACATATATTTTTGCCGGGACAAAAAAAATCTGTCCGTATTATAGAGGTGTCCATTATTGAGAGGTGTCCGTTAAGGGAGGTTTCACTGTATTATAAAACGTAATTTTTCCTACAAAGCATAAGTTCAGTGTTTCACAAAAGGAACTAAAATTTCGAAACCAATACCATGTAAATAGATGGCGGACGAGATTGCAACAACATTTAAGTACTTTTTCTTTTTAATCATTCTTCCGATTCCCAAACATAAATATGTTCATTTTCACGTTTTGTTGCAATTTTTAACGCTGACTCTATAATTTTGTGCTTCAAGATATGTACAGGAGCGCGACATATCAGGCAGAAATGAAATAACATCTGTAAAGTCTGCCAAAATACGAAAAACATTTTATCGGTTAAATTTATTTTATTCGCATCGCTCTCCGAGGAACAACTCTCATCACCCGTTTCATCGTCATTGTCACTTGATACAGAAAAATTAAACGATGAATCAATGTCCTGAGGAACACTGCAATTGTCACTGATTCCTTCTACAAGCCGGTATATTTCATTCCCTAATTCACACTGTATAGCTTATTTCTAAAGCAGTATCTTCAGAATCGTAAGTGACATCGTCTCTATTACCCTCTAATGCCTCGTCTTGACTACAACCGTCAATTGCGTCTTGTACGATATTTTTACGTTAGTCACTGGACATAAATTGGCGCTTGTTCAATGGCTCGGATTCTAAACCTTTCAATAATATACTTGGAAGAGCATTCTTTCTCAGTTTGCGTGTAAATAATTCTCCTGGCATTAGCCAGAGGCGGATCTAGACGGTAAAAACTTGAGAGCGGGGGGGGGGGAAGAAGTCAGAACCCATACTATGATAGGTATATGATGTTTACTATAAACTTTCAAAAATATCTAAATAATAGCTTAAATTATATCTGTTACTCAAAAAACTGGGGGTGCCTAGGGCCCCCCGGCCCCAGCTAGATCCGCCACTGGCATTAGCTTTTCTTTCAGTAAACCTGACTGCTCGAAGTCGGACTCTTCAAGATGTTTGGAACACGAGTGTTTTTATTTGGCACATTTTTTTTCCTATTGATTTTCTTGAGCCGTAATTTATATCGATCTGGTGATTTCTCACGACCTGGAAACGTAAAAAAGATACTTTGGGCCTTATGCAGAGTCGTTCTGACGCGTAATTAGCGCCATACTAAGGAGTTAGACTAACATATCTTTCCTGCAGTAGTCAGGCCTTTAGTATGACGCTAGTCATACGTCTAAAGGACTCTGCATAAGGCCCTTTATGTCCTCAGCTTTAATCGCACGAGAATTACAACCGAAAACACAACAGGTGCTAGGCATTTCTACTTCACTTCGCAGACACAGCACGCACAGAATTAACACGGTTTCTACTTCACACCAGTGTTTCTTTCAGAAAAAATGTTCCGGGGGGAAGGGACACTTAGTATTCGGAGAGGCACATTATTTTCACACAGTACTATTATATTTATTATATTATAGACTTATTATTTAGGTCTCCTCCGAGGGGCACTCTCAGAGCTCCGAGAGACAATGCTCCCCTAAAAACATGTCTGGAAGAAACACTGCTTCGCGTAACACTACGTAATTACTGCTCTCTCTCTACTCTTTTTTTATACTAATGCTGTAAGAAAAATAACTAACAAAAATGTCTCTCAAGAATTCAACACAAAGCAAGACTGCTAACAAACCCAAAACCCAATCTATTAAATCCACTGCACTATTAAAGGTTTATCAGCTACGTACAAGGGAGTGGTTGCTGACTCACATTTGAGTTCCTCGCGTAGCCCACCGCGACGTCAGCATTTACGATTCATCAAAAACAAATGTCTATAGAAGCTGAACCAGACGGCCTATAAAGGTATAAAAAAAAACGGTCTCTTATTTTTGTTACTCTTTCCATTGCACCAAACTCGTTTTTAACTCGAACTGATCCTTTAAGTTGAGTTCTTCTGCCAATTTATGCTTTATCTATGGTTCATCTTGTTTTTACTATACAAGGTGCAGGGAGATCTTTGGTTTTGCTCCCCTTACGTCCACACAAAACCTTGAGTGTAAGTTTATGTGAAAGCTTAGAGCGTAATAGTGCATTTTTTTAATATATAAAAGAAAGCAATGGTCGTGCAGGCACAAGCAAGTTTCACAGCTTTAGAGTGTTGGACCATTATGAAGTTTTAGTTTCTCCAGGGAAGTCTATGATGCTGCCTATGAACTGATCCTTGCGAAGAGGAAAATATCAGGCAAATAAAGAACCCAGATACTGAAATTGGGCAAGTTCTCAGTAAAGTGGAGGCAGATATGTCTGAACAGTGATCAGAAGAAGGAACACGCTATAAAGCATCCCAGGAAATTTGAGGGCAGTGGTCAGAATTGTCTGGTTCGAGTAAGTAACTGTGGATGAAACCTGATTCCATATCTATAATCCTGAGATCAAGGGGCGCCACTCCAGGTCTCCATGGACAAAGAGGTTCCGCACCCAGAAATCAGCAAAGAAAGTCAGGACATCGATTTTCTGAGAGAAAGACTGTAGTTTGTTTATGGACTACCAAATTTGGAACTTGTTTTATATCACTGGTGAGTATTACGCTAACCTATTTAACTAGCTGCACACGGAAATTAAGTGAAACGCTGCAAAAGGCTACCAAATTAACCATCCTGGGATTCCAACTAGTCCTCCACCTCCATATTCACCTATCCTGATTCCCTCTTGATTATCATTTGTTTCCAAGCTTGACGATTCAGCTTAAGGAACATTATTTTAAAGACATTCGTGACGTCCATAAGACCTGGTTTCAGGCCCAACCAAAGGAATTTTATTTGCCCGGGGAAGAGATGAAATACCTCTGTACAAGGTGAGGGATATATGTTGAAGAATTGAGTACTTCATCCACTTAGCTCTACTTCACTGTCTTTCGTGAACCTGTATTTTATAGGCTTCATAAAAGATTAAAAAAATGAACTCCTTCGTGGCTAGGTTGTTAGCATATGCGTCCTTGGTGTGGGGGACCCGGATTCAATTCCAGACGATTGACCTCTCCACTAGTTTAGTAGCTGGCATGCAAATTTTCTACACAGATCTCGGTTTCGATTTCCAGTAGGAGAGCACTGAAATTTGAGCGCACTACGGTGGTCTGGATTCTACCTTAAAGTGTACATTTACGTTTCAATATAGCCTCGATGCTGGAAAAGGAGGCTAAACTTAAATAACAATCGATTACCGATAGGGGCTGGTTCGGATTCCATGCTAAACTGTAGTTGACAAGGTCCTACGTCTCATATTTTGTAGTTTAGGTGCTAAATTCATTCACTTACAGTCCCAGTGTAAAGAAATTTTACTGATTGAAAAATAATTAGTCACTTTTTTAGGCTTATTATAAACTACTACAAACGAATTTTTGAATGATACGCATAAGATCAATACAATATACTACAATGAAATAATCCATGATCCTAAATGGGTAAACATTTCATTAAATGTCCATAACTTCTGATCTGTTGAGCTCCAGCAGTCTTTAGTGGCGTATTATGAACGAATAATTTGATTAAATCAAATAATATTTTAAGAATTCAACTAAACGCTAATAAAAGTAAAAATAATTTTAGAAACTACTAAGTAACCAACAACATAAAATTTCTTATTATAAACCATTCCGAATAGACTTCATTCTTTCTACAAGACGGTTGGAGTTTCTATTTATTATGTTCTCATTTTAGGGCATGAAACAAATTCATTTATTAAATTAAACTGCTCTTACGTTAAAGTGGTGGTTTTCATATTGATTTTACGCAGTCGTATATAAGTATACAATAAATATAAATGTTTATTTAACTCATGTGCATTTTTATTTTACCATAAACTGTAACTTCGATTTCGAATGAACTGAAGTATTTGTCAGAGTTAAAAATATATTGATTACTAACTGGATTACATATCTTAGTGATCTTCTAAGACTACAGTTTATCTAACTCTAGAGTTGAGTTGATTTTGAGTTTAACGTCCCTTTCAGCAGCGAGGCTATATGAGACGTGGACCTACTAATTAACATGGATTCCGAACTACATGAGCTCCCGCCGGCAATCGAACCCGGGTCTCCCACGCCAAAGGCGCGTATGCTAACCACTTAGCCACGGAGGAGCTCTTATTTAACTCTAGAATCTAAGAATTAAAATGAAGAAATGTGCGTTTCTTTGCGTCTATACGGTTTACTTGATATATAATTTATAAAAGTATGCCAAAGTCAAAAAGTGCTTAGTAAATTTATTATATATACAGGGTATCTCAAAAGTCCCCTGACATAGGGTAGCACTGTTATTATAAGAGTTACTATAAAGTGTAAGAGGGGGAAACCGTCTCCAAATATAATATTTTCAATCTTAAGTGAAGGATTTTTTTTAATCGGACGAGCCGTTTGGGCTGTACAATCTTTATGCGCCCAATCTTAAATGAAAATGCAATGTTGCCATTTACCTGGGCTGAGGGAGGAAAGGACGGGACGAGGGGTGGACAAATATTGTAAGAGTATAGTGAATGGGAGCATTTTTGAAATGGGGCTCGCCATCAACACGTTAGTATAACAGACAGTAACTTCATTCACTTATGTTGTGGATCCAGGTAAATTGCAACGATTCATTTTCATTTAACATTGGGAGCATAAAGAGTGTACAGCCCAAACGGCTCGTCCGATTTAAAAAATTACTTCACTTTAGATTGAAAACGTCATATTTGAAAACGGTTCCCCCCATTACATTTTGTTATAGCGCTGATAATAACAAGAGTTACCCTATATCAGGGGACTTTTGAAACACCCTATATATATAACTCTTCCAACGGCAGCAGTGAGCTCATTACTACATAAAGCCACTACTTCATTAATATTGCTCTAGCCTAAATTATCGAACAGACTACGGAAGGAGGTACAAAAGTACGGTTTCATAGTAGCCTTATGATCAACTATGAACTTAGAAAAACAATTAATCGAACATTATATATATTAGTTATTACATTGACGAAAAAGTCCATTCAAGAAAGTTGCCAATGCAAACTCACATACACTATGACAAAAAGAAATATCGGACCTAGATTGGACAAAACATAACAAATCATTTTTTTAAGTATTTCAAACTATCAAAATTCAACGCAAGTTTCAATATAGGGAATTCTCCATATATCTGTATGTACACTCATGTCCAAAATTATTGTCGCATGTCTATAAATATGTAGTTGTAGGAATATATTTTTATAACGAATTCGCCCGGTATTTCTTATAATGTTAGTATGTGTATAATCGGCTAAGACATGTATGTGGCAAATTTCATGTCAGAAGAGCAATAAATAAGAACAATAAAACGAAAATAAAACTTTTTTGTCCATTTAGCAACATTTTGTTTTACTCATTTTAATATCCGTATTTATAATTCTTTTCCTGTGAAATTCACCACAAATATACATTTCACGATTATACACATAATATCAGTATTAAAAGTACCCTGCAAAATCATTATCAAATTATATTCTTACAAGAAGGCAATTATAGATATGCGACAATCATTTTGGACATGAGTGTACCTAGCTAGACTTGGGAACTGGCAACATTGATATTTGGGTGGCCTAAAGTAAGATGGGAGTAATGTTTACAAATTCAAATATTTATATTTTTTTCTCATTAAATTGCTTCTTAAACTCTACTAATACAGGGTGACAATTAATAAACTATATGAAATCAAACGGAAATTAGTGACAAACTACGTCGTACACAAACTGTATTGCACATGTAACCGACACTACAGACATTCGGATTTACGTTATGACATGTTCGATATGTTTGCCATCTCTGGCGATGATGTGGCGCAGACGAACAGCAAAATTCTGCATGGTCCGCAGTTAAGTGTCGGAACTAGTATTGTAAAGGCCTGAAAAAAAAAAAAAAAAAAAAAAAAACAGGAAATTTTGGGTAAAACAAAAAAATTTTTTTTACCGTTTTTTACCGAGCTTGGAAAAAACGGAAAATTTGGGAAAAATTGAAATTTTCGAATATTTTACTACATTATGTTTTTAAAATGAAAAATATTTTATATTTACCAGTTTACAGTTAAGATCATTGAGTGCTTATATTTCCTTATTAGGATAGGGAAAATTTGTGTCAAGGAATATATATATATATATATATATATATATATATATATATATATATATATATATATATATATATATATATATATACACCACTCCTTTAATGTTACCACCGTGATAGAATGGAATTATGGCTACAAAAGATATTAAAATAAAATTAATTAAGATAGATGCATTTAAATTATCTTAAGAAATCTTATGAAGTTCCTGCTTTATGGCAGGGAAGTGTTAAAATAACGAGGCCAGAATTATTTTAGTTAATACCGTTATGTTAAAATCAATGATACATTTTATGGAGATACGTATCTTACTTGTGCTGTGTAAAATTTCCGGAAATTTTCAACCCATTAAAAAAAAACTCTTTCGGAAATATCGGCAAAAACCGGAAAATATAATTTAAAAACTATTTCTTCGCCTGAAGTTAATCTTATTTGCTGTAACATGTCTGCAGCGTATATACAATGTATTTCGCTAGTAGGAAAAGTACTTAAAGCAACAGGTTTTAATTTTAGTTTTTAGTTTTCTGACTTCTGGTAAAAATCCCTCTTTATTATTTGTATATTTTTCGAGCAACTCAGAAAGAGAGATGATCTTATTTACACATACATGGATTCGACACTAATATGGCCAGAATCTACAATTACAAAACTATGGATTCGACACTAATATTGGTCATTTTTGATCATTTTTTTATATATCAATCCTTCCCCCTCAATGAAATTACAGCACTGAATTTGGATTTAAAAGGCATCGGAAGTGTCAATGGTCACCTCAGAGACCCCAAAAACTATGGATTCGATTAAAGTCGGTCATTTTCGATCATATATATCCCTCTCACTCGCCCCCAATTTACGGGGATGAATTTGGATTTAAATGGCATTGGAAGAGTGTCATTGTTCATCTCAGCGACTCCGAAAAACTATGGATTCAACACTAATATAGGTCATTATATATATATATCCTCTCCCTTTCCCTAAGTTATAGTGCTAAATTTGGATTTAAGCGGCATCGGAAGTGTCACTGTTCATCTCAGCGACCTCGAAAACTATGGATTCGATACTAATATCGGTCATTTTCAATACATATCCCACCTTCCTTCCTCCAAGTTGCACCTTCAAAATGAAATAAAAGCCATCCTGGGCCCGAACCCCATCTATGCTAAAATTTGATCGAAATCGGTCTGGTGGTTCAAAAGTTGTTAAGTTACAAATATAGGCATTTTCATTTTTACATAATTTGTCACACTAGAAAACAGGTATTTGTTTACATACAAAATTTTGTGCATAAAGTTTATATAAAAGTCTATATTAGAATATTAAATAATAGTAATTATATGTTTTAGTGCATGAGTATTAGTGAAATTTGTCTACTGCTGTCTCTTTTAAGAAGTAATTTGTTTAAAATTAACAAAATTTCATCAGATCAAAGAGCACATTAAGAACTCAGTTTCATTCAAGAGCTCTATTTGTTGCAAAAGAAACGCTTCATGATGGTAGATGGTGTATGCAGCTGCTAAAGTCCTGTAATTAATGCAAAACCACGAATAAACGACTAAAAAGCATATAAAGGAAATGAGTGAAGACTATTAATTTTCAAGAATAATTACAAGTTTTAGTTTCGATTGCTTTTTTTTTTTTTTTTTTTTTTTTTTTTTTTTTTTTTTAAATATGCGCAATATTGAAGTTTCTCAACTTACACTTTCGCGCATTTGAGAAAAGAAAACGGTTCCATTACTAGTAAAATTAACCTAATACAAATATATTTGTTATTTTCCCAATTTTTCCGGAAAGAAACCGAAAAAAAAACGGTGTTTTACTAACGGGTTCAAAATTTCCGGAAATTTTACCATATAGTCGGAACATTGATGCTAGCTCCTGAATGGCTGTTTGCAGCTCGGCAATGATTTTGGGGTTATTGCTGTACATCTTGTCCTTACCACAGCCCCACAAAAATGAGTCACATGGGTTCAGATCCCGAGAATATGGCGGCCAAGAGTCTCCTTCCAGTGGCCTTTGAATATCCCAGAGCCAGAATGCGGTCCTCAAAATACTCCTCCAGGACGTCAAACACTCATGGTCCGATGGGGTCGAGCTCCGTCGTGCATGAACCATGTTGTCGAAATCAGGGTCACTTTGGATAATGGGTATGAAATCATTTCCCAAAATCGTCACGTGTCGTGCAGTAGTCACCGTGCCGTCAAGGAATATCGCACCGATTATTCCATGGCTGGACACTGCACACCACACCGTCACCCGTTCAGTGTGGCAGGGTGGAGAGACTTCACTGCGAAATGCGGATTCTCAGTCCCCCAAATGCGCCAATTTTGCTTACTGACGAACCCATCCAAATGAAAGTGGGCTTCGTCGCTAAATCAAACCATATTCGCATCAAATTCCTGGTCGTCAATTCTCTTGACAATAGTGTTGGCGAAAAACAACCGTTGTTCCATGGCCAAGGAGCTTGATGGCTGATGGGTTTAAATTTTGTATGGGAAGATATGCAGGTCTTCAACAATTTGTAGCAGGGTCTCCCGTTTGATTCCCACCTGTTGTGCAGCTCATCTGATCGATGTCCGTGGGCTGGTTTGAAACACAGCGCGTGTCTTTGCGATGTTTTCAGGCGTTTTCACACTTGTTTCCACAAGTGCTATACGCTCCCCCATGCTGTACCGTGACATTTTCACTTGCAAATGGCCGACATCAACACGTTGCGTGCGCATGCGCATACAAATCCCCATCATGCCCTATGGTCAGCCACGCAGTTTGCACGTCGTCATGCGAACCGTTCAGAAATTATGACGGTTTTATTTCATATAGTTCATTAATTGTCACATGTCTTACAAGAAAACGTACGTCTTTTTATTCTAATTATTATATTTTGCAAAGTTAGATAAATTGTAGTCTAACAACATTAAGGTATGTGATCCAATTAGCAAATCTAGAGATTCTTGTAATTAATTGACTGACGAAGATTTCAGTATCGTTAATTGAAATCAAATTATTAGTTAAGGAAAAATATAAACGCAATCACAACGTTATATATATATATATGATTTTCTGTTAAAACCAGGATTGAAGTAGAACTGCAACTATGGGTGACTACTGTGCAAGAGAAATTTGAAATGTGTGAACGTGATGCTACGTAAGATATATATAAATCTGACGAATAACGTTTTTAGGCAAAGTAGCCACTAATAGCACAGTACAGTATAGCTAAACATCCCAACATGCGATCTAATATATAAATCCCATGCCCAAAAGAAACCAGCCAAGAAAATCTACCTCTCTTACCCGGTGGGGCAACCATCCGCTGCCACTTCTGGAACAAGGTGGTCTTCAGGCAGTCCCTAGGGCTAAGAGCATATGCCTTGTGCCGAGACATTAGCTCTTGCATTGGTTCTAATATTACACACAGCTGCAAAGACAAACAGAAAAATTTCATTACGAAATTACATACTTGTTGGTGTCCTGGATTTTTCCTTATCTCTACCAATTCTAATAGCAAAACGGTAGGTCATAAGTCTTGCAATATTTCCACAACTCAAACAGCAGGCGCATGTATATTCCGTGATAGACCGTACGTACAAGGTCAAAGATAGTGTGGCAAGCGGACTATTTAACATGGGGACCATTACTCCATTAGTGTCTTTGATCAGTTTTTCTGCCAGGGCGATGAATACTCAACAGCGTTCGATACGTAACTGTTACTGTATTTTATTTGCACTTGAGCAAAACTCAACCCAAAACATCTGTTACGTAAAAAGGGGAAGGTGCAATGAAACACAACACAACAACAACTAGTTGGTTCTAGAAATTTCGTGCAAAATATCGAAGATTAGTCAAGGTTCGGCAGCCCCAGGGTAACAGATTCTGAAGTAATATGACACGCCACTAAATCCACTAGCATACGACGATTGTTAACCAGCTTGGCATGTTCCGTCCACTGTAGAACGTCACCTTCACGAACTGAGAAAACCATCAGGATTGCTGTATTCACAGTTCCCACTTTTTTGGAAAGCACGAATTCCATGACTTTTCCAAGTTTTCCAGTATACGTTTTACAAATTCTAAGGTCTGCATATAATGAATGAAAAAAAAAAAAGTGCCCGACCAGGGATCCCTGATCTGCTAGGCATGTTTATGGGTATATTAGTGTGTATGTGCGTAGAGATTTTGCAAAACAAACTATTTTATAAAATTTCCCTTGCAAACAGCCGGGTAAGGAAAAAAAAAAAAAAGAAAAAAGAAATGGGTTATGAGAAGTAACAATCCGAACTTAAAATTCGGTGACTTTTCCAGATTTTACAGGTCGGTGGAAACCCTGTGTATTGTGCTATATGTATGTCACGCACAGAGGAGTGTGAATGTGTGCCGACAACTGCTACAACATCCGCATGAGGTGCATTTCCTGAAATGGATTTTCACATGTGACATTTTTTTTTATTATTATTTTATTTATTTATTTATTTTAAATCCGAATGTGCAAGAGCAGTGGTTGAGTAAGGGCTAACTTCCAGAATGGGTCGTTAAACAGTGTCGTCTCAAGCCAAGTCCAGCTCTGTGTGTAATGGAACTACGAAGGGTAATTCTCTTTGACTTCTTGACTAGTAGTCGTACTATCAATGCTGACTTTTATTCCGAATAGTTGAATCGGATGTATGCTGCACTACGCCAAAAATGTCCTGCATTGTTAAACCAAAAGTGCGTCCTGCTGCAACACGTTAACGCAAAACAACACTCGAATCGAAAACGGAACAAAAAATTCAGGAGCATCAAACTGATGCCACACCCAGCATATAATCCTGTCCCTTCGGATTAATACCTGTTTTAGTTCATGGTGCACTTCCTGAAATCACAATACTTCACTAATCATTAGGAGGTAGAAACAACACTGACTGACTTCTCTGTCTCTAAAGACAAAACGTATTATCGACGTGGAATCAAGATAGTGGCAGGCAGATGGCTAGAGACAGTCCAACACGAGGGGCTATACTTTGAATATCTACCTGCTTTCATTATACTAATATAGGTATGATGTGTACCAGAATACTGCAAGACGTATGATTGACCCTTGCAAGGATTTATAAGCAAATACAGTAAGAAATAAAAATTCTGTACAATGTGAATTTCACTAAAATTAACTGATTTACGAGACGCATGTCAACCTAGAAGCGATATTTAAAAAAAAAAAAAATTGTGATTGATATACAAGTGCATACCTAGGCTATTTTTTTGACTTAGTCACTATGAACCTCCAGACATTTCTACACCCTCTGTGTAAAAATGTGCCGTCTGAGAGTGAAGCCAGTCCAGGACTGATGTCTTGAGATCTTCACTGTCATTGAAAAGCTTCGATGCAAGCCACTTTTTCACGTGGAGAAAAGAAATCGCTGCGGGCGAAGTCGCGGCTGTAAGGAAGATGACTGAATAGTACCCTTCGAGTCTTTTGAATTGTCTCAATAGTACGAGCATTGTATGTGGGCGGGATTTGTCATGGATTATTCAGTGTTTAGGAATATACACATCTGTTATAACTGTTCGTCTTGGTTCCAAGAATTTTACAAGAATCATACTTTTTTGGTCCCAAAAGACGACTGCCATGATTTTGTAAACTGGTGGTGTCTGAATTTCTTCACTGTAGAACCAGAGTGCCGCCATTACATTGACTGCTGCTTCGACTCACAATGGCGTACGATATCCAGGTTTCATCCCACGTCATTATGTGAAAAAAGAGGTCATTTTCACCCAGCGCCCAACGGGCCAAAAAAAAAAAATCACGTACAGCACTCAGTCTGGTCTCTGTGAGCTCCTATACTCACCTCGTATACAATTGGTGATAACCCAGCTTGTCAAGTCACAATTCGATGTTTTCGCAGATACTTCTGGAAACTCTGGCGAGTTCAGTTATTGTGAAGTAGCTACTGGATCGCACTTTCTCATTAACGTGTTCCACAAGATCGTCCGTCTGAACGCTAGACCTTCCGCTACGCTTTAGTCGTGAACATTCATACGCCCTTCCCGAAATTCTCTGCACCATTGACGACTTTCCCTTCACTCACTCATTACTCTCACACAACTCCTGATGGATGTAACCTGAATTCTGTCCTTTGGCATTCAGAAATCGTACGACAAATCTTCCTTCACATTTGACGGGATTTTGTATTACAACAGTCATTTCACATTACTGCTACTTGCATGTACCAACTCCACTCGGACGATTCTATCTGTGTTGCACGCACAGAATACTAGGGCATGCTCAACTTCAGTGTTGCTAATCCCGGATGAAAATTATAAACCCTTTTTGAGACATGCGCCTCGTACATCATAACTTAAATCGGACATTTTTTCCTTCTTTAAAACGATTATTTAAAATTATAATCAATTTTATTTTAAACACAAATACAATACAATACTTTCCAGCATTCTGTGAAATGAATTGCGCCGTATGCAAGTTCGAAACTAATCTTTCAGACTAAAAGCATACAGAGTAGTATAAGTCAGGTTGATGTCCGACCCCGCATATTAACCAATCCTTTACAATGGGACATCCCACACTACGACCAGCAACTGGACAAGCACTCCATATTTGATATGTGAATAGTTTTCATTTTATATTTGACACTGAGTGAACCCTTTATTTCACACTCCAGAGATATATACCTAATTCCCACGTAAAAGACTTTGCTCAAACTTCGAACTAATTGCTAAGGACCAAGCTACAAATACAGATAAAACTAAATTGAAAATACATATATAATTAATTTTAATTTTAGTTACATTTCATTCAAAAGTATACGCTAAAAAAAATCATCGCATTTCGCCTCAATATGAATGCATTCAATTACATTAAATCTATTCTTTCGTAGGCGCCTAGCGATAATTCGAAACAAGAGACGTAAGATTTTCTTCTAACTTGTTGGTGTATTATTGGAATAAAAATAGTGTATTTTTAATTTAGTTTATTGCAGTCATTTCCAACTCGGCGATGTATCACGGTAGGAACGCGGTTTTCTAATCAGGGAAAGGCAAAAAGAAAGAAAAAAAAATGAGAAAAGGAAGGGAACGAATGGTGTAGGAGGAGGAGGAGTTAGCAGTGTACGCGCAGTCATGACCTGCAAAAATATACTATACTATTGAAAATGAAATGAAATTTTTAAGTTTTACGTCCCACGGTTATGCCGGTTAGGCTAAAGGAGACGGTGATGATGAGTAATGACTGAAAATGGTGGAATGAAGAAAGTGGGAGTAAACGGGAGAACCCAGAGAAAACCCACACACACGGTGTTTGACCACCACAAAGTTTACTTGGCGGGGACTGGGATCGAACCCGGGACCCCAATTCTATACTATTTATGTTCTTGTTTACCTGTGATCACTGTCTTTTATCAACGTCAGGTTATCTGCCAGTCCCTTCCTCTTAAACTGAGAGGGCAAAAAGAAACTGGAACGTCACAGAACATTCAGCTGGAAATGATTGTCTTATTCTATAGATTTTATAGGTTTATAACTGCCAAGATTTTTGTTTGTTTATATTCTTACGTAACAGTGTTCACGTTGGACGTGATCTACTATTAATGTGGCATAACGTCAACCTATTCGAGAGTTGAACTTTCTACTACTTACTCGACTAAGAAATTAATCTTTCACATTTTACAGAATACTGACAAAGATTGTTTCTAAAACGATAGTAGAGGTTCTTATGCAGAAAACAATATGACTACACAAAACTAAAAATATCACAGCTAATTCACATAAAACTACCTTGTTTAGCAACTACAGTTAGAGAAAAAATATATAAATACTATTATTATACATTTGTAATTAAGGCAGACACAAATCCAGGTTAGGACACGAGTTAACAGCTATTTTTTTTCACTTACTCCGTTACAGATGTTACCGTTCCAATTTCTAATTGACTATTTTGTAGTAATTCTGGTTTCCTTTTTATTCAAAGATATCATATGAATGTACTCAAGGAAACGGAAAAATCTCCGAAAATAAAAAAATCGTAAGATTTTCAAGCCTTCTATAAATAATAAATCTGTTTAACTATTCATTTATTGTCTGATTTAAATCGCTTACTCAGCCTTCTTCCGCTCCAGCATCTTGCCGGGTCTGGATATTCACGAGGTTTCTCCATCTTCTGTCGTTCCATCACCTCTCATTCTCTACTTGTTGCAACTTCATACCTCTTGTTTGTATATCTTTTACAACAGGTCCTTCTGCCTTTTCCTTGGTCTACCTCTTGGTCGTCTGTCTGTCATTTCTAATTCTTTTGTGATTCTTGGTATCTTATTAGTTGTTATTCTTCTGAGGAGTCCAAACCATTGTAGTTTGGATGTCCCTATTCTATCTTTTAAGCTTTCTTTCCTACGTTCTTGACATATTATGTCATTTCTTACCCTATTTTTTCTTGTCTTTCCCAAAATTGTTATTAGAACTACTTTAATCTCCGACGCCTGAAGCCTGGTTCAGTCTTTTTCATGTCTCCGCTCCATACGTTTCTATTGGTACAAAGTACGTCTTGTACAGCAACAACTTTATCTTTCTTGGCATATTTTCGTCCCATATAATAGTCCTATCACCTTTGGCAAAATATTCTTCCTTTTTCCAACCTGATCATAATTTCCTACTCTGATTTCCGTTGTTGCTTATTTTTGTTCCCAACTGAACAAAACTGTTTACTTCTTTTAGTTTTTCTTTCTAGCTTTATTTGTCCTCCTCTTTCTTCCTTGACACCCGTAACATCTCGCTTTTTTTTATTATTATTATTATTTATCTTTAGTTCAAATTCATATATACTTTCCTTCCATGCATCTAACTGTTCTTATATTTCTGTTTCTGTCTACCCCTAAGACATCACATCATCGGCATAAACATATTGGCGTCTTTTGCTTTTTCTTTGACTCTCCTTTTCATGAATTCGATTACTACATTGAACACTACTGATGACAATATGCTACCTTGTTGAGACCTTTCTGTATGTTAAACCATTCTCTCATCCCTGCTTTTGTTCTCACTATACATCTATGTCTTCTATACCGTTATTTTAGTCACTCTATGTATTCATTCTATTTGTTCTAATTCTTGCCACATTTTTCCCCCCTTGAAATTGTATCGTACACTTTTTCGATATTCCGATATACATTGTTAGTATATCTCTTCTCTGTTCCAAATGTTTATTAACTGTCGTGCGCTGAATGTAAGATCTACTGTTGAACTGCCTGTTATGAAACCATATTGTTGTTCTTCTAACGCGTTTTCCATTTTTTTTTTCAAACTGTTCAGGATTTTTTTTTTTTCAGACTGATTTCAATAATAAACTAATATACAGTACACGTCAAAATGTACAGTATTGAAACTCACGTATGTGCGTTTGTCGACGAGTCAGAAGTCCAGCGCATGCTCTCAGTAATAAATAAAAAGTTGTGTAGTTGTAGTTGGAAATGAGTTTTTCGATTAAGGAAATATTATCAATAGTTGAGTACTATTATGTAGTCTAAAAAAGTATTGAGACTTTGCGCACGAGATGGCGTTAGTGTCCCAAATCCCAGAGAATATGGGCTGCAGAGGTTAGGTCTATCATCATTTAAAAGTTGATAGTTCAAGCTAGATGTGTTGGAATTCTTATAATGAAACGTAAGGTATTGCGCCGTAATCATGAGTGTACTTTCCGCAAACCTGCGCTACATTTTACAATGTCATTGCGATGAAGGCACAAATGCTGCGCAGGCCCGTGAAGAAATTTGTGCTATTTATAGGCAATATACATTATCAAAAGAAAGAGCCAAAAGATAGTCCAGTCACTTTCATTCTGGAAATTTCGATGTTCAAGATGCTCCTCGCAGTGGATGACCAATCAAAATAAAAAGAAGACAATATTCTAGCAAAATTCGAGGAAGACCGGCATGTGAACAATCATGACATCACTAATGACCTAAACGTTCATCACTGAAAAATGTTAAGACCATTTGGAGAAAGTGGCTACAAAGAGCTCGATGTTTGGGTGATCTGATTCAAAAATATTTCGTACAATGAAATTTTACTGAAATGCTATGAACTCAAACCATTTTCTAAGAAGTTGATAACGAGTGACGAACATTGCATAATCTACAACAACAATGCTAAAACAAAGAAAGAAAGAAAAAAGCAGAAGCTAAGAGAAGTTCCACAGTCTGCGGCAAAGCTCACACTGATGCCCAAAAAGGTTCTGCTGTGCGTTTGGTGGGACTGGAAAGGCAGTCATCAGACTATCATTTGTTTCCGTCTCTGCAGAACTCTCTGAATGGTGTTAAGTTAGTTTTAAAGGTCTATGGAAACCATGTGTCACACTGGTTTCTGATTTATAAAAAAACACTAAGAAGTTCTATAGCGAAGGAATTATGGTATTGCCAGAAAAATGGACAAGGGTCATCGAACTAGACGGTGCATATGCGGTTTCACAATGTTCTTTTTCATCATAATAAATGCAGTCTGAATTTTTATCTTCAAAGGCTCAATACGTTTTAGACAACCTGATATTTCCGCTCATACGAAGTGATAGAGTTTTAAAAAAGTGGCAGAACAATTCTAAAAGAGACCTAATAAGACAGCACCAAATAACAGTTATACTGCCTACTGTTACGAAATTTCGCCGTTCTATTGTATCAACGAAAAGGAAAGTCCGATCGACCAGTAACTGTTTCGAATAAGGATGGCAAATTCCGGCATTTTTACTTTTGCGGTATCCAGGAAGTAAAATCGGAAAAATTCCGGAATTTTTCCGAAATCCGGAAAGTGAAATTTTTGATTCCGGAAAATAAATTTTCCGGAATCCTGATAATTTTGGCCATCTCTAGTTTCGACAAGTGAGAATCACATCAGCAGACTGTGGTATCAACAGAACGGAGTGACAAACCAGATCGCTCTATACCCCAGCAAGAACGTCTTCTTTTACAGAATTTCGCGGCAATCATTATTCCAGGATATGTATGAGAATATTCAAGAATGACGTGAATGTCTACAACGAGGTGGTACACATTTTGAACACTTACGTTATACATACCGTAGTAAATCAATATGCTAATAATGTGTATGTTAGACTCTTTCAGAAGAAATAAATTCACAGATAATAAGATGATATTGTTCATATTTACATTTCTTTAGTGTGTATTTTGGTGAATACTGTATATGACTAATGAAAATTATGGAGGTGCAGCAGATTCAGGATCGATTGTTCGTGGGTGTGTATTAGTTTGGTGCCACACAAAATACTAGATTAACGCATTCCATAATCGTGAATTTCAAAAGTAACGCCTTCACAGAAAAGAAAGCAACGAATTCATTTTCTTTTTCTTAACACGACGCACGATTTTCTGCTGCAAGCGATATTAGATTCCTGTAGTCCTAATATCTTTTTGGTTTGGATTTCTTAGCCAATTGATTCTTCAAAAATTCTCTTGACCACTTTACCGTCTCGTGTACTTTATTTCACAGTTTTCTCTCATAGTTTTAATAAACTCAATAGAAATATTGTCTATCTAAGTTGCTTTTACATTCCTTATCTCGTACACTATACTGGCTTAAGTACTATGTAAATAAGATACCCACAGAGCAACACGATTTCGTAAAAACACCGAACTGGGTTTGTTTACGTGCTCTTTTTCTCAATGAATTTGCATTTCCAAATATTAGCCCTATCTAGAACTAGCTTCCAATAAAATGTCAAATACATTACCCTGAGGTAGTTGAGGGTGGAATTTGTGATGCCCTGACGAGTGATATTCTTCGACAGCTGTTCCAACACTGTTGGATCCTGTTGTGAATGCATGGCAACAACCGAACGTGGAATAAGCTCTCGATGCGTCCGTACGGCAAAGTGCCATGATTTTATTCTCATCAAGTCATCAAACGTGAATTCTAAAATTAGACGACCCTCCGTACAAACCTGTAGAAAAAAATGTCATCAAAAGATTAATCGAAATATACAAAATTAATTATTCTAAACCTTAAATAAAGTTTACACAAGTAACAATCTCACGTAACTAAAGATCTTAATCTCAATACATAAATTAACGTAGGTCTTTTTCAAAAGCAGTTATTGAAAATAAATTTATGAACTAAAAAAAAAAAAAAAAACATTAAGTAATATACCATAAATAACAAACATTTATAATAAGTCACAATAACTCATTCTTGGGTACATACCAAAATCAATCGTTTTTAAGAAGCATTAAATTACAGATTTATGAAGTAGTCTTATTTTTATTGTGAACATGCCTTCCTTTTATTGTAAATGAGATGGGAGCATGTTCAACGGTCACTGAAATCTTGAAGTGTCAATAAGCAAGGTCCAGTATCAGAAAAGATTAAAACCAGAATTGTTTGGACAGAATGAACAATAATGTGCTGTTTTGAAAAGTATATATCGAAATTAAAGCAACTTAATTCATAAACTTTCTTCAGATGTTAACAAAACATGGCAAGATAGGCATTTTAATCCTTTTTCGTTCAAAACAAAAGCCTATGTGAATTGAGATTCAGGAACTGTGGATAAAAGATGGTTTCAGATCTACATCTAGCTACATTGTTTTAGCATCGAAGAACAGTGATTGAGGGAGCCACTTCGTCCACTTCGAAGACATTTATGAACTTCTTTTTCCGTCAATTCTGTTTGGTAATGTATCCCGTATGATTACCTTTTAAAGTGAGTTGCTATATTTTTCAACTAAAAAATAGTACATTCAATGATAATACTTCCATGTTCATTGCTAATAAACCACCTTAAATATGAAATTGTCAAATTTCCTGTCACACAAAAACATGCACACATTATATATCAGAACTTTTTTTTCTTTTTATGTAGCAATTTGCGACACTAATTCAAACCCAGCAGAAAGGGCGCAACCCTTTAAACGGGTAGACGACAAACAAACAAACAAAAAATTCAAATTTGCATTCCAATTTATAAATTCTGTATCGCATTCTCGACAAAATGGAAGCGGAAATCGTTTATTTTACTGTTTTACGTGAACATGAAATAATAAAAATAAACATTTTTTGCATTACGAACACGTATGATGTGAAAGCAAAATAGAGGAAA
Source organism: Thermobia domestica (assembly GCF_964235325.1). Classification (NCBI taxonomy): domain Eukaryota; kingdom Metazoa; phylum Arthropoda; class Insecta; order Zygentoma; family Lepismatidae; genus Thermobia; species Thermobia domestica. Next base: position 139,202,574 of record NC_137454.1, on the reverse strand, counting down.
AGTAATGAATACAGATATTAAAATGCTACCTTTGTCATTTTACAGATTACATTGGTATCTGATTTTCAATGTGTCCAGTTGGAGCTTATTAAGTGCTGAATCCGTTATGACGTCAAGAAACGCGGAATTGGCACTGCGCAGCCTATGAAGTGAACCTACATTTTTATGAAAGAATCACAATAAATTGAAATTACTAACCTTGAATCTGTGAAAAGAAAAGAAAAAAAAAATAGATGATTTCAGTAATCTTTGATACTAATTTTGAACTGATACGCTGGACTCATTATGTAGCTTCTCACCTAGTGACTGTTCCGGAAGAGGATGACGACACCGGAAGAGAAAGAATGACGACACCGGAAGAGAATGACGATTACTAAAATCATAATTTTTTTTTCTTTTTAATGGATACGAAGCTAGTAATTTCAATTTATAAATGTGTATTCCATAGCGTCTATTAGTAAAAAACACAACATAATTTCATCAGTGTGAATTTCCTAACTTATATTGTTGTCAAATGACGCCAAGATCAAGTTTGTTTTTCCATTTCTCATGTTTACGATCTCATGTTTAGTAAACCATTCTCGCACAATCGGGCTCGGTGAACGGTGCAGTTTTCGTTTTGATACTGGGACTCTGGGATGTGACTATCTAGCAAAAACTGCGTAATTGCATCATTTCATTATCCAGAATGTACATGTAATCCACAGCTTTCATGCTATTGAACACCTCTATAGAAGGACACATATCAGTACTCGAAATATATCCCCACAACATGACACTACCACTGCCTTCTGTACAACCTTTTTCACACACTCAACTTTGTAGGCTTCTCTGGCCCACCTCATCACCCTGGACCGGCAGTCATTGGAATTAGAAGCACAGCCGGAATCGTCTGTCCAGAGGATGCGTCGCTACTAGTCTCTAGTCCAGTGGCTGTTCCCTCGCCCACGACAGGCGATTTTTCTTCTGTATGGCAGTCACTTGGGGTGTACCCTGGCAACGCGACTCAATATGCCTACACCATGTAGTTCTCGTCCCAGAGCTCGCTCACAGACTTGACCGACTGGGTCTTGCATTGTATTTCTTCAGCAGTTCCTGCTGGTTTTGAACTGTTTAGAGGTCGCTAACCTTCCCAGATGTCTGCAGTCGCGCTTGGACTTCATGGATTTCCTGCTATTGTTACTTCGAGAGGATTGGTCTCTGCCAGACTTACATGTACAGTACTGACCGTAGATTCAGACACGCCAACGAACTGCGCCATCCCCTCAGGATATGCCTAATGTTCACACCCGAAGACAATGGGTCCCTGCCACTCGGTTACATCCCATCTTTGGCCCATTGTTTAACTTGTAATGAAATGATACCACTTCAGCATGCATGTCTTATCGGCCACAAACTGTCAGAAATAACATACAATACTCACATTCACGGTATCTACAAACACACTGCTATGACAGGCCACTTTCCACAAGGGCCCTAGAATACCCATAATATTTTGTTCGGGGTGCTTATATATAAAATCATTTAGGTAATAAATTAATGATCATAGATGCAATACAATTATACGATTTTGTGTACCAAACTCTCATGCATACCGCTTAAAACAATCTCTGAAATTATATAACTTTGAAAGATATAAATTATCTCAAAATATATTATCTCAAAATTGCTAGAATTAGTGTTCAATGATGATATTTTTGAACTCCTTGTTGTTTATAATTTTATCCGGAGGAGGTGAATCTTGTGCGCTGAATAAGTAATTTAAAGTATATTATTAAGGGCAGTAAATTTCAAGATGTAGTTTGGTTTTATTTATTGATATTCGGGTGTTTAAAGTTATTGAATAATGGCTAGTTGTACTGAGAAAATAGTCCACTATTTTAATCTTGTAAGAGGTGTATTTTTCTCTGATTGAGTAAAGAATTAATACGAAATGCAGAATATGTTATTCTGAAGTGAGTTATGGTGAAATAAGTTACAAGTGGAATTACTGCTATTAATATTAATAATCCTAGAAAGAATAAGGAAGAATCATATGTTAAGCGTATTAGTTTTAATGTTGTGTTATTATTACTTTCCCATAATTTTGTCTCCTGTGTTTCTTATTCCTTTTTGGATTTATGAGATTCTACTGTCAAAAGTACACCTCCAATTTCAATAAATAACAAATTTCGCGAATAAAAAAACACTATAAATTTTCATCACACAACAATTCTGTAGAAAGTTTGATAAATTCAGACAATGAAAACTCCAGGTATTCATGCTAAATAAGTGTATTTTGAGTTTCCTCTCTGGTTTTCATTAGCTATTATGGTTTCTTTTTTTTATTATTATTATTATTATTATTATTATTATTATTATTATTATTATTATTATTATTATTATTATTATTATTGCGGCTATTCCCGATGGGATTAAAGTAGTTGGAATTCCACGTTAAGTAGTCTCGGAATACAATTAAAAAAAAAAAACGTTAAATTTCCATCAATCAACCATAGTTTTTAAGACGTTACACATTGAAACACAGAGACAACAACTGACACTAATCCATAATAAATAATAAAATTTTTATACTTTTTAAATTCTAACCTTCGTAAACATGGGTTTCCCATGATGCGTTACCATAATACACTGATCACAGTCTAATGTTATACTTGTGTTATGGAAGGATTCTTTGGGATGTTTCAAATTGTAGTAAAGCTCTGCCACTCCACCCTCAAATATACTTCGAAAATAGCGAGGAATAAGCGTTCTTCCTATTGCTGTAAATAAAATAACATGCAATAAGTAACATAATAATGACATACACAAGAGTATTCCAAAAAAAAAATATGTTCCTATATATTATATTTTCCAACTCAATTCTAACTCTTTTACGAAAGAAAGAAAAAGAACATATTTTTACATGACAGCAGTTTTGAGCTTCAATCATCATTAGATATATTTTGTTATTGCACACTTATAGATTTACATATATAATTCCAAATTCAATAAATAGCTTGCTGGCTTTCCCATAATTCCCCTTCTAGTCTGTCTCTAATTCTCAAATTCTGATGGTCACCTAAATGACTTGAATTACATACATACAACATTCCTAAAACTGAACGGAGCAGGGCTTTGTTTCAATGAAATGATTATGTAGTTAATGTTTGTCTTTTGAGCAGGAAACCTTTGTTTGATTCCATATGATCTCATTTGGTGAAGATTTTATGTTAATCAGTAGATTTTGTTCTCATCTATTGCCTTGGCGCTGAAAAAGAGGAATAAACTCGGAACAAACTAAAAGTATAATAAGGGAAATGAATACCCCGAAAAAGTTTTTTAAGGTTCATTCACTAGAAACCAGGGTTGCTGATAACTGAACCGAAAATGTTTTGAATTCCGGTCCCGGAACATTAATACACATTTTAATTCGGTGTGCTGCGGAAAGAGAACTGAAGTTCATTTCGACATATCGGTTCTGTATACAAACTAGAAAACCACAATTCGACGTGTTTCGAGAAGAGAGCCGAAATATTAATATCACTTACAAACAATGCTGAGAAACTCTGAAATAATAACTCAAGAGTACTAACTACAGCGGGTTTGTTACAACTTCACTTCCACTTCGATGTCGATTTCGGTCTGAACCAGAACCAGTTTTCTCAGATCTATTTCGATTCTCGGAAAACAGTACCGAATTCGAAACTTCTTTCTTTTTAAAAATATGTTTCAGTTCCGAAACTCAGAAGAACTAATTTACGCTAATCGATTCCTTGTCTTTAGTAACCGTGCTAGAAATTCCAAATGGTGCGGAAAAGTCCGAACTCTCAAATCATGCTCAGCGATGGAGGCTCTGAAATTAAGCCATTCTCTCCAACTGATTATCTTCGAACATAAAGTTAATTACATCAGAAATTGTGTTTTTTTGAATATTAGAAAGGAGATATTTAATATCCTAGTACAAAGACGAAACAAAGTATTCCGTGTACTTCTATTTATAGGACAAGAATACATTATTAATACTTCTGCTCCGAGAATTTTAGGAGAACCCTTCAATGTTTGAAAAGACTGGCTTCTTAAATCAATAAAATGGGTGACCAATGGATCTTGCATTGTGCATTGAACCTCACAAAGTACCTCCTTACGTCGTTGTACAACCAGTGATATATGTGTCAAGGTCTCTTACATATCAATGTCAATAGTATACAAAGTTACAAATCACGGGGATGTGAGTGATGTTGATTATGCACTACCCCAATTAAATGTTGCTCAGCCAACTTATATAGTTCTTTATATTTGCGTATGCTTTCAAACAGCAGTATTTGTCATATAATAATTCAAATATTTAATAGTAAGAAAAACATCTGAAAAAAAAAATCGAAAATGGTATAATTTTATGAAGTTCTAAAAGACTTCACAATGTTACGTGTATCTTAGTTAAATAAATAGAGCTTACCTTGTGTCGGGAAAAACAAAGACTTTTCCAGACACTTTCACTGCTCTCTGACAACTTTCTTGATAGTTATACTGTGCCGTTAAATTGGTTGCAAGTCAAAGCAACTTTGCCAAACTTCAAAACATTATCTTGCAATCTGGATTCCGTCACTGCTGACACAGAATTTTTAAAAATTTGCAAACGTCAACGTACTTTTCTTACCCTAAATTTATGAAAACGTTTCTTCAAGATGCCGCGCTTAATACAATTTTTTGATTCAAAGATTAAACCAACTTACTTACTTTTCTTACAAGAACTCCACAGAAAGAACTATTCTACTTAAATATAAATAAAATATGATCAAAGCAAACTATTATTTTATTAGTAATCTGTATTACAATGAGCAGTATTCAGAACCCTTCTAATATTAGCAATTTAATAACTCAGTATAGCTAACGAGAAAGCTGATAGAAAGCAGCGTAACTGCCTGGAAAAGTTTTTGTTTACCTGGGTACAAGGTTAAGGTCTTCAATACGTATCCTATAACTTCTATTAGCAGTGCTGTAGTAATGGTTCCAAAAATACATACTTTGAAGTACAGAAGAAAATGTTGAAATCCACCGAAATTAGTAACGAATTTCCAATCTCTACTTCCACCCCTCATTTCTCGATAATACAATCTTACATTTGTGTATTTAGAAAAGGGAATTAATTAAGTTTACATTAACTTACTATATCTCTTTGGACCATCTTCGAGGCAGAAAGTTAAAGTCAGTGTTGCGTCATCTTCGAAAAACTCCGTAGCAAACGCATCCCACCAAAGATTATCACTTTCCTTGAAAAGAAAATAACAAAATAAATTAAGAACTACAGTCATAGTTCAGTGCCGATTTGTCCACATACGTCATAAATATTTTTTTTTAACTTCATTTTTATTTCTTTGTTTTAAAATCTGCCTATTTCGAATATTGTTCACCTCAAATGTATCATCAGCCACATAAAAACTGCTCTTAAGAAACTGATTTAAATAATATTTATTTCAGAAAGAATTTACATATTTCTTATACACCTGATCTAAACATTTATGTGATATAAATCGTAAAATAACAGTAAAATAACTGTTGGAATTCAATTCTTCTACTTAAGTTGCACATTAGTATATAACCTAATCAAGATAATCCGAGAAATGAAGTTCTTAATAATGTGGAAAACTGTCATTATAATATGGCCACTAGGAAATTTTACACGCATCTTAACTTCGATAAGTAAACAGACTGTTTGTTGCTAAATCTTTATTTGCGATATTGTTTTGTTTAACACAATTAGATATTTTGAAATAACCTGAACGAATTTTTATAGTGAAAATCCCATATATATAAATTAAGATAAATTAATTCAGCTTTAAAAAGTATCTAATTGTATTTCTCTGGATCTGGAGTACTCTGGATCGAACTCGGGTAGGAATATAGTGTTCGGGATCCATATTAAGTTGTAGTCTACGTCTTATTTAACCCATACTGAAACAAGCTTATACTCTACGCAAACAAACAAAACTCTAATCTGTTTTATGCATTTTTTTTTATCCTATTTGCAATAAATAAATGTGCCAATTTATGCGAAAAAGTAAATTGATTATTGTAACTTCTAAGTTAAGACTACGAAAATAAATGTTAAAATTTCGATGAGAAATTCACTAGAAAACAGTCATAATTTCCAGTTGTATCAAGGTTTTCTGTACTCCCATTAGCAGCCATGGTTAGTGCCAACGATCCCGGATTCGATTTCCGGAAGAAACATATCGATTTCGAGGTAGGATCAACATGAAGAGACAACTGGAGAGCTACTTAAATTAGGAGAAAACACTCAGGTCTACAAACTTTGATATAACACTGACTGATGCTGATGTGCTTAGTATATCAGCCAACTACAAATCGTCTGGCGATCATAGCCATTTGTGGGTTATCAGAAAGCTTGTTTCCCTTCATAATTTTACAATTTGCAATATTAAATTTCATACTGTATGATGAACGATGAAAAGCACGAAAGATACGAAATTAACTAGACGCAATTGGCTGATAAAGTAACCAACGTAATGACAGTTAACTTACCTCTGTTCTTTGTTGCAGTCGCTTGTTAAGCTCATAAATGCGATAATCCGGCTGTCCAAAGTACGGAGTATGGCGCCTGGGAACAGGAAGAGATCTACCAAATAAATATGGAAATCACATACACATATATCTGTTACTCTAACATTCGAAAAATATCAACAATTAGATATATAAATTAGATATCAACTAAGTAAAGACAATGAAAAAAATTAAAATTTGTCTTATTTCTATGAAGAATTTGCAAAGTTGTCTGCAACGTATACATGTCCAAAACATTTTTATTCGACTTGGCTTTATAAAGTATGTATTACATTTATATACACATTATTCTGTATACCTTAATGTGCTTTTACATAATATTAAGGGTAACATTTGAATTAATTATCACGTCTTAGGCGATGATAAAATAAACTTAGGAAGTATAGTATTAGATCATTTTGTTAAGAAGCATTTATATATGTGATAAAATTTGCATAAAACATATTCAAAATTCACTTTCAAAAAGTTATCCCTAATTTTTAATATAGCTCGACTTAATATTGTTTGACCATTTAGTCCCTATTTTCTCCTCTCATTAGTAGAGACACATACTACTATTTTCGGAGGTGGTAATTAGTTTTTAAAAGTGCTTTTCTCTTTTGCAGAACTACTTGCTAATATTTCCGTTATGAATGGATTGATTTGGTTAGAAACTCATGCAACTTAACAAATATATGATTTTAAGAAAATGTCTTCTGCGGATTCGCATTTATTCAAAATATTTCTTCTAAAACAACGAAGATCAGTATTACAATTTTGGCTTCGTTATGGTTGCACATATTTATAAACGAGAATAATTGGCAAGAAAACAATTACTCTGTGATACTCAATAACATATTAATAACTTTATTTCATATTCTATGTACTAGATCGCTTATAACACAAATTTGAAATTAATAGGATGTTAACCTGTTCTTTTAAAAATTTTAAGAAAAAGAATAAAGAAACATGAGAATCCGCAGGGGTTCTCACTGTTATTTATCTCCAATTAATCAATGCATTCCGAAGTCATTAACAAGAAAAACTGTTAAAGTGAAATCTCTTTCGTATTATGACTTTACAAAAGTTAGCACACTGGGGGAGGGGAGGGGATCCACTTGCCAAAACATTCCATTCAAGCTTTCATTCACAGGTAAAAACCGTTCAATGCAGGTACTTCTTTTGTGAAGAGATTTACCTGCCCTTCTGCTTGTGCCTCACAACAAGAATTCTACGAGAATGGGAGGAGGGAGAGAAAAGAACGAGTAAGAAACCTTATACAAATAAACCACGATGAAAATACTATAAATACAACATTTTTAATTTCTTTTTTAATTTCAATAAAATCAAATATATTATATATATCGGAAACATTTCTACTTATATATACAAAATGCAAATACATTATTTACCAAACTGTTTTTATAATAGTGATAACAGTGTTAAAATATTAATACTCTACAAAAATAAAGATCAAATGAAAGAAGTCATTGCAACTCAACACGGATCAAAGAAATACGCGCGAATTTATAAACAACTAGAACTGATCGGAACAGTTGAAGAACCTAAAACATGCATCATTTGGATTTTTTTTTATTTATTTTTATTTAATTATATCCTATTCTCAATTTTATGCACAACTTTCTCTGCTTTGAGGAAATTTATCATTTTTTTCTCTCTTTCGCCCGTTTCTCAAGTCGCGCAAAACCTTTTTGAATTTTAAAAAATATTAGAATTCTCAACGTTGTTTATTCCTTCATCTATAAAAATATGCCAAGCAAATAAGTTAGCTATATTTTAACTCGTGTAATAGGAACACAAATGCACATACAGACATGCATATTCGTGCATCGAAAAGGATGGAACTCATTTTGATTACATAAACTGTGCTTTTAAAAACAAATATTTAGGGACAATTAAATATATATCTAGATATATACACAATCTGTGTAACAAATACATAATATTTATTTCTTGATACCAAATGAGATAAAGGTATTTCTTCAGAGAACTAATATTATGACATAATAATATTTGTTGACGTATATTTAAATATATACTTAAGCCACTAATTTTAATTTTTACTAATACGTATCACATGCATCAATTTCTAACACATGCTTCAGGAGATAAACTACAAATAGACACACACTGAATCTTCTGTCACTGATGACAGTAGCCGTGATGTGTCAGAAAAACAAAAAGCCGGCTTGACAAGACTTCATAAACAATGAAATAACTTTGATAAATCTGTTCACCTGTAATAAGGGGTCCCGAACGGTGAGCAGTAGAAAGGGTCATTGTGCACGTGGGTCATCATGGGACACATGGCTGGGCCAGGCGGCCCAGGGGGCGGTGGGTCGGCTCCCAGGCTGCGGCTTCGTACTGGCATAGATGCGGCGGCCTTCCAAGTTCCTACGCCACCGAGGAACGGTACGGGCTCCAGGGCACACGCCACACAGCAAACCCTTGTACGCACACACACGGATTGACAGGCAGGCAGAGATCACTCGGCCTGCCTCATGTGAAATCTGTCACAGAAAGTTTATCTCTATGTTACTACCGGAATACTGCCTCGACCACCAACACCATTCACACGTGAACCGTCCACACGCTCGCCTGTCACGGCCTACCTCGATGGCTCGGGGAAGCGAGCGAACACATCTCGGCCACTAGCCTCTTTCCGGGGCCCAAGGTCACGGAATAAACTTCTCATTCTTTTTGTACACGGAACGCTGACACCTTACTAATTCATTGAAAAGTGACTCGTGTTCGGGTGATCACGAATAACAAAAGCAATTTTACGATACAGCCTCACTTACAATAAAAAGAGACACATCTATCTTTTCACACTGTGCTGAATACAACTTGTCAGATATTGATCAGTGATCTATTCAGCGCACCCGGGGCGAGGCTAAGCACGGTCTTGTTGAGGGACGAAGCGGAGAGCGGGGAAGATCTCCAGTACGGTGAGTTGGATCCAACTAGTGCATTGCATCGAACCAACCCACTCATAAACACTGCAGCCACAATATAAAAATGTATTCAAACAAAACTTTACATAAAATGTATGAAACATATATTACTTTATTTACTTTTGACCAAATTAATCCAATCTATATATAGATAAAAACTTTTCAAACTACGTTAAGTTTGGCTAACACGAAATGACGGAAAAACGAAAAGGTACGATTAAGAAAAAAAAAAAAGAAAAAGAAAGAAAGAAAAACAAAACTTGCAGTGGAATTTTTAAATTTTTTGCCAAAGAGTACAGTCGTCATCAAATGCATGATATGCCAACGTATTGATATGTGGGTTAATAAATACACAAACACACCCCGCTCTCGCTCCCTCTGCGGCCAGTTTGTTCGTTCCGTGTTCCTAAATTAGTACGCAGCATTGTAATTCAAATCGATTTTGAACCGAAGGATAGCTACCAACCATCCGCACGTAGACCGACCGACGAACATTTTGACACGAAGAAACAAGAAAAAAATCACCCAATAAAAAAAAAAAAACACCCACATACATATAAAGACACACACACACACACAATACGATGATAATATTAGGGAAAAGTATAGGAAAGTTGACTGAAACATTACGTGATTGTCGTAAAACATGAAAACATTTTTCTAACCTTGTTCAACATTCAATCGAACTCGCTGTAACTACAAAATATAGCACTAACGTATTGTCAGTCCCTCTTTTAGTAAAACACAATGTTTAAATAAAATCAAAATTACTTTAAAAATGTCTCCTAGTTGAGTCACCAACTTGAGAATTTTATTTTTTATTTATTAATGAAGTATCCAGACGCATAAAACTATTTTACGGTGGAAATTCTGAAAATGGTTCATGAGCGGATTCTTTGAAATTTAAGTATCCTAGCGCAGAATTCCCTCTCAAATTTCTTGACTATGCTGGAAGAACGTAAATTGTTCCCCTTGGAATATTTTGTGTACTTCATACATTCTTGATCCCTTTAGAACAATTTCTAGTTTTACCTCTCTCTTCCCATTGCCTTGACGCACATATTTCGCTAGTTTTAAATTATTGGGGGTTACACAAATTCAGTTTTATTCATTTCCAATAAACATTAAAAACAAAAAGAAAAAATTGGTAAAGCATTAATGGGACTCAGAGAACCCTGGATCAACTCTGAAGTTTTTCGTATATCTCACTAAATAAATTCCGTGTTGCATTTTGGATTAGGGCCATTTCGATTTTACATATCAAATCTTAGTTATTTTTCTTTGCTCTTTAGAGGTAACATCAAATCCGTAGTTAACTAGAACGCTACCGGAAGACTAGAGAATAGCATTTTTTAAATTTTTTTTTAAAGCATATAGTTTTAGAAATCAGGTTGGAAAAAAACAAGTGTGGGGCTAATCTCCTTTGCTCTTGACGTATAAGTAAACCTAAACAACTTACTTTTTTTCTTTTAAAGAAAGTCCGCTACCTAATGTGCTTGCTATAGTTTCATCATTTTCCAACAAAATTATTGTGGGGGCGCTGCCCGACTATAATGCTTGTACAGTCCGCAGCAAAAAAACTGCAGCATGAGCATGTAAATTTATCGTGAAACTACCCCTAACAGCGCAAGGAATCAACATAACGTCTACGTGGCACGAATCACGCCAGGAGAAACCTCGGCGTCCTCCACTGAACATTTATTTTGGATCAAAAGATTTTTTTTTTTTCTGCGGACTGCACAAGACATATTCATTTTGAAAGATGAACACCTAGCGATAGTCTGAGATCGACAATAGAGTCTGGATTGCGCGGCTAGTACTACGGCATGTTCGTGCAAGGACAAAACTATTATTATTATTATTATTATTATTATTATTATTATTATTATTATTATTATTATTATTATTATTAAGGATTTCAAAACCATTCTCTTCTCAATTATACTAATCAATATTCCGAGTTTAGTTTCCGGTGGTAAAGCATTAAATTTTAACGCATTATGGTGGTTCTGATTTCGTCTTAAAATTGAGGTTCGTCTTTCATATGCGTATCTCGGTGCTGAAAAAGAGACGCTAAACTTAAACACACAAAAGTACTGCTTTTTATTTAGGATTGCCTACAAAACAAGTGTTAATGCTGTCTCGTCTCGTAAAGACGTCGTGAAAGTGATGGCTCGTCTCGTGGACAGTTCTACTGCCCATATATAAACTGAAAATGTTTGAATGTAACACAATTTATTCATATTTATGTAAACAACTTAGAACATCTTAGCTAAAATTACTGGAATATAAACCATATTATTCAACTTAAAGGTACTTTTCTTTCCTTTGACGCAAACTATGCCTAATTTTAATTAGTCAATGCATTTAGAGCAAGTCTCTACTAAAGAGACAGAAAGAGAAATTCAGAAGGAAAAATTCTGACTTTTCTTCCCATTTTCCTCATTGATATGGTCTTGATTCAATGGATAAACAAAGAATTACTATCAGAATCAAATTATTTTTAGACTGATTGACGCTCTGCTCAGATTTTATAGATAGATTGATTAGAGAACCAAAATTATATGAGACGGGACCTATTGCTTATAGGGATGCGCACGAGACAAGATTTGTGTCTGTCTCGTCTCGAAAATGTGCTGTAAAAGTGATATCTCGACTCGAAAAATGTATATTTCTCTATTGGAAGAGCCGTGTCTCGACTCGAATTTTATCAGGAAAATCCTGTCTCGACTCGTCTCGTGTGCATATCTAATTGCTTAAAGTAGGGCCCGAACCACTACTCAGATATATGCATTCAAGGGAAGCTTCCCCATCGGGAATTATACACGGGAGTATGCGCACAGAAAGCACTCGAATTAGCTACTTGGCCACAAGGGGCATTGCTTAAATTTCAGTTTCCCTTAAGTTGTGATCGAAACAGTACGCTTACCAAAACTCATTTATATATTTATTCTGTCCGTCCGAGGGATAGACAATCTCATGAACTATTTGATGGACCACAATCAGTTTTCGGCAGGATATACAGGATCAAAAGATTGGAATCGAGTTCGTTGGTGGCGGCTGATATTGTAGCCGAAATCGGTAAAGATCAATCACTCACGATTTTAATATTGATCACCGTTACTATTATTATTAAGTACTTTGTCTTTTGGCAGGTCCTGGCATTAATGAGGGTTTTGTTCCCCCTGGAAATGGTTCTTCCGTGTTTCTCGATCTTCAGCTTGTTCTTTTAACACCCAATATTTCATTCTGTTTTCCAAATCATCGATCAGTTGTGTTCTTCTTCCTGTTCCTCGCTTTCCTTCCATATTTCCTTCTATGGCGGTATGAAGAAGACAATTTCTTCGCAAGGTGTGTTCAATCCAATTGGCCTTTCTACGAAGGATGCGTCCTGTTCTCTCCTATCCGTTTTAAAATATCTTCGTTATTTACTCTCTCTATCCATTTTATTTTCTCCATCTTCCTCTAACACCACATTTCGAAGTCTCTAAATGTTTCTTCTGTAACTTCCGTTATGTCGAAGTTTCCGAATTATACACTCCACACTCCATTACTCCATATATAGAACTTGACCAACTTCTTCTTAAGTCCAATATTAAGCCTGCTAGTTAAGAGTAATCTTTTCTTGTTGAATGCTTCTTTGGCTGTGGTTATTCTTGACATGATTTCTTTGATGCAGTAGACCTAAGCGTCTCTCGTCGAAATACGTCCCAGATACTTGAATTATCGACTTCTTTAGGTTCTCTTTGTTCTACTTTGACCTGTATGGACGCGTTTCCAGGAGATATTTTCACGACTTTAGACTTTTCGATGTTGATTTCCATTTCATATAGTTCCCAGTGTCAACTACAGGGGCGTCATTTAGGGGGGGCAGGGAGGGGCATTTGCCCCCTTCCTGAGTTTCAGATGTATATAGATTTTATCAATAGAATAGTAGTAAATCAGTGAAAAACGCGAAATTTTACTTATATCAAGGGGTCTTTCCCCCCCCCCCCCCAAGCAAAGTCTGAAATGACGCTCCTGGTCAACTATTCTGTCAATTATCTCCTGTAGTCGTTCTTCGGTTCTAGCTATTATAACCGTATCATGTGCATACCTGATATTGTTAATGATCTGCCCTCCAATCTTGAAATCTCCAATTCCCAGTAATGCTTCCTTCATTAAACATTCATTATAAATGCTGAATAATTGGGATGACATACTACATCCTTGTCTCACTCGTCTTCCAATCTCCACATTATTGATTTCTCCTTCATTCAAGTGCAACTTAACTCGTTTTCCTGAGAAGCTGTTTTTTTAATCGGTTTAGAATATGTAGTATATTCTCTCTTACACAGTAAAAACGCTAGTAGATAGCGAGAATAGGTTTTTCTGTAATCAGCTAAGCGTCCCAAGAATATATCACATCTCCACTCTAATCTCTCCACTAAATACGGAAGTTGTAGAAATCTACTACTACTTCCAATTTCAATATTAATTCAGATAATGTTAAGCCATACAAATCAAACTCCTTTACGTGATGTACACGTGACACTGCTACTTCATATACTTATTAGATGAAAATATTCTTCCTCAGGTAGTAAGTAGTTCTATAGTATGAACAACGGTTATCAAATGTGAAAATTCTCCCTTCTCTCACTCAGATCAATTCCCATATTAAGTCAATTGTAACAAATGGACAGATTTGGAGTTGGTTTGCTGTAATTTACAAAAACGTTCAAGAGCGACCATAGGTCCGTACTCGTTTTGAATCAAATCGAAAGATCCCTTGCTGTTGGTAATTTGACGAAGAGAGGAGGTCCTTTAAACCACTGGACAAATCCAAAGAAGACAAACAGCCTATTTGATCATTTAATCTTAATTTATACATTGATATGAAAACTACTGCCTTGTCTGAAGTTCTACTGTCCAAGTAGTACATTCTCGTGGACGCTGGGTCAAATCTAACGGTTTGATTGGAATATACAAAGTTTAAAAACAAAAGTAATAAATGTCACATCTATTTTTTATTGACTTATATATTTATTTTTGGCTATTTTAGTAAACGGTGAACTAATAGTTTCATATTTCTAAGATGGCGTCTGAGTAGCTTTTGTCCACATATAGAGTATGTCTTGGAAACAATAAACGCCTTGGAATAAATAATTATTTCAGAAAATGGAAATTTTATGTTCTTTTACCATGATAAAAATTATAATTTAATTTAAAAAGATGTACCATCTACTTTTATTATTCATTTATTTATTTATTTCACAAAAATTCAGATATAGCTTGTCATTTTAGAATGGAAATAAGAAACGTAAAATAACAAGGAAGGTGACGATTAATTAATTAAAAGAAATAAACTTCGTAGTAGCACAAGGTTGACCAAATAATACTATTTCTTCATTAAAAATAACCTCAATATAATTTGTCACAACTTCGACACAAACATCAATGGTCTTATTAATTAAAAAAAAAAAAATACTAAACATTACAATTAAGGGTATACTATAAAGAAAATGGTAATTTCGATCCGATTTCACGAAAATTTATTTGGATAGTAGATCACATTTTTCATATCAAAACATCAAGTCTACTGTAGATGCTTATTAAATTTTATTTTAATCTTTTCACTTTTAAAAGATGTATTCAGTGACCCTGGTCAATTATTATCTTTCTAAAAATTCGCTCACATCTTTTGTTGTTAATGTTTACAGAATAAAATGGTATGGAAATAGCTGTAGTTACAACGCTGTTAACAAATAAAAAATAAAAAATATGCTGTGGCCGATCAGCCTGCAACCTAAAGTTCAAGTGAGTTATATGTGGTTACCGCAACACCGTTATGTCTCGCTTTATATAGGTTGAAGTTCGTTGTTCCTCATTTCAATAGTTCTTTATTTGTCACATGATAATGGATCAACCGAAAATTATATACCCTCACTGAGAATCGAATACAATTTCCGTGGTCTTTCTTGGACATGTGACTAAAGCGTGAGCTTTTTGTGCAGGTAATGGGTTTCATCTCCGGTAGAGATGCTTCCTAGATTGAAAGAAATCATCAGTAGTTCGGTTCTGTCCTATATTGCCTTGATTGTTGAAAGCTGATCTTAAATTCAATCAATCAACCAATCAAACCAGAGGCCACAGGCACCAAAGACACAAGAGCTAACTATTCGGCTACACAGAACATTAATCAACAAATAACATTTATCTATCAGTTATAAAATTATTAATCTACTTTGATGATTTCATCGGAAGAAATTTTATTCTAGGTTATTCATTATTCTATTGGAAGAGTGAGTGAATTTCACTGAGTCATGACTAAAGTTATTCGGAAGCAAAGCGCAACAAGGATTTTGTTCCAAGGAAGAGATGAATCAAATTCTATTCCAAGTGACGAATCAAGCTCTATTCTACAATTATGAATGCTATTTATAAGGAATTGGGTAAGTCCACTTTATAGGTGAACTGTTTATAACAATTGTAATGGTTTAAGTAGCTCTGTCGCTTGGACATGGATTTTTATTTGATTAGGTAGAGGAAGTACCACACTCTACAAAGAAAGGTAAAACTGAAATGCAACTTATAGTTTAACATCTTGTTTTTATTTTCAACTTCGCTCAATGGGTTTGAGACAGTGAACCTAGTGTCTGTAATTCTCCTTCGGTTCCCGTTTTCTCTTCAATATTTCCATTTCACCATCTACTTAGTCGCCATCTATTTGTTCGTCTGTGTATCCATCTACTATGTATCTTCTTTACCTCACACAACAGTAGGAAGTTAAATGGGTTCAAGCCTCTTTTACATGAATACCACTCATTCTAGCTTTGGAACTTCTTGTATAAATTAAAAGACAAATTCTGACCAAAACATATATTAACTAATAAATAATAGCGTTACAGTTTCGGCACATTAACTCTGCCTTCATCAGACACATTACCATATAATTTGTCTGATGAAGGCAGAGTTAATTTGCCGAAACTGTAACGCTATTATTTATTAGTTAATATATGCTTTGATCAGAATTTGTCCCTTTTACATATATCATAACCAAGAAATCTACACATGACTGACTATTATTATTCAAGTGAATCCGACCTGAAATCTCCAGACTCGGAGAAAATCACATCATCTTGTAAATCATCCAATATGGTAGATGAAAAAAGCATATCCAGAGTCGCTATAAATTTTCACAAGATATATTATTATTTCCAGATCTGATCCCCGTAACTGCAATTCAATAATGGTAATCTTAATTTAGCAAACCTGAGTTCAAGATTGTCCATACTATTAGGGGTAAGTATTAAACTACGTGAATGGAAGTGAATTTCATACACAGATTCAATAGCAAGTAAGGTACTATTTCTCTATTGTGTTAATACCAGAACACCCGATAAAATGATGTTATGTTTTATGAGTCTACGAATGTTTTCGAGGTAAGGAAAATGAATAAAATATATAGTAGTACATATGTCCGCAATAAAACAAGAGATAACCGAAAAAAAAAACTGTTAGTTCCGATACAACCAACAATATTAGTCCACTACCAAGTTCACAAGACGTAACCCAACATTGGAGTCCCGTCCCAGAACTCCAGCCGTGGCTGTTCTACCATTTGATTTCCGCGACAAGCATAAAAAAAGATAAAAGCCTTACACATACTTTCGAAAAAGAAAAAGAACCAACAGGCTGAATTTCAATACATTTATACATAATCAAATGAGAAATCCTCGTATGAGGTAAATTAATTAATTATGTGTTTTTCGCAAACGATAATTGATACACAAGAACTGTACTGAATATTGACTCAAGAAAGTATACAGCTTAATCTGTTGTTTTAACAATTTTAGTTGCATCAAAGAACACGTACAAAGCCTACCTGTACGTAAAATATGTTCCAGATGTTAATGAATTTATTGTTGATGAGTTGCGTCCTTGAAGGTCAGTAAGATAAGGTATCTTGCGAATTGTAGTGTATGTGACGAAATAGATCTTTTTTCATTACACAATAAGAAACATTTGCATATCTTGAAAAAGAGTTTTTCTTACCTTCTTACTTGACGGTAAATTCTAAAGCAGTTACTGTATTATTTAATAAGTTAAATTCTTGTTTTCTTCTTTCTTTCTTTCTTTTTGATGTGTATGTGTACGGTATGAATTCTCAGCCACTAGTGGCTGGCTACATTTTATCATGAAATGTTCAGAGTAAACTAGTGTACTGTATGGTGCAAAAATACGAGCAGTACGAAAAAAGATATACGATAAGGTTTCAGCATGCGAGTAAGGAGAAGAATGGAGAAAATACGCTATGTGGAAAACAACTGTAAGAGAAAATGCATGAAAAACAGGGGAACAAAATATTATACATAATTAAGGGGACACACTTTAATAGTATTCAAAATAATGGACAAACTAATTACTTTTTAAAAATTAAGAACGTTGCGGTCAATCCTCCGAATGTCATTTTAGATAATCTATTTCGGTTTTCTTTTTTAATGTGCAATCATAAAGAAGCCTATCAGAACTCAAAAAGTACATTAATACGAATAATAACCATTAAGAAATCTCCTAGAAAAACATTGCTATTATAAAATGCACTAAAAAGGAGAAAATGCGTCTTTCATGGGATAAAATGAAGAAATGGGACTAATACTAAAAGAATTGGGCGCTATTCCTAAGGTTCTCAAGTTTTTCGCGTATATTAGGGAAGAGGTTCAGTCGCGTCTAATATTTTTAGTTCCATTTCTTTATTTTATTCCTCCAAATATATACATATTCTCTTTACTACTTTTTTTTCTAAAATTTTGTTAATAAGGCAGTAACTCTGAATTATTCCCCCACTTGTCCAACATATCTTTCCCTTTTTACAGCTTTCACAAAAAGGGGAAAAATTTTTTTGAAAGCTTTTTACTTTTTTCCCATTATTGAATACTTTAAACCGTTTGTGGAAAACAATAGTATCTTTCCTTTTATTACGAAAAATGTTCAAATTTGTTGCTCTCAAGTCGAATGAACGCCTACCTGTTTGCAACCAGCCACACTTCCGTGACGATTTAGATTGTATAAGCAGCAGGCGCTCGATATTTAACAATAAAAGAATGTGTGTTTATCTGCCAGCTTTTCAGCAGAAAGAAGTAACCTAGAATCACCAAATTTTGTACACGGATAAAACTTCACCAGATCTAATAGCCTAGGAAACGCTTTTTTCGAATTTCGGTACGGGGGGCAAGGATTTGGGGGAGTCCAAATGTGTGCTTAAAGGAAGAAGGGAGATGAGATTCCCAGAACGCTGAGTCAAATTCATAGTTTTCGTGGTTGCTAAGATAAATAGTAACACTCCCAACGCTGTTCAAGCCAAACCTTAATTTCTATCGTCATAGAATATTGGGGTGGGTGGGTATACGAAATAACATATCCAAGATGACCGATATTAGCGCCAAATTCATACTTTTTGAGTCGCTGAGAGGAACAGGAATACTACCGTCGCTGTTCAAGTCAGCTTTACCCCCATAGTCATAGGAATTTGGGGGAGTGAAAATAACATGTTCAAAATGACCGATATTATTAGTACGAAATTCATGTTCTTCAGAGTTGTTGGGATACATAGGAACAACTCCCGACGCCCTTCAAGTCCAACTTAAGGTCCCACCGTCATGGGGGTGGGGAAGGACATGAAAAATAACATGTTCCAAATGGCCGATATTAGTGACGAATTCATAATTTTCAGGATCGCTAAGCTGATTGGTGATAATCCCGCTGACATTTGAACCCGAGTTTAGGCAAGAAGGGACATGATAACTGGTCTGGGAATTGACGGACGCCGACGGCGTTGCTCTGCGTTATTTCCGCATTTTACTCACATTCACAGGAGCAATGCCGAATGACTTATTCTTTATTTAATTATTTCACTTACACTGAGAGGGACAATGCAGAAGGCGTTGCTTTTCGTAATTTATTATTTTTATTTCACTCATACTGATAAGGGTTACCTTGCTCTTCCATATTTATTTCTTTACTTTTAAAATATATTTCATAAACCTTATTCTCCCCATGTGAAGAACACGCAATTCAGTTAGTTTCTAAATAATTAATTTCACAGTAAAACTATTAACTAGAGAAGAAACTGTGTGAAACACTGCAATGTCCTTATATTTACGTATCTGTACGAAATATTAAGAGTTCTAGTCACTGTGCAAGGGTGTGAAATTTAAGTTGCAAAAAGCATTGTAAAAGCAGTCAGTGCTTTTTGAAATAAATGTTCGAGTTGCAGTTTTTGACTGTTATATTACGTTTAAATTCACTGACGCTCAAATTATATAATGGCAAACTTAATCCCAAAGACAATGAGGACTTGTTTCATTATACCTTTTAACGATATGAGTTTTAAATGTTAATAAAATACTAGGGACTATATTTTCTTTTTTGTAATTTAAAAACTTTAAAAAAACGACAATATTGTTTATGATAGAAGGTAATAAAATGGAGAAAGTTGGCTAGAACAGTTTGAGGAGAAATTGCACTCTGAGATTGTTATGGATAGCAAAATCTTTTAACACCCTCAGCATATGCCCTACAGGCTAAAGGAGACTGATAATTAGTGAAAGTGAATAGTTTGGAAATAATTGGTGAAATGAGAATGTGGGAAAAACTGGAGAACTCTGAGAATAAAACAAGAACAAAATGCTGTCCACCACAACTCGCGTGGCTGGGGATGCAACCAGGGAGCCCTTGCAAAAGAAGTAAGCGCTCTATCACTGAGCCACCGTGTTCTTATTTGCTATTGCTGTTACTAGTTATGTAATTGTGACGAAAGAAATAATAAAAAATGTACATAAAAGTATGACTGTCAGAAAACGAAAAAATGGGAAAACCAGAAGACAGGATGAAAAGCACTGGATCGAACCAGGAATTACAGATTGATTAACTAATCATTACATCTCAAAAGGCATGTAAACTCTTAAACCCTGAAGCATCAGTAAAATAATGGTTTCGATATTATTAAAAATTCATTTAAGATACATCTATGTACTGAAGACAATACCTTTATCAAGCGAACAAGCACATTGCATTTTAACGTGTTTCCAAAGTGTAGTACACGACATATACCGAATCTAATAATCCGTTAATTAGATAAATTACTTTTCATAAACTTATTTTTTAATTAATACGCAACAGAATTTACAAGATCTAGAGATCAGGTCAAGAATTGCCATAGCTAAAGAAACATTCAACAAGAAAAGTTCACTCTTAACTCGCAGGCTCAATATTGGACTTACGAAGAAGTTGGTCAAGTGCTATAATGGAACATTGGATTGCATGGACTTGGACATTACGGAAGTTACAGGAGAAATATTTAGAGAGCTTTGAAATGCGGTTAGAGGAAGAAGGAGAAGATAAAATGGACAGAGAGAGAGCAACAAACGAAGATGTTTTAAAACGGATAGGAGAGAAGAGGACACTTCTAGCCACCATCCTTCGTAGAAAGGCCAATTGAAATGGACACATCTTGCGAAGTAATTGTCTTCTTCACACCGCCATAAAAGGAAGGGAAGCGAGGAATAGGAAGAAGAAGAACACAACTGATCGATAATTTGAAAAATAGGAGAAAAATATTGGGAGTTAAAAGAGGAAGCTGAAGATCGACAAAATTGGAAGAAACATTTCCAGGCCCAAATCTAAAACTGAAAAAAATCCTCATTAGTCCCAGGACTTGCCGAAAGGCAGAATACTTAATAATAATAATAATAATAATAATAATAATAATAATAATAATAATAATAATAATAATAATAATAATAATAATAATAATAATAATAATAATACACAGTGTTGCAAACAAGATCGAGTCGAGATGAGAAGTGTCTTAAATTTGAGACAGGAGAAGAAATATGACAATTTTCGTGTCGTTTTCGAGGCGAGAAAAGAGGTTTTGCGAGTCTCATGCGCATTATTAGTTCACCCAAAGTCTTAGATCTATAACCTCTTTTTGTGTTACATGGTTCACGGTATAAGAACCATGAATTGATAAAGTGACTCTACGAACACAATGATGAGGATTTATCAACGTTTTAAGATACGCAAGTCATTACATAATATACTCCAGTAATAAATATGGTTTAAATGTTATATCACACCCTTGATGGTCCTTTATCGTCTCGTCCAGTCTCATAAGCAACAGTACTAACACATGTGATTTAAGAACTGAGATCCAAATTTCAACATTTGGAAAAGACAATGCAAATGAATTGCACAGTACGATTTGAATTCATCTAAATATGATCACAGGGAACCCATCTTCCCATTGACCTCTAAAACAAATAAACAACGGAAATCAAAGTAGACCGTTATTTCAAGAAAAGTTTGTGAGATAGTCTTCATTTTTGTTTAGTTCGTTGTGTAAGCTTATAATGTTATTCTTTAACTATTTCATACTAAATAGCGTGATTCGTCCATGTCACATAAATTGTCCAACCATTCTATCCTCTTTTTGTTTCATACAATCTTCAGTATTATCTCTATTCAAATATATGCCCTACCATTTCTAACATTTTTTCGGTTGATACCAATCTAATTTTCACCAATTTATTTACATGCATATGATGGCCATTATTATTATGTAAAACTGAGCAACAGTAAGCACAGTTGTCCTTAAGTTATACCAAACAAAGTGAATGTATAAGGCCTTCACTCGCTCAGCTAAATTAAGATGAGCTTATATATTATTACATTATATCATATAATGTAATTATCTTCCATAACACAATTTTATCTCTATGTATTGCAATACTTCAACACTGTATTGAAATTCCTATTGGTAGCTGGTTAGTTGATATGAGTTCAGATAAAGACAATATTTAAAATGGGATTCGAACCAAAAACGACGCGCATTAGCTATTTGGCTTTTGGATATAGAAGCAACAACTACGGGTTAAGGCAATATTAAAACGACATTGAATTCAAACCTAAATCTAACACACTTAATTCATGAAGAAATTTGTATTGAAACTAGGTCCAACGACACAAGAATGCTTCTCTCCTCAAATGTTATTCTTTTACACTGTTCTCGACTCAAGGAAAGGTGAGAGATGGATCTTAATTCAACATACAAACCCGATATTTGCATACTAACATCTGGCGTAGTCATGATCAAAATCGATTTTCTAATTATTGCATCAATAACTTCGTAAAAACCGTCTCAATTTGAGTGAACTTTTCAACAATTAGCTCGGTATTTTGTCCTCTCTATATGAAATGAAAAAAAAAAAAAGTGTACAATTGGTGAATTCATTCCGAAGTTCGCCTTTGGTACACAAGGTCTCAGGTTCGATTCTACGTAGAAGTGTATTGAACGCATTACATTGATTTGGATTACCTTTAACTGTAGGCCCACGTCTCGTAGATGAATAGGCGCTAAATTTCAAAAAACAAATAAACATCATTTCGAAGTTACTGAGAGAACAATATATTGGGAAAGATACTCAAATCTGATGCGAAATGGGTTATTAAAAGACATTATGCGTTAAATGTACTATCAATTATATGTCAAAATTATCTGTAGCTAAATAATTTGTTTACTCATCTTTAATGTGGGAATGCAACTAGTTCGGATGCTGTTTATTACTCTCAGAATTAAAATGGAACATTACAAAAATTCCCCTCCTTAAAATATATTCTATAATTTATATTATTATATTTGGGAACACGATAGCTAAGTGTTAAAGTACTCACCTTTAATATAAACGAGTCCTTAATTCTATT
This sequence comes from Thermobia domestica, assembly GCF_964235325.1. Classification (NCBI taxonomy): domain Eukaryota; kingdom Metazoa; phylum Arthropoda; class Insecta; order Zygentoma; family Lepismatidae; genus Thermobia; species Thermobia domestica. The sequence goes on along the minus strand of NC_137454.1, from coordinate 139,179,313 downwards.
CTAGACTATGTAAGTTTATTACGAAAGACCACGTCTGTGAGTTTTCTAGGTGTTCTTCCGCTTCCTCACACATTCTCATCCCACTATTCTTTTTATATTCATTTTCATTAATCGTCCGTTCTCTTTAGCCTATAGGACATAACTGTGGGAGGTAAAACTACAGATTTCATTTTATTTTTCATTATTTTGTTTCGCTTTCTTATATTGTTTTAGTATTATATATTAGCATCCACTTACTCCAGAAACAGAGCAAAATGGAGCAGTAAAATATTCAAAAATAAATAACTACATACACTGCATATTCAATACCGGAAAAATCAATTTTAATTTTAAATTTAACGTGTAATATATAGAAATATTATTTGGTTTGTGAAGAATGAAAAATAAGGTAACGGCAATCCCTATATAATCAAAGTCCCCTGTGTTAAAACAATGGAATACTTTTCAACATTTTCAATTCAACGCCACAAGCCAAAAGTACAAGGATGAAGCTCAACAATATTGAAAAACATGGGAAGTTGCGGAGGCGCAGGCGAACTAGACCTCCCTCCACAGACGAAGTGATCTCCACTGCACAAATGTTTCCAACTCCCTACAAACAACATTTTCCAAAAGAGAGAATGCCTTTTTTCCCAGCAACCGGCGTCCTTTAGTGAAGCACATATCAACTTACATTAATTCATTTTATTAGATAAAACTACAATCGTCATCAAATTAAAGTGTAAAATAATCTAGTTCCTTATACGTCATTCATTATTCCAAATTTTCTGCAATACTTTAGATCCTATAGAGATATATTTACTCGGACCTTTTCAGCTAATGATCACAGATGTTCAGATATTAAAAATACACGCTACCAACTAGCCAGTCTTCAATGCCCCACTTATTGCTAATATTTTTTGCTCAACCGATTAACGCCATGAACGACGTTTGTGTAAACTCTGGAACAGAAAAATCTGTTTCGTCGCTTGTCAATCCATATTCCCATATGATTACGTTAATCATTACAAGGTGGTTAACAAAAAACAACTACGAATAAAATATTCTTAACAATAATCTGTAGTAATGCAAAAGATAAACAAACATACCAACTAAAATTTCAGGATTCTTAAACAAACTTTTTATATAACAATTATTGATAAATGACTGATGACTCTGCAAGAAAAAAATATATTTGTGAAATATAAACTTCCTTGATTCCACATTCAAGTTAGTGTAAAGAAAGAAAGAAAGAAACAAAGGGTTACCGGTATCTTTTAAAATTTTGTCCAGCATATATATATATAATCAATACGTATTACTTGATACACTTCGCTACATAACTCCGTATAGGTTTACTCTTTCGATCCCAACAGCACAGTTGAATTAGACGAAAACAATGATCAGCTGAAAATATTTTGCTTCTAAAATGCATTTCCATGTAACTTTATGGAACGTTTTCCGTTCACAATTTCTGCACATTAATGTGTAACTGAGATACCCCCCCCCCAAAAAAAAACAATTAAATGCATGGACTGTTCCGCAAAATACTAACAAATAAAAGTATTACAAATTACGTTATAGTAATTAACAATAATAATATATTATCTATTTTTCTGTAAAAAATACAATTATTGCACTAAACGTAACTACAGAGGGCTACGAAATCAATAACACGAAATGAAGTTTGCCTGTCCGTTCTCTTCTCTCTCTAGTACAATATATATATATATATATATATATATATATATATATATATATATATATATATATATATATATGGTTCTATGTATGTGTATGTGTGACTTCCAGATGACGGCTCATATGCCCTCTATTTGCGAACGGACCGATCGATCGTTGGGTAATCCGATGCACATACTCAGGAGACAACGAATATGTCAACCCGACAGGAGACTTGCAAAAGGTACAGAATACTGGACTACTCCAGAAGCCAAGAACTGAATACAATAATTAGGAAAAGAAAGTAAATCCTTCATATACATGTAGTTTCACTCTCAAAAAATCCTAAATAGAAGGTAAGATATATATTTTTTTAAAGTATTTTGTCCCCTTTGATTTTTAATACACGAAGATTTAGAAATAACTTTTAGAAAATGCAAACAAATAACAGCTTAGTCAAGAGCAGTAATCAAAACATTATATTTCAAATGTTAAACATTCTGATGGATACCCAAAAAAAAAAAAAAAAAAAAAAAAAAAAAAGTGGTACTGACATCTACGATGCTAAAATGTTTTCTCCATCCATATATACATTATAGTAATAATATTAATAACAAAACATGGAAAATTCAGTATTGCTGGAAATTCTGATACACGGTTTGATTCAAAAATCTATAATTAACGTACGTTTCCCAAACAGACATTTAGATAAAACTTGTATTAATTTATCCATAATTTCTACAACCGCTTTAGTTAGGTCCAGTCATTTTCAAACTAGTACACTTCAAAACTTAATTTAAGTTCTGGGCAGTTTTGACCCTTATTTATTAGAAGCTTTTTTTTTAAGCTGATATAAGAAATCATTTCCTGAAGTTAGTTGTAGTGTGTGTGTGTGTTTTTGTCTTTCGCAATCATCATTGTGAATCTACTGCTGGATGAAGGTTTCTCAGTTATTACTTACTTTTTTTAAAAAAAAAAATGTTACATCATCTTCTATGTGAACGTTTCTTTGGTCGCTTCTTAGTACCCAATGAAGAAGTCCTATCCATTGCTCACCATTTCTTGCAATATATTCGATCCAGTACCACTTCAGGGACATTCCTAGCATAAATCTCAACATGCGGTAACGAATTCTGATTTTGTTAGTGTCCACAACTTCCATCCATACATCACAAAAAATTCATCTGGTCACACCGGCACTTCTTAATATGCTGCTGCTCTTTCCGAATGCAGCATTCCTAGCATGTCTTCATTTCTTCTATAATGCATCCGTGAAATATTCGGATAGGAACATGTAGATATTTACATATAATTGAGTACTTTCCTAGGATTGAGTTTCGTCTTTTTTATTTTCACTTTTAATCCGACTCCCTTTATCTTCAAACTAAGCTCTTCTATTTATTTATTATCTTCAAACTAAGCTTTACAATCCTTTGATGCTGTGTTGTAAACAAGAAGACTTACAGGTATTTAATTGCGTAGTTATTTGGAATCTCATAGCACTTACCCGAACTTTCTACAGACATTTAATATAACGTGGTATTGACACTTTTTACATTTCTTCAGCTATTTTTTTACTTCGTCTTCTGGTGCTTTCCTTGCAGGGGCGTCGTTTGGGAGAGAGTCAGGAGCATTTTTTTTAACGTAAAATGTGAAACTCGACTTGTATTTTTCGAAAACCTGCCCCTTCACTCCTACCCCACCCACAGCAAAACCTTAAATGATGCTGCTGTTTACTTTTTTCCTGATCTTAGCAGAGCACCATGTGTGTAATTTTCTCCATCAGCTTCACTTTCTTTCACTTCCAGTTTATCACACATGAACAAAAGATAATAATTTGTTTGGAATAAACTTCCGTAAAAGCACACATCAAACGGAAAAAAAAAAAAAAAACTATGACCACGCGTTTGGAATTTTCGAGCTTCGAAAATATCAAGATAAGGATTTACTGTATGTTCATAAAAGTTGGGTAATATCTTTCTTTTTTGTCATATATTATCACCATTATTATATAACTATAAACAGTATTATTAAGTAAATTCACACTTTCTATGTTTCTTTTAAATATACGTTAGGCTTCTAAAAAAGAATACAGCTCAAGCCATGATAGAGAACAGTGGCGTAAGCAAGGGTGGATGCCGCGGATGAAGTTTCCCTCTTAGTACAGTGATATCGAAAATGGATTCTGCTTGCTGGCTAAGTTACAGATAGTAGAGGATGAAGGACTTATAAAATATTCAATGTAAAAATTTTGAGTAAATTACAATCCAGTGTAACACGAAAAATATGACTGATTTTTAGCAAGTAATTGTTGCTTTAAATCAGTGCTATTCAACCGGGGGTACGCGAAGATGTTTCTAGGGGTATGTAATTCTAAAATAAACATATTTCCAATATTTATTGTATGATTATAGTTGGAGAAAATTTCTTCTTTCCAATGGACGATTTTCGAGATGACGTCAAGCGCGTCCAATATTTTTAAGTAATCAGTTAACATTTATTGCATGCAGTCTCAGACACCCCCCCCCCCACACACACACACACGCATGAATCCATTTTTTACACCTCTATAAATCATCCCACAGTTTTGGAAACCATCATCCCACCAAGTTCAATTCGATTTAATTTCTTTTAAACAGCTTCAGGAGTACACAATTGGATGGCGAACTGTGTCTAGGTGTACGCGAGAAAAAAAGGGTTGAATAGCACTGCTTTAGGTCATCAACAGTGATATGCTACAATGTTATTTAACCATGTCATATTTGCCAGTAATTCACCGTAATTTTAATTAAAACTTATAATGGAAGTTACTTTTTGTTATTACTTTGACGGCTGAATCTTTTCACCTATATCCACTGATATATTTGAACATCTGTGTGGCGTGTATTACATATATGAAGGATCATTGTTGTTACAACCACTACATTAGTGATTTACCAACTTATTAGTCTCGTTGGCAAGTGTGGTTATGCTGTCTGTGATTTTGGAATACAACAGTGTGAATGTTTAATGTTGAATGCCAGCCACATGTTTGTCACATTATTTACCTCAACTACTGTAAAAACGACTCCGTAGTTACATATTGTGTCTTCATTTAGACACTCATGATTTCATTCTCGTATGTCCTCCTACAGCCCAGAGATGGCCAATGCACGACACACAACCATTTCTAAGTGACATGCGGAAAATTGTTAAATATACACTTGACTGTTTTTGAAAAATAGGAACATTACTGCTAAACAGAATTATCCAACAGTAAGTAACAAATACATTCAGAGAAGCATTATGTCTGTATCATCAAGCTGCAGAATTAGTGCTGAGATGGAATGGGCACTCAACACAGCATATAATAAGTGGCATGGGATTAGTCACTCCTGCGCTAAACTCGGGTGACATCTTCGAAATTACCTCTTTGCGTTTTAGAAACATCTTTGCACTATCATCGAGAAGAGTTGACATTAATCCTCTAACATCAATCGCAATTAACTGCTGGCTAACTTAATTGTAATTAACGTTAATTAACAATCACAATTAGCTACTGGCTAACTTAATTGTAATTAACGTTAATTAAAAGTCATTGCTCAAATGTTTTTTTCATAATGGAAAATTATGTGTTAGTTATTAATTATTGTTTTTATTAATTAACACACCTCAACTGAAGTCTTCAATGGTCATATCAGTTTCCAGTAACATTAACCGGCATTCTCTTCCTCCTCCGGAAGTATGCCTAGAAGAAATACTGCTGTTGAAATTTCTTTACATTGTTTCTAGCTGCGTTGATAGTGATTGAAATCTTTCTGGAACTTAGCCTTCCATACCATTATACATTAATGGAGACTCTTCTCTCGTCCTGAATCGCACTTGAATCACTTGTACCAAAGGTGAATTGCTAACCACTCAGATACAAAATCCTTGTGTCCATAAATGATATAGTTAGAAAGAAGCGAAGGCTATCTATGAATTCTAAAATTAACAGAATGACGGAGCATTACACATTAACTGAATTATCGACGAACTATTCCAGACAAAACAAAATTTGGTAAAATATCGATTTCGCTGAGTAAAGCAACGAAAGCTCCCCGCTAGCTACGTTCCCACAGAATGATGATATACTTTATATAAAGAAATTCAAAATCTGATCAGAACAAAATAATTCTTATATTAGTAACTTGTGTTAAAAGTTTCGGCAAGATATCACTGCCTTCATCAGACATCAGATTTTGAATTTTTACTTAAAGGTTATACATTAGATCCAAATCTTTCTATAGTAGACCGTTTTGAGAAGCTAACGAAGTAGTTAATTGGTTAGTTGTTTTGCAATTTAAAGTAGTTTTCAAACACCAAGCTACATGAAATGTGGATCTAATCTGAACCTTACCTACGGCTACCGAGAAGTGAACCTGGATCATCGTCATCAAAGGAAAAAACAAGCCTTTAAAATGTTTATTGCTGGATAATTTTACCGCTTGTTGTATGGCTATTCATGCCAAATTTACACTATGATAAGCAAAATTTTGAGGATACTACTTCTTAAATATAACATACCTAAACAATTCAAATTTTGATATTATTATTATTATTACTCTAAAAAATATAAAACAATACACAATACCTTCATAATTTGAAAACCTACTAATCTCATTTTACATTTTTTTAAATACTTTATACGTCACTTTAAAATACAATTTCATGAAAATATTTGGTCATCACTGTTATTAAAATAATATAAAATGATTCTGCGTACATAAAAATATAAAGCAGAAACCAGTACATTTCGGATAGTTATTCTAAGAGCTTATATTGAGTACGAGACGACTTGCTTTTCTTCTCAATCATCCAAACACTGTCATTAATCAACTTTCAACCTTATCTCCAACTAACACCATTCTCTCACCCACTACACACTAACAACCTCCACCTTCTTCTGTAATATAATGGTTAGTATCACTGCCTGTCATTTGAGAGACTGGGGTTCAATTCCCGGCCGGAAAACTTATTTCGATTATACTGTATATGTACTCATTTAAAAAAAAAAACTTCTAGATATCAAGTGATATAATGAAAGAATCACTTGTTTGCCTAATGGTACTTCAAGTTTTATTGTCTGAAATTATTGTTACTTTTGAACGACGCACTCGTTTTTTCACAGCAGGGGCGGATCCAGGACCGACTTCTGGGGGGGGGGCGGTGGGTTGTCATACTGCTACTATTAAGGGCTCCAAACTTTGGGATGAGTTTTATTTATATATATAAAATAAGAAAGTTTCCTCTTCTGGGGGGGGGGCGATTGCCCCGATCGCCCCCCCTGGATCCGCCCCTGTTTCACAGGCAAAAGCGAAATTTTCTTTACAATTCATTTATTATGTACTTCTCTCTTTGTTTGTTAAAAGTAAAAATCTTACAACTTTTTACGTAGTCTCATATTAACCTACCTAGAGCTCTAAAACGCTGCAGATAGAAAGCCGATAACAATACAATATTTTCACCTTATTCTCACTGTAGCGTATCACTTTATTGTAAAATTAAATATTTAGAATTATTGAGCACCTGTTGATTATACAACTCAAACCCTCACAGATATGTGGTTGGTTGCAGACTAGGCGTTCTGGAAGACTACATAAGTTAAATCTTCACTACAGCGAAATTAAACTACCGCTAATTTTAGTTTTTCTGTAATATCTTCATAACAAATAAAAAATATCCGAAAAGCAGAAACGTAGCGAACTAGACAATACGATTTTGCATGTGATACCTTTACCACAATTCACCTATCTGCTTTTGGTATGCTGCTATTTACAGAACCCGCAAACAATGCTAAATCTATCTACAGTTGCAAATTGAAAGCAGATAGATGAGTTGTGATGACGGTATCACATGCAAAATCGTATTGCCTAGTTCACTATAGTTCTCTTATTCGAATATTTCTGTTCTGAAGATATTACAGAAAAACTAAAATGTGCGTAATATAATTTCGCTGTAGTGAAAGCCCTTCTGCATTTACATTTTTCATATCCTGGCTAAGTGGTTCGTGTACGCGCCTTTGGTGTGGGAGACCCGAATTCGATTTCTAGTGAGAGCTCATGTAGTTCGGATCCCACGTTAAGTTGTACTTCCACATAACCTTGCTGTTCAAAGGTAAGCTAAACTCAAAATCAAACAAAATTGTTATATCCTCTTTAAAAATCTGGAATGAACTATTTTAAATTTTGTAAAATGTCCTTAGAAGATAAAATAGGTATGCTCATACATCGTAATCATGTAATATAGTAAAGCTTATGAAGTTAGGAGTTAAGAATTAATTGCAAGATATTGAACAAAGATTAAAACCAAAAAATAACACAAAAATTTACAATGCTTTTATGAAGTACACTAAAAAGGAGTGTTTTGTGGTAGCGGGGTTGAAAGGGTGAGTAAATGAAAAACTAACACCAAAAGCTTCAATCTTAATAAAAGCGCCCATGGTTTTAGTTTCATTAGTTTCTTCATTTTATCCCAACACATCAGATATGTTTATACGTATGTATTTTTTAAAATCAGTATAATTTTGTATAATGCGGGAAACTTGTCAATTTGGAAAAATAGTTCGATTCCCTTGCGATTCCGCTCTGAACTAGTTTTATATATATATACAGGCCCTCCCATCTCCTCCGTTAACCCTATATTATCACCATAAAATAAGAATGGTAACAGATAGCCAGCATTTTTTCCCCAAACGATTCAGCGTCTAAAGACAGCATAACATGACTATGCACAACACTTTACCGAAACAGAACTGATTCAAATTTACTATTATTTCCGGTTTCAACACTGATTTCCGTAGAGCAAAAACGGTCAAAGATATCAAGAAGTGGCTTTTTGCAATCGATTCAGCGTCCCATTAATGGTTTAGATCTTCGTTAACCCTCCATTCAAACAAGGAGTGATTCAAATTTGCCATTTCCGGTTTCAATGTTTATCACCACAGAACGAAAACAATAACAGATAGCCAGAAGAGTCTTTATTTTTATTTATTTTGCAAACGATTCAATGTCTCAAGATAACATAATATGACTATACATCATACTTTTCTAAAACCGTGAATAGTTCAAATTTACTATTACTTCCGGTTTCAATACTGATTTCCACAGAGCAAAACCGAACAAAAATATCGAGAGGTTTCACATTCTCCATTATCCTTCTATTCAAATCAGAAGTGATTCAAATTAACAATTTCCGGTTTCAACATTTATCGCCTTACAACAAAATTGGTAATAGACAGAGACTTTTTTTTTCAACCAATGCAGGGTCTCAGGAGAACATACCATTACAACCCGCAACACACTATCAAAACCAGAAGTGGCTAAAATTTACTACTACGTCCGGTTTCAATGCTGACTTGCGTAGAGCAGAAACGGTAAAAAGATCGAGATGCAGTTTTATGCAATCGAGTCAGTTTGCCCAAGAGTATGTTCCGTCTTTTTTCGTTAACCCTCTTTTCAAACTGGAAGTCGTTCAAATTAAGCATTTGCGGTTTTATCATGTATCACCATACAACAAAAATGGTAACAAACAGCGACAAATTTTCTGCAACCAATTCAGGGTCTCACGAGAATATATCATCACACCACGCAACACCCTACCAATACCGGAAGTGGATGAAATATACTACTACATCCGGTTTCAATACTGGTTTCCGTAGAGAAAAAATATATGAAATATCGAGATGTGATTTTTTGAAATCGATTCAACTTGGAAAGAATAGGTTCCATATTTTTCGTTAACCCTCTATTCAAACCGGAAGCGATTAAAATTAACAATTTCCAATTTTAACATTTATCTATATAGAACAGAGACAGTAATAGACAGCGAGACAAACGATTATTTGCAATCGATCCAGCGTCTCTATATAATCTCAACCGGGACACTATATTGAAACTAGAAGTGGTTAAATTTACGGTGTCCCGACAAAACGTACCAGCGACAAAACGTACCACTTGAATTTTCGCGACAAAACGTACCACTTTTGACGACCTGTCACAAATGACAACCTGTCATGGATTAATTAAAGCATTTCTGATATTTATTCCACGACAAAACGTACCACTTACATAAATTACAACCTGTCTTGGACTAATTAAAACATTTCGGATATTTAATCCGCGACAAAACGTACCACTTCAAGCATTTTTTTTTCAGTGTGTTCACAGATTATTCTCCAGATCGAACAAACTTCTCTTAAACGTAACATTATACACGTTTATCATCGAGTAAGAGAACACGGGTCTTCCAAAATACATTAGATTAATGTGGGTGCTTACATATCTAACAAAAGAGAACATAATGTTCAGAAACTACTTCCTCATGAACAAGTAAAACAACGGCAGTATAAGGTTGACAAGAACAGACAGGTAATGTATCGAGTTGTCAAAGTGCAGAAACTCATTGGTAAAAGAGGGCTCATTTACAGAGGAAATGTAACCGCCTATAAACTGAAAGACACAGCTATAGATCTTGGAAACTTTTTGGATATTATTCCTTTCTTAAGCAAATTTGATCTTCCGCTTAAAAGTAATTTAGATGAGATCACCGAGAAGAGTCATATACGAGGAAGTAAGCAGGATAGTGGTCGCATAACTTTTACTAAACACGGTGAATTATGTTTTGAATGCTATCAACACACTTATCAGAGAAGATATTTCGAAAGAAGTCTCTCAAGCTTCAATATTTTCTGTTCTATTAGACACTGCTCAAGATATAGTAGTTTCAGGCCAGTGCTCTGTTGTTTTACGGTATGTTGTTAAAATGGTTGTTAAAGTATTGTTGTCATTGTAAAATGCATATCTACCACAGGCCAGTGTCCTTGCGGTTTACTGCTGGAAATTCTGCAGAAGTTGAACCTTGATATTAAGAAGTGTATTGGAAATTCAACCGATGGCTCAAGTAACATGCAAGGACAATATTCGGATTTTTTCAATTCACCTCTGATCAGTTACACGTGTGATTTAGTTGATTTTGAGTTTAACGGCCCTTTTAGCAGCCTGGCTATATGAGACGGGACATACTGATTTACGGGAAATCCGAAGCACATGAGCTCCCGCCAGGAATCGTACCCAGGTCTCCCACGACAAAGGCGCATACGCTAACCGCTTAACCACTAAGAAACTCAGTTACACGTGTGGTGTTACGCTCATATACTCAATCATGTCATATGTGATCTGACAAAAAAAAAAAAAAAAAAAAATGCATTGATTCTGTGTCATTGTTCTGCTGAATGACTGTGCGATCTTTATGCGTGAGTCTTATCAGCGAATGGACATTTCGAAGATTAAATGTTAACAAAGGCGTCTTACAGTTATTGCGGAAACAAGATGGTAGAAAACACACTGTTTATCAGAAAAAGTTTGGTCATTTTTCGAACCCAGAAAGTGCTTTATATATAGAGTTGACCATAATAATTAAGAAAATTGCTTCTACAGAAAATATCAAACCTAAAGCTAGGTGTAAAACGAAAGGATATATAAAAGATCTTCTCAAGTTCAAAACAATTCGGACAGCACAAATGTTCCTTAAGATATTTCAAGTGACGACCTCTCTGTCAAATTATCTCCAAATAGAGGGTGCTGCTAGTGTAGTCCTATCGGATGGTGCAGACTACTCTGTTCCAAGTGAAAGAGTAGAGAGATGATTTTGAATCCGTTAAGAACGCATTAAGCTTTGCAGAATGGGCCAATAACAAATTTGAAGACTTAGAACGTGACTTTTTTTTTCTATTGACCTGTCGACAATTCGCCTTCAGAGATGGACAAAGATTTTCCTGTGAATATGAAGATGAAGCTGCTTCTATCCAATGACCAGGTACTGCATCGACGCATTCAACACAATATTGGACATGGTTTTTTCGAGTATTTCTTCAAGATTCAAGAAGCAATGTACTTTATGGATTATTTGGACCCTAGACACTTCAACCAAATAACAGAACTTCCAGACGTGCCTTTCGATAAACTTACATATTTTCTGAAAAACTTCAGTAAAGAAGTTTCCAAGGATACTATAAATGTATTCTCTTGGACTTTTGAAGGACGTGGATATTCTTGAAAGTCAGTCTTGATGACGAGCACAACCGAGAAAAAATGACTGTGCTGATGGTGCAAGTGATTCAGAATTAGGAGAAAATACATTTCTTTACAAGGAAAGCGAATGCAAAACGTGTTGCAAAATTGACCAATGTGCTGTTTTTTAATTTTGCAGAATTGTAAATTTTCCAGTAATATTTATCCAGGTTTCCAGCATACAATTTTTTATTGACTTTGCCCGTAACTCAGGTAACATGTGAAAGAAATTTTTCAAAACTGAAATAAACTGAAATACATTAAAAATAGGCTAATAACGAGTACCATGTCTCAGAAACATTTGAAAACATTTATGTTGATGTCTATTGAAAAAGATTTATTAAAAAATATTTCGAATGCAAAAGTGATAGATACAGTAGCATCAAAAACTAATACACTAAAACATCTGCTAATTTTGTAATATAGTATACGTTCTCCTTGAACTTCATATAATATTTTGAACAATTCAGAGTAATATACTGATGAAAGAATATCAGGTTTTAATTGTCAATTGTTAATACTATTGACTTACTGTAGAAAGAAAACTGTGCAACTTGATTTGTGACATTGAGATGCTGGTGGCCCTTGTGGGAGAAGGCGCCCGCGCCCCTCTAATAATACCTATCCGTCCCTGGTCCAAAGCCTGGATAAAGTGTGACGGAAATCAGCAAATATTCAAATATTGCATATGCAAGATTCTTGCTGGTCTTGGTCTGGCGAGAATCTTGCAGGTATGGTCTTAGTCTTAGCCTTAGTCGTAGTCTTGGTCTTGCATCGGTACTTTTCTCACCACCAATCTGTTCAACTTTTAACCTTATTTTGGCCAATATATATATACTTATATGCTGTCCTATCAAGTGGTACGTTTTGTCGCCTGTCATTATTTGATGGCTGATTGGAAGACTCTTCGCAAGTAGCCCTCCAGGCAAGTGGTACGTTTTGTCGCTTGTCATTATTTAAAGTGTTTTTAGAAAACCCTTCCCAAGCATCCCTCAGGGTAAGTGGTACGTTTTGTCGGTGGTACGTTTTGTCGCTAGTACGTTTTGTCGCGTATTCAAATTTACTGGTACTTCTAGTTGTTTCAATAGTGATTTTCACAGAGGACACCGAGAAGCGATTTTTTTTGCAATCGATTCAGCGCCCCATAATACGGTCTATCTCCTTCCTTAACCCTATATTCAAACCGGAAGTGGCTGAAATTAACGATCTTTTGTTTCAACCTTCATCGCCATAGAACAAAAACAGTAAGGGATAGTGAGTAATGGAATTTTGATATGAATTCAGCGTCCGAGGAACAGGTTCTATATTTAATCTTATTTCTCTATTGTAACCAGTATTATATTTCAATAGTTTGGAAGCCTACCGCAGTTTCACACTGTGAAATGAAACTCGTTTGTTATTATTATTATTATTATTATTATTATTATTATTCTTTTAGTTTAATTGTAGCCTACTGTAGAGTAACCATTACTAGTCTGTCTTTAATCTTTACTAAATATTTGAGAGTAGAAAACAAGTAACGTATTGTCGATTTAAGTAAGTTTTTGCACTTCTCTTTAGGTTTTTAGCCTTCTTTAGATTACAAAAATTATCATATCATCAATCATAGTTTATTTACTTTCTCAGCAGCCACTAAAACAATTTAATTGGATGTGCCTATCTAAATCTTTCTATTCACGCCATCAGTCAAGCTATTTTTCACATCTCTAGAGATCATTGATGTTATCCAAATTATATATATATATATATATATATATATATATATATATATATATATATATATATATATATTTGTCTTTATTTATGCAGGTGATTAGGTTGTATATCATCTTTTAACTATTTATTACATTACTATCCACTACAATTTGAATTCTAATTAGTTTTCTACATTTACAAACACACTTCTTTTGATATCTTCCATTTTTCCTACTCCAGGAAAGAATTATGGCAGTTCGACGATACGGACCCAAATAAATAACTCACTCGCTCCCTCGTGGCTCAAAGGTTAGTGATACCGCTTCGACGCGAGAGACTCGAGTTCAATTCCTGATTGGACTTACGTGCTTCGGACCCCATGTTGAACTGAAGTTCATGTTTCATATAGCTCAGTGTCGAGAACCTAATGTCGAGAAACAACTAACCAGTATAATAGGACATCTTATATATAGTCGAAACCAAAAGTTAACATCTTCCCCTAGAGGTTCCTTTGACAATAATTTCGGAATAAATAAATGAATCTGAATACAATTTTCTTCGACAAGCAGAAAAAAAGTATAAGTAACTCGCCAAAAACCGTATTCAAAATGGTTAATTTCGAATTTAGAAGCATTTGACATTAAAACTATGCGGGAAGGAACTGTGAACTTTTGCTGATGATTATACAGAATAAGTAATAATAGGGACACATAATGATTAAATAGGAAGAAACCACATGAAATAATAAAGTGACAAGATAATAATTCCACTTGTTTAATTATGGCAGAGCTCCTTCGTGGCTAAGCGCTTAGCGTACGCGCCTTTGGCGCGGAAGACCCGGGTTCGATTTCCGGCGGGAGCTTATGTGGTTCGGATCCCAAGTTGAGCTGTAGGTCCACATCTCATATAGTCTCGTTGCTGAAAGGGGCGGTAAGCTAAAAATCTAATCAAATTAATACTTTCTACAAAGTGGATACTTTCAAATATCTAGGATCAATAATAACAGACCAAAACCATATTCACGAACAAATTCAATATCGACTAAAAGTAAGGAATTCGTCCTATTATTCAGTTCATAATCTTTTGTTATCACGAATTCTGTTGAGGAATTTGGAGCTTAAAAATCATGCGTCTTGTTCTGTAAGGTTGCGAAACATAGTCGCTTACCAGTGTTGCCAAAAAGTTGGCACAAAAAGTAGCTAAATGAGAGGTGAAATGACTCAAATTTTGGGTGAAAAGTCCCTAAAAAGTTATTCGTGAAACCGTTGTTTATAAGATTTTTTTTTAAAAAAAGTTGCAGACGCAAAATAAACCATATGTTTTACTCACGTCTTTGTCAATAGGACGCAACCAATCTTTGAATTCAGGGATTATTTTCACACTGTTTCCGGTACTTTTGTTCATATTTCGGAGGCATAATAGTTCCGAAATAATTAACAGTACAGTATTTACGTTATAAATTTTTCTAGAAAAATTGCCGAGTAATTATCCCAAGGGACAAATATAACAAACACCCACTTCGCTTTTACTCATCTATAGCTAATCTTGTTGTTATCGGTAATGCTGTGTAACTTGTGACTCTCAACGGAAACTCTGCAAGCTAAAGGACAGGAAGACTTCAGGATTGGAATTGTTCTCCGTTAGAAGGTAAAGATAACATCCGGCTTTCCAATGCTAATGGAAAAAGATATAGAAAATCACGACGAAAAAATATAGGAGGTTTCGTCAAGCTGTGAAAAAGGAACATTTCAATTATACAATAGGTAGAAAATATGAACATACATTCAACTCTAAATATAAATGAGTAATTATCTCGTTGCAAAATTTTATACAAGTGTCTTAGTGTTTTTGTACGTAGCTCACCAGTACTAAACAACGACCATAAGAAAGGTATAAAAAAGATCTGCATCAGAAAATCAGTGTTTATAAGTATACGTCTCTCAGAACCCCTGAAGCCTATTCTTTGGTCAATGTTCAGAAATTTGTGGAGCAAATCACAGCTTTATACCAATTGTTGTTGAAGCCTGCCCTCATTGTTTAATCCTTCTGCAACGATTATTTTCATGATATGCTTTATCTTGTGCTGGCAGATTCTCCAGAAAGTACTCACGTACCCCTGGAAATTCTTCCGCGATGCGTTTGCACACAGGAGACAAAGTTAACCATCGGCTCGGAACATGACACAGAAAGAAATGGCTTTCTAAATCCAATACTGTCTGGACAAGAGAATAGTCCTCTCATCGAGCCGCAGACCTTCTGAACCACTGAAATACATCCACACAAGAGTCTTCAATATCCCATGACAATGATTTTACTTCATCATGAAAAGCATTAGAAACTGTGTACAAAGTACAAGAACGAACATCCAAAAGTTTTTGTAACCCTTCACTTGGCACCAATCATTTAACATTCGCCGAAGAGACACGTTCACATTAGGTCCATCACTTTCCAGCATGACGAACTTATCATGAGGCAGTTTAGATATGTTATTACTTTTTGTATTAGTTTTTGCAATAGCTTGAAAAAGATCTGAAGATGTAGCGTGCTCCAAAAATACACTGTTCAGGTAATGAGTAACAACACAATTGATTGAAGAAGAAAAATATCGAATGTGAATATCAAACAGTTTATCAGTTGCTGCGTTTGTTGTTTCATCTACGTACAGCAATACTGGAGAAGTTGCCAGAAGTTTTAACATCGTACAAAATTTTTTCATGTAAATAGGGGCCAAGTCCATGCGATATTGAGTATAACAACTTAGTCTTATAAAGCTGAAAATCCTTATTTTCACAAGTCGAAGTAGCAATGCCACAGAAATATAGGAGGTTTCGTTAAAATGTAGGAAATATAGGAGTTTATAGGAAGAGACGCAAATATATAGGAAAAATAGGAAATATAGGAGCATTGGAAAGACTGTAACATATAACAATGCACGTTGTGGAGGTATGGAGAATTGGGAGGTTACGCTATACTCCCAAACTCCTCATTGCTTGTGTTGATTAAAACAAACAAACAAACAAAAAAACTGCTTTGAACTAAAAATGCTTCTCTATATATAGACTTGTTTGCATCAAAAAGTCGCTAGATTTGTAAGTAAATTGCTAAACGAACATTCAAAAATCACCAAAAAAAAGTCGCCAATCGGAAAAATTACTTTCTGTCGCTATCTTGGAAGTCGAATCCCCTAAATTTAGCGACTTTTCCTCCAAATTGGCAACACTATCGCTTACCCTCAGGGAAAAATGTAGACTGAAAGTATTTAAGAACAAGATCCTGAGACGAATATTCTGACCCAAGAGGAACGGGACTGGGGAGGGCGGAAGCTTCATAACGAGGAACTGCATAATTTATACCATTTACCAAACACTGTGAGGGTTATCAAATCTAGGAGGCTCAGGTGGGCATATCATCTAACCTGAATGGAAGAAAGTAGAAACGCTTTCAAAGTTTTAACTGGAAAGCCAATCGGAACACGACCATTAGCAAGACCTAGGCGCAGATGGGAGGATAATATTAAGATGGACCTCGCAGAAATAAGAATATAAAGTAGAAACTGGATCCAGTTGGCTACGGACAGAAGTCAATGGAGAGCTTTTGTGAACGCGGCATTGAACCTCCGGGATTCGTAGACCATAGAGTTAGTTAATTAATTTAGTTAGTTATTCTTTCAGTTTCAAATTTGCTAATGTAAAATAATTAATTTATTATTTTAGTACATCATAACTGAAAATGTTAAGTGAAAGTAATCTGCGATGAAACTGCTGACTTTTTTTTTTTATTGTAAATCTCGCATTCCAACATTCTTAAATATTTCACGATCATTTTCTAAGCTATTCTGAATGTAAAAGAATACCTTCTAAACCTCGAGTAGGCTGCAATATAACAATATTTAGAATATCATAATTTTTAAACTGAATACATGAAATGAACTTAAAATGTCTGGTTTTACGTCCCACTGATACGCTTCTTGCTAAACGAGACAGATGACTAATTTAAGAGCCTGCCTTATAAAAAATAATACAAAATTTACAATATTTCTTTTGGTTCTTTATTCATCAATGAATGGAGATAATGAAATGCAAGTCACCACAATCATAGAAAATGCTATTCTACAACAGAAAATATGAACCTGAATAATGTTCAGTGTTGCCATCCATAGAAATTAGTGTTGCCAGAATAACATTTTCCCTAAAATCTAAGTTAATGCAGCGAGTAGAGGAACAAACTCAACTGCACTTGGTTATGTATAATATTGTTTTGGTTTCATGTGAACTACTTTTTAAATAATAGTTGTATTTAGTTTGTAATAAATAAAATAGTTTTAACATACAGTTATTAAAACTAAATAATAATGCTAATTAAAAAGTAGTTAACAAGAAACCAAAACAACATGATACGTAATCTAATGCAGTTTTCATTCCTCTACCCGCTGTCTTAACTTAGAATTTAGGGAAACTGTTTTTCTGTCAACACTGTAATTTCTATGGATTGCAACACTGACCATTCTTCAGTTTCATATTTTCTGTTATAGAATAGCATTACCTATGATTGTGCTAACTTGCATTTCATTATCTCCTTTCACTGATGAATAATCAAGCAAAAGAAAATGGTAAATTTCGTATTACTTTTAGTACGGCAGGCTCTTATGTGAATGACTGTGGAAAACTGTGGAATGATAATGCTGGAGGAAATAGGAAACAAACGTACACGGCGATGTTTTTCACCACAAACTCGCATGGCCTAGAATCAAATCAGGGACCTTAACACCAGACGTGAAGAATCTAGCACTGATCCACCGTGTCACTCTATCAACATACCAATATGATGTAGCACGGGAAATTTCGGTCTGTATAGATAGAATAAGATACAATTAACCATAATGAATGAGTTTAGAGTAACTAACAGAAAAAAAAAAACAACACATTTTCTGTTACATAAAGAGACATACTGTAACGTCGAAGAATAAATAACGTAATTTTAATAAAACCTAATGTTGATAGTGAAGAAAACTGATATATTGTAGAAGAGAAAAAGAAACCAGAGTACCGCAAAAGAAAACCAATGATCCGTTGAAGAACAATATACCATGCATGATTATTACAGATTGATGTTAGGTTGGGTGGTGCTTAAACATTAGGCCTACGTATTTTTCATTTTCCTACATCCCCATCAACCTCAAGTAATATAGTTTTTTTTTTTTTTTCTATTGTTATCTGTACCATATCGCTACCATTGCAACACTGTAGCAGATAACGCTTCTTATCACAGATTCCGAAGCAAACTCTAGTTCTTGAATGTTTCACTCTTACACAGTCATTTGCAACCTTCACGATACGTAAATGTGTGTGTGTGTGTTGTTCTGTTTTCAGTTAAAAACAACTCTTCAGACACTACTTTCTTGTTTCTTCAGTTATACTTTTGAAGATGTTGATATGAACAGAATTATTAGCATTTTATGAAGATTACTGAGACATTCTAAGTTTCTACTCTGTGGTAACCAATTATATCACGGTCAATACGTAACGCGGAATCTTCACTTTAACGTCCAACAATCGATTATGCTTAGTAGGCTAGAGAAGACGTATGATAAACAAAAGTGAATGAATGATTATGAAAGAAATAGAAGGGAGAAAACGAGAGAACTCCAGAGTAAATACACATGTACGCTGTTTATTCATTTATTTATTTATGTTTAATGTTTCTACCTTTCACACTAAAAGAGACATTGAGAATGATGATAACGAAATGAATGGTGAAGGCGTAATTATGTAATACACCTATACCCTGAGCAAGATTTGAACCCGGACTGGTCTTGTGATCGCCAGTCAAATATGCCTTACATCAGTGAAATTCAACCTGGGGTACACGATGACTTCTTAAGAGTACATACATTTTAAAATAACACACTTCTATTATGTAGCTTAGTTCGATTAAATTTATAGTATGATTCTCCTCTTTACAGTAAGTGTGAGTTATTTAATTCATAAGTAATAAATTCTATAATTTATTTTTGATATATTGTAGTTATCTATGATTTGAGTTGAGTTAAGAACACCTTGTATCTGAAAGGTACACACTTTAATGGTAAGTTATCGGTACGGGTAAGCGAAAAAGACAAAAACTGAATACCACTCAATGTCTTAGACAATAACAGCTGGTACAGACGTGTTATTGTCTACAACAGACTCAACTGGTCTGTGGTCGAACCAAGACTCCCTCGTACTCTTCGAACATGACATCAATTGTATTCGAAGTCAAGTCGTGAAAAAAATATTAGCAAATGCCCCTCCATATTATCGCGGACACAACATTTGTATTCCCTCCTCCCCTGCGCTCTTCACATTGAATCATGCAAAAGAATGACTCGTATTTTCTGAAGCCTGAGGCCTTCACACTACTAATTTAATTATTTATATTTTTTTTATTGCTGTCTTCATTTAAAAAAAAAAATCCTCACGAATTTCGTTTGGTCTGACTTCATTGATTGAAGCT
The DNA here is from genome assembly GCF_964235325.1 of Thermobia domestica. Taxonomy (NCBI): domain Eukaryota; kingdom Metazoa; phylum Arthropoda; class Insecta; order Zygentoma; family Lepismatidae; genus Thermobia; species Thermobia domestica. Next base: position 139,159,379 of record NC_137454.1, on the reverse strand, counting down.
TGTTCCTCTTCAGTATGTGACGGGATCTACTGCTTCAAGTGAAACCTATAACCGTAATTCACGTTTATATTGGAGATAAACACCAACGGGGAACCCGTGACCACGTGCGTTAGTCACTTGACCACGAAAGACTGTGTAACGGAATTTCGTGTCTATTTCCAAGAATTAACAAGAAACGTAATAATAGTAAAATTTTCTCCTTTCCTGTTTCGTGTTGGGATTTCTAACTTGTGCAAGTGAATTACGCTCATGATCCCTGAAGCAAAAGAATACCTTACATACCAAATGTAGAAGCTCTGGACAACAATTCAAAAATAAACATCTAAATTAATAGAGTCCTCCCTTCCTCCATCCCTACGAATGAATATACTTCGCATTTAGTGCATCACGAAGTCTGCATATATCAAGTTACATGCATTTATGTTCAACAGCTGAAAAGAAACATGTAATAGACTAATAATACGATCTCCTTTTCCCCGTCGTTACGGAATGCAACTTCGGAAATTCGTGCAAGGAGTGATACATACGTGTTAAGTATCAGAAACGAAGTACGAAATTTCGTGCCTGTACAGATATGAGATCCTTTCTCTATGCGTACGACACTAAATTCGCGCACGTGAATATGTTCGCATTCTATATATCAAAAGTCTCCACATACCAAAGTACTGCCTTAAAACGCTTTAAAAGAAGCGTGAATTCCCCTTCAGAATTCGAGCAATGTGAATGAGATGTTTATATTATGTGTATCGAAAAGCCTCCATATACCAAGTTTCGTACATATACATCCGTGGTTGAAAAAATAATCCTGCCGCCATATCAAATTAGTCCCAACTCTCCGAACTTTGGATTGTAATTTCCAAAATTGGGGCATATAAATGAGACGTCCTGCGTATAATCCGTCCCAATATCAAGTGTCGTGGCTAAACATATGGTAAGATTTAACAAAGTCCCTTCCAGATACGTCTGTCATATTGAATTTTTGCAAGTGAAGGATAGATATTATGCATAAGTCACGTAAATTTAAGTATGATATACGGGCCCTATAACTATTAGGAAGAAATGTATTTCCCAATGAAATTGGTAGTCATTTCAGACATTATTTTGAACAAACATACACATTCACAGATTTATTTTATTATATACTATCAAACAGCCCCGCGCGGCCAATATTTAGCTTGTGTCCCGTCCTCCTGTATTTTGCTTCGATTTAATTAATCTAATTTGTCATTTCTGATCATAACCTTGGATATAGAAGAAGGTGCTTGCTGCTTATAGTAGAATCCGAACCACCACTCGGGTTTGTATCCGAACAGAAAAAGCAAAGAAAAACTTACGATGTAATCCCACTCATTATTTTCAGTTACGTAATCCGGAATTACAAGAATTATAGCCCTAAGTTATGAAGATCACTTAGTATTCTCATGATACAATATTCAATAAAGTTCATCACATAATAAAATTATGAAAGACCATTTCTTATTTTTTTATTATTTGTTATAAATAAGTGTTCTATATGTTTAACTTACCTGCCTATTACTTGATAAAAGTATGCAAAAAATTTTGATCCCAATATTAGTCACTCTATCAGAGCAATTTGTTTTCAATATGTACGATGAAGCTGCCTTTACAGGTAGGTCGATAAATATTCAAAGATATGTTTATTTATTTAAGAATGATAGGTTTAATCTTTTTTTTTTTTTTTTTTTTTACATAAACAGTAAATCTGTAATACTATTTTACTTATTATTATTATTTATCTTAAATTAACCCAACCGCACTGACTGTACTGTTCAGTAGGCTTCAGTTCTGACTTCGAGTACCGAAGGAAACCTTTACTTCACTGTAAGAGCGCCGTGCTATTAATCTTGATAAGGAAACCGTGAATTGAAAATTTCTGCGGAATACTACGAGTACATTAAGCGTTACATTTTCCATTCCAAACTTAGACAAAACTTAGGTATGTTCTTTTTCCATGTAACCTTTAATAAAAAGTGATTAAATTATTTCAATTTTCCTATTGTTCTCGAACATCATCGGTTGGAATTTCGAGATTATTCAATTCATTAGAAGTTCTCAAACAGCTTGCGTTTCCTCTAAGAGGGAGTGAGAAGCCAGCATGGAGGGAGAATACTACTGACAGACTGTACCATGAAAAGCAAAGGTACGAAATAACTACAGTATATACTGTATAATGCACCGCCGTCTAAAAATGGAAACCGTGATCACACGCATCAGAGATACGTATAGTATAGACCAACAAGGAACAATTTTCCCGTTTACGAAGAGGGCAATAGCAATTTAAGAGCACTACTCCAACTTTTTTCAAGTGAGAAATAATTTATTAGTCACAATGTTTTCCCCTCTAACGCCCCTCGTGCCTATAAGGTTAACGTATGTGTCTTTGGCGTAGCAAACCCGCTTTGATTCTTAGTGGGAGTTCATGTGGTTCGAATTCCATGTTAAGCGGTAGCAGATCCACGTCTCATATAGCTTTGCTGAAGAAAAGGACGCTAAACTAAAACTCAACCAATCTTCTTCTGTCTGAAAGCAAATGTATCATGTTAACAATTTTTTTCGAGCATATGCTGCGGTAATATCAGTATACTTATATTTTTATAAAGTATTACTAGCTGAACCTGTGCTCTCTACACAACGCATCATTCATACATGAGCATGGATCTCCTTGTCATTCTTCACAATATTTGTAGATGTCCCTTTACATACACAAGTGAAAGACGTCTTGATAAAAATCAGCAAGAGGTACCATAAAGGGAGACTTTTTTGATTATTCTTTTAATATCTCGCACTGTTTGCAACATTTGAGCCTACTTCCGGTTGGAGTTTCTAATTCACGTATGATCAGTGTTTTCTTTCTTCTTGCATGTAGTATGTAATAAGCAAATACATTACATACACAATTAATTATAATGTCCGGGATATTTGGTGTTGATTGGGCAAAACATTCCAAACAATGAAGATTCATCTTAGACTGGAGAAATGGTTACCTTGAGTTTTTCATTAGAAGTTGGCCATGAAACAAACACCTAAGAGATGTGCAACACCTCTATACAACTATGTTGTGTTGGAATGTATAACTCATAGGATATGATTTTTTTTTTAATTTCAGCACTTCCAATGTACCCTTAAAAATGTGGATAAAAAATAATGGTCACGTTTTTTAAAATATTCAATTAGAATGGACAATCTACACAGAATCTGGAATCGACGAGCGAAAACGGTACGTTTCTAGCACTTGTGGTTTCCGAGATCTCATTGTCGAAAAGATTGGAGACAAACATATAAACCTACTATTTTAATATATAAACTAGCTGAACCTGCGCTCTCTACACAGCGCATCATTCGCATATGAGCATAAATCTCCTTCTCATTACTCACAACATATGTACATGTCCCTTTACAGACACAAGTGAAAGAGTCTTGATTTTTAAAAACATCGGCAAGGGGTAACATAAAGGGGGGATTTTTTCGATTATTTTTTCTCAATATCTCGCACCGTTTGCAAGATTTGAGCCTACTTCCGGTTGGAGTTTCTAATTCATGTATGACCAGTGTTTTCTTTCTTCTTGCATGCAGTATGTAATAAGCAAATACATTATATATACAATTAATTATAATGTCAGTTATATATGGTGTTCATTGGGCAAAACACTCAAAAAATAAAGATTTATCTTAGACTCGAGAAATGGTTATTCTTCCTATTTCATTATTATTTGGCCATGAAGCAAACGCCTGAGACATATACAACCCCAATATACAACAATGTGGTGTTGGAATGTATAACGCATAGGATATGATGCTTTAGTTTTTTTTTAATTTCAACGCTTCCAGTGTACCCTAAAAAAATGTAATAAAGCAATAATGGCCATGTTTTTTTTTTTTTTTTTTTTTTTTGAATATTCAATTAGAACTGGACAATCTACACAAAATTTCCAATCGATCACTGAAAACGTCATCTTTTTAGAGCCTGTAGTTTCCGAGATCTCATTGTCGAAAGGATTGACCATAAACATATAAACGTCCTCAACATATAGTTTAAAAAGAACTCGGAAGATGGAAACACAATTCACATGCATTGGTTTTAAAGAATGCTTATTAAAATACAAAGGCTTTGAACAATAATTTTATATCGTAAACTTTATGAAAAAGATATAGTTAACTAAATTAGACTATTTAAAGTACAAATACTTAAAATATTTGTCTCTGTTAAACGTGAAATCACACATAACCGTAAATGAAAGATTTGAAAGCTAAAGTTATAGGTTGGAGCTCAGGCGCTTTTAATTGCTGTTGTAGCATTTTAATAGATAGATGAATTAAATTTCCCTTTATTTCATTATGGTATTATAATAGCATAATAAAATACGAAATTCGTTTATTTAAAAAATGAATTCTCTCACTTTTACGTCCCATGATTATGACAACTACGCTAAATGAGACGATGATGATGAGAAATGGTGGAATGAGAAAGTGGGAGGAAATGGGAGAATCCCGAGAAAACCCACGCACACGGTGTATGTTCACCACAAAGTTCACTCAGCTTGTGCAGGGATCGAACCAGGGACCCCACACACCAAAGGTGAACGCTCTACCACTGAGCCACAACGGCTCTCATTCATTTTAATAACTGAAGGGTATGAAGAATATTTTATAACATATATAGCGTTCACTGTAATAGCGTAGCGTAGCGTAATAACTCTCATAAAATGTCAATTTGCTTATGAAAATTTCAAAATCTATTTCAGATTCTCAACCATACCCTGTGACACTAGATTCAGTTACATTTTTTTTTCTGCATGTTTCAGATTAATGTTCAATCAAACAGGACCACAGGGCAGATTTCGAGGACTGGTTTCAGTAACACTAATAGGGGCTATATTTAATGTACGAATATCTGTAAAGTAATCTCAATATGTAAGCTCCGTATCTGTTTCACCAGAGAGCAAGTAATACGATTATTCTCATTTTAAATACCCTGCTAAAGATGGGAATAAAGATCTCACAAGTACAATTCCTAATTCCGCGATCGCCTTTAAAACTCACACCGTATTAAATATAAAAATATTAAAAGTTACAAATGTTGGGTAATAAATGCGCTAATCTAAGCTACGAATAAAATGTCACATAAATGTCAAGTAATCATGATTCTCCTGTCTGCTCAGAACGGTATCCTAATAAATACCTAGTAAATAATAGTTTGTTAAATTTATTATATGAACAGTTGGGTATCATACATTTCAGCCGTGGTTAACTGGTTTCCGCTCTCTTTCTCGGTGTGGAAAGCTTGGTTCGATTCTTGGTGGAAGCTTATTTGGTTCGGATATCAGTAAGCTATAGGTCTATGTTTCATTCCGCCTCAATACTTAAAAAAAGAAAAGAAAAGAAAAGAAAGAAAGAAACCCAACAAAGCTTCAGTATTATATGCTATTATTACAAGCAAATCGAAAATTACTTCCGACGTACCGGTACAGTAAAATGTAAATTTAAAGCGGAAAAACTATCTAGTTCTTCATTCCACGAGAAGCTTCACTTACGCTGTTCGATAGCAGTTACATGTAAGTTTTACCCAGCGATTATGTAAAGACTATGATTTTTTAATCATGTAAATTTCGGGCAATATGCAAAGATTATTTGGCTAGTTCTACAACACTTTGAACCTAAGTAACAAAAAGAAAATTAGCAAAATACCCTATTTATCTGTTTGCGCAAGGATTCAGAAAGGAAGACAGATAGATATAACTATATATTGGTTTGAAATTCAACAAAAACGTTAGTTAATGAGGGAAATTCGTATAAATATTTGGCTTGTTCAAAGAAAAATGAAATCTTTAAGTTTTACGTCCCACGATTATGCCGGTTAGGCTAAAGGAGACGGTGATGATGAGAAATGAATGAAATGGTGGAATGAAGAAAGTGGGAGGAAACGGGAAAACCCACGAGCACGGTGTTTGTCCATCACAAAGTCCACACGGCGCGAGCTGGGATCGAACCCCGGACCCCAAGCACCGGAGATGAACGCTCTACCACTGAGCCACCGCGCCCCCGGCTTGTTCAAAGGAAATTACGTATATGGTGTAGATTCATATTGCATCCAATGGAGCAACCTGAATCGAACTTATGACTGCACTCTAAAACGTGAAACGAACTAAGCCTCCGAAGCCGCATGAACAGTTAATGGTAGTTGTTTGTTTTAAGAACTTTACGTCCTTCTCAGGAGCAAGACAGAATAAAACGTGGGATTACATGCGAACTACAAGTGCTCCTACCGAGAATCGAATGTGAACCTCTTTCGCAAGAGACGGACATTATTCATTTACAACAGCATAATGAAGGAAAAGAAAGAAAAATGTTTTCTTTATAAACATATACTTCTCAAAAAAAAAAAAAAAACTAAACGAAGAGAGTTAAAGAGAACGCATGCCCTTCATCCAGTTTTGAACCCAATGTCCTCTCTCCCAACGCGGCAGCGCAACCTATAAACCAAACGTAAGAAGCTGAACTACGAATGAAACAGCGTGAAGTTTTGATTCATTCAATCACAGCGTGCGGAGGCAAGCAGCGCTAGCAGCAGAAGTAAAGATTTCACCTGTTCTCTTGTGCAAGCTGAACGCTGAGCGCGATGCCTTTCCCCGCCTGCAATTTACCCTTCTAGTTAGCAGCACTGCAGCTAGGGACAAAGCGACGTTGCCACCGCACATGGACAACAACAGGGTTTGCATCAGAGACCGGCAACATCGCATGTTCCGAGATCGTAGAACTACGTTTGACTTCGACAGATAGGGGAATGCTAAAATAATGCACCTGTAAAGGTGAAATTCTGGTTTAGCTATATACTATTTCAACAGACAGAATGATTACGACCTAAGTAACACGATCGCCAACACTGACAAACATAATTTATTATTCCAGTTTTCCTCTTTCTTTTCTTCTCCAAATAATAATAATAATAATAATAATAATAATAAACGAGATCGACCTGAGATTTTAAAGATTTTTCTTCTTTTTACAAATGTTAGGGTGACATATGTAATAAGAATACGTACATCGTAATAAAAGCTAATGAAATTTGCCTATTTTTGCAATAATTCATTCTCCATTTTAATTTTTAATGAATTTATCTCAATACTAAAGGTGATAGATCATTCTGAAAGTACACACCAGAAGGTACTATTTCTCTCTACACTTTATTATTGAGTTAAACTACATTATAATCGAAGTTTTCTGTTTTAAAAAAAAATACAGAAAACTATACATAAATATTACAGGACCTTCAGATACTATTGGCCCAATAAAATGCAATAGGTGATGTAACTTTTTCGTTATTTTATTAACTTATGAGTTTTTATGAAAACAAACACAAAGAATGATTATTGATAGAAGTTTAAGAACAAAGAAAGAAGTAATGAATGAAAAGAAAACTCACTTTGTTAGCTCATTTATTTTGCTTAAGCATAAACAACTTAGGTCTAATTGTTATTATTATTATTTCGCACATAAAGCAAAGAAATCGTAGAAGAAATTGTTCATTTTAAAGCTACTATTCGGATATTCATGTGATGCAATGAGGTAAAACTTGTCAAGCTGGCTGACTCTACTCGGGAATCGAACACAGAAAATCTTTACGCAACTACCAGACTAATGCAATTCACTTCATGAGATTGATAATATTCCTGTTCTATTTATTAGTAGTATATGAACCATTCGTTTTTTAAAAGGAAGTTAAGAAAGACCCATAATAATGATAATGAATAAAATGGTGGAATACAGCAAGTGTGAGGAAACTAGAGAACCACGAGAAAACCCACTTGCCACGAATAGGATCGATCAGGAACCCCACCACCAATGGTGAGAAATTACCACTGAGTACCGCTGCTCAACTGATATATGAAATTAAATTTTGACATAAACCACGTAAATTTGTCATTTACACTATATATTAATGCCTCCTAGTCCCGGGTTCAATTTCCTCTGGAAGAGTATTAAAATTTGAACGTATTAGGTGGTACGGATTCCACTTGAAACTGTAAACACACATTTCGTATAGCCTGTGATGAAAAGGGACGCTAAATTTCAAGAAACAAACTAGAGCTTCCTATTAAAAGATTAATACGCAGACACGCTTCGCTTTCCTATCCCTATTAACAACGACGATGCAGACGAATAATAAAATAATTGTAAACTTATATGAATGAAAGGAAACGGATGTACTTCCCCAAAATTCATCGGAGTCTATACAACACGACCAGGGTTCGAATTCGTTACTGTATGTTCCACAAGTAAATGGTAAGTCCAGTTTCCACAACGGATGTTTGGCAGTTAATTACTTTGCTTGGATTTTAACATCCCTTAAGATCAAAGCTATAGAAGGCATGATGAATCCCTCAATACTTGAGCTCCGATCGGGAACTGAATCTTACTCTCTTGCATCAATGGCAGGAATGCTGACCTTTTAGCCACGAGAAAATCAATACAATAGTGGCGGTTCTTGAGCAAAGTTATACTGGTAAAATTTAAATTCCACCGTTTCGGACCCGAATTTCAGTTTGATGAGACTATAAGCTATTGAACCTGAAGGTATCTGAACTCTTTACGTGTCCAGTTGTCCTTTGTCAATGACAATTTCTCTTCATTGCAAGCTGCACGTTGTCATGCTATCAAATCGTGCAGAACGTAGCCACCCTTTATACAGAAATGAGGAAATTACTGATACTTTAGGAAAAAGGAGGTACCTCATTATTTACATCATAGGAGTCTACAGAACACAAAATACTGTTACCTGTTTGCTCAGTAGGTTTTATTTTGTTTTATATCACACTTTAGAAATGCACATTTTCCCATTTAATTAGTGGGACCCTACGCTATGGTTTGTTTAGCTTAAATGTAAATCCTGAGCTGAAATTAGGTTCCTTAGCTTGTACTGATAAGATTTAAATTTCTACCGATGTGACTTCCCTCAGAAGCCATCACTGCAACTCAAGAAACTAGTAAATCATTACCTTAAACATCGTGAAATTCTTTTAAAAATCATGAAAATTTAGAAAGTCAATTTCAGCATTCGATATGCTGAAAAATAAGTGTATCCAGTTTGAAGCCAACGTTTGGAGGATGACACCACTCTCGTGATTTTGCAGAAGTTATAATGTTAAAAAAAAAAAAAAAAAAAAAAATCAGAACATTTCTAGCAGTCTGCAGTATCTTAAGTTTACATTTATATATCAGGGTTGACAATAATCGATCGCTGCTGAGTATGGGTAGATCGCAAGACATTTTAGAAAAAAAGCATATTATTTGGAAAGAAATCCTATACAACAATATTTTTCTAAAGTAGGTTTCAATTGTAAAGTAAAATGATTTCGAATAAAAGACCGAAAACATGCCATCTCCATGAAGAATGGAAACTCTATTTCTTCTTTATGCCAACCTGGTCTACTGGCTAGCGTGTGAGCACATTTGGTGCAGGGGTCCCGGATTCGATTTCCGATGAGACAATATTGATAATCTGAATGCATTACGTTGGTTCGGATTAAACCTTAAACTGTAGCTCCACGTCTCATGTAGCCTCGATCTTGACAAGGGACTCTATTAACACACATTATTTCTTCTTTGTTGTGTCAAAGGATAAATACGTCTTTCTCTTATGCAACGCTGTATTATTTGTGACAAGGAAAGTATCTCTCTACTTTGTATAACTTCGTTTTTCTTAAAAATAAATTAAGGAAAATGGAAGTCCATTGCCGGTGCTAATTGCACATAAGTAGATATCGTTAAAGATTTTCACAGTTTGGGGTAGACCACTGAATCAAAAAGTTTGACCACCACTGCTTTATAAGAAACATAATTTGAAGACACTGCAGAGACGATACATTTATATTGAGCCGACTTTGAACGTGTCACTTATCTACGAAATCTCGTATTTCCAACGCGGTTGTGTTCGATTTGCAGAACGCTTCTACTGACTATTGCCCAGCATCGGTGCATTGCAGCTGCATCATTAGTATTGCATTCCACTCCTTTTTACATGCATTCCAAGGCCGGAGACGATGAGACAGGCGCCGCTTGAGGAGTCCGAAAGCACAATAGTCCATTGGACTGATATCTGGACTCTTGACATGGATGTCAGAGAAAAGAATTGCCGAATTTCCAGTTTCCTGCTCCACATGGCGACAGAATTAAAACGATGTTTTCGCCGAGTCACTGGATGTCTTGTCTTGGTGCACTTCAACCTGGTTCACGTCTTGTCCGAACAATGCTAAGATTTCATGCTAGTACATTTCAGTCAGAACATCAGTCGGATAATATGCAACAATGATTTTGACATTACGCTTCACCTTTTGGAAATGCAGTCTGTCCTTGTACGACAAACCGGGCACAACCATGAATCCTTTTGGGAAACTGCGCACTAGCAGACGAACGTGCTTCGGCCCTTGACGTCAACAGATCTGAATGTAATGGCAAGAACCTTACCATAGTCTGTGAGGTAAATCCACGCCTCATCAAGGGTAACAACAAATTGTCACTGATCAACTGCGAGATGACGTTCATTCAGCCACCTGCAGTTTCTTTTTTGCTCAGCCACATTACACGGTTCAGGGAGTGTGCACTGCTCTTGTGAACTACCGTGAGGCGTGAACTTCTGTCAATGGCGCAGCTGATTGTCGTCTGCGATGTGCGACACTTGTTGGCTATCGCACGATGTATGTGGGGATTTTCGGAGGTCGCCATACGCCAAATCACACTCAATAGCGGCGGAGTTTTTAGCTAGTTGCGTTGGTGTGGTGGGCGTATTTCCGTATAATATGATTTACAGTGGCACAACTTATACGACAATTACGCACTTGACACGATGCACGACGCAGTGAACTTAGAGTCGGAAAGAGCCACAATGAATTCATCCCAGATTTTGTTCAGTTTCGGGAACATCAGAAAAAAGAAAACGAAAAGCCAGTCGCAGGACCTTCAAACAGGCAGAATCTTATAATATAAATAAAATAGTGTTTGTGTGTCTGTCTGTGTGTACGTGTGCGGCCTGGGAATCAGACGAGTGGATCGAGAATTACCAAATTTTGGTCACGGGTAGCTTGGTTCAGGCCCCAGACCAAGACGCTTTAAAAAAAAAATCGAACCAGAGGGGTGTCAGGGAGGGGAGCGTTTATCGGGACATGTAAAAGTAGTACAAAATGATCGATATTGGTGTCAAATTCATAGATTTCGCGGTCGCTGAGATCAATGGTGAAACTCTGATCGCATTAACTTTCAAATTCACCCCATTCGGCTCCGGGCTGGTGTTCACCGGGCGGTGGGGATACTGAGACGTAAAAATAATCCAAAATGACCAATATTAGTGTCAAACCCATATAGTTTTCGCGGTCGCTGAAATCAATGGTGGCATTTCCATTAGCGATGACTTTCAAATTCAGCTACCACTGTATGCGGGCCAGGGGTGACCTGCGGGGGGGGGGGGTACTGAGACGTAAAAATATTCCAAAATAACCGATATTAGTGTCAAATCCATAGTTTTCGCGGTCGCTGAAATGAATGGTGATTTTCCCACAGGCGTTGAATTCCAAATACAGACCCTATCGGCTGGGAGCTAAAGGAGTTTTTTTTTTCAAAATTCGAATTAAAGGAGTTCTCAGGGGACGTTTAATGGGATATGTAAAAGTAGCAGAAAACGACCAATATTTTTTTCCTTTCGTTGTTTAGTTTATTTGCATAGATATTTTATCTGACCCATGCGAAGAATGGGTATTTCAGCTAGTACTTAATAATGTGTCAAAGCGTTTCCGGAAATTCCGCTTTAAACAAGAGGAGGAGGATATTGTTTTCTTAATATGTATAAAAATGATTTCAAGGTTATCAATCTCATCATCACTGGAAAATTAGTGAACTATTTGAAATTAATTTTTGAACACAGCAAGTGGACCGATAAGTTTTTTTCTTGTGTTTTTCACTTTGATCGAAATGTTAATCTAAGGCATAAAGGGATTTAAATTTTTCGCAAAAACCTGATATATGAAATGTGAGGCTATAGGCCAAGCAAACGTGGACTTTAGGGGCAAAGTCCGCAGGTAGCCGCAGACTAGTTTATATATAATATAAAATCCCACTTTTGTCTCCCCCTGGGATACGTATCCGTTTACTTTTAACGAGGAGTGCATATACCGAGTTTCATGTTCCTAGCTCGAGACATTCATGAGATACTCAATTTTTCGTATAAATGATGACTCTCTCGCTTCTCCTTAGGATATCCAAAATAACATGAAAAATCAAAATCTTAAACAAAATAACATGACAGAAACCCAGTTCGAGGTAGGTGATATTTATATTCAAAATATTACTTCAATCATTTCTAAGGGGGGCGCGGTGGCTCAGTGGTAGAGCGTTCACCTCTGGTGCTTGGGGTCCCGGGTTCGATCCCAGCCCCCGCCACGTGAACTTTGTGGTAGACAAACACCGTGCTCGTGGGTTTTCTCGGGGTTCTCCCGTTTCCTCCCACTTTCTTCATTCCACCATTTCACTCATCTCTCTCATCATCACCGTCTCCTTTAGCCTAACCGGCATAACCGTGGGACGTAAAACTTAAAGATTTCATTTTTTTTTCAATCATTTCTGTCGTTTTTTCGTGATTCGATTATGAACAATATCAATTTCATTTTTATATAATAAATAAAGAAATTAATTGATAATCTCGTACTACAAATCATACACGTACTTACTTAATATACGTGACGTATCATTACTTAATCTTATCAGACATTCTCTTAATAAAAGTATTTAACAAAGTAGTATAAAAAGTGCAATTATAAATATATCCAAGCCTGGGCACTTGTACTATTGGCAAAAGCGGTATTGCAAAGACCCCGACTTTGAGATCATTTTTCTCGTGATGTCATGGTCGGATAAGTTTAAAACCAGTTTCTTTGGATTCAGCGTCCTAAATTAGTATAAAAAGTGCAATTAGAAATATATCAAGCGTGGACACTTTTACTATTGATATACGTGGTACTTCAGACTTCAATTTTGAGGTCATTTTTCTCATGACCTCATGGACGGATATGTTTAAAAATAGTTTTTTTTTTTTTTTAATTCTGCGCCCTCAAATTAGTATAAAAAAAGCAATTAGAAATTATCTGAGCGTGCAGATCTTTTACTAGTGCCACGATCGAATGTTTTTCATGAACAAGAACAAAAGAATTGCAAATTGTGAAAGAAAAAATCCTATTTATTTAGTTTGTCAATAGTCCAATTATAAATGTATTGTTTCAGGATCATCGGTGTTATTTAATTTTAGTTTCCGTATTTAATTCTAGAAGCGACGATCTACATGAAAAGTGTATATTGGAAGAGTTGAAAACGAGTCGAGAACTACCTTATCATTCTGTCCTTTCCATTACACAAACTGAAGAATTGCGACAATTTTTCTGCAATATTAAAAATTTCTCTCTCTCTCTCTCTTTCTCTTCAAATGCAAATCAATAATACTTATCTCACATCAGTTTCCCCAGAATTTGAAATCATGTATATGTTAAATAGAGAATCCTGAGAAAATACATAAGCTCACTTGTGCCGTATGAATTTAATCTCTCGACGAAACGCTTTTATTATTATTATTGACAGGTGTTGTGACAGTCTGAAAACAGAAAACCTGAATCTGAATTTAACTTCTTTTTATGTATCTACGAGAAATACCCGTCGCACCTAGACAGTATGGTAGAAACCAACAAACCAACCGCTGCAACAATGCAGGACAAGCGTGATTGGCTCTACTTCTCCCATCTAGCGGATAACTACTGAATCAGATACTCACAACCATTGAACGCTATACGTATTCGAGTTTCCAACTTTTACTCTCGCTTTGATTAGCAAAATCAATTTTGTTCATTTTCACAATGATAACTCAAATATACTAGTGGTAAATCAATAATGTACATTAGGGAATTACAAATTAAAAGTATGAATATTACCATCTCCTTGGCGCTATTCTGCAACAGTAAAATGAACTACCGAACACTAAATGCAGTATGATAGGGTTTGAATACAATTTCAGGAAGAATACTTAGTTTCTCTCAACTTGTTCATTTACGATTTCTTAACGCTTAACCATATGACTTGAGAAAGAAAAAGAAGAGTACAAGCAATATATTTTCTTGGGTTGAATCCGATCCGGATCATACTAGTTGAAGATTAAATCACAATTAAGGAATCATTATTCTAAGGCAATCCACGAAATCATTCTGCTAGTTAAAGTGGTCTTGGTTGCCTCGGATTTGATTTCCAGTACGTACTCTACAAAGAGGAGGAGGTCCCTTGTGGTTTATATGGTTAGCATACGCGAATTCGGCGCAGAAGATCCAAGTTCGGTTCCCGGTGAAAGCGCTCATGTTTCACTTGCTTAAGCTGTAGCTTCACATCTTATATAGCATCAGTGCTGAAAGAACATTAAGCAACAAGCTGAAAGAACATTAAGCTGGAGTGTTTCCGCACCCTACAGAAGAGCGGAATTATTCGTGTTTACTTCGATACTGGTATCTTTCGATGTTCGGAAACACCCCAGCATTTCTGCCTATTTCAATTCAAATATTTCTTCATCTCTTCCAAATTAATTTATACATATACATTTTAAAAGACAGTTTTGTTCTGAAACCTTCCGTTCATCTAGTTATTATTTAATGTACTTTCCAAAATTGAAAAATCTGACACTATTGACGCATACTACATAAAAATGAGCTTACGAACTAAGAGGCACATGCGAAAACAGTCGATTAGTGTGTTCAAAAAATGCACAAGTGTTACTATGTCTAAGAAATTATTTTCCGGCAAGAATTCATGATTCTACTGTGATAATCAACTGGAAAAAATTAAGCATGACGATCATACTATCCTAATCCCAATAAAGACATCACACAGTAACAAAAGGAAATAAAAAATAAAATCACAATTTTATAATATCAGTATATCACTAATATCATCTACGCATTCGGCATTTTATGCACATTGAGAAAATTAAAACGTGGTAACCTATCTATACGTGTTTTTATCTTCAAATTTCAACATAGAAAATTACCCGTGTTGATAATTGAGAAGAAAAAACTCATGTAACAAAACAAAAAAAAATATCGATCTTTCACAAATAAACAGAAGTATTATCATTAACATTTTATGAAACAAAACTTAAAAGAAATATTACATTATGCACTGACGGTATTTGCAAATAAAGGTCAAGAATCAACAAAATAAAATAATCAGAGGAAGTTCGAAGTTCGCCTTCATTATGTTCAAAGATCGATTCCAAGCTCTGTCATTTCGAAAGTCTTGTTCCATTTTTTTTTTTTTTTTTTTTCTGCTGCTAGATTAGCTACCGCAGAAATCGAACTCTGTAATATTATGTTGCTACCACATACCGAATGAAGGAAAGACAACAAACATACGCAACTATAGATATCCAACTGACATTTAAAAGCTGGTTGAAAGTTTAAAGTCTAAGATATGGACCAATTTAAAAGGCAAGAACCGAACCACCTGTAATATTGTGTACTCGACTACCAGGGAGTTCATGTGGACTATTCGAAATGAAGTCTTTAATTTGACGTCCTATGTTTATGCCCTGTAGGATAAACAGTGCTGCATTTAGTAGCTCGGCGCCCCCAATAATTACGTTTCTCCACCCTTTCATCCCTAACTTAAAAATAAAACAACTAAATTATGCTTAATTAGTGAATTAACAATTTATTACAGTTAAATACCACTCACTAGATGCTACAGTTACAGCTACGTAGCAAAAAGCAATACGAAAAATATTTTTAAATATTATTTAATTTTAAGATCTAGGTACGGGCCTAGTTGGCCTAATGGGAAATGCGGATCTGAGGATAAATGATGTGGATAATGATTTAAAGCGAATCATTGTAAAAGAATTGGTGGAATGAGAATATAGAACGAAACGGAAGTACTCCGAAAAACCTACAGTTACGATCTTATCTACCACAAATTAACATAGCCTGTGATCGAACAAGAACCCCTCACATCATACTTAAGAACTTTACCACTGAGAAACCGTGTCCCTCAGCATGTGGGCATTTAAATATAATCAGCTATACTATCGTTCATTCCACAGTTGTTCCAACCCTTCCCTAAATAACAGAAAACGCGAAGTTTAGCTGGTAGATTCTTCTCGTGAGGCCAAGGACCTTCAGATGAAGGTATTCTTGCAATGAATTTTACCACAAAGCCACATAGTATTTACGGATTTGTAGTTTGAAATAGGTCAAATCAAAGCATGAATGAGAAAAACAGAAACGTCGATGGTTCAGTTTAGAGTTCGCTTCTAGAATTTAGGCTTGTGAATTAAGGTCATCCTACTCCGTTTTGAAGTGGATAACCACTATAAATATAGTTTTTTCATTACGAAATAATTTCACTAATTTCACTATATTTTTGTAACTGTCTGTATTTGTTTCCATAATAAACATTAGACGATAGGCACCACCTTTACATAGTACATCTATTGTGTCGAATGGGGAAAATTTCATACTACAATGAAAATTCGAGTTACGTTGGTAGTGTAGTGATACCCAGCTGGTCTAATGAAACCGAAAGATGAAAAGTATCTTGTAAGAAGTCAGCAGGTTTTTTTTTTTTTTTTCCTAGTTACGTTGATGAAAATCATACCGACAATTATGACAAATTCATGCCAAGTACAGGTGCGGCCAGAGTGACTTGGACGGCAGGAACACAAAGAATAGAATGGCTCTTCTTTCAGATTGGGGTTTGGGCACAGAACTGACAATTTCATCTCGTAACAATTTTTGCTAACAAACAAGACACAAAATTCTTATTTGGATTCTCCTGTAATGAAACAGTAACTCCCCTCCCCTTCCGATCGGCTCTACTGGTGGAACTACTATAGAGCATAAGTAGAAGTCTGTGCGGACCAAAGGTGTCCAAACACATGAGGTCGGCGCTCATGAGTTCGGAACTCACGCTCACTCGACCTCAACCTCACGAAGTGAGCGTGAGGTCAGACTGGTTATGTGAGCGTGAGGTCAGGCTGGTGATATGAGCGTGAGGTTGAGTGAGTTAGATGTCAGGCTGGTGATGTGAGCATGAGGTCGAGTAAGTGTGAGGTCGAAATGAGTTTGTGAGCGTGAGGTTGAATCAAAGTAGATACCTGGTTCATAATTCGAAAAGACTGTAGATTTTTTGTTCTCTACACAAGAGCTTTTTTTTAAATCTGAAAACACCTGCTGTGAAACGACCATAGGTAAGCAGGCGGTATCTTTGGTCCGCTACCTTTTTTTTTTTTTTTTATTGGCAAACTTGGGATAGAAGTTTTAGTTTCTTTGTCATTAGGCATTTCTTAGAAGCAAGTAGAAAATAATCATGGAATGTCTTGATGTTTTGTCAGGCACACTGCTGCCGCACAGTGGAGTATTTGGCCTCGAAATCCGGTCAAGAATATTCATAACTTAGTATCATAAAATAACCGATTACATTAAATTGTTTTGTACTTACCTACGTTTTTAAAGATACATTACCGCCAAAACTGGTTTGAATATTTTCCTTTGACCTTTAACTATAGTTTTCCCTAGTGATTTCACCTGCCATTGTTTAATAGGGATTTTGTAGGCTAAGTCAGTGTTTTATTTACGAATTTTCTACAGGGGAGAGGAATCTTGAATCTTGGGCAGTTAACCATAGTGCTAGCAGTTAATCATATAAGAATTAAAGCCCTCCCCCGCCCTTGGCCGAGGAGAGCCCATCTCACCAACTACTTGGGCGCAATTTCCCCCCGAATATACTATTCGCCCCCACCCCCTCCCCAATGAATTTCCACACTGGTTTGCATGTCGAATACATTGCAGGCTACATCACTTAGTAGCCCTTGTCCATTCATTCTAAACAGGATCAGTCTATACAGTATTTTCTTCCACCTTCCGTCACAATTTTATCCTTTCAAGCCACAGAGAATACAATACATTCATTCGCCTTCACAGTTGCCGTTCTTAAAAGGAAAATTATAGTAAAATTAAAAGTGCGATTCTGTCATTTTGAAAGAAAATATGCCCTCCCTCCCCCCCCCAAAAAAAGTATAACGGGTGCAACCAACGCCCTAAAACCAGCCTGTGGGCACCCCTGCCTGCTCCAAATAGAAAATAAAATTTACATATACGTATTCTGGGCAAGTTTAAGAAACATCATTGCATCTTGATAAGTATATAGAATTTCATATACACCGACTATTTACTTGGAAATAAAATTCATATAGTTAGCAAGTAATTGTTTTGGTATAAATATGTAGAACAGCCATAAAGAAATGTTTTGTATTATAGAGTAAATGTGCCAGTCCTCGACCACTTAACTCATTTTCGTATAATCCTTAATCGTTGTTCAGAGAGCGGAACAACTTACGAGGATGCAACTAGCTCACATGTGTTCCTAAAGCTATATTTCATCTATATTTTATGCAAAACGGAGATAATTTATACCATTTATGTAATATTAGTCGGACAAACACCGATGATTTATTTATTTTCTGTGTTCGACCCAGGGCCGGATTTAATGTTTTGCCGCCCCTAGGCCCAAAAGCCTTTGGCGTCCCCCCCCCCCCCGTCGATGTAAAAAAATATAACAATACAAAATAATTATATAGAAAAAAATGTATAAATATCTTTGTTTTTGTACAAATTTTAATGCATTTTCACTTTGTATCCTGTAGGCCTACAGAAAGATTTGCATTGTTACAAATTCATGTTTTTAAGTAAATTTACAGAGAATGATTAGAGTTTTACAATACGAGCTAGTTCAATAATACAAGAAATTCGTTTCGAGTTTTCGACTGTACGTAATAGTTTTAATATTGAAACTACTGAAAGTGTCTCTAAAATGTCCAGAATAATTTTTTGGACTGTTGAAATTTATTTAGATAGAGATTGGTAAGGTGGCAGATGTCGAGGGTCACATGCGAAAGAGAACTTAGGGAAGGGGGCGAAGCGCATCATACGGACCGGCCTCTATGCAAATGTCTACTGCAAGTATAAGGTTAAAATTTCACTTAAGGTTAAAATTTCAAGCCACAGATTTGCAAAATCAGTTATTTCTCGGAGAGCATCATTTTTACTTTATTATTATTATTATTATTATTATTATTATTATTATTATTATTATTATTATTATTATTATTATTATTATTATTATTATTATTATTATTATTGAACTTTGACTTTTTTGGGGGGCGCGGTGGCTCAGTGGTAGAGCGTTCACCTCTGGTGCGTAGGGACCCGGGTTCGATCCCAGCCCACGCCAAGTGGACTTTATGTTGGACAAACACCGTGTGCGTGGGTTTTCTCGAGGTTCTCCCGTTTCCTCCCACTTTCTTCATTCCGCTATTTCATCATCATCGTCTCCTTTAGCCTAACCGGCGTAATCGTGGGACACCAATCTTTTTGTAAGACTGCAGCAAAGTATGATATGAAAATGAATTCAATGGAAAGATAGGGAAAAAATATATGTCTTCCTCGCAACGATCGCTGGAAAAAAACTATTAAGTACTGACAATGAAGTAAGATACTAAGTTATGCAACATTAAAGAATCTAACAGGTTACATTACTAATGTAACCATTATCAATAAATTTATATGTAGACATCTCCCGACGCGAATGGTTGCACAAGAAGCCAAATTGATCATATTTTGACAGACCTCCAGAGGTATGACAGACTGTCAACATCTTACTAATGTAAACATTATCCATAAATTTATATGTAGACATCTCCCGACGCGAATGGTTGCACAAGAAGCCAAATTGATCATATTTTGACAGACCTCCAGAGGTATGACAGACTGTCAACATCTTAGATATCTGATCAGTGGTTGGTTGACTAGATCAACATTCCTTTTCAGCACTTAAGACTGTGCCAGATCCTATAGCTTAACGTGGAATCCGAACCACATGAACAAGTGGGAATCGAAGCCGTGTTTACTGCGCCGAAAGAACGTATGCTAACAATATAGGCACGAGGAAACTCTTATGTCCAGTCGTACAGAGCAGTGATGGAACGGGCCACGGGTCATCTGGTTTTGGGTCACGCTTCTAGGACCCGGTCTAACTCGGAGACCCAAACAGACCCGAGGCCTAGGCCCCCAGTTTTTTCAGTAACAAAATAATTTAAGCTATCATCTATATATTTTTGAAAGTGTATATATACCTATCATAGTCTGGGTACTGGCTGCCCCCAGTTTTTACCACTGCCTAACGGTTTAACATGTTTAATACTGGAAGTTTACATCACTGGCAATTTCATGACTACTTACATGCCGGTCTTGCTTCATTTTTGCAAGATTATTATTCATTTTTCCTGTGATTGATGGCCCACTGGAAAGAGCATCTTGGCAAGAGCGCCGATCCCGGGGGGCCGAGGGGGCCCGGGCCCCACAAAAGCTCATGTGGGCCCTCTTACTGTATTTGTAAATTTACAATATTTGGCATAATTTGAATGCAATTTGTTTTAAAATCCTCATATATGCTTTCTGCATCTGAATGCCCCCCCCCCCAGAAAAAAAAATTCTAGAGAAATTTGCGCCCTTGCATCTTGGTCATTGAATTTTCCAGAACGAAAGCGATTGAACCATCTCTCAGCTACTGCTGTTGATAACGTATCTTGCCTATAAAGAGCACAAATTACTTATGGTCCCGTGGAGCATTTGCGCCTTTATCGAAATAGAAATATAAATCGTAGCGTAGTTTTCTGGAAAGTTCATTAATCTTTATGGTGCAGTACTTTACGTCTGAATATAATAATTTGAACACGTACACATTTATCAACCTACTAGCTTCAACTGTCAGCTGTCAAATGACGTTATACCTGACCTGCTGCAACTCATAGGAAGATTTGGGACACTAACACCACCTCGTGCGCAAAAGACTAAAGTTTTAGACTACCTAACGACATAATTCTGCTACTTCCAGTTACAATAGAGATATTACAGCCGTCAGCCGAGATACTGTTGGGATATTGAATTCATATCAGAAATCCGTTTCTCGTACAGTACTACAGGAAATCCGTTCCTACAGTATTAATTATTGTTCTATGGGGACCAATATTGAAACCACAAGTTACTATGGACTAAGGACTCCAGGTTTCAGTAGTAATAAGAATAATGATCAAATTTGTTCGTGAGACGTTGAGCGACCTGTTTCTCGCTATTTTTTCACCGTTTTTGCTTTCTAGAAATCAACAATGAAGTCGGAAATGAAAGGTTGCTACCAGTTCTGGTTGGAATGGAAGGATAACGACTGAAATGTAACCTATTCCTGGAACGCTGAATCCACAGCAGAACACCGCTTCTGACAATCCCTTACCATTTTCTGCTTTGAATCTATCGACAGATAAAACGGACGGACGAACTTAGCCGTACGGTAGGGTTTCTGATACTTAAGCATATATTCTGATACTTAAACTTCATTTGAAAGAGTAGCTGACTATTCCAGCCAAAGGGCCGCGGTGGCTCAGTGGTAGAGCGTTCACCTCTGGTGCTTGAGGTCCCGGGTTCGATCCCAGCCCCCGCCAAGTGGACTTTGTGGTGAACAAACACCGCGTGCGTGGGTTTCCTCGGGGTTCTCCCGTTTCCTCCCACTTTCTTCATTCCACCATTTCATTCATTACTCATCATCACCGTCTCCTTTAGCCTAGCCGGCATAAGCGTGGGACGTAAAACTCAAAGATTTCATTTCATTTCTATTCCAGCCGAACTATCAAAAGATGTGGGTCCACTGACTAATCTCTTTAAAGTGGCAGAAAGAGGAAATTACTAAAGAATAGAATGAGTAGTAAAAGTGACTAAATTTATGAAAAGCGACAAAATGAACTGCAATAATGATCGAGGAATATCGCTGGCTTTATAAACCTGTTACATGACCTTGTTCAAAGTTCTTGTACTGCAATTAACTTCTATGTAGATGACGTAATAGGAGATCATCATTATAGCTTCAGACGTAATAAGTTAACACTGGACCAAATATTCAACAACCGATTGATAGTACAGCAAAAATAAAGAAAAAAATGTACAATTCAGCAACTACAAAACCTTTCATTCGGTTAACACAGTTAAGCTATATGTTTTGGAAGAGTTGAGTTGATTTCAGTTTAGTATTCCTTTCAGCAGCGATTTTGAGACGTGGACCTACAGCTTAACGTGGAATCCGAACATGAGCTCCTGACGGGAACCGAACCCGGGTCTCCTCCCACGCCAAAGGCGCATGTGCTAACCACTTAACCGTGAGGGAGCTCTATATATATTGGAAGAAATGATATCCTCAAGAAGACTGTAAGGTTGACGAAGATGTATCTTAGTGTAAAAAAATTTAAAAAAAAGGGGGGGATAAGAATCAGGAAGCTGTTGATTTGTTTCGGGATGTGCAGGATTTGAAGCAAGGGAATTTCTGGACCTCGTTTCATTTCAACTTCGCATTAGAGTACATGATTAGGAAATCATACTAGCAACAGAGGTCTACTGCTGAAGACTAAACTAGTGTCTTGTATTTGTAGATGATGCAAACTCAGAAAAATGATCTAGAACCATCACACGAAAAAGCAAGTAGAAATATTTTCCCGTCAGTCTGTAAAGAAATCAACCTCGAGTTAAGGTAGATGCGACAAAGCACATAAGAAGCCAAGACAGAATTCACGGAAATATTATTGATTATAATATAAATAACGTAATAAATGCTTAGGCGCAGTGCTAACAAAAAAGTGTCACCGTAAAAATAATAAAAGATACGGGCCACCGCACTAAACTTTTTCGCTGCACTTTCTTAAACTAAATCATGTTATGCTGCAGTTGTTTTTGAAATATTTATTTGTAAAAAAAAGAAAAAGAAAGAAAGAAAAGAACAAAATCATAATGCGTTTTCGGAAGACCTCGTTCCAAGACAAGTCACCTCCTGTTGTGGATATTTCAGAGAAGTTATTATGAAATATTATAATGTTATTAATGAAACATTTATTTATGAAATATGAATAAAATTGCCTGAGTCATTTTTGATAAAATCATCCGAAAAGAACTCACCCCAAGAGTAAGCAACCTGTTCTGGAGTCTTCCCAGAGAAATGACTTATACTACAGTACAGAGCTGTTAATGAAATATTGACAAGATTATATGAAATAAAAACAAAATCGGAGTACTTTTCGAAAAAATCGCGTTTTTATTTATTTATTGTTTTATTTTCAGCCTTCAGTAAACTATCCTTATTTTCGGGAGTAGCACAAGAAAATTCGATGCCCGCAGTCTCACCCTGGTTTCGAAGGGGCACGAGAAAGAAAAAGAACTGAGGTGGATGAACTTTTTAATTACTTAGGATGTTATTATACAATTCAAAAAGTTATACAAAATAAATGGCGTCTCAGTAATCTTGAAATGTTACTTGAAAAGATAGGAAGGTTAGAACATTAGTATCGTCATTACATGATGCACGAACATACAGTCAACGTGGGATCTGAACATAAGTTTTCATCGCGAAGCTAACCTGGCTTACCTGCGCCAAAGGTGCATGTACTAACCACATAGCCACAAGGGAGAAACTAGTCCATTTCGACGCATAATCCTGATCTTATATGTTCTTTCTACAAAGCGAGTTTATTCCGAATTGTTGGTATCTCAATCGAATAAATATAAACCAAGCCCATGAACGCATTGTCCAAAAGCAATTAATTAAAATAAAAGCGAGTATCGTTTCACAGTATAAAACTACGCCGAACTATACGAATTCAGTACTCAAATTTGAAGTTAGCGTAGTACATCTATAACTACTGGTTGCAATAGAATAATAAGGTTAATTACAGATAGAACCTGTTCCTCGTATGCTAAATCCATACCAAAAAGCCATTAGGCCTCACTTTCTTAAAGACTGGAGAACCCTGAAAGTCGTTATAACTTACTATATTCGTCCTATGGCGAAAAATGTTGAAACCGGAAATCGTTAATTTGAACTACTTCTGGTTTGAATTGCTGGTTAATAGAGAAGACAGAACCCATTCTTGGAATGTTAAATCGATTGCAAAAAACAGCTAATCCATACCTCTTACAGTTTTTATTCTATGAAAACCAGCATTGAAACCGGAAATACTAGTAAATTTCCACCACTTCTTGTTTCGATAGAGTGCTACGGGTTGTGATCATATAGTCTCTTGAGACGCTGAATCAACTGCAGAAAACAATTTGTCCTTACTTATTACAGCTTTATTATTATTATTATTATTATTATTATTATTATTATTATTATTATTAGGATAATGGTAAAACCGGAAATGGTTAATTCGAACTACATCCGATTTTCATAGAGGATTAACGGAGAGAATACAACCTATTCTTGGGATGCTAAATCGATTGCTAAAAACCTCATCTCCATATCTTTTACCAGTGTTGTTGTTATCTGTTGACAGGCGGGCGGACATAGCTGTTTTATAAGACTTCCGACGACACTTATACAGCATAGTCTGAAAGTCTAAATTTCAAAACTCGGGATAAAAGTATGTTAACTGAATAGAATGTTGAAATATTGGAATCAATAAAATATTGATTCTAATCCTGGTTTCATTTGGAAGTATTCAAATGGTGCGGTGCTGAAAAGAATATAAATTGAGCAGTTCAAGGTCGAACTTACCGGTTTAATTCAAGGCTGAAGAAGGTATTGGATAAGATAAACAGAATTTTGTTAAAGCTAAACGGGAAAGTAATCATACTGCTCTACGAACTTCCTCTAAACAATCATGCTCACTATATTTAATGGAAAGAACAAGCTTCTATGAAGTCTCTGCAGCTCGACGGGTCTCAATGGACTTTGATATCCTTGATCAATCACCCCTGTTCCTTCCTATCCTTAAGACTTTCATTCTACTTGGGAAAACTTACTGTATGGAGATCTCTCCTCAACATCTATGAGAACAATCTTCTGTACGAAAGCTGTGCTTTAACTATCTTTCAATATTATTTTAGGTAATAGTTTGCTTTATTGTGTTGACACATTTAACCATTAATACATCAATTTCTTGTATTGTCTGGTCTCTGGCCGAAGAATTTCTAGCCCTTATCCAGCATAGCCAAGCAAAGCTACGAAGTTAGTAAACCAAGAGTAAAATCACCAGCTCTTTTCCCCTGTGGTTCAAAAGAATGTACAGAAAACTGGGTATTTAGGTAGCTGGAGTGATGAGACGAGAGTTAGGGATTACTATATAAGAATTAAGCGTCACTCGTTGTTGTATGATTAGCACCGATTGCAAGAGCTCTCTCGAGTAAATGTGGGTTCGATTCTCGGTGGGGAAGTCATTTCGAATCCACGTTAGGTAAACAACTAATCAAAATCTGAGTAAGCACAGGCTCAATACATAGATATCCATTCGCACACAATTAATATCCCGGGGGACCGCGGTGGCTCAATGGTAGAGCCTTACCTGTGATACGCAGGGTCTCTGGCTCGATCCCAGCTCGCGTCAAATGGTTTTGTGTGGTCAAACATCGTTATGAGTTTTCATTCCACTATTTTGTTTATCATTATCATCACCGTTTTCCTTAGCCTCGGAAAATAACCATGAGATGTTAACCTTTAAAAAAAAAAAAAAAAAAAAAAAAGTGGTCTGATATTTTAAAATATTGTACCAATTTTAATATAAACGATAAATAATACAATGTTAATAAATTTATTATAGGACCCTATTTGCTTCGTGAATTGGAGGAGGAAATTGAAAGGTAACCGATTTGCCCTCAATATTTTTAATGCAAATTGTGTACGTTATCCCAAAAATACAACAAATCCAGATATGTTATTTCAAGTACGAATACCTTGCAACTGAATAAATTTATCTACAAGAGGGACAAAAATATTTTTTTTAACAAAGCTGCAATTGTAACCTCCGCAAAATATGTCAAAGTACAAAACGGAGGCGATTTTTTTCTGCGTCATTTCAGGAAAAACTGTTGCTTTATGTATTCACATATTACTGTTAACTGTTTTTCTCTTACACGAACTAACATCACGCAAAGCACGATTCTTGACAAACAAATCGATTCAATGAGAATTGAGTGGCTTGTAGAGAGTAGTTGGGGGAAAAGGGGTACAATCGATTTAGGGATCAAAATCATATGTGAGATGGGCATGGCACAACTAGTCAAGATTTCTACACTTATATCGTCAATACAAATCTACATCACGGCAACTTCAGATCCCATAGGTTTATTGCTGATTCAAATATTTTCACTTGATTACAAATTCTGAGCACACGCATATAAGAGAGTACTTAAAATTTTAGAATCTTTAACCAGTGAAAATATTTGATTGATTGATTGATTGATTTTGAGTTTAACGTCCCGTTCAGCAGCAAGGCTATATGAGACGTGGACCTACTGATTAACGTGGAATCCGAACCACATGAGTGAAAATATTTGAATCAGCAGATTTATCGTATTATTAAACACAATTCAGGTAACAGATTTCAAAGCAAATGCGTGAGCATCTTTCAAAGAGGATCATATACGAGTACAATGTATATAGCATACTTTCGCTGCCTACTTATTTTTACAATTTTAATGTTAATTCTGCTCCTATTATTAATGGGTCACTAAGTTTGCTCCCCAGGGCATGTTCATAATGTCATAGTTATTGTATTCATAAAACAGAAACCGCTTGGGTTCTGTGACATTGCCTTTGCTTATTTATCGTGGCAGTAAACATGTTCAAGATGAAATTGTATTCAAGAATTTTCTTTAAAATAAATAAATAAAATTAAAATAAATCGAATATCTGTATTTAAATTTTCTCTAATAGTTAATAAGCAAGCATCATTATTCCTGGTATCCGAACTCTTGGTACCTAAGAATATCTGGGAACTACAATTTACAGCAGCGGGTACCTACAAAATACTCAAAAATTCGTTAATTTTATGTTCATGAGTATTTGACGGAGTTTTCAGTCTACACAATATCTATAAATTTTACAATTTTCATTTTTAGACTTACAAACTATGCTATATGTGTCAAAGTCTTATACAAGGGCTTCGTCCGTCCGTTCATCTGTCGACCGGAATCAGAGCAACAAAGGTAAGATATATCTAGATGCGGTTTTCTACAATCGCTTTAGCGTCACAAAAATAGGTTCTATTTCCTTCCTTAACCCTCTATTCAAACCGGAAGTGGTTCAAATTAACGATTTCCGGTTTCAACATTTATCGCCACAGAGCAAAAACAGTATGAGATAGCGAGTGGGTCTAGTGACTTTTTGACAGGGTTTGCCCAAGTGGGCCCAGCCCGAAAAAACCACCGGACTTTTTCGGGTTGGACCCACCTGAAAAAAACCCACTTTGATACCCACCTGGGTTTTTGAGCTTTTTGTTAGTATATTGTTGGTACAATCAGCGGCAAAAAACCTGCAACATAATCATGTAAGTTTATTGTGAAATGACGAAGTCTTTTGCTCCAAAATAAGTGTTCACGGGAGGATGTCGAGGTTTATCCTGGCGTGATTCATGCCACTTAGACGTTATGTTGATTCCCTGTGCTGTTAGGCGTAGTATCACAATAAACTTACATTCTCATGTTGCAGGTTTTTTGCCGCGGATTGTACAACTACGTTGATCACATTGAAAGTGATTTTTGTCAGATTTTGGTCTTTTCTTGGGCGAATTAGATGCTTTCGCTTTAGGTATACATCTTTCAACATAAGACTTTTATAAAATTCTGAATGAATAAGAAACCTTACCTTAGCTTGAAATAATTATAAACCAAATTAATGTATGGATTATGCTTATAGCCTGTTTGAAGTAAAATTTGCAACTTGATATTTTAGAAAATACTTCCGTGAATAGTGTGCTCGCCGTCTTGGCGACGCCGAGGGAAGTTATCCCTCATATATTTGACAGGTTTCAGGCCATAGGTGCCGATACTGTCAATAAATATGTAGTGCATTAGTAAAACTATTAGTATTATTTTTATTACCTTTGATGGAAACACAAATATTCTTCAGTAAAATTTGGTTTTCCAACAACAACAGTTTAGTTCAGTTATTTGTTGCTACTCTTCAAATAAGCATTCTGTAGAATCAACACCAGCAAGAGCGTAAAAATTCTAATTTGAAAGCTTAATGTTCGGAGTTCCGAAGACTACGTAGCGCTTACTATTTCAAGTGCTCAATTCAAAATTCCGTACTAGTTTAAGTTTCG
Source organism: Thermobia domestica (assembly GCF_964235325.1). Taxonomy (NCBI): domain Eukaryota; kingdom Metazoa; phylum Arthropoda; class Insecta; order Zygentoma; family Lepismatidae; genus Thermobia; species Thermobia domestica. The sequence goes on along the minus strand of NC_137454.1, from coordinate 139,131,157 downwards.
ATGTACAGGGTGGTCCGAAAGTGGGCGTACCCCCTTTTAGTTTCAACAGTATAGTGTTAGTTATATTCTGTACACAATTACCTTGAAGTCTTAAGAGTCATAAACATCGGTATGATCACCACCCATGTCGTAACACAGCTGAATTCTGAGCCAAGTTCTCGCAGATGTTTTCAGAAATACTCCGGAGTCACGAGGGCAGTGGTCGAAGTGAGACGGTATGCGGTAATATGCCATAGCGCCTCTGGTTTTTTAGTGACAAAGGCATACCGCCTCTGGTTTTTCAGTGATTAAGACTGGAGAGTAGAAGCTAAATACCTTTAGTACATCCATTTTAAAACATTAATTGTCGAAAAGCTGTGCACGTAAAACGATTTGATTTTTTATATAGAAATAATTTCTAAGTTGACATCCCAGACACTTTTGTTATTATTTTCCTACCTTTGTTTTAAAATGAGGTGTCTTCAAAGAAATTCATTTAGTTTATATTTTGATGTGCCATATTTAATTTTCTTTATGTATGTCTGTCGTCTTGACATAATGCATATAAATATCGTTTTGAACATGGGTGGATTTAGGGGTGGTCTGCTGTGAGGGTCGTGTTTCCGGGAATTTGATTACCCTTCAGTCAAGTGAGAGGTCCGGAAGTTTTCCCACAGGAAATTGTTAATATAAAACTCGGGTTTTGGGCATTTTCATGTATAATTCTATATAGTATACCATAAGGGCGTATTTTAAAATTTTTTTCAAAAAATTGTTTGTGGGAAATTGTTTGTTTGTTTGTTTGTCGTAGCTACAGAGAAGCTCTCCTATGGTTTTCAGTCATGTAAATAGAAATGTAATATTTCAGGCAACATACCCTCACTGTAGTTCGACATTTAGATAGCCAGTGTGTCGAGTCAAATCATAATAAAACATACCGCCTCTGCTTTTCTCAACTTCGAACACTGCATGAGAGTAAAGGCGTGTTCCACAGCTGCTCGTAATTCCTGCGTTGTATGATATCGAGTGTTTCTTGCTGCTTTATGAAACCCTAGAGAGCATTGTCTGGTGCCGTCAAATCGGAACTTCTTAGAGGCCAGGCAAAGGGAGCTGGTGAAGATGCATAACCTCTTCCAATCCAGCGGCCAGGAAATGTCTGATTCAGGTAATTGAGCATGTGAATCGCGAAGTGCGCTGGTGCTCCATTCTGCTGTATCACAACAGTGTCTTTGATATCATTTTCTTCCAGTTGAGGCACCAACCACTCATTAAGCATCTCCAGGTAAGAATGTCCATTAACGTCCTAAAACCGTCAGAAAACACCAATTAGTGGTGCGCTCACTTCCGGACCACGCTGTACAGTAAAGAAAACTGCACTTTCGAGGAAAAAAAACTGTCGTGAAAGAAGTACTCGGGAAATTCCCGCAATTGAACGCACAAGGCATCGGAAGTGAATACTTCAACAATAAAACCATTTATTTTAAGCTGGAAAATATTTAATTTTATTTAAGACATTTTGAAACACTAACTTCGTAAAATATGAATTATATCTTTAATTGTTTTAATTAATTTTCTGGCAAGAACTGTCTTGCAACAAGTGCTCGGGAAGTTCCCGTAATTGAACGTACAAAGTATGGGAAGTGAACTTCTACAAAACATTTGGTGAATGTCACTGAAGCCTCTGGGATGATTCGATCTACATTTGTTCATTCGTCCTTTAGATCATTAGACGAATATTTCACCTCCATCAGCTCCGACTCCCCCCCTTCCCTGGAATCTATCCGCCCCTGGTGTACAACACAAACTACAGGATGCCACTTTCAGTCTTTTAATTTAAATTTTCAGGGTACAAGCATGAGCCACTCTAAATATCCTGTATAGATTTTGGCGGCATACCAACGTAAAATTTCAAAATGGCGACCTTTTTTTCAAAATAGCTGTTATCCACGCTACAAAGCGCAATTTTCGGTCTTTCAAGTTGAAATTTTGAGAGTAGAGGCACAAGATACTCTAAATTACCTGTACACATTTTGGCAAAGATCCAACGTAAAATTCAAAATGGCGGCCATTTCTTTCAAAACAGCAGTGAATAGAAAATTGTTGCAAGTTGTGACAATGATATGTTTGAAATATAAATCATATTTTAACACTTTTACCCCAAAGACATTGAAATATTTCGAAAAAAAACAATTAAACCCGAAAATACCCGAAAAAACCCTATGGGCCCAGGTGGGTTGGATTTTTTTACTAAACCCGGGTTTTTTCAAACCCTGCTTTTTGACATGGCTTCAGTGTTCGAGGAACGGTTTATATCTTTGACCTTATTACTCTTTGCAATTACTAATTATAAATCCTATTTCAAGTTTGAGTATTGAATTCGTATAGTTTGGAAATATACTGTAGTTTTACATGGTGAAACGAAACTCACTTCAAAAAAAAAAAAAATAAATAAATAAATAAATAAATAAATAAAAGTCACGGTTTGCTGTAATACAATACTCAAAATAATTGGAAACAAAATCTCAAAACTGAACTCTATCCTGTGCAAGGCTCTTGTTACCCGCCTTATGAAAGGCTCTCTCAGGGCTAAGAGGTTAATGTTACTGTCTTCCATGCGAGATCCGTGTTTGATTCCCAGTGGGAGCTCATATTCGAATTTGAAGTTAAATTGTTTGAAGTTAACTATCATATATGTTTTAAAAAGAAAAAAGGACGTTAGTTATCCTCCCAATTTCTTAGTGTGCCGAGAGGTCTCTCTTAGAAAGATTTGTTAGGCACAAATGGCCTTATGCAGAGTCGTTTTGACGTATGATTAGCGTCATACTAAAGGCTTGACTACTGCAGGAAATATACGCTAGTCGAACTCTTAGTATGGCACTAATCACGAGTCAGAACGATTCTGCATAAGGCCCAAAAATTCTATGCATCCCGAGTTTACTTCCCATGGGAGCGACATATAGCCTATTAGATGGTTTGACATTATCCGTGTTGTTTTCAGTGACCTCTAGCTATTGTAAAGTGCTCCATTAATTGAATCAGTCATTGCGAAAAGGCCATATGTTCATCCTCACCACATTTTCATTTTAGTGCAAAGTCGAGACGTACACGAAGAAACGCGAATCCCCTGTGAAACGACGAATTGTATTGTCACATTATGTTACATATCCTACATTAATGCCTCAATAATCATTGATGCCATTGTACACGTCGAGTTTGCAATCCAAAGTTTTTTCTTTCTCCTCAACAGTTACTTTGGTGGATATATGGCCTTTTCGAAATGACTAATTCAATTCGTTTCCCGCCTCCTCTATTTAAATTTTTCCCTGAAAATAACATACGTATGCACAAAAAAGTAAAAAAAAAAAAAAAAAAAAAAAACTGACATATGACATGAAGAATAAGTTTTGTAAAAACATTTCTTATCCAACATACGATGTGGATATCCGATTGTTGTCTACGCAAGGTACTATCCTGCGTAATGCACTTCTAATGTACAGAAAAGTCCATGGATGAACAGAACTAAACAAACTGCGCTTCATATTTTGAAATTCCATTTTGGAGTGTTTAGTACATTATACACTGACATCTTAGATATTTCATGCACGTAACATAAAATGTCAAAACGTCCAGTATACGGATGCTTAAGTTGATTTTAACGATCACCATATTCGTTCCTCTCCTTTTGTCGCTCGCACTCCAAACTAATATGAAATGCAATGTTTTTGTGTAACGTCCGATGATTATACTTTTTAGGCTGAGGGTGACGGATGATTAAGGCAAGTGAATGATGATGGAAGAACTAGTGGAATGAGAATACGGGAGGAAACGGGGTACTCGAGAAAATTAACAGATACGATATTGTCCACCACAAACTTACTTGGCCGGAGATCGAACAAAAAACCTCACGCACCAGAGGTAAGCGCTGTACCCCTTCCCATCCAGGAAAGAAACTGACCACTCTACTCACGTTCTGTGCTTATATAGGTATCCTAGTTAAATTGTCTAGCACTTGCTTTCAGGTGTTGGATTCAAATAAAACGAAACTGATTTCTATAGTGAAATACGGCGGAAGCTCAGTAGGTCCCGCCTTATATAGCCTCGCTGCTGAAAGGGATGTTAAACTCAAAATCAATTCAACTCTATAGTGATTTTTTCAATATACACTGTGTGAATAGTATTCAATAGTTATTAGTAAGTACGGTTTAAGCTGCGTTAGTATTCCAGCAAAATGAGAAAAAAAAAATTCTCCCATAGTGGTAGTAGTCCTCTGATTCGATCCCAGGCCAAGTTTGTGATGGACAACATCGTGTCCATGAGTTCTCATGGAAATATCTCGTTTCCTCTCACGTTCTCACTTCCATTTTTCATCCGTCTCCTTTAGCCTAAAGGACATAATTGTAAAACGTAAAACTAGAAATTCCATATCATGAGGAAAGATTTCCTCTTTAGTTTTCAACATAATAATAATAATAACAACAATAAGTCAAACTACATTTACTGAACATAATTACTCTATTAAACCAGACTGAAATAACGCTTAATTTCACTTTTAAATTCTTTATCTGAATCCAGTGCATGAGTTCCTTACTATATGTATGGCCATAACAAGGACGTAAATTATCTCGCTCTCAGAAACATTCCCACGGCATTGGAATATTGTAATATTGACGAAATAGAATAACAACAATAATAATTCTCAAGGGCAAGATGCGAATTATATATCCTCAGAAAAGCGCACTGCATAAACGAAACCTCCCTTATAATACATACGTTATGTTGACACAATAACAAGCAAACACACGTTTACTTCAAGAGGAATCGATAGATCGAGAAAGAAAAAGAAAAAAAAAACAAATGAACAAAAAAGGCTCCATATTTAACTCTTGACTATTTGCAACCGATGTCAGCTGAAAAAAAAAAGTCCCATTCTTCACAGGGATTTTCTCCTACTGTTTCTCAATATTTGTGTGTAATGATTGACTTCTAGTGTCAGTCTTTGTTGAATTTAACTCATAACTAATGCTAATTGATAAGTGACCTAATTTTCATAAAGCATATAAGTATCAAACGACAGCATGTACTTTTTCATGACATCACTTTTTTCTTTTCTTTTGAAATTACATCTTTAACAAGATAACCTAGTCAATTAAATGAATCCTCTTAGCCACACTTTTGTGTCTCCACTAATTTTCTAGATCACGTTCATTCATCTTTCTAACAATATAGCCAAGATCTTGAGTAATATAGCCACGATTCTCTTCAGAAAAGAGTGAATCAAATTCTACCATCATGCATTGATTTCTATCATCATTGATGTAGAATTTAAACTGATTCATTTCTATACATTTGTTACTTCTGTTCTAACATCATATTATTAAGGTGAACTTAAAAGTAACAGTATTAATGCATACAGCTCGAACATATACCAAGTGGTTATGCAAATATATAGAATGAATTTACTTTTCAAGGTGAATATCTCATTAGCCCATACATAGTTGCGTAATTATACACTTCATAATAGATACTAGTTATGTAAAACACCAATGCCTACTCTTCCTCACTTTAATACCGAGAAATACTAAAATATTTAACTTATTTCCTATAGTTCTGCAACCACAACCACCTAAAAGTTAATTTGGTTGCATATCATTTCAGGTGTCAAACGAAGCTGAACATGAAAGCCAAAAAAAACTAATTTCTATTACCAGTCGAAACGTTGTTTTCTACTTTGTTGATGATTTTTAGGGAGCAACAGAAGTGAGAGAATGAAGTGAGAAAATGTATACTTGAAAATATTTAGAGGCTTTGATACAAACTTTGTGTGTATATTCCGAAACTGATTAATCTCGGAATGTCTAAAATTAATTCATTGGCACATAAGATTCGTGGAAATTGAAATGCGTAAACTTTTTTAAAAAAGAAAATCTAATACACTGTATATTGTGTTTTATAATTATTTACAAACGTTAAGAACGTTCCTATATCCTGTAATGTTTGCATGAACTAAATGACAAAGTATGTACCTGTACAGGGCCAGCTCTACCGCATTGCAACACACGCATTTGCACGGGGCGGCAAAATCTGTCATAACTATATTATTTAAAATAAATATTTCTAGTTGGAAACATATTTCATGATGATGGTAGTTAAATTTACTAAGCTGACCTTCTATTTGACGCCTTAGTTTAAGGTCACATGGACAGTGCTAAAGCAAATGGTCAATCAAATCCCAGGCATGAATTACTTGATTGTTGCCCAAATACAAGAACATTAATTCTCGAATAGTAGCGGACATCTGTTTCATTTAGTTAGTTATCACAGTTTTGATATGAAAACTAGTCTTGTCTTTGTAACAAACAAGTTCATTATCAATGAAGGTAAAAACACTTTGTTTTAAATTTTTTTTAACAGTTATAGAAGTAAAATCAAGAAATAAAAATAAAAGAGCTAGTTGTACTGGAATTGCAAACTGATATATTGAGATTGAAGCTCGATATTGAATTCTATAAAAAGTATTATCATCTTTCCTCTGCAGGTATGTTTGCTTTATCTTTCACTAATATAACAGATTATCATTTAAAGAAGAAAGACACAACGAGATTGTATTTGTAGTGTTTAAGCCTTTCAGAGTGCAAGTGCTCCCCCCCCCCCCTTCGTTGTTTATGATGGAATAGCATACTTAAAATCATGGTTTTTAAGATTACTTCTATCTGAGGAAAGAAGATGGCAAATAATGCCATACGGGGCGGAAAATTGGCCTGTTCCTGATGAATTAGTAGGAAAGAAAGAGAACGGTGGGAGGTCAAACGTAAAATTTTCGTAAATCTGCAATTTGTTTAACAAACATACGGACATTTCTGTTAAGACAGCGACAATGGGTTAACACAGGTAGTAAGTTACATGTTAATAGATAAATAACAAAACCATCAAAAAGTATTTTTAAAAAAAATTAGTTTCCTCTGAAACAACTGCTTGTTTTTATCATTTCACTGAAAGTTAGTGTTTCACTGATAACATATGGCTTAAATATCCTAATTAGCATATTACAAGTGTAGTTCACCGTGCAGTAAGTGTTCTTGTCAGTTGTATGGAAATAATTCGTTAAGATAGGTCAAACAAAAAATGAAAAAAAGGTGAAAGATGTCATTTTGTCTGATCGTGTCCTGGGGAAACTGTAAATTAAGTTTCCTGTTCATGGGTTCACCAACGATAAGTCCAACATGCCTACAAAAAATAAACAGGCGTGTGAATGCAAAATTGTGTCAGACCTGTCGTCGTATAAAGATCCTAACCCAAACAGCTGATGAATTTCAAGTTTGGTCAGGAAAATCATTTTCCAACCAGACAGGAGTTGCCGCAGCCCGTGAATCAAGGTCCATCTCACCTATAAGTTTCCGTTTTCCAGTTTTCTTTTTTTTTTTTTTTTTCTATGCTTGTTATTAGCGCAATTACTTTCGTCTAACGCTATTTATTTATTAATGACTACGCCAAACTATGAATCTGCATTTCTGCGTGGTTAACTAACTGCAATTTCCAGAGGAGTTTGCCTCTTCACATTGCGCCAAAGCAGATGTCTACTAAATGTTTTAATGCAAGTTCCCAAATTTTCCAAGCCCATTTGACGTTATTTCCAGACCTAATCAGTCTAGTGAGAACATTCAGCACGTATCACTAGCCTTCTATTTTCATTCAAAGTAACAAAAAATTTGCATTACAAAGCTACATAAAAGCAATACGTATATAGAAAATTCCAAACCAAGACTCTCTCTTTAAATCACTGAAGGAAACATAGTGTCACAAGATTACATACACGGAAATAATATATAGAATTTCACTCACCAATTCAGGAAACATTACAATGATAACCAATAAAAACAGCGAAAGTCTTATTAAATTTCTACATAAATACCAGATAATCTAAAAAAAATATTGAGCTTTCTACGCAGAGTTGGCGTTAATATCCCAAATCTCGAGTATGCGTCGCAGCAGGTCAGGTCTAATGTTATTTGACAGTTGACAATTGAAGCTAGTAGGTATTCAAAGACCGTTGAAATTCTTATAATCAGATGTAAGGTATTGCACTGTGAAGATGACTGAACTTTCTGCAACTGCATTACATTTTACAATTTATTTCAATAAAGGCGTAAATCCTGCACAAGCCAGAGAAGAAATTTGTGCTGTTTATGGGCATAATACAGTATTAAAAGCAAGTCATAAAATGGTTCAGTTGCTTTCGTTTAGGAAATTTTGATGTTCAAGTTGCTCCTTGCAGTGGGCAACCAATCACAGCAAAAGGGGAAGAAAAGTCGAGCAAGACCGACATGTAAGCAGTTATCACACCCATCATCAAAGAGTATGAAGCCATTTGGACAAAGCTGGCTACAAAAAGAATCTCTATGTCTAGGTGCTACATTGTCTAACTGCAACACATTTACTCGATCGAATTTCAATCTATGAATCTCTACTGAAACGTAACGAACGAGATGTTTCTCAAGCACTTGATTACGAGTGGTGAAAAGTGGAAATGGATACGCTAGAACGCATACATTTTTAACTTAAGGCTTCCCAGCAGGACACTGAAAAAATATAGGACAGTTTGGTTTATAAAGTAGGACAGTTTGGTTTTTACAATAAAATATTACGCTCTGAAGCACAGAAAAAAATATAAATGCATCGTAAGAAAAGGTCACCCTTCCAAAAGTTTTCCAGTATTCATTGCAGATTTTCCGGGGTACCAACAATTTTGACTATAATGCACAAACGCAAATTAGTAATGCAACTGGAATTATTATTTCTTTAAGGATATCACCTCTTCATACATTCTAAATTACACTTTTCACGATATTTTTTGTTTTGTTTTTATGATTTTTGTGCAAACAATAGAATTTGAACAAGGCATTGAAAATAGTAAAAACGCTAAAAAAAATGCAGCTTCAATATTCTTTGAATGTAGAACATATTCGCACTACCTCAGAAGAAAAAGAAACAGTTAACTCTTATTTATACGATTATCATGGCATTTAACACTTTTTACATATCGTTATTCATACATAATTTTGAATACACGTAAAAATATTAACTATTTCTCTACCTTTCTACTATCCTTCTAGTTCTTTTATTTACAGATGAACTTTATTTTGACATTATTTTCCATTACTTCGTATCTTTCTAATAAAAAAAGAAGACTGATAACTTATTTCTCTGTAATAAAATATTTGAATCTAATTAAACATTGAATTATTTCATCAACGTATTTCCTTCTGAAATAAATAATGTAACAGCATTTCATTCATCATAGCTCTGCAAATTACATATACACTTCTAACAACTGTTATCAACATAAATTTCAGGACATTTCCAGTTCATAAATAATTTCCAGGATTTTCACCATTTTTCTGCTTTCCATAACATTTCAAGGGCGTTTCCATGAACACACCCAGGTTTTCCCGGACGCGTGTGGGAACCCTGCATATTATGTAACAGCAATATTGGAAGGCGTTGGGATATGCTGATGAATACTAACATACCTCAATGCCCAGCCAATACTGCTACACACACTGCTGAAAGAAAATGCTAACACAGCTTTCGTTATAAGAAACTGGAGCATGGCAAAGTTTCTCAGCTAAGCTTCATTGGGGAAGACTAAGCACATAGGAAACAAAGAAAAAAAATGAACATGGAAAGATAGGTAAAAACAAATTTTAAAAAAATAATAGTGAGGATTAGTGACTAGTCCCTCAGCAAAGAAAATGCTAAGATACATTTAGAATATTGCTAATATGTAGCAATTTAGCCCTTGGCCTGTATTGTTAATAATTCAATCACTGAAAAATATAGGAAATAAAGGACAAGATTAAAATATAGGACATATATAGGACAAGTATACACAAATTTCCAAAATATAGGAAAAAATAGGAAAATAAGACAGTTGGAAGCCCTCCGACTTGTTAGAAATTGAGAGAGCCTGGCTGGGAGACTTTGGTGCATTCACCGTATAACCTGGACCTGGGATCGTCAGACTATTTTATTTCGGTCTCTGCAGAACTCCCTAAATGGCGCAAAGCTACTTTCAAAAGAGGACTGTGATACATGTATTTTTTTAAACCAGAAATCACGTAAGTACTACAGCGACAGGATTATGGTGTTGCCGAAATATGACGAAAGGCCACCGAACAAAACCATGCATATATGGTTTCATAATGTTATTTTCAAATTACATTAAATGTATTCTCAATTTTGTCCTCCAAAGGCTCAATACTTTTAGACAACCTGATATCAGCTTCTGCTACTATTGACATGTAGTATCATTTTCAAGTCTCCTAAACAGAAATTAAACTCAAAAATAATGATATGTTTTCACATATAAAATTAATGGTGACGTGGGGAGTTGGTCTATATTAGTAAAAAACATGCTATTAATTTTAGCACAAAATTAATTACTTTATGTCTCATTCTGTGTCCTTAAATTTACTAGTTCAATACATATCCTTCTCTTCTCAAACATTCTTCCTCTTTAGCTTTTGCATGGTCAAGCTCATTACTGTAAGTAAACGTTAGGAGTACGGATTTTACTTTATTCTTAGTCGTCATGTTTCTTTTATATGAAATCACATAGATATTGACCTTAGATGTTAAGCCAGAACTTTTATATTAGATCTATAATCAGGGAATCGTAACATATGAACTGATAGCCATTTGCCCGGGGGACCCATGAGTAGAGGAACCTCATGCTAATCTGCGTATGTCAAGTGACTTTCCACAACTACGAGTACACAGTAGTCTACACTACACTAACCTATAAAACATATCTGCTACAATGTGCTTGTGTTACAAATGAATATTATGATTAATCTGTGATATAGTACACACATCTAAAATAGTGCTACCTTACATGCAAGTATAATCATTTATATTTTATTCCTGTGACTGGTTTTTGTAGGGGGCCCAAGAACACTGGTTTGCCCAGGAGCACATGGCAGTCTTTAATTTTTTATGAGACACTACATTCTCAATGTTGTTACGTAAATGTTAAATTAAGTTGCCCTAGTAATTATATTCTGACTTACTATTAAAGCTCGCAATACACAAAACAAAGTCCTAAACAATTTAGTTATCTACAGTATTATAAAACGGTCTCAGAAACTACTTAATGAAACAACATTCAGGGGAATTAAAGTATCACACATTATTTAAAACGAAATCGTATTTTTGGAATGAGTGAACGATGAGTGAGTACAAGTTCAGATATCCCATTACCTATAGGCAACAAACAAAGATTTTAATAACGAGTAACTTATCATGAAAATGTTAATATCAGCATATCAAGAAAGATTTTATAGGTAAATACGTATAACATTACCATAAAAATTACACCTGGGGCAACCCAAATATTCTACTTGACTGCGTGAGATAATGTTCTCACAAGGGACATTTAAAAACGTTAAAAAATGTACTCTGATTTTTAAGTGCCATGATTTCTAATGGCACTTAAATTTCAAGATTTGTCCAGGCTCAAGTTCAAACTTGAGACAATTTTAGGTTTTCCACGTTGTCCAAATAATCAGACATCCTAAAGAAAGCAGTCTAAGGTTAAAACTGTTTTCCATAGGTCCCCAATTGTGGATGAAAAGATTAATTCTCGACTGTTCAATCAAATATGAACCTTTAAATATGTTTGTGATCGGTGTAATGCCATTCATGTCAACCACGAACCATTTAATACAATATACAAAATTAAACAGATGCTCTCCAAAACAAATAATCTATTTTCTAGACAAAATGTTCTGCTAAATTCAAGTTCCAGCCTATTTATCTCCGCCAGTAATTACAGCAGTAGAGCAGAGGAAAGATGATCAATTTTACTTCTCTGGTTCTAAATTGCACATCAAAAACTAGAAATTGGTGAACTGCAGTGAAGTCTCGAGTTACATAAAAGAAACTAAAATCATGTTGGCAATTAAAAATGGAGTTTCACTAGTTCTCACAAATATTTCGTACTAAAGAAAAAAATATCTTCCAAGATAAAACAGTTAAATTGTCACCTGTCACGATATATTGGATATATGGATATTTATATCAACTTGATTCACAATTATATGTTTATTTTCTTTCTTCTATCGACTGAATTTTATACGTTACAATTGTCACTCACTTTGTCAAAGAAATTATACATATATTTCTACCAATGGATATAACAAATCCGTTTTATGAGGGAAGACCTCCGTAAATATCCGATATGTTCACACAAAATATATGCATTCCTTCCGTACTACAGTCCATATTTCGAAAAATTATATTTTTCAAGTCATTTTTGAAAAGGGTCTCCAATCGGAAGGTGACTTCTTTTCTCATTGAAACATGATCTTATAAAAGTGGCTTTCAGAAACCGTGAAATCATTCAACAAGTCCATGCAGAACTATGTCCTATGAAAATAATAACAGTCAATGCAATGAATATCTATGGCACAGAATTTCTCAAAATATACTGGACACACAAAACGTAAACAAAACTGAAATCACAGATTATATTTGTAACCAGATTTTTTAAAAAAAATGCGCTCTGTTTCAGACCCTCAATGACTTAATTGGTAATTTTATTTAAATAATTCAACAAATACTTAAGAGCACTCACTAGTACTCACATCCCCTTTTTCACATGCTTCAAATATTGCAAACAAAATAAATAAATAAATGAAACATAAGATAATAAGATTTCACTGTATAATTATTTAGTATTTAGAAAGTACTAGCTAGTAAGATAGCTTGTATTGTTGATAGGTCCATCCTTGTGACATGGTACGTCTCCAAATTAATTGTGACGTCACAAGCTTAGATAATGAATCAGGTAAGTATGAAAACCATCTCAAAAACATTGGTTATTTACTAAGCAGCATTCTGTGCTATCTTCAAAATTACTCAGAGAAATGGTTATCATTTAATCTCTGCAATATTCTGAAAGAAATGGAAAAAATGTGGACATGGCCGATGAGCACCCATAAGAATAACGATCTGGAAATTTAAGATGCTACACAATCTGTCAACACTCATTTCCTATTGCCTGATAATAAATTGAAATAGTTCTTTCAAATAACATCTTCTCACCAATTCCACCTAAATTACAATCCTTATCCAATAAAATGGCTCATAGGAGCAAGTCAATAAAAATTATAAAAATGAAGATGGAGCTGCGAAGTATTGCCAGGTTCCTAAGCTCAAGTGCCTAGCTGTCATTACTTATGCTACATCTTCTTCTTACATTATTAATTAAATAATTCCCATTTTTCTATTTATACAACCCTACTTTGTATGCGCTCACTGACTTCGTGCGTTTTGATAACCTAGAAGCGACTGTATATTTACTTAAAGACAGAAATTGACTCATTTTTAATTAAATTATAAAAAAGATAAATGAAAACACAACTCCGTTGATTGCGTCACTAACAGTTTTCTTGAACACTTTCAGCCACTTACGGATTGGCCTAATTCACTAGGTTGTCACTCATTTGAAGACTCGTTTTATAAACACATCTTACATCTTTAGTGCAAGGGTTCTAAAATTGAAACAAGATCTCCTAATGAACTGGTTGTTTATGTAGAAAAAAATTACAGTGATTTTTTTTTTAAAATGAAAGAATTGACAATTTAACAATTCTTTGGTAAATACTAACAATGTGTGCGTCCTACAGACATTAACAATATATTTGGTTCTGCTTCTCTTTTCTTCATGAAACTTTTATTTTAATCACTTCAATTTACTTCACATTTTAAAAAGAAGTTTAAAGTGAAGTGTATAAGTTTCGCGAAGGAAAGAAAAAGCAGAGCATAAGAGAGAGAACTATATTGTTAGTATATACAGAAGAATTGTTAAATCATCAGTTCTTTCATAAGGAGGGTGCTTTCGCCGTAAAATCTTTTTCTACATAACAACCAGTTTAACGCAATTCCAATTTCGAACCCCTGCAGCAAAAGTGCAAAATGTGTTTATTTCATCTTCATATAAGTAGTTTAACCTGTGAACAAGGCCACACCACAAGTAGCCGAAAGTGTTCAGGAAAACTCTTACTGACGCAATCAACGAAGTTAATGTTTTCACTTATCTTCTTACTAATTAAAAGGGGACGAATTGCTTTCAGTTTCCCTTATATTTTTAATACCAGTTTTAATATTTCTTTTCGTCATTCATTTGTGTTTCTAGTGCCATTCTTTGCCCAGCATGACGAAAAGAAGTATTAAAACTAAAGTTTACATAAATAAATAAATAAATAAAAGAATGCATCGAAGATGCTAAAAACAGGACACGTATTTTCAATTCACAAAAATCCTTAACGGAGATTACCGTACTTCACAAGTCAAAAAGTAATACACGAAGTCCGTACCTAACTTACGTGCCGTATCTCCTACATTTTATTTTCGAGTGATGTCTCCCTGTTATTTCTACATTTACTCCTCGTATTGGACAGCCGTTTGAGGCACTGGAAAATAGAACTCTGAAAGAAAGTGCAAAATATTTGCCACTTCAGTTTTGTAAATGGCCAAAAGACACACTGCACAAGGTGCTCAGTTGAGCTACATGGATGAGGAAAATATTTTAATTTTCATATCCTGTAAAAAGGGTATCACAACACCGAATCGGTTAGGTGGTGCATTGTCACAGTGAAGGACAAAAATGGCTGTGAAAGGTTGGCAAATGTTGCTACACTGCAGGAATCAATATTCTATTCACAAGTTGAGCAATGCACTGCCCAAAGTATGTTTGTCTCTTTGGTACAGTATCACCCAGAATTCCTCTCCTTTTGCCTCAGAGAATGTTAAAAAAAAAAAAAAAAAAAAATCACGACGACCTGATAGAACTTTTTAAGTAGAGACCATAGCAGAGTTTTTTCACTTGTTTGAACTACTATTTTGTTTGTAAAGGAAAGTTACGATAAACGTTTCATCCACTGTGCTAATAACAGATAAAAATGCCCATTGGCTGCATAGAAATTTGTCAGATCCCTGCACTTCATGTCCGAGAGGCTTTTTTCTGTGTATCTAGCTGTCAAGGGACCCAACATGATCTAACCTCGGATAACCGCAAATGGTCTGTCATTAGTTAGAGAATGTCATGAGATATCCTACAAGGTTGCTGATATCCTAAACAATTCCCTTCTTCTATCAATAACCAGGATCTAACACAGTGATGTTTTCTGAGGTGGTAGCACAGTTTTGAGATCCAGATCTTGCCAAATCTTCAATTAATTCCCATCTGCCAGTAAATTCACGAACTCATTTTCGAACAGTATTTGCAACAAGGGCGGTGCCTTCACAAACACCCCTCGATTGACGATGAATAATGACCGTTTTTTCCTCACGTGCATACGAAATTTTATCACGGCATATTGCTTCTCTACAGTTAAATACATCATTTCATAGTAGCGTCAAATCCAGCATTCCTCCACAAACAAACCTACAAAAAATTAACAGTTAATTCACATGTAGATTTATTTATTTAGTTTCCTTTCTGAGCTATAGCAAAAGGGACATAATTATGTTATTTTGCGCACCTTATAAAGAAATTCAATAGAAAGCAAAAAATAACGCTTCATAGTCACCGCTATAGATTACAAAACAGTAGCACTTACGAAGGACGCGGCCTCCATCTTCAGCTGACTTAAGTCTGAAACAAGTTAAAAAAGGTAAAAACATGAAGAACGTGAAAGGATAGAAATGGTTATTCGAAATAAACAAACCACTTTACGTCCAGAAACACTAGGCTACGTGATCGTGGACGTAAAGTGGTTTGTTTATTTCGAATAACCAATTCTATCCTTTCAACTTTCCCCGTATTTTTACCCATTTTGTACCCTTTTCACACTTAAGTCAGCCGAACATAAGGGCGTTGTACCTTGAAAGTGCTACTATTTTGTGATTTATAGGTAAGTATGAAGCGTTAATCTTTGACTTGCTATTGTGACTATTATCATTGGTCGTAATCTATACTACTATAGATTCAACAGTATTAAAATTCATAAACTTCGGCGGTTAAATAGCAACCAGGGATTTTAAAAATTAAGATTCTTTACTTAATAATTTATTGTAGCAAAAAAAAAAAAAAAAAAAAAAAACCCACTGACTAAACACCTTGAGCCAAAGAATCTGGCAGTACTTCATTGCTCTGATTGTCAGCCATTCTTATGTTCCACACGCAATTCAGTTACTTCACACTTAAGAAAGAACCGAAAATAAATATTTAAAAAAAGAGCCAGCTATCCGTTACATCCCACATCATTATGTCTAGAGGCACTAAATTAAATATAAAACTTTTCCTATTGTACTTTTCGATATGGGAACCTTGCAAACGCAGTCATCAATATTTACTGTGGAGAAATTTTGTTAATCTATATATCGCAAGCGAGAAGTTATTTTTGCTTCTATATCCTCTATTGCAAATAAGATATATACTGTCCTGAAAACTGTTCTTTTAATGAATTACAGTAAATTCACAAAAGAAAAGAGAAAGAAAGTTGTGTCGTAATGATGAATACGGCGTTTTAACATAGAACTTTCTTATTTTTACGTCGTGGGTACTGAATTAACAGAAATGTAAGTATTTGCACTTTTGTTACAGATAAACTGCTCAAGACTGATATGTGAGCGCAATAAGAGTACTCTGTTCCGTGAAAGCAACAGTGCAGAGTAATATAAATATGGTAAAAAGTTAAACTCGACTCCATTTACAACATTCGTTAAATCGACAACCATGTTCACAAAGAATCTGAATATCAAAGTGGCAAAAAAAAAGTTTGTGAAATAATTAACTGAATATAACATTCATTTAAATCTGGTTTCTCAGGCTGTCACTGTTAAAAGATTAAAAAATTCCCTGACTTTTTATATCCTTTATTTATTTATTTATTTATTTATTTATTTATTTATTTAGTTAGTTAGTTAGTTAGTTATTCGAGGATCAATCAAGTCTATGCTTTACACAGACAATGGAAAATTTTTAAACGTACTTCAATCTTCAACGTAAACCAGTAACTTTTAAAATTAAAAGAACCAACACTGAAAACAGGTAAATCACTGGAATATTCGTTTAATATAGGTTTCTGAACCTCTACTAATTAACCATCACCAATTCGGTACTACTGCATGGTATGAACTACTTCCTTCAATTCTAATTGATATAATAATAAATACTTTTTAGAACATCACAATGTATGGAACATAAATAGTATTATTAAAAATAAAATTGAAAAATAAAACACTTCTTTTATAAGATGAATTCACTCCTTGGTAAATATCATTTCTATTGTCAGCAACATTTGCGGGTACTGCACGAAGACCTTGGTGCATGGAAATTACATTCTCTTCTTTACGTTTTTAATTATACATATTGCATTGATTGAAGATCCTTTCTCTTCAATGTCTATTTCTACAGTTCCTAATGCAAAGAAATTTAGCAAAGATAAAGCAACTACAGTTGAAGACAACCAATCGAAGTATCTTAAAGAATACAATAATCATTTTTGACTACAGAAGTTAATAAAAAAAATCAGCTATCCACAGAAAGGCAAATGTTGAAAGGTTTTGTATGCGTACTACGCGCTGACATATCACATTTAGACTTGAAAATCAATTATAAAGACTATCTTCATGCTTGTGACCATTTAAGTCCATAAAGCACACTATATTTAAATTCTGTTCGAGGCTTTTTATCAAGCATGTGAAGAAACTGAAAGAAGGAAGACAAACTACGGAAAACCATAGCTGATCAGTCCCAAGAGCAAGTAATTTTAAAACCGTGTTCCTTCCGAAACACTGTCAAAATGAACTTCTATTATTTCAGTACAGCTATGTTATACGGTATCAGAGTTACATATTCCGAACCAAAAGCATGCCTACGGAACCAGAAAAATGCAATTCAGTTTTCCTGCCTTATTGATCCCTGTCTAAATTTAAGTCCAGATTGTTAGTATTAATAAAAACCAATAACTCCTCTATATTATTATTGTTTTGAATAAAATTCAATTTTACTATTGTCATAAATATTGGAACACTCCAAAGGTAAGATATCCACTTTTTATTCTTTCATTCTAACTGATATATACACTTCTTAATTACTTGCCCGGTCCATTTAACAAGAATTGTAAGAATTTACTAAAGTAAACAAGAATCACGACAACTGAATTATTTGGAATTCTTGAATCCTTATAGTTGATGTAGGTACAAAGTGATCGAGGATATTCACTTTATTAGAAATCTTCAAACGATATATGGAGAAATCTTTACTCAACGCGCATAGGATAGTGGTTAGCGTTCTTACTGCGCAATCGTGAGGTTGGATGAATCCTAACAAAGTATTTTCTTTGATTGTTGCAGGCGAATGCTGTGATCAGGGCCACCTTCAGGCTCCATAGGCCATAAGAAATGTGCGCACCAGACCGCACCGAGGTGAAAGAAATGAAACAGCATCGACGAGGCATGACCCGCATACTGCGTAAGAATTTCGGGGTTCCATCCTACAAAGGCTTCATAGGACACTTCTGAACTCTGCAGCTATGGCAGAACAAGGTCAAAGAGCACTGTAGCTTCTTCAGCGGTTCACGGATGATTCACACTATAACATCTTATTTATGGGCGAAAATATCTTCACCATGAGTCCATAATGACTAAGTGTATGCAACATCGTCCAAGGAATAAGTCACTGCCATCTCTTTCAGAGTGCAACAAGCGCAACATTCCAACACAGTGCTAATGTAGTCAGGATCTCGTATCACTGAAGCACAAAGCTCCACTTCTACTAAACTGAAGTAAAAACGCGTGCTATGAACTACTACTCTAATGTTCTGACACCTGTAGTCGAATCCGTTTTTTAAGGACTTTTGCGGTAATTCTAGTATATCTAAATGAGTTCTGATTTGTTTTTGTGTGCCAAACGAATGGTTCCACTCTCTACAACCTTCACCCGCGCAAATGGGTTAGAATACATGCTACCATGTCTGTATATAAATATAGTCGCCAATAAAATAGAGATGGTGTTAGATTATTTCTGATGGAAACACTACATTATTATAGCCATCATCTTAAACTGATTTAAAACCTTTTATTGATGTATAGTGAAGCCAGTGTTGTTATTTTTATTGTCAACAACGTTGTACTAAAATTTATTTAAATTACCTTGATTTGTGTCTGCAATTCAAAGTTCTAATGTAAGAAGTTTCTTACGTGTCTCTTTCTATTTTCAATTTGGATTTATCCATAATTCTCATTTCTTTAATACTAGCCATCGACTTAAATTAGCTTAGTTATTATTTGAATTTACTTATAGCTAACAAATAATAATTTTAGGATTTGGAAATATACGAAATCAAGATAATATAGAAAGTCTGTTTCGTTACCATTTAATCGTACATTCGACGATAAAATGTTCCAGCAAGACGATGGACTGGCAATGAGTAAGCTGTTATCTCCACATTTGGCCAGTTTACTCACTAATCATTTTGAGACCACTTAAAGATACGGACCTGAACTTTTCGTTTTAACGGTAAGAACGAAAAGTTTGGGAAAGCAAAATAAAATCTTACAAATATAGGGGTAGTATTTTACTTTATTTGAATTTGGGCAGTTTGTCAAAATAACACTGAATTTTAACTAATACACGAATAAAATTGAAAATATTACTATTATGTTAAAAATTAGTGTCCCAAGGACTGGACACCTACGTCGTTACTGCAGACACTGGATATTCTAATAAAAACAAACCCTTGTTGCATGATATATATGTTTAATGTCCACTTCATTCTGCAAAACAAATAGACTGAATAATGTAAGGAGAATTCTACCTCAAGAACTAATGAAGGCCAATGTTTCTTTTAAAACATTGTGAAGGGATCGCCTGGGAACAAAATAATGTGAACTTTGTGGAAAATCTGTGTACTTGAAATTGTACACAAAGACTTTTAAATCTTTGGCGCGGGAGAATCGGGATTCGACTTTCGGTAGAAACTAATGTAGTTCGGATCCCACATTAAAGTGCAGGTCCACGTCTCATATAACCTCGCTGCTGAACGGGACACTGAACTAATTACCTAACCTACAGAGTCTGCTGCTTACGCTACTGAAGTAACATTATTATCTCCCTTGAACGTAGATTCTGAGATTTTTTTTTAAGTACAATAATATGGTAGCAGTAAGAAGACAAAAACCTCTCAAACAAAATATGGAAGCACTAACAATTTTGCCCTTCGAGAAGTGAGGACTGGAAAGAAACAGCAAATTCAGTACGAAGTGAAACAAATAAACATATGTTCATCTGACGCAAATCACTTAACCTTTTTTTTTGTTTGTTTGTTTGTTTTTTTTTTTTTCAAGTGCAAGTGTGTTTTTTGTAAGAGTGCAATTTGTACTGTGATTTGTTTGTAATGTTGTGCATTGAGAAAAAATATATATATTTCATTTATAAATGGACTCTACAAAATATTAAATTATATTCTGTGTAAAGGCAAAGTTTAAAGTGCTTTCGTACAGAGCATTATCCACATCTTCCCCAGAATTACTGTAAGGATCGGATGAAGTCCCTTTAGTTGGATATTTGTGTTGAGGCTTGATTAAGGGAAGTCTAAAAGTATTTCAGAAGAGCCACGGAAAATAAAACAAAAGATGACACCGAAATTGGGCAAAAAATAAAACCGAATTTAAGGGGAAAATAAAACGAAAATTTCAGGTCACTATTGAAAAGATAATCAGTTAAATTTGCAAGACAGATACTATACTAATATGAATAACAGCAAGATCTTTTAGAATATCTTATGCTATTGATAACGAAATAATGCAATGTTGAAAAAAAATATATATTGAATTCCTTACTTCTAATAATTTTGTCACGAAAAAAAAAAAGCTACAAAAGTACACAAAGACGCCACGGCTAGTAATACCTGTAACGCTTCAGCACTTCTTGCTT
The DNA here is from genome assembly GCF_964235325.1 of Thermobia domestica. NCBI lineage: Eukaryota > Metazoa > Arthropoda > Insecta > Zygentoma > Lepismatidae > Thermobia > Thermobia domestica. The sequence continues at coordinate 139,110,237 of NC_137454.1, read as the reverse complement.
TCTCTATGCCATACATGCTAACAACTTTTCACCGAAACTTCAATAAAAAAAAATAATAATAATTTATTACTACACACAACGGAAGGACACCTAGATACGAAGACTTCATGTTTTAATATATATTAAATATTCCAATATATATGTAAAAAATCTACAAATGAAAACAATCCAAGTTCGAAAATCACATTCAATACACGTATAAAAGAAAGGAAAAAAAAAGAATACTTGGTGTTACTGAAATCATCATATGTGGTTTAAAACTCTCGCCCATGCTCAGTGGGGGATGATGCTACGTATGAAAAGAAGATGAAGTCATGATATGATCTTTGATTATGAAAACTTATTTCAGTAGTATGGCCCAGTTAAGATATGACAATGTGGTAACACCGCAAAACACTCTACACGATAAGAGTTTAATATAGAGAAAAGTTACTATTGTTTGGCGTGGAATAGGGATAACACGTGTGACTCGAAGCCAGGCGATCCGTGTTGTCAGATTCCACCGAGAGTTCTACTATTTTTAAAATTATTATTTTTTTAAAGGTGGAAAATATTATTGCAAGTTAAGTGTGAACAGAAACAATGAAAAAAATGGGAACAGTGTGAAGAAATAGAAATAAGCACACTGTGCATGTGCAGGAGACTCTAAACAAACTTTTTAAAATCTTAAGTTAATAATTTACAGAAAACACATCTTACTGTTTTATATATTGTTGGACACACCAATATTTTTTCTATCAGGAAGGAGAACCAAACTAGTTATATCATAGGTATAAAAATATAACAAACAAAAACTTTAACCACTTTTTTATATTTAAAAAAAATAATAAAAACACTAGTCCAAACTTTCACGTCTACGATTTGACTTGCACTTTTATTCTCTTATACCCTTGTTTGCATAGGTTATGTTTCTGGTATTGCAAAAATATTAAATTCCAATTGACTCTGATTAACTTGATTATTAAAAAAATATTAAAAAAAAAACAGAGTATCAGGTTCTACAAAACTCGAGCTTTATTTGAACGCTAGTTTCAATGTACTTTTGTTTCCTCTTTTGACCTTAAGACGTTTTACGAGGTACTTATACTTGTCTCTTATTGTTGCAGGTATACACTAGTTTGCTTTTTATTTGGCAGTGGTGTGCTGTAGAAAGTGACCGTAGTGTGCCATGGTAACTGACTGCAGTGTGCTTAAACTATACCTACAGTAATATGAATAGATTTCCTTTTGGTAGTATTTTACATTTAAATAAAAGCGCAAGATAGGGCCTAAAACATTTACTATAGGGTTTGTTTACATTAAAATAGAAAATATAAGAGAAGAGTAGAGGGTAAGTCCCATCGGAACTACTTGACTGAAAGAAGTGCATGTTTTCACAATTTTTTCTTTCAATTTAAGTTCTTTAAATACAAATCTACAATTTCCATTTTTCTAGGTCTTCGTTTTCCACTGAACTGTCAATTATATATATATATATCTATTTAAAAAAAAAAAAAAAAACTCCATAGCAAGATGAAGATAGAATATATGCACATCAAAATGTCGTAAAAAAAAGATGATATCTCGTAGTCCTCATGAGAAACGTATCTATCACCACGAGATAACACCAGCCCATATCTGGTCGCCTGCAAGAGATCTTGCAAAGTATGAGATAATGCGCCTGAGTCTTCTGTATCAGAATTCAAGTGCATCGGAACAGAAGCCCCCACCACGAACCAGATGAAACTATATAACCAATTGAGGGGTTTGATGCAGTAAGGGCGTAAGTCTGAAACATGCAGTTGGAGAAAAACGATGTTGAAAATTTAAGTAGTATTTTTTTCTTACATACAACAATGTAATATGCAGCATTTTATTCCGATATTGAATTGAAATGTTACCATGAGGCTAAACAAGCATAGCAAAAGCCACAAATGCGTTTGATGCAAAAAGGCGGTAAATTCGCCTATGCCCTTATTACATCAAACTCCTCAATTAACAACAAGAATAACAAAGAATGTTAAATTTCTACAGGTTCACATATTGTATAGAACTACGTATCCCTGTTTCCAATACACAGCTGAGAAAACAATCGTCACTGACAGATAAATATATGTGTACATTAGTTTAGCTTACAATGAATGCTCTACTAATTTATCTCTTCTTTTTTATTTACAGTTTCCTTTTCTTCCTGAACGAGGTACTCATTAACAGCAGATAGTTGTCATCTCTACAATATCCCTAGACAAGTGTTTTAATTTCTTCTGTGCTTTAGGTTAAGTTGATGGGTTAGAATTTCCAGGTAAGTATACTAGTTAGCTAGGTAGCTTAGGTTAAATACCGTTATGAGGTAGCTTGCTTCTATGAATGACGACCCACAATCCATTCTCTTTCGAATACTATAATTATACATATTATTGAGATTATCAACACGTTTCTTTCATACATATTCACATAACTGATATATATCCTCATTTGTTACTTATAAGTAGTCGTAAATGCAGTTACTCAAAATATTGAAAATGAAACCCAGAAAACAATACATGATATATTCCTTCATGGAATTATCAAACTTCATGGAATCAACTAAAATTTTGACAGTATGTATAAATATGAAGCTATACAATGGATAATCAGGAAAACCGGGGACGAAAAAGAATTACGAGGACCCTATGGGTCCAAGAACTTTTAGAACTACATTCGAATTAATTTGATAGCTATAGTTTGAATTTCAAAATTTGTAAACAAGATAACATTTAAATTAAATGTAGATTACTTCTATATACAAGGTGTTCATTTATTATGTAGCCAAAATTCACTGGTGAAATCCTCACACCTAAACAATAAAAAAAAAAAAAAAAGTCCATATGAACATAGGGCGTTTCAAAGTTACGAGATGACAAAATCGAGAAATTGTAACTTTGAGGATGCCTAGTTCGAAAACTATAAGACATATTAAAGGCGGTTAAAGAAATGTTAGAGGAACTAGTACACTCTCTATCTAAATACCTATGTTTGAGAGTTGAGTTGTACCGGCTCACATGATTTTAGAGAGAGCGGTGGGAGAAAGGAACCTATACCGCAGCTCCTTCTATAAAATCCGTTGCGCCGATACGTCCCAGCTCTGAAACATGGTTATTCGTAATTATTGATCCCTGTTATTTCTTGTCTTCATGTATAGTATAATTTTTGTGTTCTTCTTTTTCTTTTACATAAAAAGGATAGATACATCGAACAGACTGAAAATCCAAGTGGTCTTCTGCTTGCATAAATATTTTAAGATACGTACGTATCTTATAACAATACAAAATAAGAGTATAAATACAATTTCCTAATTGACAACGAAGTGGACCATTACTGGAAGTTCACAAATTCAGATGCATGGTTCTATAAAAATGTACACAATTTCCACAAATGCTAAGCTACAGCAATAAAAAATGTACCAAACTATTCGTTGCAATCTCAGCTTTTAAATCATGCACTAAAGTAGCCCCTGCACACTGTGGTTACGGTCGGTAGAGGTTTAAAACGAGGTTTCAAAGCAGCTCCGACCTGGGATTACTTTGAACATTACACGTATAAATATATATATTTAGTCACATACTGTACGTATTTTTAATGGCACTGTCAAATAGAACTAATTAGACTACATAATCAATTTTTATTCATTACTGTAAGGCTATGTTATTTAGGCTGATAAATAGGTAAAAAACAAGAAGTCAAAATTTGTTACAAATTAGTCCAGGATGACGGTACGGTGCATCGGTTGTCCAACAGATGAAAAATGCAGTAGTTATGGACATAATTACACAATTATGTGCAAAAGGTGATTTCCACATACCCAATGTATTTTATATGAATTTTATTATTCGATTTTCAAAAAAAAAAAAAAAAAGAAAAAGAAAAAAGAGAAGAAAAAGAAAAAAGAAAGATAGAAAGAAAGAAAGAAAAAGAAAAAAGCAAGAAAGAAAAGAAATAGCAAATATGTATTTAAAAAAAAAAGGGAAATGAATATACATTATATGAAGGGAGGGTAAGAGACATCAAAAGTAAAGAAATTAATTAGGCAAGGATCGATGACTCCCACCTTCCAGTGGGTTCGACACCTGTCTAGATAGATCATTTTGACAAAATTAAAGCTGCTCTCTGTCTAATAAGGCAAATACCGAAAAGGTACCTTACATATACGAAAAAGATGTCTTTATATAAAGCAATTTCCTCCCCAGCAATTAATCGAAATGAGCTCCAAGAAAAAATAACTTCCCAAACTTGAGACAAATTAAGACTTCGGTGTAAACTACAAATACAAACTTAACACGCCTTATAGAAAATAACATGATTCCTTGTACTTAAGAAATAGAAATTCATGTACAAATGAAATAATAGTACCAAAATTCAGGTCAACTGTAAACATTTTCATTGGATTAAATAACGACATGAAATATTAATTCATAGAATGAGGCTAAGATTGAGAAAAGATGTGGAAAGAAACATAATATAAAATGGCATACATCAAGACACAAACGCTTGCAATTATTGATTAGACTTACTCTACTTTTCGACTAACAGAACGAAAGTTCTATGTCATCATAATACTTCACAAGGATCAACAGAAGTATCTACGTACTTGAAAGGTTACCAGTAATTATTCAATTAAAGATCATAATCATACAAGAGTAGAACTATGATACTAGGAATTTTATATAATAATGAAGCATTGGAGCAATTGTGGAGATACAAGAAATTTTAGACAAAATATGAAAAGGTGGGAGAAATGTATTACGTGGGAACTTGATTTTGTAAGTGAGAATGGCTGTTACTATTGGAATTTTGAGATCAATATGCAACCAAATAAATGCTTTTGAATACATTTACATAAGATGTTTGATATATCTGTTTAATTTTAGAACAGCTATATAATACAAAAGTGTATACAAAGTGTTAGGTCCAAACTAAGAAAGATATTTCCGAAGTTTGTGAGACTGCTCATAAACGATTTAGCATGCATATACCTATAATTTAATTTTTAATAAAGCAATGTTTCAAGTAACCACTTAATTTTATCTTATTTCTTCAATAGTATTCAAAATCCTAGATCCATAAAGTCTAATAAAAATTTTGTAACACCGTTCCCCACCAAACAGTTAGGCGTATCTTTCTGAACTCTGAAAACTGAGTAACTTTTACTTAATTTTATTCTTTCGTTCGTTCAATAGTATCCGAAAACCTAGATCCATAAAGTCGGATAAAAATTCTAAAGTCAGGCAAAGTGTTCCGCGGATTTTTTCTAAACTCTGAAAACTGAGTCACTTCTATTCATCTCTCTACTGAAATAAAAATCTCATTTTACAACCTCAGGCTGACAACAAAGAGATGAGTAAACTCACATACTTTCATAACATTCTCTGTAAGTCAAATTCCTTATGAACTCTGAACACTGCTCTAAGACAGCGAATGCTTCACTAATTAAATCTCACAAGTAGACTGACGAATTTCAAGCTCTAAAAGCTAAGACGAAGAGCTCTAGCATCACTTTATTCTTAGATATCTGTAATAGGCAAGTTAAGTACTACTTAGCCTTGAGCCCCTACATGAGAACTCTCGTTTTACACATTTTCAACCTTTCAGTTTTCGTCACAGCTTACAGAGCTTCGAGTATGCCTTTATCAGCTTACAGGATACTGTTTTAACTAATATTGCTCCTTGGTAACAATAATATTTAAGTTACTAATGGCCTAGAGAGAGAGAATAATTCACTTTTCTTCCATTCTTAAAATGTAATACAAGTGCCACACCTTCTACAAGTGGCTGCACCTTCTACTAAATAAGTTAGGAGGTTAGCACGGTCTTTTTTGGTCGCAACAAACTAGTGGTATGAATTTACTAAAGTACTAATAAAATAATATCCTAATTTGCATTTACAAACACCTTTTTCTCTTTCGGATATGTGAAATGGATAACAACATGGAATAGTCGTTTAAGTACTAAAAATGGGTATTTTAAATATAATTATAAAAGAAAAGAAATAGGCTTTAACTCAAGATTTCGCGCTCTATTATGACTAAATATTTTACGGTCAAAAATGATGAGGTTCACCGGAAACCGTCCACCATGAGAACTTTTTAATTTGTGAAGTACGTAAGTTACCAGTAATGGCAAAATACAAGAGCATACCAATTTCGATTTTTATCAATTTCCTACAATAAGAAATACATTCTAGCATTTTTTTTTCGTTCTTTGAATACACGTAATCATCTCCAAAAATGAGATATGCTTACAGTAATATATCAATAATTTCTTATCAACACTACTTACCTCAATAATTTGAAAGTATCGAAAATCCCCCTCCCCCAATTTGATGACAATTTTCCTATAATTTAAAAACTCCTGGTGTTGAAGAAATTACGAAATGTCGTTGAAACAACCCTGAATTTAATATTAGAATTGGATAATCGGTAATCGTTAGTTGGTTGCTTGGTGTTTAGTGATCCTTTTCAGCACGTACCTACCAACCGGGAATTACACTCGTATCTTTACACCAAGATGAAAAGGAACAAGAGAGATAAAATGCAATAATATTCACTGTTAAGGGTCTCTCAATGCTCCTCGCCACTTCTCTTGAATTTTGGTGAATAATTTATAGACAATAAAGAACATACAAATATTCAGAAAGTGACCAGATAGTATTAAATGAACTAACAACAGCTTCAAAATCTTGCAGACCAAAAAAATTAGGTACGCAGTTTAATGACGTTATAAGTGTCAGGCACTCAAATTAATTCAATTAATTTATACACTAAGAAAGATCTTGAAGGCAAAAATTTGTCCACTTAAATTCATTTCCTAAGTACTACATGGTCCATTTTCCAAAATTATTACAATGTTGATTGTTACCGAATTACTTTTAAAAAAAGTTAACAGAAGCGGAAGGGTTTGAGACCCTTAAGGAATCACACAAACTTCACTTAAGTTATTTTGTGCTTAGTTAAGTTCAATATTTAAAAAAATGATATGGCCTCTTCGTAACTAGAAAACTCCATAAGTACTTTTCAAGAAGTTCCACTACTAACTAAAATCACTACTACAAAACTTTCTTTCATTGAATCTTATTTTCCATGTATAACTGAACTATAGATTATAAAAAATGACTTTTATAATTTTACATTTACCTAAAGATAAGTGTGTCTGTCTTTCTCTACCTATCTACTTCTATCAACTCTCCCTCTTTCACTTTCAATTTTCTTTTACAACTGGTAGAATATATACAATAAATAATATTAAAAATTGCAATGACTTCTATCATCTTGTTTTGTTTTAAATGTATTTAATGATTTTTTTTCAACATTTCGATTTTATTGTAACAAAAAATAAACAAACAAATAAGATTGATTATCATTAATTTTTATGTGAATGCACAATTTTTAATGTACCGACCGATTTTGACATGCTGTCGTTATTTAATTAAACCCTTCGGAAAACTCAGTGGAAGAATCTATAACGTATCAGTAAATCTAAAGATATATTCTAGACATCGATTCTACTAAATAATCGAAGAAAATAGAAAACTGAAGAAGCTGGTTTAAATACTTACCCCTGATCAAGTCTATCCACAGGATGCCCAGGTATCTGACCTGGCATGATCGCATGAACCGCTCCAGGCATTGGGCCTGGTATGTGTGGTCCTGGCGGTCCACCTCCCGGATGACCAAAAGGTGAGCTGCCTGGAATACCAAATGATGGACCAGAGAAGGGTTGCCCCGATGATGTGAAGTGTGGTGGATGTCCCCCGCCTCCAGGGGGAAAGGAAGGTCCTGTTGTGGGTGTGCTTCCAGCGAAGAGAGGCCCTGAGGAACCAGGTCGATTGAACTGAGGCCCACTAACAGACGGAGAACTGTACGGAACAGAAGTAGGGCCGTTATACAAAGGACCTGAGGAAGGAGGAATAAAACCTGAGGAACTTACAACAGGAGGGCCACTAAAAGAGTTAGGTCCAGAACCTGGCCCAGGAGTGGAAGAACCAGAGGGAGCTGGGGAAGGTGTATATTGTGGGGGACAAGTAGGAGTACCAGCACCTGTAGGAGGCCCTGAATACTGTTGGCTAGAAGGAGAATTGCCTGCAGGTCCCTGGAAGGGAGATGGACCAGAAAAAGAAGGAGCCCCTGAAAAGTTTTGAGGTCCCTGGCTAGATGGTGATGAAAAATTGCTGGATCCTGGGGGTTCCGAGCCCGACGGGGGTCCCTTCCAGGTGCCGGCGGGGTCCTCCAGGGTGGTAGGCAGCGTGGGTCCCGGGACTACACGACGATTACAGCCTGAAAGAAATCGTAATGTAAAAATTATACTTTCCAAATACTATCACACTATACGCACATACTATTAGACACCTATGGCATCAGTTTACAATATGCATTACATTAGTATCAAAATTAAATTCAACTTCTAATTAGATAGGCGTATACCCCGTTTCCCATTTCAACAATTAATAGTTGCGTAATTTTCCCTACCTTACGAGGGAAGATAACGTTTAACACACGATCACAATCTTAATACATTATACATTCATACGCACAACTGTTACAAGACAAACTACGTCTAAGAATATGTATTTCTTGGTTCATGTATGTAGGTAATATGTCAGACTGTGGTAATTTTACAGAAAGTAAACACATACTAGAGTCAGAGCACATAATAGTACTTGTACGTAAAGTTTAAAGCCTACAAATATTCTACAATAAAATAAAATAAATTATGAACTCCTTATTTTCAGCTCAATGTGTGCAGAAACTTTATTTTAATTATTTTATTTTTTTTAAAATCATAAACAAAAATAACAAGTAGTATTTTTTCAATGAGTAAGTTTTCTTTACAAACTCACAGACTAACACCAGTGCGAAGCACGGAGAACTGGATGCTTTAGACGAAAGGAAGGTAGAGTTTATATATAAGCTCCTTTGAATTCAATTGTTTATTTGCTGATAGTAAAAATAATTTAAGGCTATCTGGAAAGAAAATCCAAAATAATAGACAAATTGATAATGAAGAATTATTTGAAATGAGAATGTTGCTTTTATTTTCTACATTCAGGAATTCTGAACATACTAAATACGAAAAAATAGTTTATATTTTTGCATTGTTAAATATCTATTTTCCTTTGAGACCGTCTGGTCTCAAAGAGTGTATATGCTTCTTTAGGGAGAGCTCCGAGAGAAAACACCATAGACTGTTCAAACCAAATAGCCTTTTATTTGATATTCGACATTATACAATACCAGGATCCTAGTAATTCTACATACGTTCCATCTGTAGAAGTTTAGAAATTTGATCATAACTAATTGGTCATAGAAAAGAAGGCCAAAGCAGTGTTTACACAAGACCTTTAGCTTTTTCAATAGCTGAAGAAGTCTTCTCCACAGTTGTAAACAAAACAATGCATTAGGGAAAATATTCTTTGTGAAAGATATGAATATACATAATACAAATAAGGTTCTACCATATAGCTAGTACATAGACGTACATTCCCGTGAAAAATGATAAACAACTGTCCAATCTCCCTTTGTACGATATTTCAAAATTAAACCGCCATTAGCAAGCATACAGGGACAAGTCATTCGCAGCTGTAACAAAATTCTTCCATTCACTGTATTTTATTTTTATTCACATTAATATATTATGTTAATATTTATACAATATAAAATTCCACTAGTGATCAAAATAAAAAAATAAAAAAAAATCTTTGCTTCTTGATAATAATAATAATAATAATAATAATAACTTATTTGTCTCTCTTTAATTAGCTGATTTGACTTATTTAACAATTAAAATGCAGTCTAGATAGAGGGAAAGGAGTTGAAATACAAACTGACTGATACTTCTTTTTAGAATTTACCACTATTTCTCTCAAAAAAACTGATACTATTCTATTGTAATACTCATTTCTGGATCAATAACAACGAATCAAACAGTGACCATAAGGTTTATATTTTGCACAGAACTTCGCAGCACTCAGCCTATGATTACCAGTTTCTCTTTTAGCAGCACTGTATTAACGAACACGCTGAATTCTGATAAACAATGGAAGTTTCAAGAGAATCGGGTTATTTGAGATCTACTTTATACAGGTACATATAAAAATTATGTTGAAATAAGAAGTGAACAGGTGAAGTTCTGCAAAATATATAGTTACAAAGAAAACAGAACTATAAAAGTACGACAGCCCTACGAGTACACTACCTTCCTGATCTCGATTTATATATAGACTTCATAGTGATTCACTAATTAAACATTCCGTTTTTGCATTTGATTCTCAAATATTTTTTTTCGTGATTCCAATTCTTTAAAAAAAACATTATTTACAATCTCAACATATCTTCTGTAAGATTTTATCTTAAAGAGGTTAAAAGCACTGCCATATTGATGAAATAAATATTTAATTGGTTAGTCAGTTGGAGTTTAGGTCCCTTTCAGCACTAAGAGATGTGGACCTATAGCTAAATGCAGAATCCGATCGACATGAGCTCTGACTGGCAACTGAACCTGAGTGTCCCATCCTCAGGGCGCGTACGCTAATTACATAAGTACGAGCAGGCTCAATTTGTTCACATCAAATGTCATAGTTATGTATATAAATAACTGAAGCTCCTCCTACTAATACAAATAAACCATACTGTGTGAGATATGTCAGTATGCGCTTTACTTTTAAGTAGTTCTTTCCCAACTAATTATACCACTAAAATTTGGAACGTACTAAAAGAAACTTTTTTTTCTATCGCAGCATATAATACATTTCAAGCAATATAACCGTTCAGACCACAAATTTGGTCTTACAAACACCACAATAATCTCGCAGAGAGAACATTTTCATCACTCTCGCGAAGTTGTAAATGATGCCGGCTATAAGGATTTTTAAACTAGACCGCCACCATTCTCCCACAGACACGTCACTTTCTGCTCTGACCGTGTCTCTGTATAAAAACAACTGAAATCCTCTACTATAAAACAAACTCGCATTAAAATAGGAAATTTCGAAATATATTAAAACTGTTATGAATGAACACATACCTTGAAAAATATTGAAAATTCCGTTTTACATATTTTTCTCTTTCTAATATACACTAGGTAAATTTTTATGGCAGCGACTCTTCAACCCATCTTACACTGTAACATGTCCTCATCGAAACTCTTTCCACTAAGTCACGCTTCAGAGTTTTTCTTTTCTCTCTCTCTCTTTTTTACTTTCTTTTTCTCTTTTCTACCTCTGTCTCACGAACTGTTTTGTAAAAAAAAAAAAAAAAAAAAAAAAAAAAAAAAAAAAAAACACTAGAATTTATCGTACACAAGTTAGAAAGAAATAATTTCTCAATGTCTACATTTAACAAATAAATAACAGTAAAGAAGGAAAATGTAATATTCTTGGCAAAGATATTTTAGTAAATTACACGGTGTCCTTGAAAAGTTAGAAGTTACATTTCTCATAATAAAAATACATATCAAAACAGTCACTAGGAAAGAAGCTTATTTTTATTGATTTTTGCAATGTGCTTCCATTTTAGAAGCTAACACAGAACTGGCAAATTCTGACTTTTGTGTCTATTTTATAAATTATTTATGTTACATTTTCATTTATCGTTGGCCGTCAAAACATTAAACGCTTCAACTAGACATCCAAGAAACGCTGTGGGTCTTTCACCTGAATCCGTTCTCATGACGTCATAACCAGTTCAGCGTACTCTGAACTATACGTCACGGTTGTAGCTCGCTTCACAAACTTTCATCTCGTCCGAGAGTAAACACTGTATGCTCTTTGTCAAGTGAGCGCTCGGCAAGTTAAAATGAATTATTCGATCACACGAATAATCTACGTGATTTTTGGCTTACATTATCAAATAAACATTAGATAACAATTCTGAATTGTACACTACGAACATAGAGTTTCTGTTGATACGCGCAATGAACACATGGTCTATAAATGCCGGGTGTTTTACACACAAACACTAGGGGGGGAATTTAACACATAAGTTTCGAGTCAAATACTTACTTGCAGCTGATTTCTGCTGTTCTTCGCCTAGTCGTTGTGAACGCACGGGCTCTGCCGCTGAACCGTACTCTACCATAAGGAAGAAAAAATGGTGCTTACTGCAAATCCACTGGAATAGGCCTACTTAAGCCTTTTAACTTTGGGGAAAAGTTAGTTTTCCTGTGTTTTCGTGTTTTAAAAGGGGGAAAATGTCTTCACATGGTTGCACCACAATTCACGGCCACCTTTCCCCCGAGGTGTCGACTGGGTCAACCGATTTTTTTCTTGGGATTCTTGCGAAAGTTCTCCCGTACTCCGCTTGCTGCCATTTTTCCGTCGGAAGCACTGAGGCCATTGTCTCACGGAGTGATTTTTTCCCGGACGAGCTGCTCCATCGTGGAGAGAAGAGTGTCACCCTAAAAATCAATAAAGTCGTCCCGCAACACTACACGGTTATCATTACTCGCCGGCACAATGTAATTGAACGAGGACGCTTCCCTAAATCTCGGCGGGGGCCACTCAGAGAGCATCTGCTACTTTTCTTCCTTCCAGCACTTTGATCCCTCGAGCAATCCTCCTCACTGCCGGCATAACAATCCGCTTTTTCTTTCTTTCTTTTTTATTCTTTTTCCTACGTAAGTACTGCAAAACGATCTCTCGTTTTCTCTAGTAGCTACAGAAAAGCGAGAAGTTCTCGCATCAGGCAGATTCTCAACTACATTAACAATGAGTTTTTCTTTTATAGTGAAAACTGTCGAAGAGAAAAAAAAAGCTTCGTTTTGATGGCTTGAATACCTGTAAAGTTTCCTCACTATTGAGAGACCAGCAATTTAACAGGCGAGAAGTATGTGCGATGTTTACTGTCTGATAACACAATAATATCGCTAAGAAGGCACAGTTAACTAACTGTAACTAGTTACAAATACATGACTTCATCTTGTTCACTGCTTACGTACATCAGTGTATAAGGTGCCCTGCCAACTTCTGCCGACAGAAGATGCGAAGTAAAAGAACGTGTGATATTTTGAAAACAGTTCAGTATTCCTTCAGCTGTTTGAAACGAGTACTTATGCATTATTAATTCACTCGACATATATATTCTCCATTACTTATTGACCACTTACTACTTTTCATTCATTTTCTAAACGCGCGACAATTATATGTACAGTCATGTTCAAAAAAAGTTTATTGTTCACTCTTGTTTTGAAGGATCTGTTTTCGTACCATTACAACAATCATGAATGTTTTTTTAATATTTCCTTCAACCCTTCAATAAGAATAAGTACTTGTTTTCAATTCTTTTGAATATGTTTATAATAAATATTTATTTATTTACAAAATTCCAGATACGGTCAAATCAATTTTACACTGGCAACATGTACAATATTAACAATAAAAGGAAGGAAATTTTTGTAAGTCAGCAAGAGCCTTCTTATTAATAGTAAAGGCTCCCTCTCAACATCCGCCTCGTAATATTGAGGTCAGGAAGACAGGATATTCGAATTCCATGTCTTGTGGTTATAAAAAGAGAACATTATCCACTTTCTACGCATTTGAAAAAGTTTAAATGAAATTTCATTCCTTTCTTTTCTGAACCAATGTTTTTGATTTGGTTTTAGCATCCTTTTCTGCAGTGAGTCTATATGAGACGTGGACCTACAGCTTTAACGTGGAATCTGAACCACATGAGCTCCTGCTGCGAATCGAACCCGCATATGCTAACGCTTAGCCACGAGAGAATTCACATCATCAATGAAAGCAAACTGTAACACACAACTTTCTTTATCCTTTTTTCTTCAAATGTTCCTTACTCCTGTTACGATGAAATGCAATAAATAGATGGTTGATCAAAAATGTTTCATAAGTAAAGGTATTGTCTATGCTGGTGAAGATTAGAAGAAATAAAAACAACACGCTATGGTTATATCTGGGGCTACAATGAGCAATCTTATTTGTAAAGTAAATGTCATAATTTATACGTATTAGTTTATATTTCTATATGGTTTTTACTTTAAAAAACAATGATTATAATGTAACAAGAATACGTAAGGTTATATATATATATTACGTTTCGACTCTACATTATATTTGAGATAAATATACAGGGTGTTTCAAAACAACGCCGACAACGTTTGGCAGCTGATTCCTGGCACCAAGATAAGACAGAAAGTATAGACCAACCAGGATGCACAAATGCTTCCTTTCGGAGTTATAAGATGCCGAAAACGTGAAAAAATGAAATTTAAAGGTCCATAGCTCCAATACCATGGGATCTACAGTAGTCGGGTTAAGACTTCACATAGGAACTAGTATGTGCCCTATCCAAATATCCATATTTCAGAATCCTGCGGTACTTTCGCAACAATTTTTATAGAAGTAGTTGATGAGTACTTCATATTATATGCACGTGTCCAAACCCCTTCTATAAAAATTGTTGCGTGAGTATCTTAAGATTCTAAAAGAATTTTTGGATAGGGCACGTCATATTTCCTAAGTGAAGTCTTGATCTGACTACGATAGGTCCCACAGTTTTGGAGCCACGGAACTTTAAAGTTCATTTTTTCATGTTTTTGGCAGCCTATAACTCCGAAAGGGAGCACTTGTGCACCCAGGTTGGTCTATACTTTTTGTCTTATCTTGGTCTCAGGAATCACCTCCCAAACGTTGTCGGTGTTGTTTTGAAACACCCTGTATATAATTAATCAAGTAATGGTTGTTATGCCTAATACTTCATAAATGGATCAAATCTTCATAGGCACAGTTCAAATTCAAATAAACCTAACAACTCCAAGGATAGTTGTACTATACAACACGACAGTTCCACGTACAATGTATGACACACAAAACCGAAAAACAAAGCAAGACCGGTAAAGTCAGAGAAGTAATACTCTGGTTGTAAGCAATGATAAGCAACAAGAATTCAACCTTACCAATTGATTCATGCAAATATTGATGCGTACTTTTCAAAAAATCAAAAAGACGTCTCCTTCCCATTCCTTGCCACGAGTATCTCCTTCCCACGAGTATCATTCTAGTTTACTCGTGCTGTAAACTGATAAAAATCCGCAGCATTATCTTGTAGTGGCACTTTAAGGTAATGGTATCCAACCGACGTGTCGCGCAATTTTAAAGAGTGTGTCACGAAATTTCAGAATTTAAAAATCATGAAGCATTTAAAAAGAAGTTAAAATCACTTTTGAGACAAATTGCATCAATCAACGCCTCCAACGGCAGCAACAATACTTAGTAATACATAGAGTCATTAATTTACAGAAACTTTCACTACAATTATTTATATTGACATAGTTTTATTAATTGAAAATAAAAAAAGTGTGTTACTATGTCGTGGACATTCAGATAAGTGTCATCAGTCAAAGAAGGTTGGAAACCACTGCTCTACGGAAATATAACCCGATAGCACACAAACCTAACGCAAACTTTAACTCTTTACTTGCCAATTGAGCTGGGAAAAAAGAAAGAAAGAACATATTTACGATAATTGTTTCAATTCTATGGATTTCAACAACAAAATAAAGTATAATTTCATGAATCCTCCTTCCGTCTTCTTACGCTACATCAAGACTATGAAACCGGATTCGAACCACTATGCAGGTTCGTATCTGAGCAGTGACGGTCCTAGCTTTAATTTCTTAGGAGAGTAAACAGAGGAGCAGATATTTGGGAGGAGGGGCTATTTTTTAAGTATCCCGAAAAGGATTGTCTTGTATTACTTGATTACAGATCATATCTAGAGAAGTAGAGATTGCCACTGAGGGCGCTCGCTTCTCTTTGCCCTTCTGGCGTTGTCACTGCGTCTGACAAGTAAACCTTACGTTTGGGTGAATCGAGTTGCTGACTGAGACACATATGAGAAAGTAGTACTAAATTTGGTAAGTATTTCAGTGAAGTTGTAGGTGCGAAGCTCCAGGGGATTAGAAGATACAGCTACCAGAACATCACATGGAAGTACAGAATAGTCTTCATACAGTTCGAGGCAAAAGCTCTGTAAGACCTCTTGTAACGACAAAAGGTGAATAACAAATATATGGGTACATATTAGGACTAGGGGGAAGTCATATAGTGAGGATATACCTGACGGCGGTCATCTTGAAATCCGCCATTTTGAATTAAGGTTAAGTTTTTAAAATAGGAATAGGGTCATGTGACACATGATTTAAGGCACAAATTTAATCAGAAGAACAATGGTGACGTTAATTTTGATTTACGCGCAATTGGTAAAAAGTTACAGGGAAATTAAATATTGTTGCAGCATATGTATTAGTCCTTTACCCCACCTTGTAAATTTGGTGTTAATGATAATAAATAAAAAGCAGGTGGATAAATACTAGGTCTATGGTAAGAGTTGCCTTGATGGCGGCCATGTTCAAATCCGCCATTTTGAATCAGACAAAGGTTTTAAACAAAACGCAGAACTGTGACACCTTATTAATAGCAAATTTTACCATAACTCCAAAGGTATAACCATTTTTGCTTTATCATTAACCAGCACAAAATTAAATGGATCGCTCCTTACGACTACTGCTTTGACGGAATTGTTAACGAGAAATGTTTGAAGTCTAACTCGATTGCTTCTGTCTTAAAGCAGAAATCTAAAAAAAAAAAAAAAAAAAAAAAAAAAAAAAAAAAAAAAAAGTTAAATAATACTCGGTGGACTGAATGTTTGTGCACAATTTCAATCTTCTAGGTGCAAAATTAAGCTCGCCAAAAAAAAAAAAAAAAAAAAGTCTCATATTCCCCTATACAGAAGTATATTTTGATAAAAATTCCCTGACACATCCCTAATTACCCTAGGGTCATGTTTCGCTCATCATTCTCTTCAGAATAGAACTGCCTTTCAAACGGCATGACTCACGTGTCTCCATCATGTATCTAAGGCGGGAAAATCCCAAAATAGGGATTTTTTGGTCTAAATATCCCTTTTTTCAACTTTTAGCCCCTCTGGACCCCCCCCTTGTTTTAACCCAGAGATCTGAAAAAATCTGATAAATACTACTAGGTGGGCTGAATGTTTATGCACAATTTCAATCTTCTAGGTGCAAAAGTAAGCCCACCAAAATATATATATATATATACTGACAATGTACCATATTCCCGTATACAGAAGGATATTTTGTAAAAATTCCCTAAGACATCCCTAATTACCCTAGGATCATGGTTTGCACATCATTTTCTTCAGAATAGAACTGCCTTTCAGGCGGTACCATTCACATGTCTCCATCATGTATCTAAGGCGGGAAAACCCCGAAGAAAGGGATTTTTTGGTAAAAATATTCCTTTTTTCCAACTGTTTCGTGTGCTAGTAATGTCGATAGTTTAAACACGAGAAGGGCCTAGTTTTTAGGTGGTACGAGCTTTCCTTTATCTGAAACGTTTTTAGTAATACTTAACTCTTTTCATTCTTTTCATAGGGATAACAATTAGTGTTTTGTACTAAGTGTATGCCTATACTTTAAAGAGAAACACGCGGTTCATCTTTTTTTTACCCAACAGATAATTAATAAATTGAAATTTAATAAATTTAGGTGTGTTAGAGACTTGCACGGGCCGAATTTTTCGGCCCGAGCCCAATCCAGCCCGAATGTACCTAGGCCCGGCCCAGTCCGGGCCCGAAAAGTTTTGGAGATTTTCGGCCCAAGCCCGGCCCGCCCCGATAAGTTTTTAAAATTCTTGGCCCAAGCCTGGGCCCGATAATTTTTTTTAAAAAATTTAGCTCGAGCCCCAATCTTTCTCAAAATTTAGTATTAAACTTAATCTAACCCTCAGAAACATTTTCTAAACTCTGGTTCACAACCTGACGCTTGCCTCCCGAATGGTATCATTGCCTCCTAGAACTTTGCCTGTCATCGAGAGAACAAAAACTCCATTTCCTGTAACAAAAATCTAACTTAATTGATTTTTGGCATAAAGTGAAGATGGCAATGTTGTTTAGCGACAAGCAAAACTTTCCCACCCGTTCTTGTCATATTTTGGGTTCAGTGAAGGTCAAAGTCAGAGCTCAATTTACCGTACAATGCCTGCAATCCTCTATAGTGAAAGTGGAACCGCTAAGCAACACAAACTGTAAATAGCTATTGCATTCTTTGTAACATTTTTCACGGGCACACTTCTTCAACGGTTGGCTTTATTCCAATTATCGTTTAACGAAAGTCAATAATATTAAAGAATTGCAATTAATCGGCCCCAGACCGGCCCAACCTGAAGAGAAATCAGTGTCGGCCAGCCCAAGCTCGGCCCGGCCCAAAGAAATAACAGAGTCGGCCCGCGGGCTGGGTCGGTCTGTGTGCTTCCCAGTCGCAACGTGCCGTTTTATTCTAACGTCCATATCTATTATCATTTCAGGAAAGTATCTGCAGCGTCAGAGACCTACATCCTACGTCTCTAAGCAAGCAAGTTTTGTTTACTAGGTGACAGCAGCTGAGCCACAGTGTCTGAACGTGTTTCTGATACTGCCCGGGGACATAATATTTTCAGTTTAAGAGAAAGTGTAATTGTAAAATTCCTCCCGCAGCTGCACGTTGTACCACTCTGTTCCGAAAAGTCATACAATTACACGCGAGCATTTTCGTATACTTCTGGATACAGAATTTTTGCCAAAATTGACTGAGAAACGACAACAAATGGCAAATGGCAATTTTATCCTCAGCATGGACAATGTACCGCCACATCGTGCTTAATGTTGTGACCTCATTCTTGGCTGACCACGGTAGAGACCTGCACGGGCCGAATTTTTCGGCCCGAGCCCAATCCAGCCCGAACGTACCTAGGCCCGGCCCAGCCCGGGCCCGAAAAGTTTTGGAGATTTTCGGCCCGAGCCCGGCCCGGCCCGATAAGTTTTTCAAAATTCTTCGCCCAAGCCCGGCCCGGGCCCGATAAATTTTAAAAGTTTTTGGCCCGACCCCGGCCCGATAAATTTTTTTAAAAATTAGCTCGAGCCCCAATCTTTCTCAAAATTTAGTACTAAATTTGACCGAACCCTCAGAAACATTTTCTAAACTTTGGTTCACAACCTGACGCTTGCCTTCCGAATGGTACCATTGCCTCCTAGAACTTTGCCTGTCATCGAGAGAACAAAAACTCCATACCCTGTAACAAAAATCTAACCTTATTGATTTTTAGCATAGAGTGAAGATGGCAATATTGTTTAGCGACAGGCAAAACATTCCCACCCCTTCTTTTTATATTTTGAGTTCAGTAAAGGTCAAGGTCAGAGCTCAATTTACCGCATGATGCCTGCAATCCTCTATAGTGGAAGTGGAGCCGCTAAGCAACATAAAATGTAAATAGCTATTGCATTCCTTGTAACATTTTTCACGGACACACTTCTTTAACGTTTGGCTTTATTTCAATTATCGTTTAACGAAAGTCAATAATTATTAAAAAATTGCAATTGATCGGCCCCAGCCCGGCCCGACCTGAAGAGAAATCAGTGTCGGCCAGCCCAAGCCCGGCCCGGCCCAAAGAAATAACAGTGTCGGCCCGCCCAAGCCCGGCCCGGCCCAAAGAAATAGCAGAGTCGGCCCGCCCAAGCCCGGCCCGCGGGCCGGGCCGGGCTTCGGGCCTCGGGCTAGGCCCGGCCCGTGCAGGTCTCTAGACCACGGTACTGAACTTCTGCCACACCCACCCTACCGATCAAATTTAACCCCGAGTGACTTCTAGTTGTTTCCAAACCTCACGGATTCTCTTCGTACACGACATTTTGCCACTAGATCATCCTTGGGAAGTGCTATTTTCCAGTATCTGAAACATAGGGCCTATTCCCAAAGATAACTATGGCAATGCTACACAAAACGATGGCAACGTGTGTCAATAATCTCTCAAAAGTTTGTTGAGAAATAGGTAGATTAATTCTCTATATTTCCTTGTTCTTGGAAATTAGAACGAAACGCATTACTTTTGATATGTACCTCGTATAATGGAAACTCCTGAAGCAGAAACCTCGAAAGATTTTATATAATTCTATTTATTTATTTATTTATTTTAATTATGTACCTTTTATTACATATTGTTGATAAAATAATTATAGATTTATTTATTTATTTATTCTACTTTTGACCATTGTTTGATTGGAAACACTACAATATTTCGCACAATATAAGTAATTTTACTGAATATATTTTACAAGTTTTATTAGAAAATACCCTACTCCGTAACAAAAGTTCTCAAACAAGCATTCACAATGGTATTTAATTGCTATTCGTAAGTATTATTCAAGTAATTCTAAAAGTTTTGAGCCCGCCATGAGTCCCTGAAATACTTCTCCAAAAGGAAATAAACGTCTGCATCCATCCAAGCTGCTTGCTACCGGAGCTGTCTTGTACATCCCTGGTTTCCAGCAATGTAAACTTTTAACTGGTGGGTGGGTTGGTTGCCTGGGAAATACATACAGTATATACTGATCATGTTAAGATGTTAATTACTTCAGTATTTCGCTATTAACTTTTTGTATCAATTAGCTGCATTATTTGACGAGTTTCAGTATTTGCCTTACTTAGTCGATTATTACCAGTTAATAAGTCGTATTCCTTCAAAATGCTCTCCACGTATTGGGGAAAAAATAGCTAACCGAAATTAAAAGCACAGCAAAAGGGCGAAAAAATTGATTACCAATTTTGTCCTCACTGCGGGGCCGAAGTCTTTTGCATACGTATTTCTGCCTTCACGGAGCCGATCCGAACCTTCCTACTAAAATCACCGCGCAATGTTGTCGCGTTTCTTTTTCAGCTACCTGAACGGTTTCGCTTCCGAAGAAATACACACACACGGGAGAAATACGGCAACCACGCTGCAAGAGAGCGACCAGTGACACACAGTGACGAACATTGGTGTCAACTCATGTAAAAAATCTCTACTTGCCTTTTATTTTACTTCTTTATTCACATTTTAGGTCTAAAAGAACTTCGATCATTCATGTGGTGGGGGAGAGGAAAAACACGATATAAGTTGACTGCAAATTGGTTTGTGTAAGTATTCTCTTGAATAGTGTCCGGCTTTATACACGTGGTGGGTCAAATGTTAGCACAATACGCATATAAATACACACACCACCACGTGACTGCTTCGCTCTTCTTCGTCAATGTCACGTAGCACAAAGGCCGTGTGTTTGCCCTTGACCACACGACCTTCGACAAGTGCGGTCTGTCGGTATAGTTTATAGTCAAGAGAAGTAGGTTTCAAGACCCAAAAGTAGTTCTTTGTCAGTCTTGTTGAAAAACAAGTTCATAAACAGAAAAAGACACCGGGTACGTTACTTAATATACATTTTTTTTCTGTCAGATTTGATGGTAGGAAAAATAATTTCTCTTTTGACTTAATATGAAGCTAAAAATTTGTAAATGAACTGTTAAAATAATAATTAATATATATGAGAGAAATTACAATTCTAAATACCATATTAATATGCACAATACATCAAGAAGAAAGTTCTTTGCGCCTTTTACTGTAATGAATTTGTCATTTTTATATAGGGCCTACGTCATCCTACCATGCAGAATGGCATGTTCCAGCACTTTGGACGTTTACAAGTAGTAACTGCCGAAAGCAATTATCGA
The DNA here is from genome assembly GCF_964235325.1 of Thermobia domestica. NCBI lineage: Eukaryota > Metazoa > Arthropoda > Insecta > Zygentoma > Lepismatidae > Thermobia > Thermobia domestica. Next base: position 139,088,679 of record NC_137454.1, on the reverse strand, counting down.
AAAATTGAAAGTTTTTGTTCGTAAAATATTAATGTTACTATTTTACTTTCATTCATTTATAAACGTAACAAACTCACTTTATTTTTCCTCACTTATCTCCTAGTTTCAACATCAAACCTAACTTCCTTTGTCAGATGATAACGTCCAACACACACACACACACATATATATATATATATATATATATATATATATATATATATATATATATGTGTGTGTGTGTGTGTGTGTGTGTGTGTGTGTGTGCATATGCGTGTCCTGCTCATACCAAAGCAACACACACAAGGTCAAGTCTTGCGTTGTTGGACTGTGGTACCGGTCCACTACTTGTTCAATACTTGTTAGGATCATTCTTTTCCGCTCTTCCCCGCCTTCCATGTAACGCTTGCAAACAACGCGTCTAAAATAAAACATTAAAAAAGCGAAAAGTTCCTTTTTTCTGACTCCTCTTGGACAACAACGGTTGGCAGCACTGGCGACGAGCTGCTAAAGCAAGTGAGAGAAAAATCCTGGCGGCTCCAACGGCATCGGATCGGCACACGCGCGCACAAACAGCGAAACTGGTGATCACCAGGGGGCAAGCGGTAATGGGACTCCGTTCGCTATCGATCGGCTCTCATTCCATGGTCAATTACATCATCGAGGTGATTAGGTGACCATCCCCACCCACCCGCCTAGGAAAAAAGTAATAAAAAGTGACCATACTTGCGTTCTACTAAAACAAAGTCATCCCGTCAACTATTACCCACCTTCTCTGAAAGACAAAATATCAAGGTCACTTGGCCGTAACTCTACCACCACCTTGCTATGGTAACACCAATTAACCTACGGCCTCACGAAACTCACTCACAAAACCGCACGCGAAGTCCCTAATGGGCGCTGTCTGTCCGCAAAATTACCATCCACTTACTGTGTTGAAATGCATATATCCTCTCTGCCACTCACTAATGCTTTAGACAAATTGATTTTTTAAATAAATATATTCAGTGTCTTATGGAAAAAACTTTCAGCGTTCCTTTTTTTTTTTTCATTATTGTTATTACTATTGAATATGTCACATATAAGTACGACTGCAAAAACAGATCAGCTGATATAGACATGAAATTGAGAAATAATGCATTTTCTCCTCACAATTATTTAATTTTTTATTTACTTATTTAATGTATACTCGCATAAATTACACCTAGTTGCAAGATGAGGCCTCAAATAAGTAATTAGCATGTACCTGTATTTATCTCATATTCACAAAACACGATGAACGAACTATGACAATTATTTATTTTCATAGTGATCTACGGCTTTAAAATTATCCACTACGAAATAATATGCGTTTAGTGGACAGGAATGGTCTCCTATAATCTCTCCTGGAAGGGGCTGGAGGGGGGAGAGAAAGAGAGAGATTACCATCATTTTAATTATTCTACAGTACTTTACACTTAGCCTTCTATAAAGACAAAATTTAAGCAATATTAAAAAAAACTGCACTAGGAGATTTGTTCATCAAGTATGTGAACGTAAATTAATTAATCATTTAGGTATAAAATCGTCACAAGCTATAATGTCCTGTAGGTTGACATATTGTTCATTTGGAGTTCACTGTCCGGTTCAGCAGCGAGACTGTGGGACGTGGACCAACAGCTTAACACGGGATTCGAACTACAAATGCAGACGGTAAGTTCGGATCAAGAGGCAGGATTCTTTGGGGAAGGCAGGGGAGCTAAATGCCCCGTGAGTTTGAGAAACATGCTTTTCAGTAAGTTGTACGGGGAGGGACCCAAAAGAAATCTGATAAAGCGTGCGGCAGTTTCTATTCATAGGTTAACGTTTGATTGTAATATTGTTTTTCTCAACTGTTCTCCTTTGCCGCCTACGAAACCGTTATTGCAGATTTAAAGGAACAAAGAGTGTGTTTGAAATTTTGCTTCCGGCTTGAAAAATCGGCAACAGAAGCTTACTACATGGTTCAACAGGCTTTCATGAAGGATGTTATAAGCCGTACACAACTTTTCGAATGATTTCGGTTCTTTAAATGCGGTTAGATGAGTGTTGAAGATCATACTCGTTCTGGACGCCCTTCATCATCTCGAAACGACGAACTTTCAGAAGAGACAGGAGTAAGTTGGAACGTGCGCCAGCGGATTATTACTAAGAATTTAAAAATGAGACGTGTTGGTGTTCCCACTAACAAGGAGAAAGGAGACGTTGGTAAATGAATTTCGGGGCCATTTTTTTGCAAGGTAATAGTACATTTAAAGTGTTCATATTTCAAACTGGGAGAGCGCAATGGCCTAATTTAGCAGAGAAAAAGCGTCTTAAAGTTTTCGACTCGCCGCATATGTCGTACGTTGCGCAAATTTATCAAGTGACGGCATGGCAGAATCAGTAGCATCTGTAACTCACGTGCGAAGGGTCCCGGGCTTGTTCCCGCTGGAGCCACCTTTTTTGTTTTTTGCTTGTTTTTTGCTTCAACCAATAAAGTAGCCACTTTTAGCTACAAGTAAAACATTCATTCACCATATGTTTATAATGAATTAAAACAATAGAAATATTCAAATCAGTTGTAAAATCTTTCAATGTTCCATGTTAACTAGCAACGAAATGTAATCTATTTCGTAAATATATTGATATCACGAGTTATATTATCGTTACCACAGTCGTTGTGTAAAAAATGTTCTTGACGCTTCGTGTCTACATCTGTTGACAGTGTGTGTATTACAAGCACTAGCACAAATAGCACGGAGATGAGGGGGACATGTCCCCTCCAATCTTGGAACTGAGGGACTGTCTCCCCAATAATCCTATTTGAAATGTGTTTTGTGTTTTTTGGGGAGAAATGTGATGATTTGTGTCCGATTGCCACAAATGAAAATGAGATGAAATTGATATTCCCCCAGAATAAGCCCCAAATCTGCCCGCCTCTCGATGTTGAAGACAACTCAGCTCCCCTGATCCTTCACAGTATTGTTTTTCAACTTAATAAATATTTTGAACATCGCTTTAAAAAATATGGGAACGGACATACCCGTCCTTTCCCCCAATGTTGGAGACAGATTTTTGCCGTTTATTACGAGGGGAATAAGGGGAAATCTCCTTTGGTTATAGTAACATCCAGTATTACCAAAGGGGATTTCCTGCTCATCCCCCTTGTAATTCTCACACTCAACAGATGTAGACACGAGGCGTCAAGAACATTTTTTACACAACGATTGTGGTAACCATAATATAACTCGTGATATTAATATATTTACGAAATAATTACATTTCGTTGCTAGTTAACATGGAACATTGAAAGGTTTTACAACTGATTTGAATATTTCTGAAAGTTTTAAGACGTTTGCTGCGGGATGCTCGGAGCAAACGCCCGGAACTCTTGGTGAACATGTGACTGGCTCCTTCACCTTGACACCGCCCCCGTACACACAGCCTTGTCTGAACCGCTATTTGGAATCTCAGGGTTGAACTATCGTTCCCCAACCTCTGTATTCGCCAGACTTAGCCCCGTGCGACTTTTTCTGTTCCCGAGAATTAAAAAACAAACTTAGAATGGAAGTATTTTGATGATGTCAAAACTATCAAAAGACCAGTTTATTTTGGGTCCCCATCGTATATTAAAATATTAAGAAAAAAGCGTGAAACTTACCATGGGCGCCCGAAGGGTGGGCAAGGTGTGTCCCGGGCCCCCTGGCTCACGAAAATGTATACGTAAGACAGCAACCATGGAGATAGCTCCATAGAAACTTTTCTTCATGTTCCTCTGTCTGTTACTGGAAAGTTTGGAGGAATGAGAAAGTGGGAGGAAAACTGAGCAAACATAAGAACATGTTCTCCACAAACTCACATGGAATGGAATTAAACAAGGGATTCTATGCCACAAAATTAAGCGATCTATCACTGAGTCACCGTACCCTATTTCCACTATTAAAATCTTACCGTTTGATACAATAGTTTGGCCATGGAGAGAATCCAAACTTAACTGATCGTTTGGGTTCGGCCACACTACATGCAGTTCCCCAGATATATGGCCTACAAGAAAATTTTTAATTAAAATATATTGGATATTTTGATCCAAAAATGTTAACTTATTATTCAGTATTGCAAGCTAAGGGCGCTACAGTATCACAAACAACCGAATTTTGGTGATTATACAATAACGCACGTGAGACAGATAGAACAATGTATATACAAAGTACTCCTAGTGTCTGATACTATGAAACTTGATATATCGGATTTCGAATTAATACGAACAATATTACAAGGAACTGAAAATATGACTTGAATATGACAAAATATTTCAAAAGCCTTTATTTGGAAAAGCTGCTTAGATAAATCTACAAATCTACTCTTCAACTGCATAATGGTTTTCAATAAATATCAAGATCATAATACCGTTTACGGCAATTTGATATCTCAAACCGTTCTGAAGATATAGTAAAAACTGTTAAAGATTGCAAGACGGCTTAAAATTAGTAATTCCACGAACTTGTTGGACTTATACCCACTAAAAAGTATTATTGTAATGTTATAGAAGCTACGTATATTTAAAAGTTGTTTTAAAAAGCTCCTACAAATACAGCTATTTCAAGCAATTAAAATTTACCATTTTTTCCTATCTCCTGAATGGTTTGAAATAACGAATTGCTATAAACAACATTATGATATTTATGTGTATTGAAAACCATCTACGCAATTAGAAGTATTATTTAATATTTTTTCGAAATTATTAACATTTTTTTCGTCGGTGTTTGGGATGCTGTAACGTCTTTAGTTTGCAACAATGTATGGCAAGTGTGCTGACGTAAGGTTTCGTTTTATATTTGGATTGGAAATGTATAACCTGACGCAGTGTCATTTGAGAAAACAACTTCATGTTGAGTTGGTAACACCGTTAATTCGTGGTATCACAGTTAATTCGTGCCACAAAGTTAATATCTGCCTGCCTATATTTGCATTGTACAATTTTTTTTTTTTTTTTAACTTCAGACGACAAAATATCTGGAGAAACAAGTATCGACGGGGGAAAAAAGTTCATTTTGGAGGGGTAAATTCACCTGTGATAAAATTAGACCCCGTGGGGATGGGGCAACTTAAAAAATTTACATAAGCCTTCACTTTTTATTGCAGGTTAGGATTCTACAGGAAAAGTACGTAAATTTTGTTCGGAACATTTTTCTCGATTCGTGATAGATGGCACTGTAATCAGTGAAAAGTAGTTTCACTAAGGTTTCTTCAATTGCGAGCCACCACGTTTAAATGCAGAATAAATCTGCGATAACAATATACATATTATGTACTAGAGGTCTTCTCGACTCCTGATAGGTAGCATGAAAGATTGCTCTGCATTCGACGTGAATTCAGATAAGTTCAAATGTGGCAGTGCAATTAGGCAATATATGTAACAATAAATTGTCACGTGTTCGAAAAATTAGCTTCTAAAGGGAGACATTTTCTACAATATTTTTATTTTCCATTTTGTATTTATAAAATGCCAAAAATGCGGGCACAGTTGTACAGTTTACAATAAATTTTTAAACCTTGGGTTCAGCTAGGTTATCATTTTATTTCGATTCAAATACACGTTTAAAGGGAGAAGGGGAGGGAAATTCAAATATTTTACATTAACATTCTTCCCATGAGAAAAACAGGCATTTCAGCTACATACAACGAGAGAGGAAAGTAGATGGACATTAAAATGAAAACATTTATTTTGAGATTACATTTACAATTATATTTACTAATACAATTCAATTTTGATAAACGATTATTACAAATTAAATTTTACTATATACTAGCCGAAGTGCCAACTTCGCGTGGTTTATAATAAATCTTTGAAAGTAAAGAAATGCGTGACATACAACGACGAGCAATACCTTCGGGATTGCCCCTATCAATTCTCGGATTAGCTTATATGTCCGTTCTTAGCACGGGAAGAATAAGATCAGTGCAAAAGAATACAAAGATTTGAGAGTATGCAACTTGGTACACACGGTTTGGCTGCGTACTTCATATGCACTATGGTTCACTGTACATATGCGTACGTTACTTTTTCAGACGGTCAATTTCACATGTCGAAAATTTAAAAAAAAACAAACGTCGTACGCCATCAGATTTGGTGAATATACATCTGTGTACAAAATTTGGTCTTTTTTATGCGAAAATGTGATGATAGACAGACACACATACAAATTCAGATAATGAAAGTACTTCTGCCGTTTAGAGTCCCTGGTTCGATCTCAGCTCTTGCTAAGTCGGTTTGCAATGGAACACCGTGTGTGGGGGTTCTCTCGGGATTCTCCGGTTTCTTCCAACTTTCGTTATTTCACCATTAAAGTATCTCATCATCACTGCCTAACTTAGCTTTGGTGCACTGTCGCGGGACGTTAAACTAAAAACAGAAACACTGAAAATTGTATTAACGCATATGATCAAACTACTGTCCATCACAATTTACACAGCTTTGAAGTCTACCTTTCACACTTCGACAAACATTTTTCCAGAAGTGTATGTGTTAATTTCTTGAAATGCATCTCTGATATAATTTTTCAATTCCCCAACGCTTCGTAGTTTCCGACTATAAACTTTGTCCTTGAGTATTTCCCAAAGAAAAAGATCAATTAGATGGAGTTACGTGAACGTGCTGGCAAGTCAATTTTGTTAGAAATTACAGTCTCGTAATTACGCTGATGTAACTATGAAACAATTTGATTCACAGGAATTTCAAGATATATATATATATATCGTCTGTTGCATTAAAAAATGTCCTAAATCACCAGAACTTGAAATATCACCACAAACAGTGACATCAGGCTGATTTAGTTGATGCTTTAATGTCAAATACATGTACTCACTATACCAATAAACACAATTACATCTGTTAATATGACTGGATAAATCTAAAGAAGCTTCATCACCCTACACAATGTGACCTAAATTACTGGATTTTGAATTCATATTGGATATGAATTCATTTTTATTGCTGCTAATTTGACAATTGCATAATACTGTACCGGTACTGATGAAGTGCTGAATTCATACACCTACATTAGTACAAGGGTAGGTTGTTAAGGTGAAATTATTTTATACAAAAGTAACTCTTGATTTTTTAGAATTTACCCTCTCAACACATGATGTAATTATGAATTTTGTGGCTTCTGCTTCACTCGTATGTGCTAATGAATAAAATTAAATTTTTAGAAAACAATCACAATAATATCACTAAGTATATTTGTCATGAATGTGAACCTAAGGCACTTTTCATTTAATGTCGCACACTTATGCTCTCTATGCTAAAGGAGACTGGTGATTAATAAAAATGAATAACTGTAAAAGAATTGATGTATAAGAATATGGGAGAAGCCCAAAAAATTAATGTACACAATGTTGTCCACTACAAACTTATATAGCCTGGGATCGAATTAAGGAGCCTTTGCGCCAAAGTTGAACGTTCTACCATTGATCCTCCGTGTCCCCGCACTACTCAATATACACTTTTCTAACTAATTAATTATTTTATAAATTGGAGACTTTGAGCATGGAGGAGAAACTTGCTCATAGCTAACGAAGTCTGAAGAATTGCTTGTGAAACCAATTTTACATTTAGACAGAGTATTCAAGTTTGTGAATTCCTTTAAAATGGCGGCCTGTTCTCTAGGCCAGTAGCTTGTGCACGCGCCTTTGGTGCACGATTTCGATTCCCGGTGGGAAAGTGTTGAAATCTGAACTCATTACGGTGGTCTGCATTCCATATTAAACTGTTGATCTACGTCTCATATAGCCTTGGTGCTTAAAGTGTCGATAAGCTCTAAATCAATCAAATCATCTTTAGAATCAAACTAAAATGTTTCACTTCAACAGAAGAAGATTTTTTGCCTACGTTTACAGCCGTTTCTTAATTAAAAAAAAAAAAATCAATCACTACTAATGTTATTTCCTCAACTGACAACTATTAGTTGTTTTTCCCTTATATGTCACTAATAACCAATTAAGATTACAACAAAATTTAAAAGAAGCTTTTCAAACATATATGGACTAGTGCTCATCAGTGATGTCAAATTTCCTAACTATCTGTACTCTCCCTAAGCTATTGGCTAGAACGTATGACTTTAGTGCATCACGACCCGGGTTTGTCTCTGATGTGTGGGTATCAAACGTACTATAGTGGTTCAGGTCTCACTTTAAATTCTAGATCTTGCATTATATAGAATTGGTGCTGACAAAATGCATTTATACGATTCCCATTAAACAATTTTGATATTTTCGTTTAGGAAATAATTCTTTAATACAAATTCAAGTAGGGATATTAATTTAATAATAAAGACAGTAATGTGGATTATGTGATCAATGTAGGGCTTTTTACAGTAACAAAAGCTACGTATCCTTTTATTATAGGCAACCAACATGTCTTTGCTACTGTGCTGGTTGCATAGAAGCAAGGGAAAGTTAGAGATATTACGAAAAGATGTAAACAGCTCGTCTCCATTAACGAACTCGGCTGAGATAATCGTTCTAGCTGCAAAATGCAAAACCACAAATTAAAAAATTAGCCTTCATTCATGAGTCATCATGTGGAGTAACGGACGGATGGACGTACTAACATTACAATCTTATAAGGCTCACTAGCCTAATTGTAATAAGTAGCAGTGGCTCTTGTAACGAAAATGAACTTGTTTAGATGGGAACTTGTATCCCTGTCCTAATTTTTCTTCAGACCAGAGTCGCAACACCAAAGCACCCCAAACACATAATTAAATATGTCCACCAGATTTGGATTAGGGTTGCCAACTCTGGAAAATAAAAAAAAAACGGCACCTCTTCAAAATTCCCTATGATATAGGTCCAAGTGAGAAGTATTTCTGTTCGGACTCATCCATGGGAAGGAAATGTACTATCGTGAACAAAAGTGCATTATCACCTGTATTCTGCATATCCTTAGTACATTCACTAATAAGCTTAATCGATACATTGTGCTATAAATGAGAACTGAAACTGGCATTGATCATTTTATTACATTTACCAGTAACTGTTACTTCTTTACAATTGTCGAAACAGATGAAGAAAAGTATATTAATATTTACGTGACAATTTTGGATTTAGAAAATGAAATTTATTCTTTAAATTTATACAACTACAGGAAATTGCTTCAAGAAGTCCTTTTTCATTCTCAATAAATGTATAAAATTCCTTACAAGTACATTTTAAATTTTTCCTGATATAGTCCCTGTCATCTCTTTAAAATTATCTAAACAGATGAACAACATATCTTAATCGTTGATAGGTGGTGAAAGGTGACAGTTTTGGATTTACAGAATGAAAGCTACTTTTTAAATCTATACTTCGAACTAGATACAAATTTGAAAAAAAAAAAAACTGTCATAAAGGGGCTGGTAAGAAGTTTGTACCGGTCACCGTCCTTAATCAAAATAACAGCAATATTTCCGACCAGGCCGGTGAAAAACCGGCCAGTTGGCAACCCTAATTTGGACTGGAATTCAAAAGCAAGAACTAGCTCTTCTCTCTAAATCAGGACATACAACAGTCTTAACAATCTACGGTTCTTGAGGATATAGTGGAGTTCCATTTTATTGTGCGTTTCGAAGCCGATAATTTGAAGCCTAAGAATCGCTAAATAGTATGGCAGCTTAGTTGCCGGCTCAGTTTGGGTCCTTCCTCTTTGGAATGCAATTGCAATGTGCGTATAACAAATGTAAGTTTAGTGTAGTCATTGTATGGACAATGTATGGATTAACTGCCAATAAAATGGAAAGTATAAAAGAATGTAAATTTTTATTAATTCTTTAATTTTAATTTTAGTTAAGAAAGAATACTGGTATGTATTTCAGTTCAAATGTTATGTTTTGTCGACCCTAACCAGGTTGTTCCTTCAGCCAAGTCCTGTAGCACTTGCCGCTGTTACCCCGTGCTCTCAGCCTCAAGTGGGGGAAGAAAAACGCATAATATATGAGGGAGGATCAGAAACTAAGATTACACGATCGATATTTCTGGAGTTCCGTCTGTTACAGAGGAATGAGGGATGTGCGGTCAATTTTAATACATGGAGTTTATAACTGTGCAGTTTCAGCCATTCGCCACCTATGGTGGTGCTAGATGTAGATGAACACAAATGGCGACTCGTCTGGAAAATTGGTCTCGCGAAGAAGTCTGCCCAGTTATTCGATTTCTGTGGTCGAAGCCTGTAACCGCAGCTGAAATTCACCAGCAGCATATAACGGTTTACGGAGCGATTGTAATGTCTCGTCAGCATGTCACTGAATGGTGTCGAAAGTTTGTGGCTGGTAGAGAAAACGTTACCGACGAGGAGCTCAGTTGCCGATCCAGCACGGCATCAACAGAGTTGAACACAGCTCACGCGGAGGAGCTGATTCAGGACAACAGAATAATCACGCTACGGTATATAATGCCAGAATTGGGAATGTCGTTCGGAACGTTTGTCACATTGTGCACAATATTCTGCAGTACCGGAAAGTTTGTTTCCGATGGGTTCCACGCGTTCTGTTCAAACAACACAAGGAGAAGCGCATGGGTACAAGCCTTAAACTTTTGGAACGGTTCTTCACGAAATGGAATTATTTCCTTTACTGCATTGTCACGGGTGAGGAAACATGGATCCACCATTATACCCCCAGCAGTAAGCGATCATCAAAAAAGTGGAAACATCCCTCTTCTCCAAAGACAAAGAAGATTAAGGCGACGTCATATGCCGGGAAAAAGATGGCCACAGTGATCTGTTACAGCGCCGTTATCATACTCGTGGGGTTTTTGGAGAGGGCGGACAGTGACCGCTGACCTATACTTGATCTTGTTATGATTGTGCGAAGCAATCAGAAGGAAGCGGCCAGGACTTCTCATCGAGGACGTTATCTTTCTTCACGGCAACGTGCGCCCTCATACCAGCCCAGAAGACCACCACGCTGTTGAAGTAGTTTCTCTGGGACACCATCCAACACCCTCCATACAGCCCAGATCTCACTCCAATCTACTTTCAGGCCGTCGCTTCGATTCAGACGAGGTGGTGAAACACTTCATGACAACGTGGCTGAACACGCAAGGACGAGATTTTTACCAGGAGGGAATCTTCCAACTCATTCCACGATGCAAGTGCCTCAACCGATACGGAGACTAGGTCGAAAAATAACCTAATGTATGTATCTGTTGGCTGTATTGGTTATATGAAATAATATATACACATTTCATTGCACTTTGTAACCTTACCTTCTGATCATTCCTCGTAACAATAGCCATAAAGTAGCTATCATCCAGAGTATACTACTCCGCAAACACGATTGTATGGAAGATGGGAATACATCTACTTCCTTTGATGTAATATATATAAAAGTGAGATCTTCAAAATTTAAGATAAAAATGTACCAATCTCTCGGTTTCAGAGCGATGAATCTCAGGATGCGGCGTGAGTCTTTTCCGGATCACTCCCTGCACTCATCGCTGTTGCAATGTATTGTAGGAATGCAATACTTAATCATATTCATAATCAATACGACTTGTATACACATTTTAAGTTTCAGCGTTTTTCATTGTTTTTTAATCAAAACTCAAGTAATACACAAATGATACAATCACAACACACTTAAACTAGATTACTTCTTTCTTAAAAATCAACTTGCTTCCACTTTATAAAGGTTTCAGCTTATAGCGTTCATTCTCAGACTTACTTTCTGTTGTTATAATATTCCTCCTTAACAACGGTTACTTCATAAGATACCCTCACCCTCTCTATCTTGGGCAGTTCTTTTTTTACTTTAATTCGCACTGCTTCTTAATCTTCTATGAAGACAATCCCTACAAATCTTCTTATCTCTTGATATGTAGTCAAATATCGCTTTGGTCCACCGATCATCATTACTTCTTGTAATAAGTCCGCACCACTGCAACTTTGATCTCTTTATTAGGATCTCGCAAGTGAGCTTTATAAAATTTTAATATTAGTACGTACACGCCCGTTACTCCACACGATAACTCTTGAACAAAAGCTATTTTTTGCAATAGATAGCTAAAGCGATTATCTCGACAAGTTCGTTAATGGAGTCATAGTCAATCAGTTAATATAATAACCAGTAACGGGGACTTCGTCCGTTACTCCACACGATAACTCTTGTACGAAAGCGAATTTTGTATTCTTTATGCAATAGATAGGTAATTATCTTGGCGAATTCGTTAGTGGAATCAATCAGTTAACATCTTAACAGGTAACGGTTACTTCGTCCGTTACTCCACACGGTAACTCTTGAAAAAAGTGGTGGACAACATTGTGTCCATCAGTTTTTTCGGGGTACCACATATTTCCATTCTCCCAATTCTTCAGTCATCATTCACTTGCCGCCATGCTTAGCGTGCAGCGACGCAATGTTACCAGTTCGTAGATAAAGATTACGTCTTTTGTTAGCAGACAGTCATCTCTTTCTACTATTTTTCTTTTCTCCACTATAAAATCAGTCTCATTATATAATTGTCGGACTGTGTATATTACTATACGTTGGGAGCAACTTGTAGTACTTGTATTTGAAATATATAAGAGCATATATTACAGCGAAACTCAACCTATAAGTCGCGATCCATTGTTGAGTCGTGAAGGAACTTTTAGTGGATCACGAAATATTTTATCAGACTAAACTGTTAAATTATGGTTAACAATTTCTGCTATGTAAAGAATGAATTGTTCGAGATATTTCGGATGAAACTCTGAGTAATTCACGTCATTCTTCACTGTATGCCTGGGTGAAGCAAGAAGTTCCTTAATTCAATTAAAAGTGAAATTTGACTCATTTTTTGCATTAAGTTCATATATATATATATAAAGCCAGTACGTCACTTATTTTTTAAGTAGGAAAATATTTGATTGTTTTGTATCTATATTCTAAAGAGTATTTTCTTTATACTTCTGATTCCGTGAAGTTCGAGGTGGGTCCTTCGAGATTGAGAAATCATTACAGATATTGCGTTATTGTGAATTTTAATGCAGGATTTTGATATAATCACAAGCTGAAACTGCCATAACATGACTGAAGGTGAATGGAATCAATCAAAATAAAAGTATCTATTATCAACACATTTCAATCTACGAGAATTTCAGCCACTTAAAAGTTAGCTATCCAGGAGCGAATAAATTCTACGAAAGCATTCTGGACACTCTCTTGCTTATTGAAGACATGTACGTCCAAGAATATGTCCAGACGCTGGAAAAGGTGGAAGTCACTGGGTGAGCAAGATGGATTTATTCACATTGTTGACGTGTAGCATGATTAGACCATCTCTGTTGACTAATGGCCGTAATAGACATTTCAGTTTTTGGTGCATTTTGTCAATATTCTAAATACTCGAACTGAAGGGTAAGTTAGAATTAATGAAATGAAATCTTTGAGTTTTACGTCCCACGTTATACCGGCTAGGCAAAGGAGACGGTGATGATGAGAAATGAATGAAATGAAATGAAGAAAGTGGGGAAAACGGGAGAACCCCGAGAAAACCAACGCACACGGTGTTTGCCCACCACAAAGCTCACTTGGTGTGAGCTGGGATAGAAGCAAGAACTCCATGTACCAGAGCTGAACGCTCTACCACTGAACCACCGCGGCCCTTTGTTAGGATTAAGTAAGATCCAGTGGATTAGTGCAGTTATCAAGCATCTCACAGTCACCACAAACTTATCTTAGTGCAACGTCCGCTATCGATTTAACCATTGGTAGAACGTATTGGTTGCCATCCACACAAGACTTTTAAAAAAAATTGTGAATGGTCAAGAAATGAATAATTTTCGTAGCGCAAAAACAGCAACAGTGTAAAGCAGAATTTAAAACATATTTCTGATTCTCGGTCAATTGCGTGGTACACTTTTTTTTTTTTTTTTTTTTTTCAAATGCATGCTACGATTGAATAAACGACACTGAGTTCCTCTGCAACTTCTCGTATCGTTTCTTCGGATTTGTTTCGGTGATCACCTACCTTCAATTCACCATTACACCTTCTTATCTTACAAACATACTCACCACAACCGAATTTTCGAAGCGAACTTTGCATTGTATATTCGCTCACACTGTTTACAGTTTATGAAGGTTTCGAGCTGTTAAGGTGTTCCTTTTGCGAAAATCGTGTATTTGCATCCTATTCTTTCAGCCTGAAAATAGCCGAAAGTATAGAGCAGCGTTTCCCAACCGGTGTGCCGCGAGGAAATCGAAACAAAATTATTATTTCTATAGCAACCAAATTGCAAGACATAGGAAAAAATGTATATTTTGTACTTCACATTTCTATAAATTTCTACCATGGAAAAAATTACTCTAATTGTAATATATTATTCTACATCTATTACTGTGTAGCAGACAGTATTTCAGCTCGTACACATTTCCACGGTTGAGATCATACTAACGCCGAGAAATGGAAGCACTTTTACGGTACGCGTCAAGTGAACGTTCGTATAACACTCATTCGCACATGAATGACAGAACAACACTTTGTTCAACAGGTGTGTTTTGACTTCGAAGCATCGCAAGCTGTGATTGCAATAATACAACAAAGTTAAAAGTACAAGAGTACAAAAGTACAAACATTGCCTTCATTTGTTTAACAGCTTTTTTCTGTGAATGAGCAACAGTGAAGGGATTAAGAAACGTCAGTACTTTTGTAAGGGAATACTTTAGCGGAGACCTCCGCTGTAGCTTGGAAACAAAATGCTAATAACATTCACGAACTTGTTTACGAAAATACAGCATTTCCTTTTCACCAATCTCTGTAATTTCCTTAATGCTGATCTAGATGCATATCCAAGGTCAATTTCCTAAATTAACGCACTAAATTAACATAGATATTTTCATTTTTCTCCATAACATCAATCTCATTGATACTCTTCCTGTCCATCGCTTCCTTTTTAACGGAGCGTGACAAATATTTTTAATAACTGCGTGAGGCTGCTACGTAAAAATGGAGTCATAGGGGTGTCTGACTGATATTCGGTCAGGAAAGGCTCACATTCCTCAGCAAGGGATTGAAAAAACGCTAATTTTGGAAGGAACAATTTGTCGTTCAAACTTCCAGCTACTATTCTGAAACTGTTACAGTTGGCTTCTTTGTCTGTTCCCTTAACAGTCTCAACACACTTTCTCATATCCGGTAATATTTCTTGGCTTCGCTTTGATATTTTAGCATTTTTTATCCACCGAATGTGGCCAAATGAAAGAGGAAATAATGACGAACCTGTTATTTTAGAATACTGAGCACTCCTTGTTGGTACCATTTCGAACAAGTTATACAAGGCTCTAACAAAATAAATCAAATCCAACCCAGTTTTTAGAATGCCAGTCTTAAAACCATCGTGAACAATGTGAAGACCACACGAACCAAGTTCGAGAAGCCGTGGAGCATCTGTACCAAGGGTCCACAACGTTCCTCTTTAATTAGCCTTAAAAGTGCCAAGTTTATGTTTGGCCCATTCATTGAAATTTGCAGAAGCTTACATGGCTCAAGCGACTGTAATATATTCTGCAAACCATGTAGTAGGTCTGTAGCTGCACTATGATCCACAGAAACTGAATTCAAATACCATGTTCTGACTGTTGTTCCTGTCGTCCCGAAGCGTACACTCACATCCATTTGAGACCTTTGCGCAATAGGATTTAAGTTCATGTTGAAAATATGGACACAGTCCATACAAGATGCTATATGACACTTTGTTCTTGTGTAATTTCATCTCGTTAGCAATTGCACTGTCTGGAAACATAGTGAAAAGAACAACACTATTTTCAGCACTGCGTAAAGAGCTGTGATTCGTTACCGTTTTCATACACCACAAAATCTCTGCCTGTGTAACGCTATTCTTCAGTTTATATTTTTCTAGGGTCGAAGTACTAGTGGGCAATCGTGTTTCGCTTTGTAAGCATGAAAGAGGATCAGTGCTGGTGTCAACTACGTTTACATGTGATGCTGACGCAGAAACAACTGAACTTTCTTTAGGTTTTGTTGCGAAATGATACGTCATTCCGAAAGTCTTCTATCAAGTTGCTGCAAGGTTTTGATGCTTCTTGTTCTTTGAATGACTAGTAAGAACAGTACGTCCCATGGTGCCAAACGAAAATGAAGTATTATAACATACATATTCTGCATCTTTCCATTTTTCTTGAAAATTAGTTGACGGCATGATGTATGTTAGAATCTTAAAACAAATTTCTAGATTTACCTTAACATATTGATGCAGAAAACGTCAATTCCTCCAATACATATCCGACGTCTTCAATTTCACTTTCAGTTATGACTGTTTCCACTAGTTTTGACGCAGTACACAAAATGTTTCTAAGATTCTAAAATATTCTTCCTCAATTTTCATAAATTCTTATTCGCTCCCTCTCGCACAGGAGCTGTTTCCTCGCGATTTCATTTGCTACTGTTTGGAAATTTTCCAACTGACAGTGAGCCGCCCGATTTTCTACATTGTATTTTTATTCTTCCTTTTCTTCTAAAAAACTCGAATCCTAAGATTATTATAGGCAGATGTTTTATTTTACGAATGGAAATTATGTTTAATAAAACAAACTTACCACCCTTCTATATAATCCTTTTTTAATCAAAC
This sequence comes from Thermobia domestica, assembly GCF_964235325.1. Taxonomy (NCBI): domain Eukaryota; kingdom Metazoa; phylum Arthropoda; class Insecta; order Zygentoma; family Lepismatidae; genus Thermobia; species Thermobia domestica. The sequence continues at coordinate 139,072,091 of NC_137454.1, read as the reverse complement.
GTGTATTACAAACAAATGGCTGACGAGTTGCGTTGTACACAAAATGGCGAAATGCGATTTTGTAGATGATCATATTAGAATTTTTAAATCTAAATGCGGTGACACAAAGTGTTCACTTCAAGCAAATAAACACAATAATTGACAAAAACATAAATTCAAATTTCCCGACATTTTCGCAAATTCCCGACAAATCCCCGATTTCCCGACCAATTTTTTAATTTAAGACAAATTCCTGATTTTCCCAACTGCTAGACACCCTGTTTTAATTATCCAATTCCTACGTGAGTGAATTGAAAGGACATTAAATTCAGCATTGAGTTCAATATGAAAGATCAACTATAGACTGTTGTGTATGTGTCTAACACAAATTCACACTGTATTCAACCATTAAATACACATGTAGTTCTCAACCCGCATTACGTTGTAAGTCCAAATCTCAATTAGCCTCGGTGCTGTAATGGACGCTAAACTTCAATCCAAGCTTTAAACCAATTATTAAATATTACACTTCTTACAGTAATCTGGATCACTGGCAAATGCTTATATAGATTTGCCTAATATAGATAAAACAATACACAACATGCCACCAAAACAATTCGACATCAATAGATACAATCGTTTCTCCCCAATTTTCTTCGAACAATAACGACGTCTCTACGGCAACGAAAATTTTAAAACTATCTGGTTTAAGAGATTTTTTTATCTCAATTGGGAAATAGAATGTATTATTTACCACAAATAAATGAATGACAGTAATACATTTTGTAAGCATATATAAGGTGATTAACAAATTATGTACGCCAGCAACGGATGGGTGCAATACAGTATCTTATTATTTGGTGAATAATTAACACAAATGATTCTTTCAAATTTTATTTTTCTTCTTAAATTTAATTACATTTTTACTTAATGAAATAATGGGAAGTATACCAAATAATAATAACGAAAAGTTCAAAACTTTTCTACGTGTCCGAGCAACAATCCAATTCTGTAGAAATAATGATTATAGGTTAGTAAACGAGTTTCCTTCCTTTATATTCTGAGTTGTCTTCTCACTAGTAACGCCTTACTCTTGAAACAGCAATGCTTCACTACTCCATAATCATTATTTCTACAGAGAATATTTATTTTTAAAAATGTAAGTTCCGATCAATGTGGGTTTTTCTTTAAAAAAAAAAAAAAAAAAAAAAATGCGCTGTTGATGGCGAAAATTTATTGCTGAAACATGTGCGATTGAATTGCTACTTGGATACTTAGATAAATGCTGATTTATCATTATTATTAATTACACTTTTATTATTCTTAGTTCTTATATATAGAGTTATGTATATGAAGCACTATACGGAAAGAAAAACGATTTCCGCAAACTATACATATAGGCACAAGAACTGGCTATCACATAGCAGTTTGATGGACTACTCGAACACCGACTCAATTTTAGTTTTTTAATACTCAAACTGCACATACCTTTTGCTGAATTGGCCCTTACTACCCGAAAAGCCTCATATGATCAACTAGTGTATATTAGTCATCCATTCCACGTTAGCCAAATTTTCCGAACACCGACTTTTTTTTTCTCATTACTCTAGCTCTCGAACCTATGCCAATAAAAATAGTCTTTGTTCTTAGACACTTGATTGATATCTGAAAAATATTTTACAAATTCTGACCCCAATCGTCCAAACAGTAGTTTGATAAATTAACAGGATGTCGGTAACTAATTGAGACACCAATTAAAGCAAAAGAGATTAAGTATAACATACTATATGAATCACACTAACGCAATTAGGGCACACTGCCCGGGCTACATTATCATCTATCACGTCTTTGTCGTTCATGTACATGAGCAAATGATGCTCACTAGTTTTGTCCTCAATTTTCCACATTTATCAAAATATTGCAAAGATCAAAGAATATAATATTTTCTCTGCGTAATTTTTTAGTAAGTAAAATAGTCCACTCATTACATCAGTTTATTATTATTATGTTTTTGTCAGTGTGTCATACAAGCCTTTGATGTTATAATTGATTTGAAAAAGTATTCTTTGACGATGGAGAACCTATGGGAGGTTCCGAGTACAAAAGGTGAATTCAACGAATGCTTGTCTCTTGAAAATGCACTCTGAACAGTTAAAATAACCATGCATTTATTGTGAAAATGTATATTCTGAAGGTAAAAGGAAGGACTCCCACAAACTATACATATAGGCTCGGAAACTGGTTGCCACAGAGAAGTTTCGTGTTACTACTGAACACCTCAAATATAAGAAAGTATTTCCAAAAGTTTCCGGCCTGACATGGAAATATCGTACCACTGGTAATAAGTCGTTCATGGCATATGGTACCATCCATGGACAAAATAATGTACCAGCTTCAACTGTCTAGTTGCGTCAATTCAATCAGTCACTACTCATTGAGCTCGCATACAATGCTCCAGTCCACACGGCTGGAGTGAAAGACTACCTTCGAGAAAATTCGGCAGCCATTCTACAGTCCAAATTTAGCAATGCAGCCTTGGCAATAACAGCTCAATGCGTAAGCATAATTGTATGTGAGCGCAATGCGTAGCGAATGATTGAAATGACTGCCTCCAATGAACTGATGCAGCTAGACGGTTAAAGCTGACACACTATTTTATCCATGGATGACAAAATATGCCATTAACGACTTATTACCAGTGGTACGATATTTTCATGTCAGGCCGAAAACTTTTGGAAATACCTTCGTATATTTGAGGTGTTCAGTAGTAACACGAAACTTCTCTGTGGCAACCAGTTTTCGAACCTATATGTATAGTTTGTGGGAGTCCTTCCTTTTTCCTTCAGAATATACATTTTCACAATAAATGCATGGTTATTTTAAATGTTCAGAGTGCATTTTCAAGAGACAAGCATTCGTTGAAGTCGCCTTTTGTACTCGGAACCTCTCATATGTTCTCCATCGTCAAATAATACTGAACGGTTTACTACCAGTGGCGCCATATTTCAATGTTAAGCCAGAAACTTTTAGAAACCCCGTCATAAAGTCCGAGCGTCCATATTGCATATAATATAAGTTCGCCCGTACTACTCTGAAAGCCTCATATGGACAACATTAACTATTTTACCAATTCATATTTCTCAATACTATATAATTACGCAGAGAAATTTTAGTACACTATACTCTTGCTGATCCTGCCATTTCTTGCAAAGAAGGGTGCTGGATTAGCGAAACTGCCGAATTATTGCGTGTGTCTGAAATTGAATTTAACACATACAGTACTACACTTCATTAAATATAAGATTATACAGAAAAAATAGAGAAACTTAATACCTGAGATTGTAGCTCTACATAGATTATCATTCACTATGAAACATGTCCCAAATTTTTAGTTGAAGCAATGAAGATGCTCGACGGCGGCATGCATTATCACGCAATCGCTTTACAAACAACAATAAACAGAAGCCACAATAGTACTGTATGTACTTTCCGCTACAACAGTATAAACAAATACAATCGTTCGTAGATTGTTGTAACATTATGCGGCAGACGCCAGATGTTGGGAACGGATTACTGAGAGGACTGGATTAGCAAGAGTCTACGGTATTACTCTTTGGTTTCCGCAATATATTTAAAAACATGCAAAATAACGACGGGAGTGATAAGCACCCTTAAAACCACTCAAAGTTAATCTTTTGTTATTATTTTCAATTTCCTTAATCCAATATTCTAAAGAAGTATTAAGGGGCAGCTTTGATAAGGCATCCTCGTACTTTAAGTAGTTATGAATTCCGAAAAAGCCTCACGAAACTTCTTACAATTCGTACCTTAGAGGGTTTAATATTTGTTTTATATACAATTCTGGTCCAATGATGACCTACTACACCTGAAGTCACATTGATTATATCCAATTACTTCACCAATATAAAAGGACAAAAGTGATGCAAGTATATTGACTGCCAGGGCAGGTGGCGTGGTCTTGCGATCCAGTTCTCTTGAAGGCGAGATAATGTAGTGGCGCCTATACAATGAGAGCTGATCTTGCATGATAGTCTGTGTCCCCGACTGGATTCAAGCCCTGGTTGTTATTTAGAGCTCATATTAATAGTAAGTCCCATCCTTCGTAACCTCGCTGCTGTATAAGGACGTAAAACGAAGAAAGAAAGAAAAAAAATCGCTCAACCTTAAGAATATTTACTAAAATCTTGTGGAAGGTTTAGCGTAATGAAATCTCGTGATAATTACTCCAATACATTTTGCCATCTTTCTTAAACATCGAGAACAACATTAAAACTCTTTCCATTTCTAAAGAATTTCTTCCTTCTGCAATATTAAGCGTGTAGTTTGTGTAACAGCCTGATCAGATGGACTTCTCTCATATTTAAGTAGTGTGGTTGTAATGAAGATCGGCTCTTCCGGAGATGTCTTAAGCTTTCAGATTTTTACTATTTCAATCTCCGAAAAGAACCGTTCTTTAAATAAATGTTTTGCTGTTTATACTCCATTGCCTTTTCCTTACTTATTCCGTATATATTTAGGAGTTAATCGAAATACATTTTATCTGCCTAGAATGTTTCCGAGATCTACTAGGATGTTTCCACATTCACTCTATACTATCTTTGGTAACGCTTTCTAAACTTATTTACTCCTTCAAATAACTTTCTTATGTAACCAATTTTGTTGTTTTCCTCGATTTTCGCAATTATTTTTCACGTGTAGTTTATTTCTTGCGCCTAAAAATATGGTAGCCTTTCGTTTACTATTTTATATGTTACAGTGTATAAGCTTGGCTTCTGAACCACTGTATTCCACAATTACTTATAGTACGTAAGGAACATATTGTGATATATGTAAAAATAACTAACTTTAGTATTCCTGAGTGGACAATAGCAAAGTCTAGACATTTCGGATACTTTAATCGAGTAACCATCATCACGATCACACTTTGGCTTAAACAATACTCTGCAAAGTTCTTCATATTCTTAGTTGCAACAACTGAAATTATATAACAAATTATATCAATACGGCGTAAACTTTACAGACCCAACTACCGTGGAGGCATACGATATAATATTTAGACCCCAGTTAACATGGAGGCATACGATGTAATATTTACAGACCCTAGTCAACATGAAATCACTACGATTTTTTCTTATTCAACCATCCAAGATTACAATTATACGTACAAAGTTTAGTGCACTAAACTACTTATTTTCCTTGTATTACAGGTTTATTAACCACTAGTCCCTTCTTTAAGTGTACTCATAATGAGGGAGGGTAGATAATGGCTCCATTTTAACTGGGATCTGTAAATACTACGTCGTATTGATCCAATTTGTTATGTAACCTGAGTTACTTCTATGTGTTATTACAAACTACGCATGTAAAGAATTTACTGCAGAGTATGGCTTAAGTTGGTGTTTGATCATGATGATGGATACTCGATTAAGTAACAGAAATATCGACGTTGTAATGATATTGTCTACACAGAAATACTCCGAAGGTTAATCATTTTTACATGCATTATTGTAATCTACTTCATGTCTTTTGTTCCTGTACGTCTTTACATTCATCAAATTGCTGTTCTTTTACTCCCCTCTAACATACACTATACTTTCTTCATGATGTCGCCCAAATGAAGATAGTTCTCTACGTTTCATCTGTGTCGCCTTTGACTTTATTACTCCATTCCTCTATAATTCTTAATGCTTTGAATCTATTGAGAATCTTAATCTGAAATCTCATCTTGATGGCTTGATATTAAGAGTTCTTGAACTTGTCTACATCAAACTTTCCTATGTTTACGACTGAGACATCAGTAGTTACGCAAGACCTAGGTTAAGTCAATTTGACTCGCCGAAAATTATAAAGAAAATCCCTTATTGGAAGAGCATTATTTGTTACTCTGTCAATGCATTGTTTCATTGTATGCACCCTATTGATGCTGGTAAAGAAATTTTCAAGATAAAATTTTCAGTTTAGTGATAGGTTTGAAATGTCATACATTTTTATTTACATGAAAATGTTTACAAAATAAATCTTTCGATTGTATAAAACTGAACATTGTTTACTTACCGAGTAGGCGAGGGAGTCAACGTGGCAAAACAAGCCAGCCTGTTTCTCAACCCATCAGTAATGTTAATTCATCAGGCTTCTCCTAAAATAAAAACGACACATTCAGATTTCTATCGTTAATTAGTCAATATTTAAACTTCGTATGAACGCAGGCAGTTAGTTAGCATCATTTAATATTTCAGGATTTACTACACTATTATAATAGACTTCCCTATACTATAATATACTATCTTCGTTATACACATTGTAAACTACACTCAAACTGATCACTCATTCTCAAATTAATTCGAAAGACGTAACCAGTGGATCTGCATTCTTACTGATAACCAGGGTTGACAGAAGAGGTTGGCAAAAAGCTCTTCTTTTCTTTTTTTTTAAAAAAAAACTGTCTTTTTGGTTTAAACTTTTTTTTTTTTTTTTTAATTTAAGTAATTTGGTCTATGTATATATATTACATATGGACAAAAAGAAGTTTGTTTCGACTTGGTGTTATTATGCAACAACGGAGTTATGCTGAAAGGGGTCACAAACTTAAAGAAGTCCGGTCAGTAAATTTCTTAAATCGGGAAACTCTAGTCTTAGCCATCGGGAAAATTCTGTTATTACTTTAAATGCAAAGCAATAACGGGAAAATCCCGTTATTGCTTTGTACGTAAAATTTTACGGTCAACGTATCACAATCAGTACGCTAAAACTGAGGTGTTAAATTACAAATTTAGTATATAGATATCATTCAATAAAATTAAAACTGGAAGTCCAATCCAAGCTAATATTGGAAGCTACGCAGGCAGTCGATAAATTTTGCCAATTTCTATCAATATATTTAAGCAACCTTGGCTTCTTTATAAAACAACAGGCATTCAGGAAAGCAGAATACAATTTGTGTTCGTTTCGTATATTTAAGCTTAACATCCTTATGTAATACCGATGTTATCAAGAAGAAGACTTTCGCTTAAAGTAACATCCGAATCGCTACTTGGTTTCCACCTGAAAGAATGGTTGTAGTTCGACCTAGAATTGAACATGGGACGCCTTGATTAAAAGGTGGAAAGGAGATAAAAATACACAATAAAAGACAAATTCTTACCAAAGCATATATTTTCTAATAAATAATAGCGTTACAGTTTCGGCAAAATATCCGATTTGTTTGTTAAAGGCAAAGATATTTTGCCGAAACTGTAACGCTATTAATTATTATATAATATATATTATTTGGTAAGAATTTGTCTTTTATTGTATAACAAGAAGTTCCGAAGCTAGAATGAGTGGTATTCAGAGATAAAACTAATGCAGATAGTTTGATATGTGGAACCGTGACCATGAAGTTCACACGATTTAAAGCATTTTTCGTTCTTTTGTGTTTGTTTGTTTAAACCAGTTTTTTTTTTTTTTTTTTTTTTTTTTTTCGAAAAAATATTCTGGTTTAAACTAGCCAACCCTCAACCCTGCTGGCAACTGTACACAATTTGTTCGCAGTTGTTTTTTTAGTAACTTGTACCGGTTCTAAGAAACAACGATACGAACTAGTGGGCATAGCCACACTCAAAAGTGTATTTTCTTTAATGAATTTTCTTTTATCAATTATTTCCAAGTGTTCTGGTCTACTTCTGTGCAACTTTATTTATAAACGATAAACGTCTCAAGGAAATTCCTTATAATAAACAGTCACGCTAATAGATATCGCAAACATGCAGAGAATTTCCAGATTTAAAACTACTGTAACGATTTAATTACAACTTAAAAACAATATTAAATTATTTCAAAATGTATGATACTAAACATGAACGTCCTTTGCTACTTATTATTAGGATAAGGGCTGCAACCTTATTTAGATTTGAGCACTAATATTTGTGAAATCGCATGTCGGTTGGTGGACCAACTGAAATAATATCAAATAAATTTGTTAAATGTAAACAACCAGAGCTTTTAAGAAAGCATTATTTTAACCTGTAGAGTACAGCGGGCCTAAGGCTCAAGTGCATCAACTATTTTCTACTATTTAAAAGTAAACTGCTATTATATACAAAGAAAGTGATGTAATGGACACTTTGAAAGTTAATTCTAATACTCTGGTGTTCGAAAATTTCCTTGGCGGAAGTGTACATTCGCTATCAATGAATTTAAAATATTACTACAGAAACAACAAAAACAATGTGCAAACAGTACTTTTGTATAAAAACGTTATGACTTTTATTAAAACAGATGAATGAAATTCGATTCCAACTCTTACAAAACAACGTTAAGACTCGTTTCGATAATTTTTAAGACAAGTAGCTGACGGTCCAAGTACCATCAAATTTCAATATGCACGTTATAGTTCCTTAAAGAACGTACAGAATAGTTATTGAAGTTTATCTAACTCAATTCCACGTTCCCTGAAATGAGATAATGTATATAAGCTTATGCGATAATTCGAAAATTAATCAGGAAAAACAGAGTAATTTTCGAAATATCGCAGAAGTTTATGCACATTATCTAACTTGAGGAAACGCGGACATGAGTGTAATAAATTGTCAGTGTTAATCAGTTTAGGACATTACGTACACTTTTTAATTTATTTTGCTTTAAGATTCCCCCCATTAAAAGCAATATTTACATGCAAGATAATGATTATCGATACTCACCATAGCACATTACAATGCAGTTCTGGCCTGGAATAATAAATCCCTAAAGATATCTCTCCACTTTTTGACTTCGAGAATGAAAGCTTGCAACCAGTCTTCATGGAGGCTTAAAGATAGATAAAATAAATAAATAAATAAATAAATAAATTACCTGTAACTTCTACAGAGTACCTTAAACTACTAAAAAAATGTCATGGAAATACATAATTGTGTGTAAGGATAAAATTTTATTGCATGTAATTCTGTAATTGTATACTTATATATATCCGCTGTAAACATAACTACATTCTTATTTCGGTTAATTTTAAGTATGATTATATAACTGATAAATGTCAACTGCATTGTTATAAGATGTCAGTGAAGTTTTCCGTATTCTTCTACAAATCCCCAATGTTCAGGGATTATTTTCCTTTATTTATATACACACAAACTGACCATCCTTCATAATAAATAGAAGTAGAATTGTAAAACGCTTCATGTTTGCAAATATATATATATATATATATATATATATATATATATATAGCACAGTATATTTATCAATTTTGTCGTTATGTGAAATATAATAAAGTTGCGCGAATTTTACTAGGATATATTCTAAATTACATACAATAATTATTCTCTACCTTCAACTGTTTCATGCCACGGTTAACCTTTTTTTCTTTTTCCTAAGTATTTTTTTTTCTGAGCTTTGAAGATTTCTTTACGATACATGTTTTGCTTCTCCTAGTTTGTAGTCATGAAAATTCTTATCAACATTGTATATTAAAAAGAAATACTGCACTATTTCACTAATTCGAATTATATCTTATCCAGCTGTTTTCTAAGTCTGACTACAAAGAGCCCTTTAAACAGAAAATTGTGAACTTCAGAAGGATATACTCTTTACTATTATTATTTTTAAAAAATCATTATCTCCTCTTTCGAATATAGACACGAAACGGAAAGTAACAATCAAAACCTTACAGCAATATCCAAATCTATAACAAACTTGGCGCACACTATTAACCAATTCTTAGGTCCTAGCATATTTTTACCACATTTATAAGAAATTATTGTAATACATTAAGAAATTTGATCACCATCACCCTAAATTTAGAATGCACCGTAATTTTTAAGTCTCGATCTCTTTCTTTAACAGATTATTTTACATCACATACTGGAAAATCAGTGGGTCAGGGTTTGTAAAAGAACAATTTAATACACACAAAATAATTTTTCTTTATTGTTTATTTATTTATTCGAACAATACATATACAAATAATAACAGTAAACTATTCAAAATAGGCATGGCTTCGTTTTTTTTTTTTTTTAAATCCATTAAAATGAACTATTGATTCATTTTTAGTGACAAAGTAAATATTAGGAACATTATGTTTCTCAAATAATTACATAAATAAGTACACACAATACAACTAAATAGTAAAATATAAACTTGATGTACAGAAAAGCAGTATTCCGCATAAGAAAAGAGGTACATTCATGATACTGACTGACCATACAAATTCCTTTTTACAGGAAAAGTGGTTTTCCAAGTGCTAATTACACAATTGGTTTGATATAAACAATCTTATTACATCTTTTCAATAATAATAAATATAGCTTTCTTCTTAATACATAAATAAATAAATGTACATTAGAATTGCAATATTATTTACATTCATTTAAAATGTAATAATGAAAATGTCTAGCACATTGTTATTAACTTAATGATAAAATTATGGCTGTTGTGTTTATCTCTGTGAGATATTTCAAAGAATTTTCTTCGGTCATGTTCTACGTTGAAAAACTAGCGCTAAAAAATCATGCCTATTGTCCATATTAGATGTAGGCCTTCAGAAAATAATTAAGTACAATCACAAGAAAGAAATGAATAATCACTTTCAAGAAACCCTCACCTCCTAGAACAACTGATCTTGAGAAAATGTAAAACACTACACTGACTCTAATTCTATACTGTGAGTGCTTACTGGACAGGGAACGTTAATCATTTTACAACTTTATGTGCTACGGTATTTGGGCAAATTAGTAATGTGAGGATTTTTTTAAAGTGGTTACTTTCTGTTTTCTTGTAATATATAATCATTTTCTGTGCATTTAATATGGACAAAGAGATACGAGTTCTTGGCGCTTGTTTTTCAACAAACATCGTGATAGAGGAAGAGAACAAAGTTCTTGAAATATCTACAAGAGATAAACAGAACAGGTATAATACAGTTAGTTTTATTATTACAATCATTTAGCCCACTTAAATTCACTTAAACTATAAGACGATTTTTCATATAGACTCGACCCTGCTAAGGGTTAAACAGAGAGCAAAGTTCGTTAAAAAAAAAAATCAATAATGCCTTACTGCATTTCCGCAATACTGATCCACTACATACATATAAAAAAAAGTAATAAAATAAAAAACCTGGATTTGTAATGTTATAACGTTAATTCCGTATAGATCCTTTCCTCCTGTGTTATGTATCTTAATACTGTTACCAATTTCATTTTAAATATATAAACCTATAATACAATAACCACATGATACATTCATACGAATGAGAAGGATTATAAACTGTCATACTTTTTCAAACATTGGGTTTAGAATATACCTCCAAAGATGTTAAACATTCATATTAGAGAAATAAAAGGAAAAAAGAAATATAACATATATCATATCATAGATAAGAAAAGAGAATAGTGACACTATTGATCGTAGCTGCAGACTTATAATACGAAGATACATCTTTCAGACTATTTCGCACTTATTTGTCAATCAAACATGTGTGGATTTCTTTGATCAATTGAGATGTTTATTTAGAGCCCAAGTGTCAGAAATTCCTACATACAGCTACCAGAAGGTCTTTTAAAGGTGGGTGACCGAGGTTTTTGAACAAGACTATACCTTACTAAATATAATGATAAATGAGAAAAAAAAAACAAAGCCATAGGCAATAGTATCAAGGAAATGGTAACCTTATGTAGAAATATTGAAGTTCTCGTGTGACCAGATGTGATTCTATTTGTATCAATTTTATTACAATGAATTTAATTTAAAATAAATTAGTATTCACTTTAGTACAAGTGTCACAACTAATTTGTAATTCATAAACCAACTCGCAGAAATGGCTTCGTTTGTTTTTTACACACTTAATGTCACTCTGGTTTGGCTATTTAAACCCATGTACAAACTAGATGTTTATTATTTCTGAAGTAACAGTTCGTTACTGACGTTTACAAATATTTCTCCACTTATATTTGTATACACCTAATTTTATACTTTCTAAGGTATGAGAAAGTTTGGTAGGTATTAGATACGTGTTGTTGAAACAAGGTAGTTCGATCCTGTACCGAGGCTAAGGTAGATGGTGATAGATAATGAAAATGAATGAAATAATGGAATGAAGAAAGTGGGAAGAAACGAGAGAACCCGAGAAAACCCACGCACACGGCGTTTGTTCATCATAATCTGATTTCGTAAAAATTATGAACTGTATTTGTAACTTAACGATGTGAGTATTTACCAGCCACACAAATTTAGGCCAGTAAAGATATTTAACAAGTTGCTTAAATTTTTCCGTGCTTTGGAGTCTGTGTTTTTACTTCTGTTCCTGAAACAGTACAGTACAGTGCATATATATATATATAGAAGAGAGAGAGAGAGGCAAATTCTCTATTCAAAGAAATGTAATGTTCAGTTTTGTTCAAAAACTTCTCACTACTAATCTTTCTATAAAAACCTCTGAACTCTCATCCATCAGCAGAAATAAAATCAAACAAATAGCCCTATGTGCATTTTTTTTTTTCAGTTTAAAATCTTTTATTTCAATCCACAATACTGAATTATCTTATGTATGGTTGGAAGGATACGTCTTTCTAAAGAAGTTAGCAAGTCTTTTGAACACTGTAGTGGACAAACACCGTGTGCGTGAGTTTCCTCGGAGTTCTCCCGTTTCCTCCCATTTTCTTCATTCCACCATTTCATTCATTACTCATCTTCACCGTCTCCTTTAGCCTAATAGGCATAACCGTGGGACGTTAAACTCATAATTTCATTTCATTTTTTTCTTTTGAACACGACTGTGCATATCATGGGTTCATACAGAAACCTGCAAATTGCTATGTGAGTTTGATTTGATTTGGAGTTTCGAGACGGTTTCAGCACCGAGGTTACATGAGACATGGACCTACCGATTAACCATTAAGCGCCAGTGAGCTATCTCGAACTATAATGGAATCTGAGATAAGAATATATTTTTCTGTGATGGAAAAAATATCTATCACGTATAAAAGCGTAAAAGTCTTGCGAATTTTTTTGTGGATTCTAATATTAATAAAATTTTTAGTATAATGTATAATACACGCTCGTTTAAACTTCAACCGTCGATTTCTGCTGTACAGACACAACGGATCACGATACTAAACTCAGTTGAACAAACTTGCAATAATCTTTCTAGTCCTTCGAAATTTTAATTAATTTGATAGATATTAATGAGTTCATGAAAAGTGAAATTCACACATTACATACGACAATACTGTGAGCTACAGCAGCGTGTCCATTTCCCAAATTCTCCTCCTCCCAAAGAAAGTGTAGCAGAGGAGACCGAAATTGGTTGTAATAAAATTAAGATAACTTGCTTTGAAGATTAGATTTTATATAAGTTAGAGTTTTAAAGTATAATTATGTTATAATTGAAGTTCGATTGTACTATTTTCAATCAAAACTTGTCTCCTCCAAAATTTCATGGCTGCAACCTGCGCCCTAAACTCGCCCTGGTCATTGCTGAGTTGGAGTTCTTTAGATATGTTACAGTGAAATTAAGAAGAGTGCAATGATGGGATACTTGAGTCACCCAAAACGATTGTAAGCAGCGTGTAAGCATAGTAACATCAGATAAAAGCTAGTATAAAACTTCAATGCTCAAACGGAGCCCCACCTCCCAATGATACGACGGAAACCATTTCACGGATTGACAAAAGAGATCGCTCTAATGTACTATTCCAATTATAGCGACCTTTCATTACAGCGGTCTTTAACAAATGAAACATAAATAAAAGGAGTTATTATGTACTGTACAAAGTCATTCACTACTAGTCCTAGCATCTAGACAGGAATGTGTGTATAAAATCAATTCTAAATCATATATACACACACATACACACCCTTACCTAGGAAACTTAGTACAAATTTATTTAACGTGTTTTTATATTCATATTGTGTTTAGTATAGCTAAAGGTTCAGTATTTATAAATTCGTTAGGGGAGCCCACACCATTCCTCGGATTCTTGCCTAAATCAATTGTCATTTTAAAAATTGTAGAAAAAATATTATTCATTTCACTCAACACAATAGTATTAACAGCACTTACAGTACACAGTATGTAATATTCTACTAGTATATACGAATAGCTTATGCAGTATTTATTATAAATCATTATAACCAAATGTGAACTGCATCTCCTAAGACACGAGAAACAACTAGGTCAATATTTATTATCTTGATACTCAGAGGATTAATTATTCTTGTCTTAATAAATAATAGTCTCTAACAAGACTTTAAGTTAAACAAACTAATGGCCTTCAAAGCTGTAAATAAAAAACAAACTTTTAGGTCTTTGTACAAAATATTACTCCGCAAATGCAGTCCGACGTCAAACGTTCACTATAAAACCTAATAAGAATTGTTCTATACCATCAACAGATTTACAATCCACCATCTACTTTACTTTGGCCATTCTACTTATACATTCACTTGTAACAATGATCATTTTCTACAAATACAAAGACATTGCTACAATATACTGGTACTTAATTTTCAGGGCATGATTCGGAATAGTAGGAACATCGCTCAGTCTTCTCATTCGAGCAGAATTAGGTCGACCACGAAGCTTGATTAGAGATGATCAAATCTATAAAATTTACTGCTCCTACTTTTTATTATAACCAATTAGAATCGGAGGCTTCGCAAACTGATTAGTACCCTTCATACTTAAAACATCTGATATAGCTTTGAGGTTGTGAATACTCCCCCTTTCCCCACTCTGCAATTAACTGCAAGAATCGTTGAGAGTGGGGCAGGAACTTGAACTGAATGAGCCCAATATGGTTAAAGATTCGGTTTCTAGGTATATTTATAGGAATTATTACATTCTTCCTTCAACATTTCTTAGGATTACGAGGAATGCCTCAACATTATTCAGACTACCTCGATGCTTATACTTAAGGAAATATAGTATCAAGTATTGGTTCATTTCTTTCTTTTGTTACAAGTCTTAAGCTTATATTCATCGCGAAGCAAGCTTTTACTGTTCTCTTTTCAAATCAACAAAGATCATTGAATGGTTTGGTGTTTATAAAATTATTTAAGAACTTTTGTTACCCAGCTTCGTATTTAGTATAGAAAGTAAATGTTCATATACTGCGATCCTAATTAAGTCGTGTACTTTTTCATTCTATATATAAAGCATATAGATCTTTCAATTATGAAAAGTTTGGTAATGAAGTTTTGATTATTTTCGAACTTTCGTATGTCCTACCCGGGTTCGATTCCCGGTGGCAGAGCTCAAAAAATTAATTTCACAATCATTCACTTTCATAAATCATTATTCTCCCTTAAGCTAAAAGGCGTAACTGTTGGCCGTTAAAGTAAAAGATTTCATTTCATTTTTTTCTAACTTCGAAACATATTTCAAAGATGTTGATTATGGCTTCTTCCCCTTGGAAACTTGTCTTTAACTAACATAAAATAGATTATAGGACACTCCCAGATAGAAGCTGAAACTGTCTCACGAGCCTACTTTAAGAGTATACTTTTAATATTTCCACTGTGCCAGGCAATAGCATGAAAGCTAGACATCGGCTTCTATTTGCTTATAACCGTACTCGAATATTTTAACCTAGAAGATAAAGGAATATACGTTCAATACCACACATTCCCGTACTTCTTTAGGAAAAGCAAACATCGTACATGGACACTTCCCATTCATACTTTATTCAGAGCCTCCCTGTCACGTTGAAAAGTCATTTTGTCTCCTGGAATTAATTTTCAGTTTCAAAATACTGTTCACTGAAAAATACTGTTCAAGGCAACGTACATTTGATAAAACAAACAATCACCCTTAAGATCCTCATCATTATTAATTATCCGGTTAAATTTTTCCTCCTTAATTACTAATATTTATTCAGGCAGTGCTTTATTGTCTTGCACAAAGTTACATGAGTAAAATATAAAAATAGATACATGAGGCATGGTAGTTCAAAAATTGAGCATACACGCACTCATCGACCTTTCCTTACATTTCATCCTCATATAATTATGGAACAGGCATCGGAATATTTAATTATGCCATTTTCAAACTACACCATGAAATTCTATTCACGACCCCGAAATAATATCAAACTACACCATGAAGTAAGATATTTTGAATTTGAATATACCGTATTTCCAAGTCATTTCTATCTCTCAAGTTTTTTGGATCCAAGAATTACCTTCCGTCGAATTACTCACAAAGCTTTCTTGGATTAAATTTTACCTTCACACAGTACACAGTCAGTACTGTTTACTTTTCGCACATCACATTTTGGAAGATGTAGACATAAAACACATATTTATAACAACAAATTTCTGCACCTAATAGAATACAAATACAGCTGTGTTTTAGGTTCACAAGCGAAGGGTTACTAGTGTAAAATTATTGCAAGTATTTTACAACGGATAAAATAAGTGAGTGCATATGAAAGGTGACTGTATTAGATACTGTTTCCCACCGGCAGTGTATTTCTGCACAGTGCAGAATCTGTACCTAATGTTTATAAGTGGAGCGATATTAGTATGAAACCATTACAAGTGCTACTAAAAACTCTTTATCACTGCCAATACCTACTTGTTTTCACTACCCCTGCTCACGCATATACTCACCATCGCTGACGCGCCTGCTCCTTTCAGACGCAACCTCGCGCGGGCCCACTAGCTTCGCCCTGCCCCGACTCGATTAGATAGCATTAATGCTTTTAGTGGCCATTTGGCACAGGTTGGTTAGTTTTTTGCACTGTAGTTTTTATGCCATACATCCGCTGTATTTATACGCGAATCGTAAAAGAATTGTAATTTTTCAACAATCACTTCTAATGGGTCCTTTGAATTTTATCTATGCTAAAGAAGATATTTTCATGTCACCCAGCGCAAATCATTTCGAAGACAATAAGAAGGAATTAGTGAACGATACTTCGCGTGGTGAGCCAAAAGTAAACATGCATGACATGGACTCCAAAAGAAATATGTACAAGGTATATTTTGAATTTGAATATAACTGCAGGTTTGATTAAAATCAAGTTGCTTCTTTCGTCATTCCTCTACTATACAAACGAATAAGTACATTGCACTACACATTGTCATGTTTGGCCATTATATCGTTCATTCACCCTCCTAATAATTAATTTGTCCACTGAATATTCAGCCACTTTTAAAAACTGTGCTTATAAGAATAAATCTGATGTTGAACAACTGGCCACCTACGTTAATACAGTAAACCTTGAGTTATTAGCATTTTGAATGTACTGTACAACGTTCAATTACACACACAAAGTGAAAAAAAATTCACGGCAAAAATAAAATATACTACACGAGGTAAAGTTTAATTATTCCGATGTGTCTGAACTCAAGTAGATCTTTAGTGAAAAAACACCTCAGCTACTAAAAACCAGGCGTTCCATCTTTGGCTCTGAAACTAAAGAAAGAAGGAAGACAATCTAGATGCAAGTTCAATCACTCTGATTTGGCTGCTACAACAATCTGCACCGGAGGTATGCTCTTCTCACCATTACTTATCGTTTAAAATGAGCTCGGTATATAGTAATGAATTTTGGGAATTTAAATTTCAACATCTACTTTAACCTATATGAATGGTATTCGTGTTAATAATAATTACAGCAAGAAATGAACGAGAATAAAAGTAATAATATTTGGTCTAGGAATTAATTCGTGCGGTTGGTACGCACACATTGAAGCTGTAGTACAAACACAAAATGCATAAATACCTTAAGAAAAATATTGTCCATCGCTAGCCACCACTTTTGCCCATCTGTCAGGCAATCTACGGATTCCGTGGCGAAAGAAGTCCTCATCCTTGGAAGCGATCCAGTCAGAGACCCATGTTTCGATATCTTCTGAAGAAGTAAACCGCTGTCCAATCAAATCGTTGTTCATGCAATCGAACAAGTAGTAGTCCGAAGGAGCAACGTCTGGTGAATACGGCGGGTGGGGTAAAACTTCCCATCCGACATTTTCTAAATAGGTTTTGACCGGTTTTGCGACATGTGGGCGAGCGTTATCATGTTGAACAATAAGTTTATCATGTCTGTTCTCCCATTCTGGTCGTGTTCTGGCCAGAGCTTGCTTCAAACGCATTAATTGTCGTCGATAACGTTCTCCATTCATAGTTTCACCCGGTTGCAGCAGCTCATAGTACACCACACCTTTTTATATCCCACCATATGCACAGCATAACCTTTGCACAGTGAATATCTCGTTTTGGTTGTGATAGACCTGGTTCACCTGGTTTCACCCAGGCCTTTTTTCGTTTAGGGTTCTCGTAATGGATCCACTTCTCATCACTCGTAATAATTCGATGCAGAAACCCCTTTCTGCTCTGTCGTTGAAGCAGCAATTCGCAAATGTTTTTTCGTCTTTCAACGTCTCTGTCTTTCAATTCATGTGGAACCCAATGTGACGTCTTTTGAATCATTCCCATGGCTTTCAAGCGTTTGGAGACTGTTGTTTGATCAACGCCTAATGCTGTTGCAAGTTGTTCCTGCGTTTGACACGAATCCTGCTCGAGCAATGCTGTCAATTCTTCGTCTTGAAATTTTTTTGGCTGTCCAGCTCGCTCTTGGTCTGCCAAGCCGAAATCACCACTTCTAAACCGTGCAAACCACTTCTGACACGTTCGCTCAGCTAGAGCATGGTCACCATACACTTCCACCAAAATACGATGGCTTTCAGTCGCACTTTTCTGCATGTTAAAGTAATGCAACAGGACACCCCGCAAAAACACTTTATCAGGCACAAATTGCGCCATGTTCACTTAACTACAAACTGGTGTTGTTGACGCTTTAATCCACTGCCCTATACTACGAACGATACGCGATGACAGGGGTTTGCAACACATGTGTGGATACACGGAACTATGGGACGCTCCGTTCGTTGCGCCATCTCTTGCCCACCCGCACGAATTAATTCCTAGACCAAATACAAAAAAAAAATTACTGTTGAATTGCAATTGAACAATTTTCTGGAAATACGATATAACTAGTATGAACAAACCGATTTTTTTTTTTTAAATCTTAAAATTACTGACAAAATTTAAATTTTCAACCAAGGATGTGGAATGTTTCCCAGCCCAAAAATTGTGCAGGTTCTTTCGGGGAGACGTGTAAAGCATACAATAATAATAAGTAGAAATATACTTCACAACTTGGATTGAAATTGTAACTTTAATGTGATTATAATTACTTTCTTCAATCGTGTCTCTCAGTACACGTCCAGTTTAACAATTGGTTGAAAATATATATTTGTCAAGAAGAAATCTTCAGAAGATAATAAAGAAAAATATATATATACACATATATTTGGGAATCATGCATAACGAACTTTGTTCACGGCCAAACTTGCTGGTGCTTACCTTTATCTAGAATTAAAAGTAATGCAACTGTACATTACCTATACTTGCGTATTAGAAATAATAAATAAAATGTGTTTCTCTGAATGTAAGTTAGTTACAAATCGAAAACGCTTCTCTTTAAAAAATCTTACTAAAAATCTACCTCTAGTTCCTCAACACATTACATTTGGATTGCGTACATACCAATGGAACATACCAAACTACAGGACTAATTTTAATGATTTTGGTACATGACCTGTCCATGTACTAACTTAGGCTTTTATCACACTAGTTTTCCCGAACGGCGTATTCTAACGAGGTAGAGGAGATTCAAAAATTTATGTCAAAAATACAGTAGCTATCTCGCGAACCTGTCCAGTTAAAAAAAAAAAAAAAGACATTAAAGATAAGAGACCGTTTTTTTTTTTTTTTTTTTAATTTTTGTTTTGTTTTAACTGGGGCAGGTATTTTCTATATAAACAAAAATGGCTGAAACGATGTTTGGCAGCCAACTCCTCCGAGACTGACACATCGCTGAATCGATTTTGACAGCTTTAAGACCCGAGTGAACTATGTCTCAACTTACCGACATAAAGGGTAACGTGTAAAAATAATCGAAAACAATGATATTAGTTTGCAATTCATGGTTTTTGAGGTCGCTGAGATAAAGCAGTGATATTCCTCCTGATGTTATTTAAATATACATTCACAGCCCATCGGCATGAGGAGATCATTAGTCGAGGGAACAGTTGACTACTAAAAATAATTGAAAATTATAGATATTAGTGTACAATTCGTAATTTTCGCAGTCACAAGAGAAGAATATAATTCCGATTACGTTAAAGATGAAGTTAAATCCCCGTCGGCATAGGTGGTGGTGTTGGTATGGGACGTGGGGTGGAGATGAGAAACGGTCACATTGCGGATTCTTATCATTCTTTCACTGAAATGTCTATCCTAAGGGAAAGGGGGACGGGTCAAATGCCTTCCATTAAGTTATTTTCCCCGTATGAGGAACGGGCATTTCAGCTTGCTACACACACACAGAAATGAGAAAGAGTTGCGTTAAAAAAAGGAAAACGGAAAATATTACAGTATTGGGTATCTAATAAAGTATGTGATGTATAGTATGATTATAGCATGTTACAAAGGCCCTTTAATCGTCAAACCTATTCCAAAACAGCAAATAGGCAACTGGAAATAAGATATTTAAAAAAAAGTTCCAAGACTTCAGCTCCTTCAAAAACGTTCATTTAATAAAGTTTTTGGTATTATTTAATTTCTCTCCGAAATCACTACGGTTTGTTATTTGGGATTATGTTTAGAGAAGGAGTCCAGAAGCACGTAAAAAAAAAAAAAAAAAAAAAAAAAAAAAAAAAAGACGAGAAATTGATGATGCCAATACTTAGACCTAACATAACGTAACAAAATCTAACGTGAACTAACCTAATAGCAGTAGAAATAAGCGAAATTCTATCATCTTTTGGAAAATTATGCTGGCCCCCTACAGTAACGTAATCTACATAACCTAACCTAATATGAACGGAAATAACCGAAACTGAATATTTTTTTTTTAGAATCAATTCCTGGATCCCTTCTGCCAAACATAAGCTGTTATTTGTAACTGTGTTCTTGTCATGAGTATAAATACAGTGGCAATGTATGACAAAAACTATAGTGCATAGAACACGAACAAAGCAGGTAGTCACTAAAAAGCACAAATGCTACCTAACTGAGTCAGTAAGGAGCGCAGCAGGGGGAACACGTCATCGAGGGATGCGTTCATATGAAGCAGGCGCGTCAGTGACGGTGGGTATATGCTTAAACGAAGTCGTTTACAACGTCTCACTACAAGTCACAGCACCGGCTCCGGAGCCGTCGATGGATTTGGGGAAGATACTAAATGCCATCCAAAGTTTTTATTAGTAGTAGTATTTACCTCTGGCTCCTGACCTTGCGGTAGTATCCCATTAGCAGGGCTATTTGTCTGACAGCATGTCTTGAGAGAAGGAATCTTCAGTCATCGCAGACCTGAATTCTGGGCGTAATAGTTATTTTATTTTATTCCATATTGTATAATTTACCCACTTCTTCGTCACTCTACAAATTTGTCTACTTCCTTATGCGACAAGGGAATCTCATAAATTTATGTGTAAAATAGAACATGAATCGTAAAATGTTATTTTACGTAGGAATTCTGCTTAAAATGTAAATACAAAATTTCGTAAAATCCTACTTTGCCTAATTAAACCCACTGGGCTGTTTTAAAAAAACACTGGGTTTTACACAAGCCTACTTTGAAACCCATTCTCCTGTTCCAGGAAAAGGATAACATGGTAATATTCGAACTACACTTCCACACTGCGATTCCATTTAGAAATGAATGACCACGTATCAAACTTTAATCCTTGACTGCAGAAACATACGAATTTCGTGCATTGCAAATTTTATATATTAGGCACTCATTAAAAATTAAAAAAAAAAGAGACAGAAAAAAGGCAAACCAACAAACATAATAATAATAAAGGGAAACAGTAGCAACATAAGGACAAGAATACAGGACGTTTCGTGCAGTTTTATTCTATGGATCCATAGTGTAAGTAGTAATAGTAATAGTAGTAGTAGTAGAAACGGGTTAGAAGCCCCACATGGGTTCGTTGGGTTCTGTTTTCGACATGAAATGGGCAAATTAAAGACTTAACCAAATTTTTCTGTACATTTTACAATTTGTGGATCCGTATAGTAAAACTGCACCCAACCTTTGTTTTCTTTAATAATAACATGCATCGGAATTTAATTTTGCCGGTTGGACGAAGTAGGACTGTGTAAATTGATTTTAAAAAAATGAACTATACAAATACGAAATAGTTTATATGCAATCACGAAACGCACATCAAAAATTTTCTAGACTGAAAACACTGTATTTTCAATGTTCCGCAACACCAAAACATACCACTCATATTGTTTCGATCAATCTACGGATGCTTTAGCCTAAGTTACAAAATAATGTAAATTTAATTTTGATATATATACATACAACATAATAATTATTATTCTATGTACACACCAGGGTTTCAAATAATTGCTCAGCAATATGCACTAATCTTGATTTTCAACTACAAAATACGAAAGATAAATTGTGTGCCTAAAAAGTAAATACATTTGTTGTATTCTTTCTACTTCCACAAAAATATAAATGCACAAATAAAAACACTTTCAAAAATTCATTGTCACGGAATTACATATATTTTCGAAAAAAAAATATTACAAACACAATTTATTAACTTCATGCAGTACATTTAACTTTAATTTAAATATATTGCACAGAATTAGAATCACAAATATCGAAAATATTACAATATTTTAATTTTGGAAATATATTTAAAATTCATGTTGAGCCGAGAGTACAACAAATTACATTGAACAGCCATAACTATGGCAGACTCGTCAAAGGACGCACAAAATTAAAAAAACAACAAACTTTTGAACTTTTAAATAAAAAAATACACAAAAGAATGGCATCGAAAAATATTTAAATTTCTAAATTGAATATTATACATACCTGGTTTCTTTCGAGAACTAAGTTACCTTCCAAAACAAACTTTGCATTTCTTAAAAAAGTGTTCAGATTTTATTCTCCACTTCTCACTTTAGGCACAACAAACAATGTTTACAAAGGAACACATTCACTGTCCTTGGAAAATAGTTCTATAATATTAATTTCATTGATCAGAATGATAAAAATATATAAAGTACGATATTCTATGCCACATAATTAGCAAGTAACAAAGGGTAGTTCATTAAAAAAAAATCAATTAAAACTCCACATTTACAATGTTCCTTCAGTAACTACCTGAGTCGCGGTAATTTCTTTACGGACTTTATTTATTAATGTTTAAATTTCTCATGAATTTGTTATACACTATGATACAACAGTAAAAATTCCAGAAAATGTTATGTCTGAGTTTATTAAACTTCATTTAAACTTTCCATATCAAAAATGTAATTATCTTCAAAAGAAACTCAAATCGGCAAACGACTTCAAACTAAAAATCGGTGACTTGAGTGACATCTACAATACATCAACTAAACACTGAGAAGCGGCTGTGGGTTACTGTTCCACCAAGCGTCATTCACCAACGGACCGCAAAAAATGGTGTAAGCGACGTAGAGGTGAGAAGTTCATTAACAAGCTGCCAGCTGGGAATTAATCTCCCTGTCGGCTGAATGAATATGACATCAATCCTTATGCTAATGAACTCATACATATGAAAGTATGGAAATACAATAGTAAATACGTACAATAACTAAATTGATTATGTTATTGTGAATAATAAACGTTTCCTCTAAGAGCCTTGCGTCAAGAGCGGATCCAGGGGGGCGATCACCCCTCCAGAAGAGGAAATTCTCTTATTTTATATGTAAATAAAACCCACCGCAGAGTTTGGAGCTCCTAAGTAACAGTATTATAACCCACCGCCCCCTCAGAAGTCCGTCCTGGGTCCTCCCCTGTCTTGCGTTACGTACTCTATTCTGCTCTCCTGTAAAAATACTAAAATCTGAAGGATACTTGTAGATTATTGTGTTCCTAATTGATTGTACATTTTAAGAATAAGCAGTAGTGTCAGTGTGTACACTACGTGAAAAAATTTGGTTTATCAAAACAAAACAAAACTCCTTAACAAGCTAATTTTTACCAAGCCTAGGTTTAAAGTACGCTTGAAGAGTTAAGACTGATGACAATTTGAAAATAGAAAAAAAATATTTATTTCAGTGGCGGGTCTAGAAGGTAAAAACCGGAGGACCAGCCAAAACCCACACTATGATAGGTATATCATGAGTTTACACAAATCATTTTAATCCGTTTACGCACTTCGTTAACTGGATCTAGGAATAAAAGATGAATAATTCTTTTCACCAGTTACAATTAGATATGAAGTACGAATTAGCAAGTAATAAATGTTAGGCATTTATAGGTACTAGAGCTAAACAGGTTAGTTACAAGACATTGCACTTTATATGCCAAAAAAATGTAATTGACATTCAAATTAAAATTTGTATACAATACAATTCACCACTATTAATGTTATCCGATGAATTGAAGTGTCCAATGAAGAATAAAAGACAACGCTTACTATAAACTTTCAAAAGTATATAAATAGCTTCAGTTATTTTTGTCACTCAAAAAACTGGCAGGTCTACGTCTCTGGCCCAAGGCTAGTCCGCCACTGCTTTATTTGTCGATTAGATAAGTAATTTAGTTTCATTTTAGTGTTGTATTCCACAGATAAGTATTTTGCATCCTGAGGATTATACTAACCCGCCAACCTCAACAGCACTACGCGTAGTCTATCAAGCATATCATTATATATTTCCATAGGAATACATGGGAAAACGATTTTCGATTGTCCATATACCATACTTTGTAATCAACTGGATGAATCACCATCAACGTAGCCTACTCGATTCCTAATTTTTGGCCCTCTTTATCCTGGCTAAAATTACTGTTGATCAATCAAGAAGCTCTTGAGATTTTGTGTCTCCCAAGCAGGACACATGGACAGATAGAATAAATATATAAAGGAGTTTTTGGTAAAGCAAACTTTTTTTAAATGGGTTAATTAGAGCTCTTAAATATTAGCTACTATCGAAGCAAATTAAACGCTGCGTTTCTTTCATGGAGGTCACTGAATAGGTATTATGCTCCAGATTTTGATATCTGTCTCTCAGAAAATTGTTAAAGCGGAGGATTAAAGTGAATAATTTGCATATAAATTCTAAAATCTGTAAACAATATGTACTATATATTTGTATTTTTATCCGATATAGTTAATCTTTTTATTCATTTCCATTGGCTGAGCTGAGAAGAAGAAAATAGGGGCCTACTTCGATTTCATTTGATTTGATTTGCATGGATGTTGATAACACCAAGAGCTCGTTTATTGAAATTTGTTGTTGTATATGTACGCTTTGACAAACATTCATTTATCTGTATAATGCAATTTACGACGGGTAATTACTGTTGTTAAGAACTAAAAGGCATATGCTTGCAAAAGGAAATTTGGAAAAAAATGAAGTGTTTCGCTTTATACCAACAAAAAATTAACTATAAATTCTCAGTTTTCAGCATACAGAATACAATATTTTAAATTAAAGGGTTAATAAACTTGGTGGAAGCATGAGCGGCTTTTTAATGTAGTTATAAGATCACATGCGTTCCTAATAAGTAATTATAATAATAAATTATAATTAATAAAATAATTATGGACATTTATTACTGTACAAGAATGAGGAACGAGCGAACAAAAGTTTTAATTCTTTTGAATGGAGTTAGCAAACCTGATTATTGTCCATAAGAAATTTTACAACATAATATTAGTCACGATGCTTGATTCAAGGATGTTATAAAATAGAGGATCTGCCCATACGTATCTTCATCATATGAACTCAATGAAGCTTTAAAAAAAAAAAATCATCGCCTGAGCCGGCATGTCTGATTGGCTACTCTCTTTTCCGCCATGATAGTTGGCTCGAAAAATTGCGATCTTATTGGCGCGGAGTGGGCAGAGTAGGTGTGGCGAAGCTGTGACGTATGGCTTCATGATGGGCAGATGCTCTATTTTATAACATCCTTGGCTTGATTTTACCCACTGTTCACTGCTCTGGCTCGCATAATTTTTAATCAATCACGATCGCCCCTAGTCATTGAAGATAAATACGCGGTTCTGATTGGTTGAAGTTATCTGTTTCTCGCAACATACCCTACACATGGCAGAAATCAAGCGCCTGCTGCTCTCGGTCCTCGTGGCCGAGCGTGACAACACAATGGGCTAGTAATAATAAGCTCGTTTTTGGCCTGGGTTCAAACTCGCCCCAAGCAAAGAATTTTATTTTATTCTTAAATATTCATAACATTTTTTCATTAAAATAAGATAATAATACTCAAAAAAGTTATTTACTTACGTTACATTTGCAGTTTTGCCACACAATTCCATAGTAGTAGTAGTTGTTGTTGTTGTAGGAACGGGTTAGAAAGCCCGCAGGGCTCGTTTTGTTCCACATTGACCCCCACGATACAAATTTAACTTCAACTGCTTCTTAAATTTTCTTCTTCTTCAATTTCAAACAAGTAATAATTTTCTTCTAATACTATAATACGCAATACATGCACCAGAAGATTTAGACAATCCCAAACTGCAAGCAATCAGAAACGTATATTTAGTTCCTATGGCTAGAGTCGAGCGTGAAAAATATGCCTCTGGCTCGGCTCTTACTTGCTTTCAGCAGCCCTTTAAAAATGCCTGCACTTACGTATATTGTAATCACACTTTTAACGTTACTGAAGAAACGTGTTTTAAGTATGCGGCCTATCTTCTTGCAGCCAATGGAAGAGTTAAGGAAACGGTTTGATCAGAAGAGTTGGAGCTTCCTCGTCTGTGCTGAGACGATGATAGTGAAATGAAAGACCTGCTTGTCGCGGGAAAGGACTGACTGATATCGTTACAAGACCAAGACGACTTAGCAGTACGTTTTCGTTGCACTCTTTGTGACACTCATAAACAAATTATTATGAAGGATAAAATAAAATATTTTATCAATGCACTTTACAAAGTAGGAATTTAATAATACCTTATATATGTTATTTTTATTTATTTATTTTTTTGTAAGCATTCAGAGAACGAATTAATATTGTTAAATTACATCTGAAATGGATTCACTTCTGAAAATCAAGCATGCAAAGGCACAGACAATTATGTAGGTGTTACACTTGTAATTCAAACAAACAATTATAAAATACAAATAACTAGGAATAGTCAATTGTCAAGTTATGCAGGGTAGATTTAAAGCGTGAGAAGCTGATGGGATCAGTAAATTCGGTCCCCGGTAGATCAGTGGAATTTCACGTATATTTTATAGCTTCCTCGCGGATAAACGGATATGGGATAGCAAATGAGTCTTTTGTACGGGATACCAGGGTTCGTTTTGTAGTAGGAGCACATGTGATTGAGATTCTACGGTAAAACGTAGGTCTAAGTCTTGATGCAGAAAATAAATGGCCGAATGAAATCTGTCATTTGCTTTAAGTCGAAATCAAATGTATACTTGTATTTCGATACATGAAAATATTGTCGTTTTTCTATTTTACAAGCTACAGAATATTATAAACTAACTGAAATGTCCGTTCTTCGCACGGACAGAATAGGTATATGGGAAATATTTGAGTCTTTTTCTCTCTTATCATACGTATTTCAGACAAACTGTAATGATAAAAATCTACAAGATACTCTACTTTTACCATAAATTTTGAAACATCCTATTCCATAGAAGACGAAGTTTAATCGAAGTAACATGATAAAAACTCACGTTCAGGTGGATAACTGTTTTAAAAGTTAGTCTATTTCAAACGGGTGAGACGTTTACCCCGATTCCTAAAACCATGGATTCGACTGTATTTTCGGCCATTTTGAAATGTATTTTTTACCCCTTTCCGTTGAACGTGGTCTTAAACGGCATCCGGAGTCTCACGTCAGTATTCTGGAAACTATGGATTGGGCACTAATAGGCTTATATGTCGTTGTCGATTATCTTTATGTCTTTTTATCCTCACCTTACCAGTGACCCAGCAAACTATGAATTCGACATCAGTAGGGGAGACCGGAGCTGGTTAGCAGCAGGGGCTGGTTGACGAACTGCATATAACTCCTTCATTAATTAACATAATGAGCTGTTGCTGCTGTCATAAAAGAGCGACCTGTGGATGGAATTGCCAGCTTCATATGGAATTTATAACTTGCGGATTATGGCGTCTATTAGATAAAGAGTGTTTTTGCTAGTCTTAAGTATATTTTTCCGTTCTCCGTTACATCACAGAATCGTCACTACTTGGAGTACAGAGATAAGTAATATAGCATTAGTTACATCTGAACTTTGTTTTTATGGATATTCAAACAATAAAACGTAAATGCCAAACAATTCTGAGTAATTACGACTTTGTTAGACAACATGAGCTTGGGGTTAGTTGGCGTATAGCATTTGGGATTGGTTGGCAAGTGCGCCAAACAACCTCCTGTGAAATTTTATTTCATTTTACTTTTATTGTTACATTGTTTGTTTTATTGTTATGTAGTTTACAGTTCTACCAATCTTTTACTTCAATGTTATAGAATAGCATGCACGTATTGGATTACTGTCAAAATTTAGAAATCGAGGTAAGATTGTATGCCCGACTCTGAATTTCCTGATCTCAGGATCAAGAATATTTTCCATAAGTAGAAGCTTTGCTTTGTATTAGAGATCTGCACGGGCCGGGCTCGGGCGGGCCAACTCTGTTATTTCTTTGGGCCGGGCCGGGCTTGGGCGGGCCGACGCTGTTATTTTTTTGGGCCGGGCCGGGCTTGGGCTGGCCGACACTGATTTCTCTTCAGGTCGGGCCGGGCTGGGGTCGATCAATTGCAATTCTTTAATAATTATTGACTTTCGTTAAACGGTAATTGGAATAAAGCCAAACGTTGAAGAAGTGTGTCCGTAAAAAATGTTACCAAGAATGCAATAGCTATTTACAGTTTGTGTTGCTTAGCGGCTCCACTTTCACTATAGAGGATTGCAGGCATTATGCGGTAAATTGAGCTCTACCTTGACCTTCACTGAACTCAGAATATAAAAAGAAGGGGTGGGAATGATTTGCCTGTCGCTAAACAATATTGCCATCTTCACTTTATGCTAAAAATCA
Source organism: Thermobia domestica (assembly GCF_964235325.1). Classification (NCBI taxonomy): domain Eukaryota; kingdom Metazoa; phylum Arthropoda; class Insecta; order Zygentoma; family Lepismatidae; genus Thermobia; species Thermobia domestica. Next base: position 139,043,037 of record NC_137454.1, on the reverse strand, counting down.
ATTACAGTAGAGCGTCGATTATCCGAAGTAATTGGGGGCCATGGGTGTTCGGAAAACTGGTTTGTTCGGATAATCGAACCGTACATGTTTATTTGCCAAAAAGAAGTACTGTACAGTAAATTTATTCTTAAAAACAGGCATCTCTTTAAGTATTACAAAGTAACGTACAAAGGCAACGCCTCATGAAGGCCCCATTAGAAGCAATGTTCCGCCAGCGGTGGCTCAGTGCGGCGACTACTGTGGGAAACTTGGTTTGGGAGTGAGGGGGATGATGGACGGTAGGGTGGGAGAGTAACAGGTGCGAGCGAGTACACAGTTCGGTCAAGCGGTCGTTCGGTTGACCGACGTTCGGATAATCGACGCTCTACTGTAAGTTAGATTTTTGTTACAGGGAATGGAGTTTTTGTTCTCTCGATGACAGGCAAAGTTCTAGGAGGCAATTCTACCATTCGGGAGGCAAGCGTCAGGTTGTGAACCAGAGTTTAGAAAATGTTTCTGAGGGTTAGGTCAAATTTAGTACTAAATTTTGAGAAAAATTCGGGCTCGAGCTAATTTTTTTAAAAAATTATCGGGCCGGGGTCGGGCCAAAACTTTTAAAATTTATCGGGCCCGGGCCGGGCTTGGGCCAAGAATTTTGAAAAACTTATCGGGCTGGGCCGGGCTCGGGCCGAAAATCTCCAAAACTTTTCAGGCCCTACGTTCGGGCTGGATTGGGCTCGGGCCAAAAAATTCGGCCCGTGCAGGTCTCTACTTTGTATATACTTAAACACAAACAAACTATTTGTTGAGCAAAACAATATATTCACATAATAAAGTACATACGTGTTAGAGTTTCGCCAACTAACACTTTGGCTTCATCAGACACTATGAGATACAGGAGAAATGTACACTCTTATATACAAACAACAGCTGAGACATCTTGCTTCTGATTGGCTCCTGGCAGCAGCCAATCCCCTTCAAGTATTCTGATTTGTATATTCTTATACTGATTCCTTCTATCTGTTGTAAATTACACACAATCAAAACAAGAGTGACGATCTTAGCACAACTAATCTAAATTGGCAATTAATTAACATAAATAATTATATGAATATATACAAATACACACACATATATAAACAGATAAACATACAATTTATAGAGGCAACACTGAGGACATGGCTCGTATATATATATATATATATATATATATATATATATATATATATATATATATATATATATATATATATATATATATATATATATATATATATATATATATACCGACAAAATGTAAGAGGTGATTCCTTACAAAAATTTAGAGAAAAAATCAAAAAGAGAAAAACTTTATGATTCGTCCAAAGTAGGTAAACGATAAGCCTTGATAGCAGTGAACACAGAATCCTTTGGCACGATGTTGGAAGTTTTAAGGAACGTCAGCAGAACGAATTCTCGTACTCCCAATACAAAAAACAATGGAGCTGCCGGTTCCCGACACTTCCGACTTCCCTCCGAAGCATTGGGTGTCCATTGTTGTCAAGGCTTAAGTTCTGCCTAATTTGGACCCTCCTTGAAATCAGGATATATTTGAAAACTCTATTGAGAGCATATCTCAGAATTTCATTCTGCAGGGAATATCCTGTATACCTACTGAAAATTGACCAAATATGCACTTTTGGATTGTGTATGCATGGCTTCCTTTACGCTGATAAGAACCACCATCCACAGCTTCTAGAATTCGAAATAGGGCCTGTTGAAATTTGGCTTTTTCGCGACTTTGGACAGCCCCAGCTCTGAAACTTTGCACTTTTCGCCATAGGTCCATATGAACTTTTTCTCTTATTTTGATGTGAGGAATCAGCTCTTACAGTTTGTCGGTATAGTTCATTAACACCTTGTATATATATATGTATGATTTACAATCTGGGAAAAACATGCTGTGAAGTAAGACATCCATCCCTAGAAGTACTAGTGGTTGGAGTAGAATAGGATGACTTAAAAGTATTCGAAAATGACAAGTACTGATGTCGAATTCATAGTTTCCTTGGTCACTGGTAAGGTGAAAATAAAAAGACATAAAGACAAGGGATGACATAAAGATAATCGACAACGACATATATTAGTGTCCAATCCAATAAAAGTAATTGGTAATTACTTTGGCAGATAAGTGCATTAGAATTAGAATCTAATAATGGGTGTAGTGAGTCCAGGTAATAGTGTAATATGATTATATTAAAGGTAATGAAATCGGCCACCGTCTATCAATTAAATCAGGAGATACTCGAGCAAAATCTTTCCTGATTCAAGGTATTAGCATATCCATTCAACATGGGCGCGTGTCAGCTATTATGGAAAGTTACCTACCGGTAAAGAGATAGAAGAGGTCTTTCTTCTGTGATTGCAGAACAGGGAGGTTTGAAGCATAAACAGACATCATTGGTGCAACAATTTATGTAACAACCGAGCAAAGAGTATGGACAGACAGCTCACAGTCCATACGTTTATATGAAAAATTACGGCAGAATGCTGTACAGTACATCAAGACAATGATATAACATGACCGGTTGGAGCCATTGAAAGCAGAATATTTAGTATTACCTGCCAAAGAGTATGGGAACAAAGGTGTGTATGCGAGCTGTGGTTTCTTGAAAAATATCTCCGATCTTGCTGAACGGGTAGCAATTCGAGGAGTCGTGTATGTTAGGAAGCTATCTGTGGCCAGCAAAACAAAACTAGTGGCACATAAAACAGACGAATAAGAAAGTAAAGAGATAGAGAAGAGTTTAAACGTTCTTGATGTTAGTAAAATTGTAAATAGATAGGAAATAAATATATAACATTCCTTTGTTCAATATTTTATTCTAATTTAATTCACTTAATAACGACAGAATAACATATAAATAATAATATTTATTTCTAATACAATATTCAGGCTGTGAAACGATTATAACGGAGTTCTTGATATACCTGAGGGGGTACGTGAAGGTAAGCAGAAAAGTAACAAATGGAATCGAAGATAATAATCAGGTTGGGCTAGACAGTACCATTTTAATCACTTTCTTTGATGTCCCCCCACCAAATTTTACATGCCAGAGACGCCAGTGGTACTGGCAGTTTCAGTATTCGTGAACAAAGGGTATGATAACCTACATAATACAGCCCCTGCACGTAGTCAGAAATATGTTTCGGGAGGATGTATCCTCCGGAACAAGCACGACAAAATCTTCTCGTAAGGAGATGAATATCAATAAGCCCTTGTGATCCATCAAGTATGTCAAGTACCCACATTGGTTGGATTTATGCAAATCGTGTGCACGTATAGGTCTACAGGATGGTCGTAATAAAATTACCTACTATGGTTGCAACATGATACAAGATCAGTAAAGAAATTATCAATAGTAAATCTTAATATTGCTACCAGAAATTAGTATAACGAATTTTCATTTCGATTTACGTAGTTTTATTCCAAATTTATGTGTCTATCCAGATCTTACTGTAAAGCAATTGTAGTATATGAATACACAACGACAACCGTGAAGTCAAATTCAACAGCAGCCACTTTTATTTAAAAGAAACACCTACTTTTTACTTACCAATGCTGTAGATTCAAGAAGTTTGAATTTATAATCTGCTCGTTACAATATCACTAACCATCGGCGCAAATCTGTTTTCAACATTGGGGGGGGACGGGTAAGACCGTTCCCATAAATATAAACGATGTTCAAAATATTTATAAAGTTGAAAAACAATGCTGTGAAAGATCAGGGGAGAAGAATGGGGCGTATTTAGGGGGCTATAATACTGTATTTGTCAAATTTCATTCCATGTAAGAACCGCGTCCTTTTGTTCTTTTTTTCATCCTTTCTACTTTTCTGTTTCTTTTTCTTGATGTAACTTTCTTTCATTTCGCTTATCATACTTTATCGACCGTTGTCAGTTGTGATTCAAGTCGGCCGTCATCAGTAACACCAAAACTAAGAGGAGTTGATAAGAGAAACTGGTGTTCCACACCAACTTGCGCGGATATCAACATGACAGGACTTTGGTTATTATAACAAAGGAAAAATTATATCGGTTAGTTATTTTTAAAAAGAAGGAAATGTTTGAATTAAAGAAAATTAAAACGGGGGAATAATTAGCCCGGGAAATTAGGAAGGCCAAGAGGATGCTTCCTTTTTCTTGTATGAATAGAATAAACGTTTAGATTCACTCCTAATATTTGTATCATATCATATAGGATTTCTCGGTCTGCAGTTCTTGCCATTATAACTTTAATTTATGCATAAATTACAAAATATTTAATTCTCAAACTCAGGTGGGCAATTGCCTACTTCCTTCCTTGTGTTGGGCATAGCCCCTCGAAACAAAATCCTAAATACGCCATTGGTTGTCTTCAACATTGGTAGGTGGGCAGATTTGAGGTTTATTCTAGAGAAGGGAGATGAAACTCATATTACGGTAGATGAATCTGATCAACTGTTTGAAGAGAAAACAGGCAAAATTACGTTGCCTACAAAATCCGAATGAAATAACTACACAAAATTTCATAGACATCAGGCGGGAAACTTCCAAAACTTTTAGAACAAAGAAACGCGATTTTTTGAAAGCTAAAATTAAGGAACTTGAAGATAATAGTAAAAATAAAAACATTCGGGACATGTATAAAGGGATCAACGAATTTAAGAAAGGCTATCAATCTCGTGCTTATATTAAAGGAAGCTGATGGAGCAGTTCTCACTGATACGGATAACATTTTAAATAGATGGAAAGATTTCTTTGATGATTTACTTAACACGCAGCCAAAAGCTAATGTGTGTGGTAAAAGGGAGATACACACCCCAGAACCATATTTTCCAGAATCCAACCGAACAGAAGTAGAAATCGCTATAAAGAAATTAAAGAAACACAAATCTCCGGGTGTAAACGAAATTCCGGCTGAGTTAATTTTAGCTGGAGGCAACAAATTGTGGAAAAGGATACACAAACTCATTTTCCTTATCTACAACGAGGAAGAATTGCCACAAGAGTGGAAAGAATCAATCATTGTTCCAATCCACAAGAAATGCGACAAAACTGACTGTAATAATTATCGAGGCATCTCTCTTCTGTCAACATCCTATAAAATTCTTTCAAACATTCTATTAGCAAGATTGACCCCATACGCAGATGAAATTATTGGAGATTATCAGTGTAGATTTAGACGAAATGGATCACTATCGACCAAATATTTACCATTAGCCAAATACTCGAACAGAAGAGGGAATACAGTAGCCCGGTACATCAACTATTTATTGATTTTAGAAAGGCTTACGACTCGGTTAGGAGAGAAATATTGTACAACGTTTTTACAGGATTTGGAATACCAAAAAAGATAATTAGATTAATTAAGGCATGTTTAAATGAATCCCAAAGTAACGCCCGAGTAGGAAAATTTTTGGCCACGAGCTTTCACGTCGAGAATGGGCTGAAACAAGGAGATGCGTTGTCGCCATTATTATTCAACTTTGCCCTGGAATATGTTATAAGGAAAATCAAAGATAGCAACCAGGGCCTAGAATTGAACGGTGTTCACCAGGTTATGCGTACGCTGATGATGTAAATTTAATAAGGGATGATATGAGAACAATAGAACGAAATACAGAAAAAACTAAATACATGGAAGTTCGTCGGGACCGTAACACGGCAAATTATGAGTGCGTTAAAATATTAAATAATGCTTTTGATAAAATGGATACTTTCAAAAATCTAGGATCAATATTAACAGACGAAAATCATATTCACGAAGAAAAAGTTAAATATCGACTAAAAATAGGGAGTTCGTGTTATTATTTAGTTCAAAATCTCTTGTCGTCGCGAATTCTGTCGAGGAATTTGAAGCTTAAAATATATAAAACGATAATCATGCCTGTTGTTCTGTATGGTTTCGAAACATGGTAGCTTACTCTGAGGGAAGAACATAGACTGAAAGTATTTGAGAACAAAATCCTCAGACGAATATTCGCATCCAAGAGGAACGGGAATGGGGAATGGCGAAAACTTCATAACGTGGAACCACATAAATTATATGGCTTACCAACATTGTTAGGGTCACCAAGTCGATGAGGGTTAGGTGGGCAGGACATATAGCCAGGATGGAAGAAAGTATGAACGCTTTCAAAGTGTTAGCGGTAAGACCAATCGGAAAACGACCATTAGGAAGACGTAGGCGCAGATGGGAAGACAATATTAAGATGGATCTCGCAAAAATAGGAATGCAAAGTAGAAACTGGATCCAGTTGGCTAAGGATAGAATTCAATGGAGAGCTTTTGTGAACTCGGCATTGAACCTTCGGGTTCCATAGGCCATAGAGTTGGCTTACGAAGCATGAGTACATGCCTAGGCTGAAACTACAAATAGATTAAATGCGCACTTACTGAAAAGATGGGTTCTACTGACATTGGGTAGTCTATATAGACCCTACTCTTCGTGTTCTAGGGCCTAGGAGAGAAGAGGAGATAAGATTTCACATCAGGTTACGTCACACACAGTCGCACAAGTTCATTTTCATTAAAAATGGAAAAAATGAAATGAAATGAAATCTTTGAGTTTTACGTCCCACGATTATGCCGGTTAGGCTAAAGGAGACGGTGATTATGAGAGATGAGTGAAATGGTGGAATGAAGAAAGTGGGAGGAAACGGGAGAACCCCGAGAAAACCCACGAGCACGGTGTTTGTCCACCACAAAGTTCACTTGGCGGGGGCTGGGATCGAACCCGGGACCCCAAGCACCAGAGGTGAACGCTCTACCACTGAGCCACCGCGCCCCCCAAAAATGGAAAAAACAAGAGAAACCAATTTCATCTCACTTTCCTTTGTGGCAGTCGAACACAAATCATCGCACTTTTCCGCAAAAGCACTTTTTAAGTCAGATTATTGGGGGGAGAGTCCCTCCCCAGGTCCAAGATTGGGGGACATGTCCCCCTCGTCCCCTCCGGGATTTGCGCCAGTGGCACTAACCTCCGTTCCCAGGTAATTTTCGAAACGACACGATAAGATCACTACTTTACACTACTAGGGACTGAGTAACTGACCGCGGCTCGACTTCTTGGCTTATAAAATTGGCAACTACTGAAAGATGAAAGCAAACATTAGTGAGTGACTCAACAATACCAAAACCACGGGATCTTTTGCAGAGGCGACGGCGCGGCGCGACGCCGTGATATTATAAATCATAAAACTATTTCAGACCTCTTTCTGTTGGATTTCAAATTATTTTTCCTAGGCCAAGAAACTAAACTCTCAAAAATTTTATTGTCAGACCACTATACTTTCGGCTACCTTTTATATTCCACGATAGGAAGTGTGTTAAGTTTGCTTCCACCGACATGGCCCACTCTTACTTTATAAAAGACATGAGTCACAACAAAATTTTAACGAGACTCTCAGAGAGCTTGATGTATGCAGATTGCAGCCGTGACTGTTCATAAGAATATTAGTTGTCGCACACGTTTTGCACATTTTTCTCTTCCTCCTGACCACCTCTCTTTATTAAAATTATTATTTGGTCCCTGTCTGGGCGGCGATCGCCACCTAGCCACCTGGGCCAGTCCGGGCCTGATTGTATATAAGAAATTTAATAAAATATTTAATTTTACATTCCTTCTTCACTTTTGTTTTTCTTGGAATACTCCCACTTTTATTCCCTCACATTAATCCCCTTAATCATTAATGGATCAGCTTCTGGGCCACTGCGGAGGTTGCGTAGTAAGAGGGGGGTCATCACGCCGCGCACTGCCCCATAAGGATCCATACGCTTGCAGATCTTTTGCAAACAAATCTACTAAACAAAAACAGCTTTTCCAAAACATAACGTTTTGGAACTGGAACTTCTCCACCGTCCCTCCCCCTGTAGTATTGGTTGACACAGTTCTCAGCTAAAGGGGAATAGTCTGTTCCTTTGTGACAATGTTGCTACCGTGTCAACCAAGTAAGATCAAGGCAGCTAAGGAGATACTAAAGGCGACCCCGTGAAGAGTGAAGACAAATTGAGGGTGTCGATATTTAATACACTCGTATCTGAAGGAGTAGAAATTTGGCAGCATTGATACAATGTTTTCCTTTTCATGTGTTTATGGGTGAATGAGAAAATTGGAAGGCAATTTTTAGGAAAAGAGCGTTATTTGGGGAAGGGGTGAGATTTTAAAGCGGGTAGCGGACTTTGTAGTGTTGTATGTTTGTGTGTGTATGTGTGCCGGTCTTTGAGGTTCATTGGAATATTGTTGCTGTAATTGCATAATTACGCGTCTGTCCCTGATATACGTGAACTATTCTAGCAATGAATTCTGTAACGTCTCTGAGAATTAGCCGTTTTCGAAAAGAACTTCAGAAGCAAACCTACTTGTGAAAGACATCGGAAGACCGATTCCGACTCTCAATATAACGCAAGTAATTAGAACTAAGAAACGAACATTTACAAGGAAATTTAATCTCAACTTATACGAACATTATAAGTGGTTATATGTGAATGTAAAATTAAAAATGCTTTGTTTTGTTTTCCCTGTTTGTTGTTCGGGGTGGGGAAGATGCATGGAGTAAAAAAAGGTTCGGATATCCAGCATCTGCACGACAAAATAAATAAATAAAAAACATGAAAATTCGTCAGCTCCTATAAGACACGTTCTAATCTCACTGTGTTGGAAAGTGTGAATATTGCTGCTCAACTAGATGCTGGTTATGTACGGTCCATTGAGAGTTGAGTTGATTTTGAGTTTAACGTCCCTTTCAGCAACGAGGCTATACAAGACGTGGACCTACTGATTAACGTGGAATCCGAACCACATGAGCTCCCGCCGGGAATCAAACCCGGGTCTCCCACGCTAAAGGCCGGTCCATTGAGAATCACAATCAAAAAGTGACGCAAACAGATACGTACGTGCTCAATATAATCATCAAATGCATTTGGTTTCGTGGCACCTTCGAACTGGCTTCAAGAGGACATGATGAAAAACAGACTCTTCTTCAAATCGAGGCGTATTTCGAAGATTAATTAATTTCGGTGCAGAACTTGACAGCGCTCTCAAGAGTCATTTAGAAAGCACAACAATTTTCAACAGTACGTCAAAAATCATGCAAAATGAGCTTTTCCATTGCATGCTTGAAGCATGCCATGAAGAAATCGCTGTTATTATTTATACCAGTGGAGGAGCCAGGGGGCGATTGCCCCCCACAGAAGAGGAAACTTTTCTTTTATTTTATATATAAATAAAACCAATCTCAGAGTTTGGAGCTTTTAAAAGTAGCTCTAAGTTGCAGTATTACAACCCACCGCCCTCCCTAGAAGTCGTGCTGGATCCGCCCTGATTTATATTATTATTATTATTATTATTATTATTATTATTATTATTATTATTATTATTATTATTATTTACAATAATAATAATAAAAATAATAATGAAAAAGGAGAGGTCATCCATTCTGCACCACTTAAAATTCAAAGCACGAGCCGCCACTGATACTGACCATGCATTTATCAGGAAATGCATGAAAGTAGCTGAAAATATGAAATCTAGAACAACTGCTGGAAATAAGTTTCTAAATGATTGCCTCTACTGAGAGACCTCCAATTCTCCTCATTCCAATATCATTTTATTTCTGGAGAAGAGAAGATCTTTCTTGTCACACTGAGTATGTATTGAAATTGAAACATTTGAAAAAGTTTCAACCTGGCCATGATTCGAACCCGCGTCCGCCAAACAGAAGTTCAATACTCTAACCACTAACCTACCTCGTCACTTTACCTATTATTTAAACTTTTAGCTAGTTAAAATCGTCTTATACAAATACTATAATAAGAGGACGTTCCTTATGAGTGTCACAATGACTTACTCGAGATTTCCTTCTTTAACTCAAAAACAAGTTATATAGACCTTCGTCAATGAGCAAAATATCACGAAACGTTCTTCAACTTGAGACTACCTCATCGTTTTTAACTGCTCCCGATTTACATTACTACTATTCTTTTTCATCGTAACTTTTAATTTCCAAAGAGGAAAAGCCGGCAGCATTTACGCCGATCCCAAGAGTTTCAGTATTCGCGCGCTACCCTAGCCAGCTTTTTGAAGTTGGTCATGTAAAATGTTCAGAAAAATTTGAGCAAGAGAACATAACCTAACCAAACCCTGCGGGGCTTCTAACCCGCTCCTACTACTATTACTACTACTGCTACTACTACTACTATTACTTTTATTATTATTATTATTATTATTATTATTATTATTATTATTATTATTATTATTTTACTATGGATCCGCATAGTAAAACTGCAAGCTTATTTTAATGAAAAAAGTGTTATGAAAATTTAAAAAAAAATCCTTGGGCAGGGTTCGAACCAACGCCAAAAACTATTTTCATTACTATTTCCGCTATATGTAGGTCATGAATCTTGATGTCCTATCTGTATCGGCCAATAAGATTAGAGGATATTTGAAATTCTTGGAATCCGCGAAAATGCAAGCCGACAGACAGGCACGTAGCCAGGATTTCGTAATAGCGTGGATCCGTGATGAAATATTGAGGTTATCACACCAGGGGCTGGATAATTCTAAACTATTATACTGGTAAAATATTTTGGTTCGTGTAGCCAGGATTTTGTAATGAGGGGGCGTGATATGAAATATTGTGGTTACCCACAAAAGGCTAGATCAATCTAAACTATTTTACTGACAAAATACCCATATTGGTTTGTTAGGACAATAAAATGAGGATATGGTAGTAAGTATTTTAGTAACAAACTATGAAGAAATCTCGAGAAATTGATATAAAAAATTGAAAAAGATATAGTCTTCCGAAGTCTTTCGAACTCGGTTCTTCTTGCCTTTTCTTCCTTTTTTGTCTTCGTTTAATGCCGTTAAGGATAGCAATGAGATCTCCTTCGGCAGTGAAAACATCCTGTCGCGAAATGGATTAATGTTGCGGCGAAATTGAAAATTTCTTTAACAAGTGTCACTGGAACCTATATTGCCAGGCTCATATTATTGGGGATTATTGGTATTTCTTAAGTTCTACCTGAGACTCTATCTAATCGTCATTTGTAGTCCATATGATTAGCATGGAGCTAGATGCAATTCAGAATGCTCCGTTACAATAATATCCATTTTTAACTTGACTCACCCGTTTCCCCCACACAAGGCTCCTCATAAGAAAGAGTAACCAAACGCTTGCTGTAGCTTTATATTTTTAACACTGGTTCTTCTTTTTCTCGTTTCTTTTTGTTTCATCTGTCCTTAATGTTTTTTTTCAGTTCTGGTCTTGAAGGGAGAGGGGGTACGGACCCCTGGACCCACCCCTTGGCTACGTGCCTGCGGCAGACATTATATTCGCATTCTTTGAATTGCATCAACACGAGTAGAAAAAGAAAGTTCTATTTTTATGTTCCCTAACTACTAGTTTATTGTTTTATCTTTGTATGAGGAATTTGTGGTAGATTGGCAAATTATGAAACTCGTATGGCAGAGACACGGGTTCGAATCCCGTCGTGTCAGCGCCGTAACTTAGATTTTTCTGGGGAGGGGGCAAACATTAATACATGTATTTGCGCCCCCTAGAAAAAGTCATTTTCCTAATTTCTGGGCCCCCTCTTTCCACCCTACTCTTATTCTTTATGGGTCCCCGGAGGTCTAGGGGTCGTTACTTATGCCTGTGGACTCGTTCCATACACGACAAATTAATTAAGGGGATAATACTGACATATCTGACAATAATATACGAATATATATTATTTCTAGGGTCCCTATAGAATACATTTTTTACTGAAATAGGCCCACGACTTATTTTTGTTTTATTTACCTTTTGTGTGCTGTTCTGTTTATGTAATGTAGTGAACCTGTTTGATGCTTCACTTATAATTGCATGTTCGTATCGTATATGGAGTAAGAAATTTTATCTTAAAATGGGCACGCTTCGAACGGCTTGGAGCTTCCCGGGGGGACAGTGGCGATTTCAAGTTACGGCCCTGCGTCGTGGCAATCATTTTTTTCTTAATTGGAAGGTATCGTTTATGTAATTGATTTTGTATTTCTTTATTATTATTATTATTATTATTATTATTATTATTATTATTATTATTATTATTATTATTATTATTATTATTATTATTATAGCAAAGTCGAGACTTGGCTACATATTTTATATTTTTTGAATTTTCTGATTGGATTTCAAGTCTTTTTGTTGAATAATCAACACTCCACTTTAGGGGGTTTGGGGGAGGGAAATATTATCCTGTTGCTTTTCATTTGTTTACTTACATGCTACACCAAGCCTGAATACTACATATCGCCTTTCTATATCTACGGGAAGTACCTTAAAGGTTTTGATGATCATAAGAGAGTAAGTGAAGAGATCAATGAATTTTGCGTATTAACAATATTTAAAATATCAGATTGTGGGAAAAAAATCATGACGCATTTCGGTAAAATATGACAAATGATCTTTGTGGATATACTAGAGTTATTCGGATAATGCAATAGTTATGTCATGAATAGCTAAGATCTTGAGCGTTTTGAGTATTATTGCTCTTTGTTTGGTTTGGTTTTACAGATTTGATCAGAGATGGTGTGGGTCATTGAAAACTTTACACACGACCCACTGACCCACCACCCACCGTGACCCACTCTGACCCATGATCCACCACCCACCGTGGACCACTCTGACCCACTACCCACACCATGACCTGCCACTCACCATGAACCATTGACCTACGAGAACACATCGTCATTAACTTTGACACATGATCCATGGCCTCTTCTCTACCGATTAAAAAGTTTATACTTGTAATAAAACTAGGTTGTCAAATTCAAACTAATCGGGGTTTGAATTTCTACGGTCAATTACTCAAGTACCGTTCTGTTCCAATAACGATGAATCTGACCTTTACGATACAAAATGGTAAAGTGTTTGTCATGGGCAAAACTACGATGAATTCCAATTAAATTATCATGGTCTAATTATTTTCTTGTTGAATTATCGATACTTTTCAGTGGAAAAACGAATGAAATTTGAAAGTCCCAAACCAAGATAAGTAGACCAATATACAGAAGCTAACATCACAAATTTATGTCTATTTTTCTCACAACTTTATGAGTTAATTGCCCTGTGCTCTAAGCGCTCCATATAATAAACAAGCTTCAGCAATTATTATAAAGCGGATGCTAAGTATATATGGATATATGATGCGAAGCACTGTATTTTTTGTTGAGTTGAGTTGAGTTGAGTAGATTTTGAGTTTAACGTCCCTTTTAGCAGCGAGGCTATATGAGAAGTGGACCTACCCCATGCCGTAAACGTCGCCAACACCTAGTGGCCCACTTGCGGGTAAACGTCGATCGTCAATATAGCGACGAGTCGAAGGATTGCCGCTAGTGACCCACTGGCGGCAGGGTTTCGTCGAGTCGAAACAGATATCTCGTGTCGGGGTGTTGAAGTTACCACTGCATAGCAGCGATGACTTCGGTTTGGTCAGCGCTTCTTTGATTCGTCGCGGAGAATCGCGAAGGGACCAACACGAACTATCGCCAATCATATGCATGCGGTTATTATCATATATTATTTTTTCCTGGCGAATTGTTCCTAAAGTGAGCTCCGGGGTGCAAGAATAACCTTTGCCTCAACATGATGAAGTGAAAAATCTTGAGATAAGTGCGATAATTGTATGAATTTAGGTGGCAAATGTCGTCGATCATTAGAAAGTGAGTATGGGAGAACTATGAAATAAAGTAAATAGACACGCGTCATTTTATTATAAAATTACATAGCGAACACATTTTATTTTATCCCAAACAGTTATCGTCTCATATATACGGTTAAAGGAGCAATCTGATTGACCAAATTAGAAAGATCTCAACGGTTTATTCCTTTACAAGCGACATTTTCTTCATCGCCTCCGTGGTGAAGTCGGAAGAACAGCCGCCCAGTAATATTAAGGTTCGTGGTTCGAACCCTCTGCGGGGCAATTTTTTGGTACCTTTTTTAGTGTTTTTAGACTAACCTTAATGTAAAAAACATGACACATATAGGCGATTTAACATATTTTGGGGAAGTAATTTTGTGGTTCATTTGCGTTTTGTCGCGTGTCTGCAAATGGTGGGCCGCTGGTGGTATAATTTTCAAAACGGAAGAGGGGCCACCGCGGATCGTCGCCGCGGAGTCGCCAATTTTTGTCGAGATGTCGCTAGTTGCCCATCGGGGGTCCACTGACGCTTACGGCATGAAGTACAGATTAACGTGAATCCAAACAACATGAGCTCCCGCCGGGAATCGAACTCGGTCGATCGTTTTCGATTATTTTTACAAACTAACCCACTATATATTTACCATTTGTAGAAAGGGCACCCCTCCCCATAAAGGAGAATGTTAAAAATACTAGGGGACGTTCTGTTCATTTTCATTAAATAAAGAGTTAATATACTGAATTTCAGCTAAGTAAGTTTAACGGCTTGTGAGATACTCAATTTTTTTCGCAAATATTCGGATACCTACTGTCCCTTAGGATATCATTATAATGAACGCAATATGATGACATCACAGCTTGGATTAAGGCCTAACTATATACCCAAATCCATTTTATTTGACTGCAATTTGGCCGTGATGATTAGGCACACATAGTTACATTAATTTTTTATATAATAATTGATATATTATAATGATTCAAAAATGTATTGTTTCCAGTAGTTAGCTCCTCTAAAACTCACAGGCTGTGTGTCTCGGAAGCCAAGTAGTAGTATACGTCCTATTGCTATTATTACAATTGAAAATATCAATATTCAAAAATGCCTCAAGTTCTTAATTCACTTACAAGGAGAAGGCATACTTTGGTAAGTGAACTTCGGGGCCATTTTTTGCGAGGTGGTAGTGCACATTTAAAGAATTAATATTACACACTGGGAGAGCGCAATGGGCAAAAATAACGGAGAAAAACCGTCTTAAAGATTTCTACTGGCCACATATATCGTACGACGCGCAAACATATCAAGTGTCGGCGTGGCAGAGTGAGAAGAATCAGCGACCCAAGTGCAAAGGGTCCAAGGTTCAATTCTCGTTCGAATCAAATTTATTTTCTTGTTTTTTGCTTCAACCAATAAAGTAGGCATTTGTAACTATAAGTAAAATATTAATTCACCATATGTTTATAATCAATAAAACCATATAAATTTTCAATCACTTGTAAAATCTTTCAATGTTCCATGTTAACTAGGAACAAAATTTAATCTCTTCCGTAAATATTATTGTTACTGCAGTCGTTGTGTAAAAATGTTCTTGAAACTTTGTGTCTACATTTGTTGACAGTGTGAGAATTACAAGGGGAATGAGGAGGAAATCTGCTTTCGTTATAGCAACATCCAGTATTCGCAAAGAGGATTTCCCCCCTCAACTCCTTTGTAAATAGCACACTGTCAACAGATGTAGACACGAAGCGTCAAGAACATTTATTACACAACGACTGTCGTCAAGGCCCGTTCCCCCAAGCTCATGTGGGCCCCATGCATTTTTATGAATATATATTTTCATATGTATTTTTTATTGTTACATGTATTGTTGTATGTATTTTTTATGAATGGGCCCTCCAAATTCACAGAGAAATCGGCGCCGTTGACTGTCGTATCCGTAATACAACTTGTGATATCAGTATATTTACCGAATAGATTAAATTTTCTTGCTAGTTTATATGGAACATTGAAAGATTTTACAAATGATTTTAAAATTTCTATTCTTTTATTCATTATAAACATATGGTGAATTAATATTTTATTTAAAGTTACAGATGGTTACTTTATTACTTGAAACAAAAAAGAAAACAAGGATTGACTCGAACCCGGTGTCCTTTGCATATGAGTTTTATACTTTGCTCACTCTGCCACGCCATCACTTGATAAATTTGAACGTCGAACAGTATATGTGGCGAGTAGAAATCTTTTGAAGACGGTTTTTCTCCCTTACTTTTGCCCATTGCGCTCTTCCAGTTTGTAATATTAACTCTTTAAATATGCACTACCTCCTCGCAAAATATGGCCCCGAAGTTCACTTACCAAAGTCTGCCTTCTCCTTGTTAGAGATACTGATCTCAGGTAAGTAAACAGAAATAAATTAAAAGGGGAAATGGAGGCCTTGAAAGTAAAACGTAGAAAAAATGACCAATGTTCAGAAGCATATTTTTAAATCACGCTCGACCCTAATCATAGGAGGTAAATACGCGGTTCTGGTAACTTGGATTTATCCGTTTCTCGCCACGTAACAGAAATATAGCAAAAATGAAGTGTCTGTTACCGGCAGTCTTCGTGGCCGAAAATACTAGCGCAATTAAAATTGCTTTTGGTATGGGTTCAAACCAGGGCCAAGGAAAGTTTTTTATTTTCACAATTTTCAAAACTTTTTTCATTAAAATAAGATGAAAATAATACTCAAAAATGATTACGTTACGTGTGCAATTTTGCTATACGAATCCACAGTATAAGTGGTAGTAGCGATAGGAGGAGAAGGAGGACCGGGTTAGAAGCCCCGCAGGGTTCGTTTTGTTAAACCTTGACTGCCGCGATATAAATTTAACCTCAACTGCTTCTTCAAGTTTCTTCTTCAATTCCAACAAAGTGACAATGTTCTTACTATAAAACACAATACAGACACCAGAAGGTTTCGACAATCGTAAGCTGCAACCAATCAAAAACCTGTTTTTAGTTTCTATGGCTAGGGTCGAGGGTGAATAAAATATGCTGTTTAGAAGTTTAGAAGATGCTGTCTACAATGCAGTGAGCAGAGTGGGTTGGTGGGTCATAGTGGGTCATAGTGAGTGGTGGATCGCAGTGGGTCACATGCTTTTGTCCTACTACCCACTCACGCACTCAGAAAATTCGATCCATTTGACCCACTGACACAGTCCAACTCTGGATTTGACACCACATAGAAGATGGAAGACCAAAAATTGCATGTTCACCATATTTGATTGTTTTACTTCAGGCAAGGGAAGAACCCGCGAATAGTGTTCGTGATTTTTACTGTCCTCAATGTTTCTGTGTTTTTATCCCTGGTCTTAAAGAGTTAGTGGGAAAACTGTAAAAGTGAGTAAAACGCGTAAAATAGGAAACAAGGTACTGAGGAAGGTTCATTAAATTAGTTAACTTTAAAAATATAATCCAGAGCCCTGAAACACCAGATTCCAATCATTATGAGTATCTGTCCAATGCCGTGCCGTGAAAAATCAGGACCCGAGGCGAGAGCATATGACAGCACCTCCGTGCATATGAGTTGTCAAATTAAAGTTGACTTCTCTGGACTATTCTTTCTGCACAATACTTTACTAGTTTATCATGACTGAAATCAGAAAGTTTCAGCATTATTACACTGAAATCGTAAAGTGTGTAATTACTAAATTTACTGCAGCTCCATTTTCCTTTTCCCAGAACAGTGATGTCTTAGAGTAGTGGCTTAAGCGTTAGTTTCGTAATGTTGGGGACGCGAGTTGGATTCCGGCTGTGGCAATTCAGTAATTTTTTATAATCTAGAAATCTAGTATACCAACATGAAAATCATTTCAATTTCTTCGAGTCTAACAAGGAGAAGGCAGACTTTAGTAAGTGAACTTCGGGGCCATATTTTGCGAGGAGGTAGTGCATATTTAAAGAGTTAATATTACAAACTGGAAGAGCGCAATGGGCAAAAGTAAGGGAGAAACACCGTCTTCAAAAGGTTTCTACTCGCCACATATACTGTTCGACGTTCAAATTTATCAAGTGATGGCGTGGCAGAGTGAATAAAGTGTACAGCCCATATGCAAAGGTTCCCGGGTTCGATTCCCGTTCGAGTCAATCCTTGTTTCCTTTTTTGCTTCAACAAACAAAGTAACCATTTGTAACTATAAATAAAATATTAATTCACCATATGTTTATAATGAATAAAACAATAGAAATTTAAAATCAGTTGTAAATATCTTTCAATGTTCCATGTAACCTAGCAAGAAACATTAATCTATTCCGTAAATATACTGATATCACGAGTTATATTATGGCTATGACAGTCAACGGCGCCGATTTCTATATAAATTTGGGGGACGGGCCGATTTCTATATAATAATATATAATAAAATACACATTCATAAAAATACATGGGGCCCAAATGAGCTTGGGGGAACGGGCCTTGACGACAGTCGTTGTGTAATAAATGTTCTTGACGCTTCGTGTCTACATCTGTTGACAGTGTGTGATTTACAAAGGAGTTGACGGGGAAATTCCCTTTGCGAATACTGGATGTTGCTATAACGAAAGCAGATTTTCCCCTTATTCCCCTTGTAATTCTCACACTGTCAACAAATGTAGACACGAAGCTTCAAGAACATTTTTACACAACAACTGCAGTAACAATAATGTTTACGGAAGAGATTAAATTTTGTTCCTAGTTAACATGGAACATCAAAAGAATTTACAAGTGATTGAAAATTTATATGGTTTTATTGATTATAAACATATGGTGAATTAATATTTTACTTATAGTTATAAATGACTACTTTATTGGTTGAAGCAAAGAACAAGAAAAAAGTTTCCTTCGAATGAGAATCGAACCTGGGACGCATTGCATTTGAGTTGCTGATTCTTCTCACTCTGCCACGCCGACACTTGATAAGTTTGCGCGTCGTACGATATATGCATCGAGTATAAAACTTTAAGACGGTTTTTCTCCGTCGTTTTTGTCCACTGCGCTCTCCCAGTGCGTAATATTAATTCTTTAAATGTGCACTACCACCTCGCAAAAAATGGCCCTGAAGTTCACCTACCAAAGTGTGCCTTCTCCTTGTAAGAGTTGAGACGACCTCCTTCACAGGTGAAATGCCAACAGCACAAAATTACGTCATCCGTATAAATTTCATTCGTAACCGTCTGAAAAGTAACGTGTTTACACAAGAATTGATGAATACATAAGGGCTAAACATGTCCTTACTGCTGTAATATGGGCCAAAAATGAGTTTCAAGGAATTGTTCGTAGCTGTGCACAAATTGCAAATAGTGATCGAACTTGCAACGATAGTCACGGGAATGATCATATTTAAGATGTTACCTCCCCTTTGTACCCACAAGAAGGGCGAAACATTATGCAGTACTCTTATCACCTAACAAATATTTATATTCCATTTCTTGTTGTCATAAAATGTAAATCTGTAAATCCATAAACGCAATAATATTATTGCGTTCACGTGTAAACCTAAGAAGCATCTGATATACTGTATATCTTTTCTGTTCCTATGAATACCTTCGACTATGTTACTGTTTCTTTCCTTCTGTGGTAATAATAATAATAATAATAATAATAATAATAATAATAATAATAATAATAATAATAATAATAATAATAATAATAATAATAATAATAATAATAAATAACATAATTATAACACCAATTGCATAAACATTATCTTCCCATTCAGAAAAATTAATAATTGCCACGACGGGATTTGAACCCAGGAAGCTGCAATGAGAGTTTCCTGCTTTCACATTTTTTTTTAAACAAATTGCCCCAACCGGAGTATTGCTCGCCACTGGAATCTCATATCCTTTCGATATATTTCAAACACTACAAAAACACGAACACAGAAATACTGAGGACAGTATTTCCTCAGTATTCCGACCTTGCTCTTCAGAGGAATTCGAACCCCTAGTGGATTGCGCCTCATGATCATGTGGCCTTATTTGCCACAAATTCCTCATATGAACATAAGAAAATAAACTAATAGTTATGGATCATAAACATAGAACTGTCTATTTCTACACGTGTTGATACAATTTAAAGAATGTGAAAATAATTTCTGTCGTCTTTTCTTCTTTGGAAATTAGAAGTTATGGTAAAGACGAAATGTAATGTAAATCAGGACCTTCCCTGCAACCGATGACCTGCGCCGTAACTTAGATTTTTTCTTTGGTGGCAAGCATTAATAACCTTATTTGGCACCCTAAAAAAAGCTGTTCTTCTAATTCTGGATCCCCTCTTTCCAACTTTCTCTTACTCTTTATGGGCGTTCCCAAGCCTGTGGACACTCCCGCACGGGAAGGTCTGCGGTTCTGTTAGTTACTCCCTGGGCCCATTCCATACATGACAAAATTATTAAGGGGACAATATTGATACATCTCAAAGCCATACGAATAAATATTATTTCTAGAGACCCTAATAGTAGACATTTTTTACCGAAATGGGTCCAAGACTCATTTTTGTTCTATTTACTTTTTGTGTGCTATTTTGTTTATGTAATGTAGCGACCCTATTTGATGCTTCATTTCTAATTTCATGTTCGTATCGTATATGGAGTAAGAAAATTTTGTCTGAAAATAGGCCCCCTCGAACAGCGGAGAGCTTCTCTGGGGGGCAGTTACCCCCCGCAAGTTATGGCTCTGCCGATGGCGTAGCCTCAACTTGAAGAACGTTTCGTGATATTTTCCTCATTGAGGAACGTCTATGTAACTTGTTTTTGAGTTAAACAATGAAATCTCGAGTAAGTCATTAACACTCACACAAGTTGCTTATATTTTCTTGTTTATATTTTAATTTATATTTTGATTATATTTGTTTGTTTTTGTTATATTTGAGTATCTTGTTTATATTTTTCCATGAAACGACTTTAACTAAGTATTAGTTTGGGCGCAAGTTTAAATGGCGCGGTAGGTGAGTCGATAGCGCATTGAACTTCTATTTGGTGGACCCGGGTTCGAATCCCGATCAGGTTGAAACTTTTTCAAGTGTTTCTGTTTCATTTTCAATGCAATGCACTCAGTGTGACAAGTAAGACCTTCTCTCCTCCAGAAAGAAAAAGATGTTGGAATGAGGAGAATTGGAGAAGGTCTCTCAATGGAGGCAATCATTTACAAAGTTATTTCCAGCAGTTGTTCTAGATTTGATATTTTCAACTACTTTCAAGCATTTTCTGATTCATATGTGACTTGCCAACGATGTCCAACCAACAACCAATGATGTCATACAGACTTGACTCAGTGCTGCCAACTCCTGTCAATGCCGAGAAAAGTTACATGTAAGTTGGGTTGCATCTGTCAGGCGTTCTCACAACTGCAAAAGACCTGGACCCCAAGTAATTGAATTAGACCACTTAGGGGAGATACTTTTGTGGCCGAGTGTACATAAGGCATTGCGTTGATCCCAAATCCAACCAAAACAGAAAAGTTTTACATTCTGTATGTCACCCATTCATTCCCAAACCCTTGATGTGTTATTACTAAACTAAATAATTTATTGTTCACAAACTCCGGGGTGCTGTATCTCAGTGTGTGGGGTTGCCCCAAACAATCTTTTCATAAGTCCAGGGTCCAACCAACACTTTTTACTGTAAAAACACAAAACAGTTTGTGCTAAACAACAAGATCATGTATTTTCTCGTAGTACTTCCGTTTCCTCCCCCTTTTCTTATTCCATTATTTTTTCAAAGACCGTACATTGAAAAAGTGTAGGTGGCGTACTTAAAAACGTAGGTTACGTTCGTAATTCCTGTAGTTTCTGGACTTAACGTACAACCGTATATAACACCCTGCAGCAAACGTATAGTTGAAAAAGTATGTATTATACGTACTGTCTGCATAAGTGCAATGACGTCATTGGTGTGACGTCATCTGCAGTAACAAGTATTTACGGAGGTAACATCTAGTTTTGTGACGTCAGGACCGTATGTAGCATGTGGGTTAATAATAATGACACACACTGACTATCAGGACGGATCATAATTTCAAGAAGTATGCAATATACGTTCTGTACGTATGTTTCTTGCGTTCAAGCCCGAGACAGCATCTATATTGTGCTTATGCCCCGTACGTATGACTAGATACAGTATACGTATTGTACGTGTGTATTATACAGATTTTCCTTGTGTCGCACACAGCTTGTCCAAATACAGCATACAGAATGCACCATACAGAGTGTACTTATGTAGCTTACAGACTGTCCGCATGCAGCAAATAGATTATACGTATGTCGCGTACTGGTTGACTTCATGTAATGTATGGATTGGATGTATGTAGCTTATAAGTCGCTTGTATGAAGTATACGGATTTTACGTATGTCGCATACGTATTGCCCTTTTGTAATATACGGATTGAACGTATGCAGTATATAGATTGTACGTATGTTTCTTCCGTTCAACCCCGAGACAGCATCTATATTGAACTTATGCCCCGTACGTATGACTAGATACAGTATACGTATTGTACGTATGTATTATACAGATTTTCCTTGTGTCGCACACAGCTTGACCAAATACAGCATACAGAATATCCGTATACACCATACAGAGTGCACATATGCAGCTTACAGACTGTCCGCATGCAGTATATAGATTATACGTATGTCGCGTACAGGTTGGCTATATGTAATGTATGGATTGGATGTATGTAGCTTATAGGTTGTCCACATGAAATATACGGATTTTACCTGGATCGCATACGCATTTCGTTGTTGTAACATATTGATTGGACATATGCAGGATCTGGATTGTACATATAGGGCACCATTATTGAAGTGCTGCAACATACTGCAAAATGCATGATGCATTCTTGCTGTAATGTCACATACTGTTTTACTCTGTATGAAAATAAAAATAGCTTAAAATATAGTTGATCTCTTTTGTGCCAACAATAATAACATTAACAATCGTACACATTTCAAAACCTAGTTTGGAGCAGTGAAACTGTCCAGAGAAGTGTATTTACCTATAGGGTGTCCTATAAGTATGGACTTCCTGCTAATTCGTTGGAAAGCTACTGCAAAGCCAAGTGTTGAAAAGTGACACAAGCGTTAATTTTAAAATTATTGACACAAAGAAGGCTAACTATATATTAAACTATTTTCGTTTTCATACAGAGTAAATTAATATGTGACAATATTACTGTAAGAATTTATCATACGTTTTGCAAGAAGTTAGCTGCAGCACTTCAATAATAATGCAAAATGCACAACTATGTACAATTCTATATTCAAACTCAAACAAGATTTGCGTACAATCATTTATTAAGCTGTTATCATCCATTGCTTGTACCATATAAATACAACTTTACCTCATTCTTTTCCTTAATAATATCCTCTTCCAAAATGCAGAAGTTGTTACCACAAGAGGCCTGAATAGGATTTTCCAGAAATAACTTCTCTGTACATTTTAATTAACAGATAAGTTATTTTTTAAATGTCGATATAATTAAAAATATGGTGTTAGCCAAAAACGTGTTCCCTCACAAGATGATTCCTACACAGTGCTCGCTATTAAAAATGCAAAACCAAGAAGGAGACAAGGTAGCTGCGCCAAAGTTCTCAGGCCGATACCTAATAGTAAGTATAGAATAAGCTTAAACTTACCGCTCTATTCGCTGTATGGCAAATGGTGACAGCGGAACAGAACTGTCGATAGTCAGTAGCCTGGTGCCCAACATTGACATCCAGAAAGAATATAACACAGAGAGGCATCGAGAGTGGTATGGTATGGGAAGCCATGCGTCTTCGATCCAATGCCACAGCTCATGAACTGTAGCTGGCGGTATGAGAGGCGTTGTGCAGCCATCGACCAAACATATTTATTCTTCCCTGCTCTACACATTCTGCAAATTTGGACTTTCCTGGATGTCTCCTTCTTAGTGCAGCATTTTAAGCAACAGTTTCAAATATTACTTAAAGGAAGAGCGGTGATTCTCAGAATTACTCGCAATTTTTAAGTTTACAAATATATATATATATATATATATATATATATATATATATATATATATATATATATATATATATATATACTATAATTTAAAACGGTTATATCAAACTGCAATTCAGAGTACGAAATAAAGTATAGCTAACGGAGCACTGATTTTAGCCAGATAATTACTAGTAAACTCAACCACACTCAGTACCGTTAGTTGCTTGGTATTGTCTATGAGGCAGAGAGGGGACGCGGCAGAAGTCTTAAACGGCAGAAGTCCTAAACGGCATTAGACCTAAAATGCACAAGTCCTAAAAATTATTTCGCGGCACAAGTCCTAAATGGCAGAAGTCCTAAAAGGCACAAGTCCTAAAAGGCACAAGTCCTAAACGGCAGAAGTCCTAAAAATCATACCGAGGCAGAAGTCCTAAACGGTAGAAGTCCTAAACTGCAGAAGTCCTAAAAATCTCTTGTGGCGCTACCATCGCGTCCGTAAGAAGAATAGTGTCAATCTGTTAGTCAAAGTTTTAGATATACTGTTTCATATTACAGAGCCTTAGTTCTTACAAGTTATTTGTATAAATACATATTCTATCGTTCTGAAATAATAAATAAATAAATAAATAAAGCCTATTGTCCTTTCTTACTCTTTCCATGATATATTTCTATGTTGACAAAATTTTAACTTTCTACCAAATGTGATTCCCAGATCTTTCATAATGTCTGTTTTTCTCTATTTCCACACCATTGATTTCATATTAGTAACATAATATTGTGTTTTAGTTATGTACGTCATAAATTTTGCTTTCCTTGTGTTGTTTTGAAGTAAATTATTTTTACACATATATTTCTTGTACAGAAGTCTTTCTGTAGCAAATAATTGTCATACTCGTAATTAACTACTCCTGGGATACGGCTGTTTCGGTGTAGGACGTTTTGGTGCAGGGCGTTTCGGTGTACGGATTGCTCGGTGTAAGGACGTTTAGGTGTGAGGCTGGTTCGGTGTAAAAGTTCTAATGTTTACACCGAAACGTCCACTCTTCAAAATGAAAATTATTCGTTAGGGAGAAATAAATTCACGAAGTAGAATATATAAATTAATAAATAAAATAAAAATTAAATGTTTCTGTAATTGGCAAGGGTTACTTATTTATAGTGAGTCCCCTCGCTCCACTCTATGTCAGAACTTCTTATATCTTCAAATGTTATAATTATTAATTGATTGGGAAAACGTTTTACGGTAATGATATATAGTAAAAAAGTGTGTGATGCATAAACATTGTGTACACCACACACACCTTATTACGGCAATAACTGTGCACAAATCGCAAAATGCTGCACAATCTTTGAAATATTATATTCCCAAAATCATTAAACAATAAAAAGTTTAAAGTTATTATACACTCATATACTTTGTAATGTCTCCTTGTAAAAGTTCTATTAAAGAACAAGGTTAACAACACAATCAAAATAAAAACTTTCAAAGTGATGGTATCAAACATATTCAAGGTGATGGTGTCAAAACATAAAATAAAAACTTTCAAGGTGTCTATTTAAAAAAAAAATGAAAAAACATATTTTCCAGCATAAACAGTGCCTTGCCAAAACCAAAATAGTTTTTGTGATACTATAAAACCAGGCATTTTAAAACAATTGATTCATTCGACCTACACCTGCTAATAGTGTGGTTTGGCATATTCAATCTGCATCCAGGACGAACCAACCAAAACTAACAGTCGTAAAAAAAAAGGCCTAAGTTTGTAAATATATACTCTGTGCTGTTAAACTTTTGCATAACATATTGTCGTAAAAAAAGGACTACGTAACATTAAAAACACAAAAATATCAAAAATTTCTCCTTAATAAACCCCAACCATTGTACTTCTTATATTTCATATCATAATTTTGTAAATATTGTTTGTTTCTATATCGTTAACATCTAAGGTGACGGTTTTAATAAATACCCCAAATGTATGACACTTGTCCTTTTATTAACATTCTAATTACTTAACGTAACAATTAATTGTTGCTATATTCAGTAACATAATTAGTAACATATTAGAAAGAAAATTTTCAAACACAGGTGGTTTTTCTTCCAATAACCGCTTTTATATCATGCATACCCAATAAGATTAGCAAATCTAGGAAAAGAAAACTGATTATGAATCAGTGATGGGATCTTAATTATATTATTACGGAGATGTAAATTCATGTTATAGTTGTAGAGAAGGACAGTGTCAGAAAAATGTCTCAAGAAAATTTTTAACGGCCTAAAGAACACAACAAGAGTCTGAATCCTACCAGTTGTTCCTGCAGAAATTGTTTCTATTATGAGTTACTCTTTTGTTCTTAAAATAGGTCAAAGTTGAATTGTGACCACTCCACGAAACTAACAACAAAATGGACTTTGCATTAGACGCTTGAAGAAAAATCTCTTGGAACCATGATCTCACAAGACTTGATGTTAATTTTTCCGGATTTGATGCTTTTACAAGGATATCTTCAAATTTAAAGAGGTTGTGTTGGATTATAAGACCAAATATTCCATTGTTTTCCTACAAAACAATTAAAAGTGGTGATAACAAAACACTATTTGCAGAAATTAAAGGCTGTATGATGTAGCTACGAGTCATAGAATTTACTGACTGTACCACACTTTCTACTGTTTGTGTCCCTGTAAACACTAGAGTACGTCCCGTCTGCATTTAAAAATTAAACCTATTGATCAGAGTTATAAATATTTAATTTTCCAATATGTGTTGCTTCACATTCGCGACAAATGCATTGGCATTAGCTTCTAACTTTTTGGCTATAGATTTAATCAAACGTCCTGTTAAAATAAGTACAAAAAGGGGTTTCAAATCAGTCTGCACCTTCTCTCAGTAGCCCCTGCCAATTATAATTGTTCTTGGCTAACTGCAGAACATTTCAAACCAGAAGACTATTTGTAATTGTAATCATCATATTGGATCCGCCAATTTGAATTTTGTAATTTCAACGTCAGGTTCTGAATCACCTGTCCTAAAACCAGCGGCGTAGCGTAAGGGAACGCCGGTACGCCCGGCATCCCCTGTTAATAAGAAAAAGTACGTATTTCATTATATATAAATTGTTTGCTTGTAATTATCACAATTATTTCCACTGCAATCTTCTGGCGCGCTCTCTCGACTTACTTTGGCAAGAGGAACCTACGCACGCGCGTCGCTCAGATGCACATTTTCTGTCTTTCCTCCTGTCGTATGCTATTTTCCTCGGGTTTCCAGGCCTACTAAAAGCATCGGGGTTTTCGTCTGCTTTCTGTTGAATGCGCATGCGCAATACTCCCCTTCTCACTCCTCCTCATCCCTTGCAACCCTACATTTGCTTTAGATATACGCTGGCATATTCAAGTATTTCCAACTGTATATATTTTGAACTAAGCTATAGTTTCTGAACAGAACGTACGAACCCTAATATACAGGAAATAGAACAAAACGGAAATGGTTAGTTGTTCAACGCATTTTTGAAGCATGCCGGTTATGTAAATAATAGTATTAAAATAGTTATGCCTTAATCGTAACTAAATGCATCGTAATTGTAATCTTTATCGTAAAGGAGCTCACAGACACAGGCATAAATTTAAAGCATTCTGTAGAATTACGGTCACCGATCTGGTAGGACAAGAGAGCCACCATTCCCCGTCACTCGCAAAGATTGTGCCAGGGCCCTTCAGTCACTGGCAAAAATCTCGGGGACATAAGAGGAAAATGTTCCCTACAATCTTGTTCCCCCCAATAATCCAATTTGAGATTGTGATGATGATGATTTCTATCCGACTGCCACAAAGGAAACTGATGTCCTTTGACTTGTTTCATTTTTTTTAAAAAGAATTGTATTCTTTAATATTTCATTGTCATTAATTACTGTATTAGTAATATATTATCAACTATTTGTTTAATTCCTGTAACAATTCCTATAATGCTATTGTGGTAATCATAATTTTGCTCAGATAAGAGTATTGTTGCGCCAAATATAGGCCTGATTGATTTTCTTTCATAGTTTTGGGGAAGTCATTATTTGTATTGTTATAAAACAAATGTCCTAAAATTTTAATGTGGATAATTTTGGATGCGTAAGTAGAAACATGTCAATTATTATTATGCATATATTCAAATTTCAGAATGTGCTCACGGCACTAAGTTGTAATAATGATATATACCACTATTTCATCTACATCATTTGGTATATAATATACGAGTACAACAGGTTTACCTCAGAAGTCTGATTCATCTACTGTAATATGAGTCTCTTCTCCCCTCCCCCCACAATAAGCCTTAAAATGTGCCCTCCTGCCGATGTTATAGACAACTCTGCTCCCCTAATCCTCCACAGCATTTTTTTCAACTTCATAAATATTTTGAACATCGTTAAAAAAAAGGAAAGCATTATGGGAACAGTCTTATTCATCCCACGAACGTTGAAGACAGATTTGCGCTCTTGACTTCAGTATCTGGATACAGAAACAGGCCCCCAGAGTTGGTTTAAGTGCTTTGTATTTACATCTTCAAATGATATATACACTCAGGCCCATATTCACGAACGGGCGTCTGAGTTCCGGACCCAAGATGACAAATTTCTGGGCGATACATATATATATATATATATATATATATATATATATATATATATATATATATATATATATATATATATATATTTAAAAAAACGAGATTGACGTGTGGTATGTGGAGTTTTCTCGTCACAATGGTAGTGGCAAGAAGGGGCTGAGACAATTGGTTATTAAATTCTAATGTAATCCACGCATTCGCGTCTCTATGCCCCACTAGACCTCCAATTAGGGGGGCTTCCTCCTAAATTTTGTATAACCCTATATTTCCATTCGGAATAGCTATGTATTGCTACTTGCAGTAGTACTATATCGTACAAATGACTACCTTTGGCATCCCCATTTCGGAATATCACGCTACGCTACTGCCTAAAACCTCCTTGACAGTAAGCTGGTCGTATCATTTAATCTTCTATTTTAATGATTGCTTTCTGTTTATGCTTGGAGGCCACCTCTAACGTTCAAAGAGTGGTTTCTACCCTTAAACCCGCACCATTGCCAAAAATAAAATTTTAAAAAAAGTGACGATTATTTTTTGATATTCCACAAGTATGCAGTTTCATTCAAATCAGTAAATTACACTTCCGTAAGTCTCCTTGTTAGTGCTGTTCAAATGGAAAAAATAAGTTAATTGGCGGATATGAAGTCAGAACAAAGAAAAAATACGCCGATGTTACGAAGAAACTGAACAACGTTTGTGAAAATTACAAATATGACGATGTGATTACAGTCTTAAAAGGAATTGTGTACAATTTTAGATTCTTAGTTGAGTGATTCTATGTAATTATATTTTTTTCGACAAAAATCCTTTGAGTTGAGATGAGTTGATTCTGAGTTTAATGTCCCGTTCAGCAGCGAGGCTATATGAGACGTCCACATACTGATTAAAGTGAAATCCGAACCACATGAGCTCTCACCGGAAATCGAACCCGGGTCTCCCACGCCAAAAATTCCTTTGAGGTATTATTCAGTTTGTATATATTATTACTGTGTCTGAGGAACTTTGTACAATATATTTATTTCAATTTAGAAATAATGCTGAATATTTTGCAGTAAATTTGATTATTATTCTATAAAACTCGCCTATGGACATCTCTGAATAGAAATTATTGTTGCGAATGGATTGGTGTTGTATTATCATCCTGTCTCAATAACGATGAGACTCAATAACAATGTTAATCAGTTTACACTATTCCAGAGTGGCTACACTATGACACTTCATGCCTGTTCATTACAAACATATGATTAATGCAATCAAATATTAGGCTATACACCGAAACGTCCTTTACAGCAAGCGTCCTTACACAGTAGCGTCCGTACACCGAAACATCCGTACACCGAAACGTCCTACACCGAAACATCCTACAGTGAAACATCCTACACCGAAACATCGTAAACCCTTACTCGTTATCATTATTAATAATAATTTTAGTGTTACTAACATAGTTGTTACCGTTGGAATTAAATACGTTCATATTGGTATTGTGGCAACTACTTAGTACTAAAATGCTTTATCGAATATTTAAGTCTGTAGTTTGTAGCAGGGTGGCCATAGAAGTTAATGGCTTATAGCCCATAGTGCGTCACTGAAATTTTAGAGGATCTTTGAAAAGCAACTTAATTGAAATTAATGAGAAATATATATTTAAAATACATTTATTTAATACAAGAACATTACGTTTAATCAATTCCGCAACTATGGTTGAGGAAGGGATGTATTAAAGTACGAACCATTGAAATAGTGCAGAAGCAAAGCTGAGTTTTTTTATAAACATATATATAAATGAAAGTATACTAGAATGTAACTAACTAGACTAGAAATGAAATAATGTAACTATAGTTCATTCAAGGAACGTTCAGTACCTCATGCAAACAAATACACGTGGTAATTGTTTCATTTTATTGGTTAAAGAGCCTTGCCGCATCCATGCGGCAGAAGAAAATAGTCCATTGTCAAGTCAGCTGTTTTTCAATGTTTTCGTTGCTTATAAGGCTCATTACCAGAAATACAATTTACTTACAGTAAAATAACAGAAACAACACTCTATCTAAGAACTAAATTTAATTAATGCAATAAAAGAGAATACGCATGCGTAGAAACTGGGTTTGGCCCACCTTATGCGCGAATCACAGTTTACAATATGGCTGCGTGCGGGGAATATGCAAAACGTCGAGACAGGGTACAAGCACGTGCTTCTCGAAAGAAGCGGTGACCGATAGCCAATCATCCGATGACTGGCGGAGTAATACCATTCTACAATGTTTACATCAGGATCAGATGGTTCGTTGAATGAACTATATATATATATATATATATATATATATATATATATATATATATATATATATATATATAAATGAAAGTAACTATATTTGTAACTTAACAACACTTGAACCACCAGACTGATCTCGACAAAAACTTTCAACATAGATGAGGTTCGGGCCTGAGATGGTTTTATCATTTCACTTTGAAGGTGCAACTTGGAGGAAGGAAGTGCGGATATATATTAAAAATTATCGATCTTAGTGTCGAACCCATAGTTTTCGGGGTTGCTGAGATGAACACTGACATCTCCGATGAAGCTTAAATTCTAATTCAGCACTGCAACTTGGGGGAAGGAGAGGAAGATGTATAAAATGATCGAAAATGACCGCTATAAGTGTCGAATCCATAGTTTTTGCGGTCGCTGAGATGAACAGTTACACTTTCGATGCCGTTTAAATTCAAATTTACTCCCGCAAATTGAGGGAGGTACATAAAAATGATGCAAAATAATTGATATTAGTGTGAATCCATAGTTTTTGGGGTCGCTGAGGTGAACAGTTACAATTTCGATGCCGTTTAAATTCAAATTTACTCCCGCAAATTGAGGGAGGTATATAAAAATGATGAAAAATAATCCATATTAGTGTGAATCCATAGTTTTCGAGGTCGCTGAGGTGAACAGTGACACTTTCGATGCTGTTTAAAAAATTTAAATTTGTCCCCGCAAATTGAGGGAGGGGGAGGTATATTAAAATGTTGGAAAATAATCGATATTAGTGTGAATCCATAGTTTTCAGGGCCACTGAGATGAACAGTAATATTTCCGATGCAGTTTAAATCCAAATTCAACGCCGAAACTTTAGGGAGGGGGAAGGGGGTGATATATAAAAGAATGATCGAAAATGACTGATATTAGTGTTGAATCTATAGTTTTTGGGGTTGCTGAGATGAGCAGTGACGCTTCTAATGCCGTTTAAACCCAAATTAAGCGCCGTGACCTGGGGACAGAGGAGAGGGGTATATATATATATGTATGTATATATATGAAATAGTATATATATATAGGGGAAGTGCGCACAGTACCGGACACCTAAGGTTTTTTCGAGATAAGTAAGAGGTACATCATGAAAGTAATGCGATCATATTAAAGTTGGACATGTATTATAAGAGCTGACATAAAAGAAACTACAACAATGGAGAACATATATTTTTAAAATGAAAATGAAAATCAGGTTCAAATTCACGCACACACAAAAACGTTACCCAGTACCGGACACAACATAAAATACATTTGTTTCCTTTTATGTGCAATGAATAGAATGATATATGAACGTAAAAAACGTCTGAAGACACTTCTATAAATATTTAAGTAAATAAAACACATCCCGTGTTATCGTTGCAGAAACAATAATAATACAAGCAAAGACATGTCAAGCCAATATTCCAGTACTGAACAAGGAGTGTGAAAATGTGAATATTAGTCTTACCTCACCTGAACATAAACAAGCACTAAAAAAATGCACCGATCACATATGTAATAGCCAAGATTCACTTGACTTGTGCATGCAACATGAGCCCATTTGTGACACAAAATACACTGCACCCACTCTTCGTCGGCTTCACGCGAGCAACAAACATTTCAAGATATTTCCGGAAACCTACAGCTGTCATCCATTCACTTTCTTCAGCAATGAAAACACTATTGGTTGGCGCATCTTTCTTCATCAGATATCCTTTTCCGGATCAGATATCCTTTTCCGCGGAAAGACAAACAACGGGGGAAGAAACTAGTCACCAGTTGCATTAATCGTGAGTAGTACTGTGATGTTTCTGCCTCTTTCTCCTGAAGTAATTTTTCCGACCTGTTTCTTTCCTTTCTGCGACAAAACTTTAGTTGCATTATCGTGAACCACCGACACTCCAGTCTCACCACAGTTAAATTTATTAGAAGGTTTAAAGTTGTACTTTGCAAGTAACTCTTCATATTTGTCAAAAAATAAATCAACGTGCTTTTTACTAAACCCCACAGCTCTCTGCATGCTTGTCGACTGAGAAATACGCAACGAAAGTTCAGGATGATGTTTCATGAAACTGTAGTAGAAGTTCTGTCCCGCACATTTTTTGTCTTTATTAAACTGATTAATTTTGAGGTGATCTGCTAAATCGAAAACAAATTTCAAAAACTCCTTTTTGTACATTGGCAGCAATTGGTTGTACAAGTCCTTTAGATGATTAACAAGCTGCGTTTCCATTTCTTCTCAAAAAGTTGTAGCAAAACGGCCCATTTGCAGAGTCATTTCTATTGTGTTTCCAATATTCAAGTCTTTAACTCTATCCCCTAAAGTGCTCTTAGGTACCAGAAAGTTACGTGATGCTACCCTCAAACTCATTTGCCCCTCCATGACTGCTTGCATTGCCTTCTTCATATCCTCTTCCACCCACTTCCCCTTTTTCTTGTTTGCCATCTTGCCTGGAAAAAACAAGAACGAGAAACGCTACTATTATAAAATTTCCGTAAGAACGACATTGTGTCCTTGTCCGATACTGGGAACATACATACTGTCCGGTACTGGGAAATGAACATGTTAGCATATAATGTCTGATCACGTAGTAACACTTTCCGTAATTCAATATTTATTATCATACTTGGGTACATTATACAATAAGAGAAGTCATATATGTAACAAAATGTTCACATACTTACCCGTACAGTCGACACAATAGACTAAATTTAAGACACAGCAGCAACATACACAGCAATTCAGTTACACACGCCAATATCTCGCTTCACACTTGCCTGACACAATTCACAACTTGCTCACCTACACCTTGGACTTACACAATGGTGATGATAACCAGCAAACGTCTGTCATCTATCAGATACGGACTCTACTACTACTGTCCGGTATTGGGTAACGTCCGGTACTGTGCGCACTTCCCCTATATATATGTGTGTGTGTGTGACCGATATTATAGTCGAATACATCGTTTTTGGGGTTGCTTTGGTGAACAGTAACACTTCCGATGCCGTTTACATCCAAATTCATCTCCGCAACTTGGAGGCGGAGAGATATATAAAAATGATCGAAAATGATCGATACTAGTGTTGAATCCATGGTTTTTGGGGTCCTGAGATGAACAGTGACACTTCCGATGACATTTAAATCCAAATTCAGCACTGCAGCTTGTGGGGGGAGAAGATGTGGGTATATAAAAATGGTCGAAAATTGTCGATATCAGTGTCGAATCCATTTTTTTCTGGGTGGCTGAGATGAACAGTGACACTTCCGATGCCGTTTAAATCCAAATTCAGCCCCCATTATTACTCCTAAAGGGAGAGGATGACATGTAATAGTAAGTGAAAATGACTGATACTAGTGTCAAACTCATAATTTTGGGGTCCCTAAGTTCACTGGTGACAGTTTTGATGCTCCTTATACCGAAAATGAAACTACTCTCCCCGTATGAAGAACGGGTATTCTGCTAGTCTTTAAGAATAACGAACGGAAGTTTCACATGTTAAATTCTTTAATATATTTGTCGCTGCTCATATTTACGCACTTATGTGGTGTATGTGTGTATATGTAAAGAAAATCCTTTCTCTTTTTGAGTTCTTCGAAAAGTATACAAATAATAAAGATGTATTTTTTATCAGAAAACTAAAAAGTAAAATTAAAAGATGTTGCTGTAACTCTTTTTCCTGCTAGCGAAATACTTTGTATGTATAGATGCTGCAGACACGTTACAGAAAATAAGATTAGCATCAGGCGAATAAATAGTTTTCTAAATTACATTACCCGGGTTTTGCCAATATTTCCGAACAAAAGATTTTTTTCTAATGGGTTCAAAATTTACAAAAATTTACACAGCACAAGGAAGATACGTGTATCCATAAAAAAGATATTTGATTTTAACATACTGGTATTAACTAAAATGATTCTGGCCCTGTTATTTTAACACTTCCCTGCCATGAAACGGTAACTTTATAAGATTACTTAAGATAATTTAAATGCGTCTATATTATTTAATCTAGCTTCGATTATGTTTCAGAATTTTTTGTAGCCATAACTCCATTCTATCACGGTGCTAACTTTAAAGGAATGGTGTAAATATATTTATTGCCATTAAATTTCCCTATTCTAATACAAGAAACATAACTACTCAATGATCTTAACTGTAAAGCAGTAAATATAAAACAATGTAGTTTTCATTTTAAAAGCATAATGTGTGAAACATTCGAATATTTCAATTTTTCCAAATCTTTTCGTTTTTTCCAGGTTCGGGAAAAACGGTAAAAAAACTTTCTTTTACCCAAAATTTCCTTTTTGTTTTTTCTAGACCTTTGCAATACTAGTCGCACATATTGTGAACATTCATGAGACACGAAGATATGATTCATCACTGAAACTCCTATTCTCCAATCATCAGCAGTCCAATGTTCTTTGCCACGTACCCATTCGAGGCGCTTCTTTGTAATGATTGGAGTAATTTTTGCTTTCTTTCTTGGCCTGAGTGCTTTTATTCCCTTAACACAAAGAAACCTTCGAACATTTTCAGGTGAAATGTCTACACCATACTCAGCCATTTTAATGTTTAAGTCTCTAGAAGTTGCGTTTCTGTTTCTCAGAGCCAATCTTTTTTAGTTTTTTGATACCTCTTAGCAATAGCTTTGGATCTCACCCACTGTTCCAAAGCCTATTTTGCTTTGGAACAAAATATATATTATTTTAAACTCTGTTAAACTAACTTTTGTAACACACAGAGTTTGACCCTGGTTTAGCAGATACGCAGTAGTGACCAACAGATTCCCTTTTGTTGTATGAATATCTTATGTAAATAAACAATCATCATCATTATATATTTTCTCTCTTATTCCATTTTGCAATTGTTAAATAAGATTAACAAAAGTTTGTAAGAACTAATAGCGTTATATTAACAAAGGTTCACCAAGTAGTTTATAAAATAATTTCGTCCTTATTTGTAATGGAATTGCAGGGGCTTATCGCCCATCCTTGTTAGGAAGAAGAAGCATATACAGTTTATTGCATTGCAGATAGCATACCCTACAGGGAAATTAAATTATAGGTCACACTCTATCACTGTACTACCACACCAAACTAGTAATATTCCAAGACAAGAACCATTGTCTTGTTCTACAAATAACACTAGACTAGCAAGTGATAACACAATACGTGTACAGAAACCAATACATAGTCATTCAGGGAGTAGCCAGCAAGTTATTCTTGTAGTAATCTATTATAATCCACACATTCTTTACTACTAATTTTATTATTGTACTAATTATTATTTACAGTTAATCTTCTCTTCAAAGTTTATGGTATAGTTATTGTTTTCTTCCTGTTTATACACAGAAAAATTCTTAAAAGTATTTATAGTTAAAACTGTCGATAGAAAAGAAAAGGCATAGTCCTCTTGAACAATATTTTTTTAATTGAGATGTTAGTTAATGCTTTGGCCCTTCGCATCGGAGTCGCCACCCACTATTTCTATAAAGTAGGAAATATAGATCAATCAGAAGAAACACGATTCTTCGTGTGTTGTGAGGTAACATATGAAGGAAATGTATAATTTACAGTTTACGGTAAGTATCAATTATAACATAACTTCATTTATTAACAAATCCATTATTTATTTATTTTCCATATTTCTTCTTTCTTTCAGGTTCAGCCTAGATTTCGCACGACGTGTCCTTTGAAGATCTCGTTACATACGTGGTAAGTATACGACTTCCTGTACTTTCATCAATTATAACCATATTTTATATTTCTCATTTATATTCACATTACTCTATTTTCACTCTTTATATATATGTATATATCATTTAATCTATATATATATTTCACCCATTTACATTAACTAATATTTTATTTATTTTATTTTCCAGGTCAGTCGACTCCCACTATATTTGGTAAATGACCATCTTCAGAAACAAAACAACGTACGTGGATAATGAACCTTATATGTATATTAATTAGCTTAGAAGACCATGGTTTTGTTTTTTTAATTAAATTATTAAATGGATTTCTTCAATTTATTACTGAATTGATAACTTCCAACTGTAATTTCCCGATTGTAACGTCCACTTTAATTTTCCGTAACTTTATTGTCGTTATAATGTATATTGATCCAAAATTGTAGAGTTTGATATACACATGAAATTTTGAACAGTCTGATTATATCTGTATATTTTATATTTCAAATTCCATATTTATGGTGGCAGAGAATATTGGGAGAGGAAGAAAGTCTCTCCCGACCTAATTTTTTAGTTAGAATTTCATAGTGTATTGCCACATTTCTTCCACAAAATAACAATTAAATAATATATACATATTACCTGTTACGGTTATCTTTAAATAAACATATAGTAGCTTATATTCTGCTGGAATTCGAAAACTTACTACAAATGTCAACATTAAATCGACACTTTTAAAATCAACAACCTATCTTTTTCATTTATTTATTTTTCGCTTCGAAAAAGTTTTCATTCTTTAAATTTAGACCATATGTTACAGACCGGAAAGCTTATCACCACACTTCGAAATATGTAATGCGACGGCGAAGGTTAAGAATAGCGGCGCATTACAACTGAACTGCTCCTCCTCAATCCGTAGATGAGATAGTTGGAAAATGGCGGTGCTTATAATTTATATGTAGACATCTATCAAATTTGGCCCGGAATCAACGGATCGCCACCCTCGCGCGTAACGGCTTGGGAACTTCAGAAGGTATCCAGATTCAATATGTATATACATATATGATTTTTTGATCAAAGACAGACATAGAAAACAAATAAAACATAAGATACACATGCAGTTTTATCGTCTATTGCAAAAATATATTACATGAAATAATAACAATAACAGTTAATCAACATGCAGAATTAGAATGACTATGTAATCCATGCATTTGGTTTATCGATTGGATAACTTGCTTGGTCCTATCTTGCTCCAATGTTCCCATGACATCTCGATAGCTATACATTTCTGCTCATAAATACTGCTTATTATTATTATTATTATTATTATTATTATTATTATTATTATTATTATTATTATTATTATTATTATTATTATTATTATTATTATTATTATTATTTGCACAGAACAATTACTCATCTATGCCATTTTATAAATAATATTCTTCCTCTCGTAGTAAAACATTCATCATCATCATAAATATTTATCGTATTTTTATCTTCTTACTAGTATATATCTATCTATATACGTATATATATTATAATCATACTTCATTTATATTTTCTTATATATTTCTAATCACTTTACATAATCGAATAGCATAGATAACTTTTGGCGGATTTAAGTACTCCATTAAAATTAATAATAATAATAGTTCTGTATTAAAATAAATATACTATCATGATGTTATTTCAAGTGATAAACCCATTTGTTATCATATATGGAACATGGTAAATATTACGTTAGTGTGCACAATTAGATTATATTTTTCATCAATAGAATCCAAATAATGAAACTAGATACATGAAATTTAGAAAACTTGTTTCATTTTGAATAATTTTGAATTTAATTAATCCATTTATTGGCAGTGGCAGCACATTTATGGAGAATAGGGAGAGGGAAGTCTCTCCTGACCTGAACTTTAGATTACAACTGCATTTTTATTTGGATTACTCTTCTTGGAAACATTTAACTTTTCTTTATTTATTACGATTACCTGGAAGATTTATTTTTTCTTTCCAGCACTTCTCAGCGGATTTTCAATATGTATATCAATTTAATCACTTTTAAGTACAAATTCTTAATTCACTCCAAAATGTTCTAGATTAGTACATTTAGTTTGTTTATTATTTTCGATTAGAAAAAATCTAAATCAAGAATTATATCTTCTGATACGGACCGATGTCCACACTGCTACATATAATTTAGAAAATCTGTAATGCGGTGCTGATGCACAATAGCGGGGCATTACATTCTATAGGGCCTTGATTTTTACAAACTAAAAACAAATCCAACGTTTCTTTCAAGATTATGAAAGAATTAATAACGCATAGATACATACGTATTTCAGAAGTGCATATTATTATTATTATTATTATTATTATTATTATTATTATTATTATTATTAGTAGTAGTAGTAGTAGTAGTAGTAGTAGTAGTAGTAGTAGTAGTAGTAGTATAGTAATAGTAGTAGTAGTAGTATATTTCATATATGCTACATTTCTGAGACTTGAGTCTTGAGAGTACGTGAAGTTAAAATCAAAGGTTATGTTACGGACGGCAAATGATGGCTTAACACCAAAAACACATTCCTGGCCGGGACCGGGGGTTAGTCTGTTTTATGTTTACTAAACATGTTTAATAATTACAGCAAATGAAGGATCTTTATAATAGAATGTGAAAGAATACAGTTTTAAAAGAATTAAACTACGTCAACATGTTAAAATAATTAAAAGAACCTAATTAATTAGCCACTTTGAACTCTCGTTTGCTTAACTGGATGAACCGAGGCCTAAAGGAAAAGAGTTTTCTGCCCAAATCTTATAAGCAGTGGGATATTTTAATATTATAGAAATTGACCCTCCTAACCCTTAGAAGTGTAATTTTCAAGATGCTGAAACATATAGTATTTTATTACTTTTAGTTAAAAGTTCAAATACCGAGTTTCATGCATCTAGCTTAAACAAATCCTTCCTTAATTTATTTACATATTTTCTGAGTAAGTAATGGGGAATTCGAACATAAAAAAGTGCTCCCTCTGCTCTTTCCTTTTTATGTGTTCAATTTTCAGTTTTTTTTAACAGGAAAGTTTATATGCCAAGTTTCATTTTACTAGCTTCAGAAACTTGCGAGATACACTACCCTTTAAAAAATCTTGCCCCACCCTTTTTACGATACTTATTTCCAAAAATTCTTTCTTATGTCCTGCTTTCATAAGAAAATTATATTTTATAATTAAAATTTAACGACTCTACTTGTAGTAGTATGCCAAAAAATTACTCTTTTATATAAGAGTACAGAAGATAAATACAGTCAAACAAATGGATTTCCATGAACAGTTTCCGATTTCTTATAACTACCTGATTTGTATATTTCCCACAAGCTGTGATTTTAAATTTACGCTCTGTCAAGGTCCAGGTTTCAAAAAGGAACTAACTGGAAATATAATAATATGTATTTGTGTACATGTGTAATATGTATAAATTTATTGTCTTATTGAAGCTTTCGTAATCTGGAAATAAACTTTTGATTTGCTTTTAATATATAAAAATCATGCTCCCGTAGAAAAAATTTGCAGGCTACACCCCTAAATGACTATGTAGTAATTTCTGCAAAAATGGCACAGGACCTAAAATTTAGGTCTAGTGCCTATATTTTTAGGACTTGTGCCGTTTAAGACTTATGAATGTCACCCACTGTATTGCATAATAAATGTTCTTTGCTCAATTTTAAATGTACTGCGTTCTTTATGTATACAGTTGGTATTTAGTGTTCACTCGTGAAATGTCTAGTGAGCTTTTGTCCTAATTAAGTAAACTTCGGTGGATTTTTGTCCTACTCTTAATAAAATACGCTCCGCACAGTATATATTGCAATTCTGAATGTTTGCTTGGTTTCAGAAGTCTGGTAAAATATGCTTTTTAAACATTTTTTTAATTATTTATTTATTTATTTTTGTTTTAGGAATTTGTCTTTGGATTCTCGTATCTCCATTCGAAAGAAACGAATTTCTTAACTAATTATGTAATTTATTCTTAGAATGAAGTAGGTTGTATTATGTAGTTCGTGTATAAGTGCAGAACAGATAGTGATAATAATAATCTTAGTAGTACAAATATAGCTGTTACTGTTGGAATTAGATACGTTCGTAACATTATTGCCAACTAGTTGCTGCATCGTCCCAATTTCGTGTGGGGTGGCGAATTTCAGAACTAAAGCAAGTGAATGAAAAAGGCAGAAGTCCTAAACGGCAGAAGTCCTAAAAAATCATACCGAGGCAGAAATCCTAAACTGCAGAAGTCCTAAAGTGCAGAAGTCCTAAAGTGCAGAAGTCCTAAAGTGCAAAAGTCCTAAAATTTAGGTCTAGTGCCCATATTTTTAGGACTTCTGCCTTTTAGGACTTCTGCACTTTAGGACTTCTGGATGTCACCCGGCAGAGACCATCGTATCTCATTTCGTGTAGATTTTTGCATTTGTTTAACGCTAAAAATGTATTTAGTCGCTAATCAAACCCAGTACGATATATATATATATATATACCGAAGTGACGTATGTTAGTCACAAGGTAACATGAGTGAAACACTAAACTATTCGATTGACACCTGGGGCCTTGTCAACACTACAGGAAGTTACAAAATGATGAAATAAATATGGAACATAGTTCATACAAAGTATAGCGATGCATGAAGTCTCCCTTTAGTATGATTTGGGTAAAGGATACATCTCCAGAAAGCAAAATAGAAATATATAATTACTTCTCTGGATAATTTGGATTAGGGCAGAATTCGAACAAAAATAATCTTGAAATATGTTTTCTATACAGTTATACGTTGGTAAGCTCAACATTTGTTTTTTATATCTTTCTTCGGATTCCCAATAAAGTTGGGTACTGAAAAGCTGAGTTAAAGATACTGTGTTAAAACAACACCATCGCCAGACATGTTCAGTACACACATTGTCTTACACACAGAACAATACATTACTTATTAATGCATGTCTGAAATAATAACGTTTCGTACAGAACTTTACTTTATCCAATCGGAATTGCACAATGATAAAAAATATTGCGAGGGATGATGCTCTTATTTACAGAGAAAAGAGTTAAAAGGATTTAACACTAACAAACATTTTATTTAAACAGACATAATATTTTATTCTGATTTATGGAAGAAAGAAATAATTTGTAGTACAATATCTTTATTAAGGTTATATATTCGTACAAAAGAATGTAAATACAATGGGGTATGTCTTCAGAAAGGACGTGCTTTAGCCACAACCTATACTGCTTCTTTTTGCTGTCTTCCAAGCAGAATCCTGGTTTTGTTTTGATGCACGAAATACCTGAAACAAAAATTCAAAAATATTTAAAATGTTACATTCAGTGTGCTTAACTTGGTTGTACTTAACGAAACAAAGAATCTTAACATTTTTTAGATTAAATGGACAAAATCTGTTCGGTCAGGTATGAACTTTTGGGTTTCGGGTAGAAAAACGATGAATTTTGAAACAAAGTTTATTGATGCTGAACAACTGAAAATGTATTACTATGCAAAAGTAAGTGGATACCCCATGGCGTTCAGGAAAACCATGGGATACCTAATGTTTGCATGTTTAGATATATGAGAATATGTGTCTCTAAAATGTAAAGAACTGATATCTATTTATCAAAAACAGCAACTCGGTAAACCTTATGGATACCGAGATATGGAAAAATAAAGAGCGACCTTATAGAAATGTGGGGTTTGCGAACTAGATGGTGCGGGTTCTAAAACGTAATTACTGACTAACAACAATCTCAAAATTAGTTTCAATTCAATACACTACACACGCACCCTTATATTGGTTTTCGGGTACCATGGGATTCGCAGAACTCCCATTTCTGAACATTCTAAACTATGTCTTAATAAAGTTTTAAAGAACGCTACAGGTGTGTATTTGCCGAAATCGCAAGTTGGTAAGCCTAACAGTTACCGAAATATGGTGAAATAAAGAGCGACACCCTAGGTATGTGGGGTTAGCATACAAGACAGTACAATTTAGAAAATTAAAATATGACTAACGGCTATCAAGATATTGTCAATAAAGGAAGACCCATACAGTTGTGGGTTTTTCGTGTTAAATGGTAAAATTTCCGAAACCGGTCATGGAATGTTAATAAACACCAGTAGCAATTTCATTCTAAAGTCATTAGGTATTTCCATGGGGTTTTAGAACATCATGGGGCCTACCAAGATTAAATTTTAAAACCTTCTGAAAATATATCTTGATATTTTAAAGAGTATTAGAAATATATATTTACCCAAAACTTCCAGCCAGCACATCTAACAGCTAGAGAGACACCGTGAAATAAAAGCATATTAGATGTTGAAATTTCAGAAAACAATTATTGATCCCAACAAAAATTAAATAAGATGGTACTTCTATGGGTTAAGTGAGTACCTCACACTCGTCAGAACAAGTTAGCTCGAAAGATTAATTCAGCTCTAAGTTTTCTTCGGGCAATTCCAAGCATTCATCAAGCTCTGAAAGAGAATAAAAATTCTTTGTGAATATCTAATATAGCAAGCGAGGTATAATACATACATTATACATTTTATACATTTACATTTATACATTATACATTATACATTATACATTTTATGATGTACAAATAGAGACCCACATGAATTTGTATTTTTGTGTCTTTTCTGTAAGAAGAAATTTCAGAAAACTACCGTATATACCTTTAATAGACAATTAAATGGGGGGCACGGTGGCTTAGTGTTAGAATGCTTACCTCTGGTGTATTACGTCCCTGGTTCGATCTTCGGCCAAGTCAGTATGTAGTGGACATCATATTCGTGGGTTTTCTCAGGGTACTCTCGCTTCCACCTACCTTTGCATTCCATCAATTCTCTCATCAACATTCACTTGCCTTAATCATCGTCTCCCTTAAGGCGACTAAAAGGCATAATCGTGGGTCACAACACTGAAATATTTCCTTTTAAAATTAAATGGGCAGTTAAGTATGATCGTATGGTAGGTCGTGCTTTTGATCACCAATCCAAGATGATATTTTCTACACTCTGGAGCGAGCTGCCGAATTACTGTTCCATAAGAGATAGTCCTTTGTAGTTTATGTAGTCTCCAAACGAGCGCTCGTATCGCGGGTTGTAACTATGGTTTTCACTGTCCCAAACAGAATCCAATGTCCTCGAAAGGCATAATCTGTCAAGGCGGATGCACTTTCATGCACAGACACTGTTGCAGTTACTTGTCGCGTATCATTGTCGTGGGGGTCTTGCCCTATTATTCTGTCCTTCGAATACACGTTTGTTTTACCCGAGTCTTCCACACTTCGTCCCGTCCACACCATTATACGTATGTTTTTCGCGGTTACATCATTGGTTTTCCTTTTGCATTTTACCTTATATTGATATATCACACATCCCGCTTCTCATTTCAATACCTTAAGCTATATCCAAGATGCGGGTTTTCAAACTGGCTGCCAAGTCAGATCATTTTGGTGCTGCCCATCCTTTCCGTTTTCGACATAATGGGTATCTTGTGACGTTTACCTTATAACAT
The DNA here is from genome assembly GCF_964235325.1 of Thermobia domestica. Taxonomy (NCBI): domain Eukaryota; kingdom Metazoa; phylum Arthropoda; class Insecta; order Zygentoma; family Lepismatidae; genus Thermobia; species Thermobia domestica. Next base: position 138,999,209 of record NC_137454.1, on the reverse strand, counting down.
ATTGTCGCGTGGTGCGTTATGTTGCGGAGCATATCTCCGGTGTTTCTGGATATGGGCAGCTAAAATTTGGCATTTTTCTTCTTTTCTATTGTGTCCTCTGGGCGAAGTTTGAGTCGGATCTGATCCTGCCTTGTTCTGTACGTTGCTTGTGAGACGCATCCGGCAAACTGCTGTGACTGCCCCAATTTACCTGCCATCTCTGTTTACCAATCCATTAATGTTAATGGATAGTATGAACAGAGAAGCATAATTTATTTATTTTAAACAGCTCTCATTGGTGCAAATAGCAGTCATATGACGAACTTTCAAGATATGAAGCAGTGGCGTAGCCATGGGGCTCACCCGACTCAATTCCCCCCCCCCATTAGTGTTGTGATGTTGAAAGTGGATCCTGCTTGCATGTAGTGTGTTCCATTTGTGATTCATGTGGTACACACTTCTAGACAACAGTTGGTTCTGCTAAGGTAAACAATTGATGGAGGTTATTGGCCTCATTGAGAGCTAACTACAACATATAATTATATGGTTAATTCTAAGACTTAGGTATATCGAGAGATGTACGTAGGACCATTTTTTAAATTTGGGAATTGTGATAAACAAGATTTTAGTATGAGGCGCGAAGTTTAAATGTTCCATACCTGATTAATATGAAACAATACTTTGAACTTTAGTCACAGCTCAGTCCACTAGCGGATCCAGAAGGATCGTTTGGGAAAGGCGGTTCGCTTCCTGGAAGATGAGCGTAGGTGACCAAAATATTACTTTGCAAGAATTGGACGAATATGAATGCGTGACTGGAGGGGGGGGGGGGTAAACCTGATTTCCAGATTGCATTTCGGGACCCTAATTTGTAAGTTTTTTCTGATTTTTTTTTTAAATGAAAGTATATTCTTTCTCTACATTTAAATTAAATACGCACCTTCATTTTGGAGGTGTGGCTGTGTTATGATTCACTAGTCACTGCAATATATCTGATGCGCTGTCTTGCACAGTACTTGCACAAAAGAAACTACTGTATTGACGATGGCATTCATTTTAACGAAAGAGTGTACAATTTGCTCTAATCATTTATATTTTGAATAACAATTGTGGAACAGCAGTTGAAAAAACAAAAAAAGATAGACTCGGTCTACGCAAAAATAAAGTAAAATAAAGTAGATAACAAAAGTATACATGCATAAGGAATAATACAAAATTTCAACAAATAACAAAAGGAATTATGATATTTTTATGTACATTTCTTGGTAGCTTAAAAATAATACAATAATGAATTATGAAGTGATGTTTAATAGTATATGGCACACAGTGTTCCAAATGGGCCAAAATATAGGGGAGCAATCTTTACATGTTGCTTTCATTTCGATTTATATCAGATGTAATTCAGCAAATTGAAAATTGAAAAGAAAAAAATATAATATTCAAACTGAACCTCAAAGATGTTTAGTGGCTCCGTGATTGTTTCCCGTGGTAGTGATTGCCAGAACATGAATTTCGTAGTTTTCCCCCAAAATAAGATTGTTATCATTTTTGCCTTAAAGGCAGTGGCGGCCGGTGGTTTGTGGTTTCGGGTGTTGCAGTACGAACGAGCGGAGACAGAAGATATAAAGTGGACTCATTGACTAATCAGCATAAATTTAGATGCAAATGCTATGCGACATGTTAAATTAAATAAAAATCTGTTTTAAAAAAATAAAACAATGGAGAACATTTAATCCGATTAATCACCTTATTTAATTAGTAAGTTCATTCTTCTCCCTTTGATTGGAACAAATGTGCCTAATACATGCTGGTTGAACTCTAGTATTCTTATTGTCAGGTCTTTTTCGATGGAAAGCATAACCAATGGTGATAACTTTTCTTGGGACATTCAATTTCTTGAAAGTGTCAATTCTTTTTGATGTGAAAAAGAACTATTCTTCTTTTACTGACGCCATAGGTACAGTTAATATTAAGTGCAGAAGCTTTGTAGATTCACTAAATATTTTTTCTAGATTTTTGTGAACAATTCATTCTAGCAGACTCAGTCCCTGACAGTGATCCGAATTCCTCTTCAGTGTAGACTGAAGAGAGTTCGTAGCAGAGATTAATGTTATAAAAAAAAATGTACATTGAACACGCTTTATTCACAATTTATCTAGGAAAATTTCAAATAAATTGTGGAAATGTACCTAGTGCATACAACATTACTGCCATAAGGTGTCCTGTAAACTTAAACCGTTTTTTTTTTTTTTTTTCGAACACTCTCCTGAATTGCACTTTGCTTGTTTTGTCTAAGCCTTAATTGTAAAAGTTCCTCAGTTAAAAGCTGGACAATTTTTTTGTAAGTTATTTACAGAAGTCATGATATGCAATTCATTCAGAATTTGTAGGTTATGTACAGAATTAAAGCACACACAATAAAATTAAATCTAATAACTAATAACCAAAACAGCTGATACAAAAGAGATACTAGTATATGAATTGCGAATGTCACATATTCATACATAGGGCTGTAAACTGGCCGGCTTTTCATTGGCCTGGCCGGAAAAATTTATGTTATTTTGATTAAAGCCGGTGACGGGTACAAACTTCTCACCAGCCCCTTTATAACCGTTTTTATTTTTTTTTTCAAATTTGTATCTAGTTCGAAGTATAGATATGGAAAAGTAGCTGTCATTCTGTAAACTCAAAACTGTTACCTTTCACCATATATCAACGATTAATATATTTTGTTCACCTGTTTAGAAAATTTTAGAGAGATGACAGGGACTGTATCAGGGAAAATTTGAAATTTACTTTCAAGGAATTTTATACATTTATTAAGAGTGGAAAAGGACTTCTTAAAGCAATTTCCTATAGTTGAAGTAGAGACTATATGTTTAAAGAGTGAATTTCATTTTCCAAATCCAAAATTGTCACGTAAAGATTATTATACTTTTGTTCATCTGTTTCGATAATTTTAAAGGAATGGTAGTTACTGGTAAATACAATAAATTGATCAATGCCGATTGATCAATTTCAGTTTCTCATTTATAACACAGTGTATCTATTAAGGTTATTAGTGAATGTTCTAAGGACATACAGAATATATGTGTTAATGCCCTTTCGTTCACGATAGTACATTTCCTTTCCATGGATAGGTCCGAACAGAGATACTTCACGCTGAGACCTATATCACAGACATTTTGAGGAAGTTCGGTTCTTTTTATTTTACAGAGTTGGCAACCCTATTCATATATCAACACACACACACACACACACGTGCGTAATAGGAAAAAGAACTACATTCCAAATCATCCGTCTTGGTTGTTACGCAATGCACAATGAACACAATATACTTCCACACGAGGCGAAACAATGTTTATCAACGTTCTTTAAAGCAACCTTGAAACCCGCCAGATATAGGAACAACATGTTAGCTGGGAGGGGTCCAAAGTATTTGAGGAAGGTCCAATACGTCTACGTAATAACGAACCTGTCTTTTACTGTACCCGAAAAGATAAGTAATTCTTAATTACTGTCACCTATATTTTTTTTTAAAAAAAATGATAGAACGATTATTTCTATAAGAAAAGAAAGAGTACATGATGAGGCGTAAAATAAAATATTTAGCTTACATCAATCATTTCTCTGTTAAACAAGTATAGTCCGTTAAGAAAGTCTACAAATGCTAGTCGAGTTTCAAAATTTTGAGGAGGTCCGGACCCGGTGGACCCCCTCGAGGGTACGCCTCTGAGCATTGCTAACTAGTCCCAAATTCAATGTGGCGTTCCCCACCATACAGTTCTTTCTATCAAGAGTATAAAATATACTTATTTTATAAAAGAAATATGTATATACTAAAATACTATCCACAGAGAAGGGGGGGGGGTTCTGCATATTGACTTATTAATATTTGGTTCACAAATTACTGTAGAAGAAATTTTCATTAACTATACAAGCTAAGAATTAACTCGTAAATGCGGATCTACTTTCATTTGATTTCTGCTCTACTATATATTTTCTTTTTTATTTTGTAATTCTGCTATCACTTTTTTAAATTGTCATTATATTGATTTGCTTCAGTATTAGTACCGTAATATAAAAATATGAATGCATAAAAACACATTCCATTTGTTAACTGCTAGTGAAATAAAATTTAGAAATCTTATTTAGCGCGAAAACCTTCTCGTTCACTCGAAACCGTGCTGTGTTGCAGAAGCACTGCAACGACCAGACCCTTTAACTTCTGAGATAGGGGAAAGGAGACTTAACATTTGCTCCAATTCCCGCGCTGAAGGAATCTGGTCGTTGCATGCTCGCTGCAACACAATATAAATTAGAGACTCTGTGACAGATTATTTTTCGCTTTTTAAAACGGATTAATGAAACGGACAGTTAGAGAAGTAAAAAAATATGTTATTGAAAGTATATATGGGAGTATTAGAAGGTATTTTTTCTGTTCTTTACTGCTATTGCTAATAATATTTTTTCTTGAAATACTTTGGTCGTTGCGTAACGCTGCAACACTAACATTAGCCGCCACTGCTTAAAGGAACTAGCCTGCGCACTCAAGGGCACAGAAGTAGTATGGGCTGCACTTTGCCGAACTTTTTGGCCCCTGGGTCCCTGCCTCAGGACCCATGGTCCCTGGCCGGGGTCAATGACCTAGGGGTACATAGGACCACCCCCTCTAAATTTTGGCAGGGGTACCATGGCCCACCCCCTAAATTTTGGCAGGGGTACATAGGACCACCCCCCTTAAATTTTGGAAATTGCCAAATCTAAAAACTTGGTATGGTAGCCTAGGACCACAGTATGTACCTCTATCAGTATTGGGTGTCTATGTCGTTCCCTTTCATGGGTAAAAAATTGCCAAAAAGTCAAATTTCGGGGGTTTTTGACCTAATTTATCCCCTTGGATGAGGTGTTATTACCCTATATGGTTATATGGGCGTATACAGGGGTCCATTCCCTTTCATAAGACATGGGTATATTAATGCACCCCGGGAGGGGTACCTTGGCCCACCCCTTAAATTTTGGAAATTGCCAAATCTAAAAATTTGGTATGGTAGCCTAGGACCACAGTATGTACCTCTATCAGTATTGGGGGTCAATGTCGTTCCCTTTCATGGGTAAAAAATTGCCTAAAATTCACATTTCGGAGGTTTTTGACCTAATTTATCCCCTTGGATGAGGTGTTATTACCCTATATGGTTATATGGGCGTATACAGGGGTTCATTACCTATCATAAGACATGGGTATATTAATGCACCCCTTGAAATTTTTGAGAGGGGTACCTTGGCCCACCCCTTCAATTTTGGAAATTGCCCAATTTCAACATTGGGTATTATAGTACAGGACCCTAATATGTATTATGATAAATTTGGGTGGTCCACCTCATTCCCTTTTAGGGGTAAAAAATTGCCAAAAATTCAAATTTCGGGGGTTTTTGACCTAATTTATCCCCTTGGATGAGGTGTTATTACCCTATATAGTTATATGGGCGTATACAGGGGTCCATTACCTTTCATAAGACATGGGTATATTAATGCACCCCTTGAAAAATTTGGGAGGGGTACCATGGCCCACCCCTTAAATTTTGGAAATTGACCAATTTAAACATTTGGTATTATAGTACCGGATCCTAACATGTATTATGATAAATTTGGATGGTCCACCTCGTTTCCTTCTAGGGGTACAAAATTGTCAAAATATAAACGTAAGCAATACGTTGTACCACGTGTTTGGTCTTTTGGCCCAATTTAACCTCTTGGATGAGGTTCTATTACCTTATATGGTTATATGGTTATGTATAGGGGTCTATTCCCTATCATAAGACATAGGTACATTTGTGCACTCCTTTAAAAATTTGGGAGGGGTACTTTGGCCCACCCCTTAAATTTTAGAAATTGCTCATTTTATATATTTGGTATTATAGTACTGGACCCTAACATGTATTATGATAAATTTGGGTGGTCCACCTCGTTCCCTTTTAGGGGTACAAATTGCCAAAATATAAACGTAAGCAATACGTTGTACCACGTGTTTGGTTTGACCTAAGTTATCCCCTTGGATGAGGTTCTATTACCTTATATGGTTATATGGTTATGTATAGGGGTCTATTCCCTATCATAAGACATAGGTACATTTGTGCACTCCTTTAAAAATTTGGGAGGGGTACTTTGGCCCACCCCTTTAATTTTGGAAATTGCCCCTTTTACATGTTTGGTATTATAGTATAGAACCCTAATATATATTACTATAAATTTGGGTGGTTCACCACGTTTCCTTTGATGGGTACGAAATTGCCAAATTTTAGTACAACCACGTGTTTGGTTTTGGCTCAATTTATCCCCTTGGATGAGGTCCTATTACCTTATATGGTTATATGATCATGTATAGGGGTCCATTCCATATCCCCTTAAATTTTGGAAATTTTCCAATTTAAGCATTCGGTATCATAGTACATGACCTCAACATGTATCATGATAAATTTGGGTGATCCATCTTGTTCCCTTTCATGGGTAAAAATTACTAAAATATAAACATAAGCAATATGTTGTACCATGCGTTTGGTTTTTGGCCCAATTTCTTCCCTTTGATGGGGTTCTATTACCTTATATGGTTATATGGTCATGTATATGGGTTCATTTCCTATCATAAGACATGGGTACATTGACGCACCCCTTGAAAAATTTGGGAGGGGTATTTTGGCTCATCCAGTCGGTTTTAGAAATTGTTTTAATATAAGCATTTGGTATCATAGTACAGGACTTCAATATGTACCACTATAAATTTGGATGGTCCACATCGTTCCCTTTCATGGGTAAAGAACTACCAAAAATCGAATTTCGGAGGTTATTGACACCTATTTAGCACGTTATATGGTTTATTACCTTTATATGTTTATGTTCCCTTTTAAATTTGGGAATTATCAAATAACAAAATTCGGTAAACGTTTTCTAGGACCCATTGGTGTTCCTCTTATGGCCAAATATTCAAAATTTAAATGTTATTGACCGGTTTTATTATTGAATAAGTACAGGATTTATTACTTTTTTTTCATAAGACACAGGTGTATTTGTGTACCAATCTTAAATTTTGGGAGGGGGTACATTTCTTATTGTCGTATCAATAATTGGTAATTGGATAGTATATCATTCATTGGGTAAATCATTGTCAAATATGAGTATGATCACGTGATCAGTTATTAACCTATGATGGGATTAGGAGTCCAGGACATTGGTACATTAAAACTTTGTAGTATAATTTAAGAATTGTCAAATGAAATTACGTCATTGGTTTTGATTATTCACGCCAAATATAAACGTAAGCAAGACGTTGTACCACGTGATTGTCCTTGATGAGGTAGTGTACAGGGATTCATTTCCTTTGTTGTGGTACTTCTTAAGTTTGAGTACACACACTTCTAGAAAACAGTTGGTTCTACTCAGGTAAACAATTGACGGACATTATTGACCTTATTGAACATATAATAATATGATTAACTCTAAGACTTAGGTATATCAGGAGAAGTATTCTTTAAATTTGGGAATGGTGATAAACAGAATTTTAACATAAGGCGCGAAATTAGAAACAATACATTGAACTTTAGTCACAGCTCATAGTCTAAGATCATTGGTGGTGATTGATTTGAAATCTGATAGCTATCCTTATTGAATCTTATGACTCATAGACGAAAGGCAATACATGCTACAACACTGGCAAAGTTATTGTTAATGCAATTTGATTGGTTGATCACTATCTTTCCTGCAATCTGATTGGTTGATCACTATCTTTCGTGCAATCTGATTGGCTGATGATTTTCAAATCTTTGCTGTATTCAGTTTTAAGTTTTGTTTAACATTTAAAAATCTTGGTTTCGTTCAACATTTTGCACTCACTGATAAATATGATCAAAACCGTTTATTTGTTAATCGAATAGTTAAAAACCGGATAAAGTTTGACGGTTAACCGTGAAACGTAAAATTTTTTTAGTTTGAAATTTTTTTGCTTGAAATTTTTTTGTTTGAAAATTTTTTCGTTTCCAAATTTTTTTGTTTCAAAATTTTGTTTGAGATTTTTTCGTTTGAAATTTTTTGTTTGAAAATTTTTTCGTTTGAAATTTTTTGTTTGAAAATTTTTGTTCGAAAATTTTGTTTAAAATTTTTTGTTTAAAATTTTTCGTTTCCAAATTTTTTGTTTGAAATTTTTTGTTTCAAAATTTTGTTTGAAATTTTTTTCGCTTCAAAATTTTGTTTGAATTTTTTTTGGTTTGAAATTTTTTGTTTGAATTTTTTTTTCGTTTCAAAATTTTGTTTCAAAGATTTTTGTTTGAAATTTTTGTTTCAAAGTTTGAGTTGACATTTTTAAAAGTTTGTGCACCTATTAGTAAAGAACCGGAACTGTTTAGAACAAAAACCTTTGACAACATTGTGGTGCAATAGTACACGTCAGAACCTGGGGTTGTACTTGAAATGAAAAAACACAATTCATTGAAATGGATCATTTTATTACACTCCACATACATCCATACCAGATAGTGGTTCTGGATATTGTCGATACAATGTATTTTGAACTTCTTGCACTAGTTTGTCTTTAGCATATAATTTTAATTCCAGTTGAAGTCTTTTAAGGTCTAATGCAATATCAATTGGTGGAAACTCAATGTCCATTTGATCACAAATAAACTGTTTATCAATACAGGTATGCACCCACGAACGATGTTGACAACCATCACAATATCTAGATACATGTTGTACAATATGCATAACACATTTTTCAAAATAGTACTTTTTCAGGAATATACTAGTTTTGTTGCACACTTCCACTGCATGTTTAACACACTGAAATACGCTGATGAATTTGTTCCATTCAGTTTGTGTTAGATACACCATGTTACGAGGGACATGGAATGTACTCTTTTTACGTAACAGCACCATCTTCTCTTCGAGGACTGTACGCAGCACCACTTCATGATTTGAGCCTAATGATTTGACTATGGTCACATTTAGCTCATCATGAAAATAATCGTTTATTTGGTCGATTCGTGAACATAATATTTGCCATTCTTCACAGGTCAGTTGTACACCAAATTGTTCTGCTTTGCCCAATCGAATCACAGGTTCAAATGTTCTAGCACTGATACCAATCATCACATGTTTTGTTTGAAATATATTTATTGGATAATAGCTTGCGAAGATGAACTCTTTATCGTTAGAAGTACACATCTTTCCTCCTGAAAAGCACTTGCTCAAATGATTTCGTGGGATGACACTGTATTTGCTGGTTTATAATTATTGCTGACGTCATTGGTAAGGAATGTGCTGACGTTTGAATTCATGATTTCATCACAGTTGCTGACGTCATGCCGACCAACCACATTCATACAACTACAGCTGACGTCATTGGAAAGAAATGTGCTGACGTTTGAATTCATGATTTCATCACAATTTTAGAAACTGCAGACAAGTAGCCATGATGACGTTATTATGAATACTAACTCGAACGATACTTATATATGATGCAAAACTGATGACGTTGCATTATTATGTTCTGACGTGTACTATTGCACCATGATAAACAACGTTGCCAGATGTTTTTGTTCTAAACAGTTCCGGCTAGTGCATACCTGTATTGATAAACAGTTTATTTGTGATCAAATGGACATTGAGTTTCCACCAATTGATATTGCATTAGACCTTAAAAGACTTCAACTGGAATTAAAATTATATGCTAAAGACAAACTAGTGCAAGAAGTTCAAAATACATTGTATCGACAATATCCAGAACCACTATCTGGTATGGATGTATGTGGAGTGTAATAAAATGATCCATTTCAATGAATTGTGTTTTTTCATTTCAAGTACAACCCCAGGTTCTGACGTGTACTATTGCACCACAATGTTGTCAAAGGTTTTTGTTCTAAACAGTTCCGGTTCTTTACTAATAGGTGCACAAACTTTTAAAAATGTCAACTCAAACTTTGAAACAAAAATTTCAAACAAAAATCTTTGAAACAAAATTTTGAAACGAAAAAAAAATTCAAACAAAAAATTTCAAACCAAAAAAAATTCAAACAAAATTTTGAAGCGAAAAAAATTTCAAACAAAATTTTGAAACAAAAAATTTCAAACAAAAAATTTGGAAACGAAAAATTTTAAACAAAAAATTTTAAACAAAATTTTCGAACAAAAATTTTCAAACAAAAAATTTCAAACGAAAAAATTTTCAAACAAAAAATTTCAAACGAAAAAATCTCAAACAAAATTTTGAAACAAAAAAATTTGGAAACGAAAAAATTTTCAAACAAAAAAATTTCAAGCAAAAAAATTTCAAACTAAAAAAATTTTACGTTTCACGGTTAACCGTCAAACTTTATCCGGTTTTTAACTATTCGATTAACAAATAAACGGTTTTGATCATATTTATCAGTGAGTGCAAAATGTTGAACGAAACCAAGATTTTTAAATGTTAAACAAAACTTAAAACTGAATACAGCAAAGATTTGAAAATCATCAGCCAATCAGATTGCACGAAAGATAGTGATCAACCAATCAGATTGCAGGAAAGATAGTGATCAACCAATCAAATTGCATTAACAATAACTTTGCCAGTGTTGTAGCATGTATTGCCTTTCGTCTATGAGTCATAAGATTCAATAAGGATAGCTATCAGATTTCAAATCAATCACCACCAATGATCTTAGACTATGAGCTGTGACTAAAGTTCAATGTATTGTTTCTAATTTCGCGCCTTATGTTAAAATTCTGTTTATCACCATTCCCAAATTTAAAGAATACTTCTCCTGATATACCTAAGTCTTAGAGTTAATCATATTATTATATGTTCAATAAGGTCAATAATGTCCGTCAATTGTTTACCTGAGTAGAACCAACTGTTTTCTAGAAGTGTGTGTACTCAAACTTAAGAAGTACCACAACAAAGGAAATGAATCCCTGTACACTACCTCATCAAGGACAATCACGTGGTACAACGTCTTGCTTACGTTTATATTTGGCGTGAATAATCAAAACCAATGACGTAATTTCATTTGACAATTCTTAAATTATACTACAAAGTTTTAATGTACCAATGTCCTGGACTCCTAATCCCATCATAGGTTAATAACTGATCACGTGATCATACTCATATTTGACAATGATTTACCCAATGAATGATATACTATCCAATTACCAATTATTGATACGACAATAAGAAATGTACCCCCTCCCAAAATTTAAGATTGGTACACAAATACACCTGTGTCTTATGAAAAAAAAGTAATAAATCCTGTACTTATTCAATAATAAAACCGGTCAATAACATTTAAATTTTGAATATTTGGCCATAAGAGGAACACCAATGGGTCCTAGAAAACGTTTACCGAATTTTGTTATTTGATAATTCCCAAATTTAAAAGGGAACATAAACATATAAAGGTAATAAACCATATAACGTGCTAAATAGGTGTCAATAACCTCCGAAATTCGATTTTTGGTAGTTCTTTACCCATGAAAGGGAACGATGTGGACCATCCAAATTTATAGTGGTACATATTGAAGTCCTGTACTATGATACCAAATGCTTATATTAAAACAATTTCTAAAACCGACTGGATGAGCCAAAATACCCCTCCCAAATTTTTCAAGGGGTGCGTCAATGTACCCATGTCTTATGATAGGAAATGAACCCATATACATGACCATATAACCATATAAGGTAATAGAACCCCATCAAAGGGAAGAAATTGGGCCAAAAACCAAACGCATGGTACAACATATTGCTTATGTTTATATTTTAGTAATTTTTACCCATGAAAGGGAACAAGATGGATCACCCAAATTTATCATGATACATGTTGAGGTCATGTACTATGATACCGAATGCTTAAATTGGAAAATTTCCAAAATTTAAGGGGATATGGAATGGACCCCTATACATGATCATATAACCATATAAGGTAATAGGACCTCATCCAAGGGGATAAATTGAGCCAAAACCAAACACGTGGTTGTACTAAAATTTGGCAATTTCGTACCCATCAAAGGAAACGTGGTGAACCACCCAAATTTATAGTAATATATATTAGGGTTCTATACTATAATACCAAACATGTAAAAGGGGCAATTTCCAAAATTAAAGGGGTGGGCCAAAGTACCCCTCCCAAATTTTTAAAGGAGTGCACAAATGTACCTATGTCTTATGATAGGGAATAGACCCCTATACATAACCATATAACCATATAAGGTAATAGAACCTCATCCAAGGGGATAACTTAGGTCAAACCAAACACGTGGTACAACGTATTGCTTACGTTTATATTTTGGCAATTTGTACCCCTAAAAGGGAACGAGGTGGACCACCCAAATTTATCATAATACATGTTAGGGTCCAGTACTATAATACCAAATATATAAAATGAGCAATTTCTAAAATTTAAGGGGTGGGCCAAAGTACCCCTCCCAAATTTTTAAAGGGGTGCACAAATGTACCTATGTCTTATGATAGGGAATAGACCCCTATACATAACCATATAACCATATAAGGTAATAGAACCTCATCCAAGAGGTTAAATTGGGCCAAAAGACCAAACACGTGGTACAACGTATTGCTTACGTTTATATTTTGACAATTTTGTACCCCTAGAAGGAAACGAGGTGGACCATCCAAATTTATCATAATACATGTTAGGATCCGGTACTATAATACCAAATGTTTAAATTGGTCAATTTCCAAAATTTAAGGGGTGGGCCATGGTACCCCTCCCAAATTTTTCAAGGGGTGCATTAATATACCCATGTCTTATGAAAGGTAATGGACCCCTGTATACGCCCATATAACTATATAGGGTAATAACACCTCATCCAAGGGGATAAATTAGGTCAAAAACCCCCGAAATTTGAATTTTTGGCAATTTTTTACCCCTAAAAGGGAATGAGGTGGACCACCCAAATTTATCATAATACATATTAGGGTCCTGTACTATAATACCCAATGTTGAAATTGGGCAATTTCCAAAATTGAAGGGGTGGGCCAAGGTACCCCTCCCAAAAATTTCAAGGGGTGCATTAATATACCCATGTCTTATGATAGGTAATGAACCCCTGTATACGCCCATATAACCATATAGGGTAATAACACCTCATCCAAGGGGATAAATTAGGTCAAAAACCTCCGAAATGTGAATTTTAGGCAATTTTTTACCCATGAAAGGGAACGACATTGACCCCCAATACTGATAGAGGTACATACTGTGGTCCTAGGCTACCATACCAAGTTTTTAGATTTGGCAATTTCCAAAATTTAAGGGGTGGGCCAAGGTACCCCTCCCGGGGTGCATTAATATACCCATGTCTTATGAAAGGGAATGGACCCCTGTATACGCCCATATAACCATATAGGGTAATAACACCTCATCCAAGGGGATAAATTAGGTCAAAAACCCCCGAAATTTGACTTTTTGGCAATTTTTTACCCATGAAAGGGAACGACATAGACACCCAATACTGATAGAGATACATACTATGGTCCTAGGCTACCATACCAAATTTTTAGATTTGGCAATTTCCAAAATTTAAGGGGGGTGGTCCTATGTACCCCTGCCAAAATTTAGGGGGTGGGCCATGGTACCCCTGCCAAAATTTAGAGGGGGTGGTCCTATGTACCCCTAGGTCATTGACCCCGGCCAGGGACCATGGGTCCTGAGGCAGGGACCCAGGGGCCAAAAAGTTCGGCAAAGTGCAGCCCATACTACTCACAGATCAAGTACAGGAGAATGAAATGGATACACTTCCCAATACATAATATATACTAATCCTTTCTGCATTTAAACCTTGCATTGTACTACTAACAGGAACTCAGAGCGACTGTTTGTAGTTAAACTACAGCAATAACATATAAAGAAATGCATTGTGAATACAAATCCTATATAAATATAATATATTGCAGTTCTCCATAACCATATAAACCACTACGAAGGTAGAATGCACAATTTATTCAATAAAATACTGCAAATCGTCGCTGCGCCTCGAAGAGCCGCTATGTGACATTTTTTTAGTTATGTCGTGACATTTTTGAGAAATGAGTTATGTCGTGCAAATAAACCAGAAAGCTGTCAGGCAGCGTCCCTTATAATGTCATAAGTTAATATTCAATTGTTTCGCCACAACAATAAAAAATTATAGATTGAAATTAAAGGCTTTTGGTTCTCATCACATACGCATTGATTAATGCATAGAAATCTCAATGCGCTTATAAAGGCGCAAAAGGTGCTACGTAAACACAAAAATAGTAATATAATACTGTTGAAGCAAGTTACCACAATGTGCCGTGCATACTATGTGCAGAACCAATTTTATTATATTTTTCAAGTGTTTCCCTGTATTTGGCAAAATTTTAAGAGTTCGGAATATTTTTTGCTTCTCCTGAAAAGTTGTGGTTTTAACACATAGCGGTTCTTCGAGGCGCAGCGACGAAATAATGTAATAACAAAAATATCAATACTAAACTTTATCTTATCCAAAACTCAACAGAAATTTTGTCGGAAATTTAGCACGAAATGTTTATAAATTTTACATGAATTAAAATTATATAGAACCACAATTTAAGCCATTATAATGTATAACTAGTAAAAAAACTAAAAGATTAGCAAATCCTACAACAAATGAACGATAGAAGATCAGAAATGTAAAACCAAAATGATGGTTCCGTTCATTACTGCACACATACTATTTCTTTTAACATACCGACTGGAGATTTTGACAATATCAGATATTTAAAAGAAAATGCAAATTAAAATTTAATTTTGAAAAATTCTCATCTTTGATCAAAATTACCAATGGAGAATAAAGGAATAAAGTACGTATACTTTGCTTTCTTTCATTTCAGATGTAATATGGACCCCGTTTGGTCTAATGACTAACACACTTGCCTTTGGTGCGCGTGATCCCGGAAATGAAAATGAAATCTTTGAGTTTTACGTCCCACGATTATGCTGGCTGGGCTAAAGGAGACGGTGATGATGGGGAATGAATGAAATGGTGAAATGAAGTAAGTGTGAGGAAACGGGAGAACCAAGAGGAAACCCACACACACGATGTTTGTCCACCATAAAGTTCATTTGGCGCGAAAAGGGTTTGAAACCGAGACCCCCTGCGTGATCCCGGGGTCAATTCCCGGTGGGGTATAGTTGAACGAGAAAAGTGATTCGGATTCCACTATAATCAGTAGATCCACGTCTCCTTTAACCGTTCTGGCACAAACGTGGAATGTTAAACAAACAAATATCACATGTATAATATATAACTGTTTATTAAAAATATAATATAGTCTACATACCGTTACACATTTTTTACAATTGTAGTTGTGCCCTTTTGTTAAAATTATAGTTTTAAAAAAGCAATTTCAAAAACTTTTTCGAGTTCGTTCATCTCTCTTGATATTGTTTGCGATTCCGATACGTCTAAGGAGTTCAACTTAAGACTCAGACTCATGACTTCTGGGGAATACCCACGAGTTGAAAATAATTACGTGCAAAAACCACGACGGGCGGAAACCACACAACAACCTAAGTCACCTTGCAGTGTATCTCCGTGAAAGTTACAGCACACTCAAATCTACGTCCTTTCTTGTTCCTGGCAAATCTGTTGATGACACGATCGTGATCTACGTTTGTCTCGGTGCGTATATAGTAGTGTCAGGTCGCTAAGTGGATCTGCACCCATCGGGGACAGTATCCATGTCTTCAAACTTTTTAGTGTTGAGAATGTTCTTTCGGCAGTTCTTTCTATCTATACGGTATTTTGTCCGAATACACCTCTTTTGCAGTGGTATAATTGAGTAGCTATGCTTATAACAACAATAAAATTATAATATACTAGCCTTCGCCCCCAGACCCACAATTTACTCGGCATATAGCCTGGCCTCGCACTATATAGCAAATGCTTCTACGTGCTAATGTGGCACAATATTTTGCGTTCTTCCTTCTGTCTCTTTCGTATAGAATTGGATTAAGCTAAAACTCTGTCACGAAATTCAAACACCTCGAAAGTCATTTTAGTGAACCACCCCACATCCTTTCTTTCACTTGCATGTTAAGTGTCAAAAAACGCTGAAATACACCTTTAATTATTTTAAATGAAAAACTAAAATACCATCTTTTGTGTCTCTAACCGTAAGGGATCTCGAAATATGGACAGCTTATAATAATAATAATAATAATAATAATAATAATAATAATAATAATAATAATAATAATAATAATAATAATAATAATAATAATAATAATAATTTCCATGCCTTTTCTTTCCTTTTAGGTAAAATATCAAAAACGCTAAAAATACGTATTGAATTATTTTGAGTGAGAAATCCATACAGCAAATTTCATGTTTCTAACTTTCAAAGATTCTTAGATATTGATATTTTATTATAATAATTGCAATCCTCGTCTCCTTTTCTTTCCACCTTTTTTAGGCGCGGTGGCTCGGTGGTAGAGCGTTCACCTCCGGTGCTTGGGGTCCCTGGTTCGATCCCAGCTCGCGCCATGTGAACTTTGTGGTGGACAAACACCGTGCTTGTGTGTTTTCTCGGGGTTCTCCCGTTTCCTCCCACTTTTTCATTCCACCGTTTCATTCATTTCTCATCATCACCGTCTCCTTTAGCTTAACCGGCATAACCGTGGGACGTAAAACTTAAAGATTTCATTTTTGCCTTTTCCCCCATTTTACTAAAGTATCAAAAAACGTTGAATTGCATGTCAAATTATTTAAAATGAGAAATCCAAATACCAAATTTCAAGTCTCCATCCGGGGATTCGGAGAGATGGCCAACCCCTTCCTTTCTTTGAATCCGCAAGAAATCCTTCCTTAGTGATACCTACATCACAAATCTTATCTACTGCCCGAATTCCAAGTTTCTAGCTTGAGCGGTTTGGCCTCTGCAAAGATCAGTTATTCACTGACGACTTCGTCTTTTATATAACAGCTTCTGTTATTTCGCAAGAAAACATGAAATGCCATTATAAGTCACGATAAATCCCTGGTCCGGTCCTAATATTTCCGTGTCCGAACCCCAAAAGTCACGGCTCTCTTTGTTGATTTAAGTAGCTAGCGAACGTATCTTTGATCTTTCATGCATGAGGTTCTGTGGTCTGGTTCCCGGTGAATGAGCATCGAACGCACTGCAGAGTTTCAGATCCAACTAACTCTAGTTCTCGTTTTAATCATTGTATTTGAAAACGACGTAAATACCTAGATACATATCGATCAACCAACCGAAAAGTCTCAGATTCAGAGAGCTTTTCGGTAAGGAAAGCTGAAGATTCTATATTTCTCTTTATTCAAGGTAAAGATACTTGAAGTTTCGGGATACGAATTCCATTTCCATATTCTTTTTCAGCTACACAATTTTAAAATATTCCTTTTTAGTTCAGTTTTATCCTCGTTCCTACAGTTGTTTGTCACACAGAATTAATCGGTCGGGAAAAGATCATATTTATATTTTCCAACGATAAATGCTGGAAATAAGAACCACACCTTTGGGGGGGCGGTCGCCTCCTCTGCCCTCCTCTTGGATCCGCCAGTGGCTCAGTCAGATTATTGCTGGTGGTTGATATTTTACTTTGAGCTTTAGAAATCTGATAGGTAACCTTATTGATTCTTATGACTCATAGTCTAAAGGCAATACATACTACAACACTGAAATATAGTCACAACTCACTGTCTACGGTGATGTAATCTGATCACTGGCAAAGTTATTGTTGATGCAATTTGATTGGTTGATCACTGTTTTTCATGCAACCTGATTGCTTGATTTTTACCTTGAGCTTTTGAAATCTGATAGCTAACCTTATTGAATCTTATGACTCATAGTCTAAAGGCAATACATGATACCTGATATGCTACAACACTTTGAAATTTAGTCACAATGAGATGTTATCTGATCACTGGCAAAGTTATTGTTGATGCAATTTGATTGGCTGATCACTATCTTTCATGCAATCTGATTGGTTGATGACTTTCAAATCTTTGATTGATTGATCACTATCTTTCACGCAATCTTATTGGTTAATGATTTTCAAATATTTTCTGCATTCAGTTTTGTTTTGTTTAACATTTATCGATTACTTTTTAAAAACTTGGTTTGAACATTTTCGTTCAGCATTTTGTACTCTGATAAATGATTGTGTTTATTTGTTGATCGAATAGTTAAAAGCCGAATAAAGTTTGACGGTTAACCGTGAAATTATTTTAGTTGAATTTTTTAACTTTTTAGTTTCAAAATTTTAAAATTATTTGTTTGAATTTTTTTCAAAATTTTGAAATTTTAAAATTTTTTTGAATTTTGTTTCAAAATTGAATTTTTTCGTTTTGAAATTTTTGTTTGAAAATTTTTGGATTTTTTCGTTTGATTTTTTCAAATTTTTCAAATTTTTTCGTTTGGAAATTTTTGTTTGAAATTTTTTTTGAAAATTACTTGTTTGAAATTTTTTCAAAATTTTGTTTAAAATTTTATCTGAATTTTTTTTCAAAATTTTGTTTGAAATTTTTTGTTTCAAAATTTTGGTTTGAAATTCTTTTAAGTTTGCACTCTGTTAAAGAACCGTTTCGTAACTGTTTAGAACAAAAACATTGGCAACAATGTTTATCATGATGCAATAATACACGTCCGAGTATGGTAATGCAACGTCATCAGTTTTGCATCATATGTAAGTATCATTCGAGTTAGTATTCATGATAACGTCATTATGGCTACTTGTCTAAATCGCTGTTCACTACTTCATCATGGACATCACGTAGTACAAAGTATTGCTTACGTTTATATTTTAGCCTATAGACGGGAATATTCAAGACCAATGACGTAATTTCATTTTGAAAATTCTCAAATTATCCTACAAACTTTAAGAGGAACGTATGAATGTACCAATGTCCTGGACACATAATCCCATCATAGGTCAATAAGTAACCACGTGATCATACTATTTCACTATGATTTACCCAAAGAATGGGATACCAGCCAATTTTAAGAACAATTACCAATTATTGATTTGACAATAAGAAATGTACCCCTCCCAAAATTTAAGATTGATGCACAAATACACCTGTGTCTTTATTAAAAAAAAAAAAGTAATAAATCATGTACTCATTCAATAATAAAACCGTATTAAAGAAGATAAAATAGGTCAATACCTTCGAAATTTGAATATTTGACCATAAGAGTGACACCAACATTTACAACGGGTTCTAGAGAACGTTTACCGAATTTTGTTATTTGGTAATTTTCAAATTTAAGAAATGGTCCTATGTACCCAACAGATTTTAAAAAGTGATCATCAAAGTATAAAGGAAATGAATTCCTGTACACATCCACCCTTATCAAAGGGTTCATTTATATTTTTTCACAATTTTTTATCCATGAAAGAGAACGAAATTTATAATGATATTTATTAGGCCCAGTACTATTATACAAAATTGGGCAATTTCTAAACTTTAAGGGGTCAATAACCTCCGAAATTTAATTTTTTGTCAAACTTTTTATCTATAAAAGGAAACGAATGGAGCATCCAAATTTATGGTGATACATATTACGGTCCTATAGTACTACATTAAATGTTTAAATAGTGCAATATCCAAAATATAAGGTAATAAAACCTCATCAAAGGAGGGTCAATTACCTCCGAAATTTGATTTTTTGGCAATTTTTTACCATGAAAAGGAACGAGGTGAACCACCCAAATTTATAGTGGTAAATATTGAGGTCCTGTACTACGATACCAAATGTTTAATTTGGACAATTTCCAAAATTTAAGAGGTGGGCCAAGGTACCCCTTTCAAATTTTAAGAAGGGTGCATCAATGTACTTATGTCTTATGTAAGAGAATGGACCCCTGTACACTCCCATATAACCCTATAAAGTAATACCCCATCAAAAGGAATAAATTGGGGCAAAAACCGAACACGTGGTACAACGTATTGCTTACGTTTATATTTTGGCAATTTTTTACCCATGAAAGGGAACGAGGTGGATCACCTGAATTAATAGTGATACATACCCTGATCCTAGGCTACCATACCCAATTTTTAGATTTGGCAATTTCCAAAATTTAAGAGGGTGATCATATGTACCCCTGTCAAAATTTAGGGGGTGGGCCAAGGTACCCCTGTCAAAATCTAAAGGGGGTGGTCCTAGGTACCCCTAGGTCATTCACCCCGGGCCAAGGGCATTAACCTTTGACCTATGACGTCACAAAAATTTTTGCTGACGGCGCGCTATACGCAGGTCCCTACTACTAAAGGAATCCTGGTTATATTTTCAAAATCACAGTGAAACAGATAATGAAAATATAACTAGGCTTCCTCCAGAAACTTTTGTCCGGGTTGGCAAAATAAAAATATGAGGGCCTGCAGTGGACACTATTCACTAAAGAATGATAGGTAACCGGAATTTAATTTACCTTAACTCCGGATGAGGTGGCAAGACCATAGTGTGTTATGGGTGAAAATGATATTTATTCCTGAGATGCTGAATCGATTACAGAAACCCGCTTGTCGGTACCCATTAGCGTTTGTTCTACGGTAATCAATGCTGAAATCGGAAATAGTAGTAAATTTTTACTACTTCCGGTATTAGTAAAGTAATACGAGTGGAAAAGCTGTTTGTTAAATACTGAATGGATTTTAAAAATCGACTTATCGCTATCTATCATAATTTTTGTTCTATAACGATCAACATTAAAACCAAAAGTATCAGTCTTAGTAGCGTCACGGGTAAAAATGGTATGTTTCCTTCACATGTAGAATCAATTCCGAAACCGCTAGTCGCTATTACCGGTTTTGTTCTATGGAGATCAATACTGAAATCGAAGTACCAGTTAATTTCTACCAGTTCCGGTAACAGTAGAGGTTACAGGTGGAGATGGTTATCTATTCTTAAGACGCTGAATCGATTCCAGAAACTGCCCGTTACTATCTATTACCGTTTTTATTCTATGACAATCAACGTTGAAACAGAAAAAGAATAATTTCTTCCATTGTCGGTTTCAACAGGGGTTAACGGAGGTTTTTTTTTTTTTTTTTTTTTTTTTAATAGGAACGTTTGC
This sequence comes from Thermobia domestica, assembly GCF_964235325.1. Lineage (NCBI taxonomy): Eukaryota > Metazoa > Arthropoda > Insecta > Zygentoma > Lepismatidae > Thermobia > Thermobia domestica. The sequence continues at coordinate 138,978,150 of NC_137454.1, read as the reverse complement.
AGCTCAATAAGCTGCTCAAACGGAACTTAGCGCACGCAAAAATGATACGGAGAACATACACCTTCTCCGTGAGGGAACCTATAACACCTCGACTCCGTTTCCTAATACTACCTTATTGTTGGAATGGTATTGACTCAAGGGAATATCTTGTTAAACTGACAACGTTGCTTTTTCATTTAACGTAAGATGTCTTACCAGTGTCAAGGCTAAACAGTGGGTGAGATTGGGAAAATTCTACTTCAAATGGAAAACCACTTATTTCCAACAATTTCCTATCTTTCCATTTTTCGTATAACTCATAACTGTGCTGGCCTATGGTCCCGAAATTTTGAAACAGCTGGTACCGGTATGTTGGATCGTCAAGATCACTGCATTCAATATCATCAATGTTACTATATTCAATCATCATCACTGTCTTCTGAAGATATATCAGTATCATTACAAGAATCTAGCAATTGTCTAAGTTTAGCCCTCCCTTCTTTGTCCAGACAACTTACGAAAAGAAGTGTGGAAACCGGCAATACAAAGGAACTGCAGTTCTGGGACGAAAAGTAATGTGGGGCCATTGTTACCAGACACACAGTTTGAAGACAATACTCTCAAGAAACGTAAAAATACACAAATTTTAAGCAATGATAAAAGAATTCAAAACGAAGGTGAGCTAGAGACAAAAGGGAAAATTTCAAGTACAGAAGTAGGTTCATATTTATGGAAACGAAGTGGAACGTCTGCTAGAGGTGCTGTAATGGCACTTAAGAAAGCGAAGCAGAGCAGTCAGAAGGCAGGTGTGTAGAGAAGACGCTAGCTAGCAATGAAATGCGCCGAGCCGAGCGTAAAGTGCCTTCAAAAGTCACCCCATTCTGGGAGGGGTACGTCTCAGCATTTTCCGACATAGGATACAGCTACAGATACAGTCTTTGGCGAAGGTTTTCACTATTTCCAAGAAGAGAATTGCCAATGTAATCAAACGCACCAAACATGCATCCCCAGAAGAGGTAGGTGCGTGAGCATATCGACAAGAAAACAACATTTAGTCCAAAATGGACAATTGATGTGGTTCGACAAGTGCAGCAGATAGTCACCGTCGACACGAAGAGCCACTACTAGGACAGTGGGGAGAAAAAATGACCACGATTTACGGGTTAAACTGAAGTTTTTAAGCCATGTGTTCACACACTTACAGCCAAGAGAGAGTGGACAGTATTTAGCGAGTGACAAGTGGAATCATGTGGTAACCTTGGATGAGGCCTGGATCTATTTAACTTCCACGCGGGTCCGAACGATGTAATATCATTCTAAACGTCAAGGACCGGGCAAATTGGGTTCGCACTTGCCGTGAAAGTTTTTCCCGGGGCGTCATAGTAGTTGCCAGTTTTTGCTACAAAGTACAACTTCCATTGCATCAAATTGCATATAATATGAAAATTCGCAGATATTATCAACAACATGTTCTGGGGATATTATGCTGGCGGAATATTCCTTCTTTGTATGGTGCTGAAGTGTTAAAGGTTTTTATTCATCAAGACAAAGAATCTAGCCATTAAGACAAAGACTCATGCAACTATGGCGTACATGGTCCGTTAAGCGCATGACACTGGTATCCGTGCTATCCCATATTCCGACATCCCTGTTAAGTACTCCGATGTTGCACCGATGGACTTTTGTGCCTTTGGGTTTTTAAAGCGAATAATGCAAAGGTTGTAGAAAGTTTGCAAGGATGAATGATTAAAAAGTAGCATCTCAATAGAAACCTACTACGATAGAAAATAAGATGTCGGGCTATCACCTACAGCCAGAGTAGGCATATAGAATACAACTGCTGGTGGAAACATGCATTTACATCCTAGGGTGAGTGTTCCAAAATCGTTTTCATAAACGTGAACTACCTCTGCACTCGTAACTTTCTTCACTTTCATAATATTTAGGTGCTAAAATTACCGTTAGAAAGGTAATTAGATTGTCTGTACGTTAAAGTCAAGAAACCTCGAAAATGAGAACCATCAGCGCAACACAAAAATATCAAGAAATACTCATGTTAGCCTTATGGCAACGCAGATATAAAGTATGAGCATCACATACGATGCTTATGGCAGTCAACCTGTTAATGTGAAGATATATTCTGTAGCAATACACGAGCAGAGTGGTATATGTAAAACAGACAAACGTTTTTGCATCATGATAATGCATGACCACATTTTAAGCAATGAAGTGTTGAAACTTTACAGTTGTTTTGCATCTTCTGTACAGCCCCGACTTAGCTCTGTCAGACTTCTATCTATTTCAAATGTTGAAAGAAGTCGAAAACAATTCATTATCCGATAAAGAGTTTAATGTGCTGTGAGTATCTTGATAAAATCTAGAACAACGTTCTTCTTGGTCGGATTATAAAAATCTTTTACTATTCAGAAAAATACATTAGATTACTCCATGTCTTCCTGGGAAAGTACTACAATATATGAAAACATATTCCGTAAGTTTCAATGTGACACAAGTTTCATTCTTGTATCCCTTCCTAAGTAGATCTCTCGATATGGTGACCTTACTTATTGCCTCACATTCACATTATTATCCACATTGAAAAAATTAAACCACAAGGTTGCTAATATTACAAGGTGATATACGTGTTTTTTTCTGCTTCGAAATATTATACATTAAAGAACCTTGTATATAATATACGAACCATTGTTATATCTAATGGCAGGTAAGTCATCTAGTTTGTGAAAATCAATTTACTCGATATATAAACAAAACAGTTAACTTGCTACAAGGTCAGATCTCTCAGGAGAAAGAGGACAAAATAATTTGAATGCTTTTTAATTAACACATACTTAATTACATAATATATATATTACGTTACTTTATTATTTACAAGACATGAAATACAAGTTTACACTTTCATGTAAAAATTCAATTTGTTTCAGAAATGTGAGATCATTGTTACTCACAAACATTCTATGCTTCATTATCTTTACTTATACAACAGCAGATATCAAAGCATTTGTAATAATGATCAAACAACTGCACGCTACGAAGTCTACACAGAGCTGGAAGGTCACTAAACCATAATATGTTAACTGTTGCTGACTCTTCCGCCTTGTATATATATATACGTAATATATTACTTTTCTTTACTTATATAATAGTAATCCACCTCCACATATGTTATAGTTAAAACAAGGTAACTATTATGAGTTAAAAATATTACAGATCGTGTCAAACAGGATGTGGAACAATTTTATGAGGATGATGAAGAAATAACAAAAATAATAAACCTTAAAAAAAAGAAAGAAAAAGAAAGAAAAGATTGCACATGGAAAATCATCTTTGATGAAAAATAAACTCAAACTTGTCAATTATTTGATTTTCAAAATCGAACAGCATATCTTTACCTGCGCACAAATATTTTGTTAAAAACAAGACACTTATCGATAATGATAATGGGGATGATGAAAATGATGACTATCGCTGATTATTTGCAGCTGTTTTAAATTTTTCCTTGCACACTCAATAAAAAAATATACGTGTGAAAAATTATTAACACTAAGTGTTTACGTAATGAACTGTCTGTTTCTGTCTCTCAACACATAAGCCAGTGTAAGTACAACTCAGTCACTCCCACTAGAAGAAAATGTGCCTAGCATCTGAAGGATTTTGTTCCACAGGGCAGTAAGGGCATTTCAATCTGAAACGAATAAAAGCATACTTGAATTAATAATATGCGTACTAAGACATTTGAAAGAAATAGACTCACTAAATATGATGTGAAGAAACACTATATTAAATATCTATTCTCTTCGAAGCATTAACAATGAACAAGAGTAGACTAAAGGTTACCGTTTTCGTCTAGTTAGGAAGGTTTCGAGACTGATTCCTTCGGTTGACCACTCTGATTGAGGGTTTTTCAGGGTTTACAATTTTCCACAATCTAACAAGGAGAATGGTCAGATAGTACTTCTAATAGATATGTGGGACCTAGCCAACTTTTACACATTACATTCTCTTTTAACACTATTAACATTTACATTTTCTATTAACACTTCATTGTGTAATTGCTTTCTGGTTCGGTAAAATATTTCTAATAACTTCTATTAACAATTTTTCCTCAGTCAGCAAATGTAATTCTATTTCTATATACACCCTCCATTCCAAAATAAACCGAACTTTTGAAAACAAATAGTACCACTAGTGCCATCTGTTGTAATATTTTACCGGTAGATGGCGTAGTCCCTCATTGACAATTGGTATAAATGTCATGACATTTGGATGCACGGCAACAAAGTTATTGCGTTTCAACTGTCACTGTGTTGTGTACATCGGTCGGAAAATGAGTTTCAAACAACGAGCTGCAATTGAGTTTTGTGTTAAACTGGGTAAAACTTTTAGTGAAACGCACCAAATGCTACAAAATGCATATGGTGATGAGTGTCTATCCCGTACGCAAGTTTACGAGTGGTTCAGGCGATTCAAATCGGGTAGAGAGACGGTGGATGATGACGAAAGATCAGGCCGTCCCAGAACCGGATTATCGGAAGAAAACATCGAAAAAGTGCGTGAGTTCATCAAACATAACAAAAAATCGTCGGTGAAAGTTATTGAAATGGAATTAGGCATTCCTCAAACAACCGCATACCGCATTTTGACCGAAGTTTTGGGCCTTAAGAAGGTTAATTCGCGGTTTGTACCACACAAACTCACCGAAGACCAGAAAGTTGATCGAATTGCGCATTGCAAAGACATCGTTAAAAGTGCTCGGCAGAATCGAAACTTCTTGAAATCGATTGTAACTGGTTACGAGACGTGGTGTTTTGAATATGAGCCCGAAACAAAGCGGCAAAGTGCTGAATGGAGAGCGCCGGATGAAGGAACACCCAAAAAAAGTCGCTTGGTGAAGTCAAAAGTTAAGGTGATGCTGATTTGTTTTTACGATTCAAAAGGAATTATCCACAAAGAATTTGTTCAGCCAGGCCAGACAGTCACTGGAGAGTTTTACTTGGGCGTCATGAAGCGTTTGCTGGCAACAATTCGTCGTATTCGGCCAGAATATCGCGAAATCGGCAGTTGGACTCTTTTGGACAATAATGCACCATCACATCGTTCGCGACTTGTCAGTGAATTTTTGGTCAAAAATCACATTATTCGGTTGCATCATCCGCCCTATTCACCAGATCTCGCTCCGTGCGATTTCTATCTGTTCCCGAAACTGCATTTGGCGATGAAAGGAAAGTGGCACGCATCGATTGATGCCATTGAGAAGGCGACGACCGCCGTCCTAAAGACCATTCCAATAAAGGACATGGAGAAGTCGTTTGACAACTTGTTGGAGCGTGCAAATATGTGTATCGATGCAGAAGGGGAATACATTGATTAATAAAAATGATTTGTTCCAAAATGCTTTTTTGTTTTTTTTAAAACGTTCGGTTTCTTTTGGAATGGAGGGTGTATGTATATATTCGTGTCAAAATACACACATTATCATTTTTTTTTTTCATTAACAATAGAAGCGCTTTTCTCGACTTCTGTTCTTTCGTAACTCCAGATTTTTGAATACTGGCATCACTGCTGTGTATACGACCAGTGATGAAAATTTTCCGATTCATAAGAACATACTCCACTTATTCCTACATAGTTGTTAAGCCGTGATGTGAGGTGGAAAGTTTTCTTCTATATTTTTCCGAAAAAATTTCCGTCCTATCAAATATCAGTGATCAAGTAACAATTCCTCAGTGATCATAAAATTGATTGAATTCATGTATAGAAATGTTAAAAAGTGATAGATCGTTTAAAGAATCTGAAAATTTTAATGGCTCAGATAAGTTTCAGTACTATGTAGGAACAAGTGAAACAATTTTTCATGAATCGAAAAATTATCTGTTCTATATGGAAAAATCGAAAACTTTTTGAGTCGGAAAATTTTCATCATTTTTAAGCAAAGAGTAAAATAACTTTTTGCGAATCGGAAAGTTTTATTGCTCTGTAGAAACAAGTGAAAGGAATTTTCATAGATCGGAAAATTTTCATTGCGATGTAGAAACAAGTGGAAAAAAAATTTCATAAGCCGGAAAATTCTGGATATTATGTATAGTGATGTTAGGTGGAAAATTTTCTACTATATTTATTCCTATAAAATTCAATTCCTGTAGAGGAAAGTTAAACACCAACAAATTATAATTTTCCAATTAGCATTCGGGAACCGGAAAATTTTCTAATATTTCAAGTTGGTAAGTAAAAATTTGCATAGTGTTTCTCTCTCTCTCTCTCTCTCTGTCTGTGTGTGTATGTGTAAAGTGGCAGGAAACATACATGGAGTTCGTAGACAACAAATATCCCATTCAAATATTTAAAATGTAACAAGAATCGAAAAGAAATCTTTCTGAATTTATCAAATATTTCAAAACCAGGATTTTTTTTCATATAGGCCTGCCTATGTAATGAAATAACTACATAAAAGTTTCTTTTGAAGAATATTTTTGTAACAGAAAACAAGAAGAAATGATTTGATTTTATTCTTTAACGTCGTAATTCATAATTTCAATATTGAAATTTTGTATAATCAACATCTTAGAGCAGATATTTGTATTGTAAAACTACCATTATTATGTATAAAAATGTATTAGAAATAATACCAATTCGATAGAACAAGTACATATCTATAAAAAAATATATATATATTTTTTATTTTGTAAATTAAAATGAAATTTCTTGTTGCTTTTAGAACGCAAGCTAACAGTGCAGCTTTTTAAGTTTCTTTTATTTTTTTATTGAAAGAACAACTACACAAATCAGCTTCCTTATTACTTATATTTCACTTTCTCTTCTGAATTTTTTTTTTTTTTTTTTTTTTTTTTTTTTCAGAAAATGTTCATTATTTGTTTGCATGAGTTACTTAAATCCAAGTTTTGGGTAGTCAAAAATTTACAGTAGGCACTTTATATTATCTCTACTTATTTATAAATGTTGCAGAATATAAATCTAGAAAAGTAGTAAAGCTGAGAGAAAACTTCGTCTTACGTGTATTAATCTGACGAAATATAATTTTGAGATCAAAGGTGGATTCTGAGGGAAGAACGCATTGACCTTTTTGAAGAAATGAAGAATCGTTAGATTTTCACTTCATGAAATTTTTTTAGACAATATTTATTACCAATAAATTTTACGGGTAAACAACGATGTAGGAATAAGTAGAGAATGTTTTTATGAATCGGAAAATATTCATCACTTCTAATAAATTTAAATTTTAAATAACAGAATGGGATATTTGTACTCTACGTACTTGATGTATGTTCCCTGCACTTTACACACACACAGAGAGAGAGAGAGATAGAGAGAGTTGAATTGAGTTGATTTTGAGTTTAAGGTCCGTTTCAGCAGCGAGGCTATATGAGACGTTACCTACTGATTAACGTGGAATCCGAACCACATGAGCTCCCGCCGGTAATCGAAGCCAGGTCTCTCATGCCAAAGGTGCGTATGCTAACCGCTTAGCAACGAAGGAACTTGCAGAGAGAGAGAGAGAAAGAGAGAAACACTGTGTAAATTTTTACTTCCCAACTTGAAATATTGGGAATATTTTCCGGTTTCCGAAGCTAATCGGAAAATTTTACTGACTAACTTTCCTCTACAGGAATTCAACTTTGTAGCTCAATGTGCAGTTAAATATAGTGGAAAATTTTGCACCTAATATCACTATACATAATATCCAAAATTGTCCAGCTTACGAAAAGTTTTTTTCTACTTGTTTCTACATCGCAATGAAAATTTTCCGATCTATGAAAATTCCTTTCACTTGTTTCCACAGAGCAATAAAACTTTCCGATTTACTCTTTGCTTAAAAATGATGAAAATTTTCCGACACACAAAGTTTTTCAACTTTTCCATACAGGACAGACAATTTGTCGATTCATGAAAAATTGTTTCACTTGTTCTACATAGTACTGAAAATTGTCTAAACCATGAAAATTTTCAGATTCTTTAAACGATCTTTCACTTTTTAACATTTCTAAACATGAATTTAATCAATTTTATGATCACTGAGGAATTGTTACTTGATTGCTGAGAATTTTTTTAGAACGGAAAATTTTCCGGAAAAATATAGCGGAAAATTTTCCACCTCACATCACTATATACGACACGAAACGGATTCATATCAGTTTAGTTCGATACCTAATTTATCCCGATTCAGTAAATGGACCCTCCCTCCCAACATTACGTGCGTGCGCCGTGACAAGAAGAACAGTCTATCGTGAAAAATGGCGGTATAAAACTATGTAACCACCATACTGTCAAGACAGAAACACTGGAGTTACAGACTGAATGTGATCGCGGCAGTACAGCACAACAGTTGCCATCAGATTTTAGTGAGGCGTACGTGGAATCTGTGTTTATTAAGTTAAAGCTAAGAATTTCGGCCAAGAATATGTGTTGATGGCTTATACTCAAATTTCAATGAATTAATGTGTAGGTTAAGGAAGTAGAACTTCGTCATTAAACCTTTCGAACCTACATGTTATTCTGATAATTTATCGATAGATAATTTCCAAATATTACGTTTTCCAATTATTGTATATTTCATTATTCTCTATTTTTCAAATGCGAGAGGCAGAAAAGCCAGGTCGTTCTGATGTGAGTGAACAGGAAGATCACGTTGATGGCGCGTCGAGATGGATTGATGCCAGACGATTCAAGGATCAGCCCAAGAGACAGCATTATGACAAACGACTTTGCTTCATCATGGTCATGAAAAAAATTCCATCGCGATGGGTTCTGCACCATTTGCAGGATACGCAGGATATAGTATTGCTTGGATCGCAAAGATATTTTCTTTCGCAGTATCATTACACTGGATGAGACTTGGGCCAGACGCAAGTGATGTCATCATGGATCACCACTAACATCAAAATATCGTCGAAATACTAGCTTTGTGAATGTTATGATGATTCACGTGTATGACTGTGACGGCGTTATCCTAAGAACTCAATGAGCAGTATTACTGTACATTTCAAATAAATAATCCACAACCAGCGTTATCGAAGAAGTGGCGACACTTTCTGCACAATCCTCCCAACATTTTCCAGAACAAGATTTGAGCGAATGCGATTGAAAGGCCGTGGCATATGCCCACTTTTTTGATTAGGAGTTTATATACCAAATTTCATATTACTAACATATCTCTAATGTTAAGGGACTTCGAAATATGGCCATCTTATTATAACAACTGCAAACTCCACTCCTTTTTCTTACCTTGTAAGGAAAACATCAGAATCAGCTGAAAGACCTCTTTAATTATTTGCAACTAAAAGCCTAAGTATCAAATTTCATGTCTCTAGCCTTAAGGGATTTCGAGATATGGACACATTTTAACAACTACAACTCTCACCTTCTTTATCTTCTCTTTTTGGAGATATACAGGGTGTCTCAAAAGTCCCCTACCTAGGGTAACTATGTTATTATTAGAGTTACAACAAAATGTAAGAGGAGAAACCGTCTCCAAATACGATTATTTCAATCTAAAATGAAGGATTTTTTTTTAAATCGGACGAGCCGTTTGGGGTATATACTCTTTATGCGCCCAATGTTAAATAAAAATGCAACGCTGCCATTTACCTGGACCCACAAAGTAAGTGAATGAAGTTACTGTATTTTACGCTAACATGGCGATGGCCAGCCCTCATTTCAAATAGAAAAAAAAACTTCGCTTTAGACTAAAAACATCATATTTGGAGATGGTTTTTCCTCATACATCTTGTTGTAACTCTTACAATAATAATGTTACCCTATGTCAGTGGACTTTTGAGACACCCTATACATATATAAACATTAAAACACGTGTTTAATTATTTTTAATTGTAACTCCATATACCAAATTTCATGATTCATCCTTCAGAGATTCGGAGATATGGACATTTCACTATAATAATTGTCATCCTCATTTCCCCCCTTCCCCATCGAATTTCCCAAAATCCTTTCTTAAGTTACAAATTCCATGCACTGTCAAAATTTAAAATTTCTAGCTCAGCTGGTTTGGCCTTGGCATTGAACAGTCAAGACAGACAGCTACTCATTCAGGAGAGATTCTTCTTTATATATAGAGAGAAAATGTTCTTATCTCCGAATCTCGAAAGTGTATATACAAGAATTTGATATATGGACTTTCCATTTAAAATAATGGGTAAACGGCACCTGAATGGGAGTCTTGTTATCTCCATGATCTTCAAATACACTCAATAATTAGTCAAGTTTCTCGCTCAGCAAGCCACTATCGCACTTCAGATCTCTCAACAACTGGCGTTTTATGGTTGAATGAACTTTCTCTTTTTCCTGAAATCAGCATTGCGAACTTCTGTCTTAAGATAAAAAATTCTAAATCTAAATCTTTAACAGAATAAGGAGATATCACTAATAAGTTTAATTTCGAGAGTACACTAAGTAATACGAAGTACATCACACATAATCTATAAACAGGATTCAGTTATATTAAATTGTTATTAATAAAGAATATATATGATGCGTTACGGCTATGAGCGAGCTCGACGGCAAGTCTTTATTATTATTATTATTATTATTATTAATGACTTTCTAGTAATGATAGGAGACAAAACTTGAAACTTAAGCCTTTAAAAGATTCAGTAGTAGTTAACTGTTGCGAGTGATATCTTTCTGGACTATCTTCTCAAAACGCAAATCAGTTTTTTTCAAAAACGACTCAGGTGATTCTGCTATATTTCATAAATAAATATTTAAACCCAATAATCCACGAATAATGTGCAAAACAAATCGTTATATAAAAAATTTGCAGGAAAGGTAGTTCTTTTTTTTTTTTTTTTAATTAATTTTCTCTAATACATGTGATTTTATTGATACTTCCTTCAACTTGCAGAAATAGCTCTGTTGTTTGGGGTTGCAATACATCAAGTTTACGTTAGGAAAAAGGGGTAAATTCTACTCCATGTTGCACGTTTAAACATGTTCATACAAAATAATTTTCCAGTGAAACCCAGCGAATAAATTATTCCAATTTATCTTCTTTATCGTATTCGAACAATCCTCATTTGTTGCGATTGAAAATAGTAGGGTAAATGGGAACAAATATCCCAGACTTTGATATTTCCATATTTTAAATAATATAATAAAAAAATAATTTTCTGTGAAGACGTTCGCCAAAATTGCTAGATTTTGACATAATAAAGCGTATAGTTTGTTTACGGCTTAAGAAACTTCCCAATGCATGCACTTAAAATAGATCAAAGCCTCCTTATTCTCCCGATATTCTGAAAGTTATTTCCGCGATAACTTTCGTGAAAAGTATTCGCTTTTGAACAATATAGTGTATATACAGTATATTGCTTGCTATTTAAATCAATCAAGAATGGGGGGGATTAATTTGTAGCAGTCAGGAGTGAGTTATCTCGCTGCCACTTAAAAGTCCCTTCAACGTTAACTTTCGAAATAAAAAAGGAAGAAAAGAAAAAAAAACTGTTTTGGTTATATACGTCCATTGTAGTACTGTATATTATTTCTGGTGCCTCAAAGTTCCTACAATTCCCTTGAATTTAAAATCAATTAAGAATGAAGAACTTATTCTTTTGAACATGATTGTAAAATAAATGTTGTGATGATAAATTATTTTTTTAAAAAAGTCGACATCGGAATAACAAATAAGAATACTGCATGTAATCAAAATCATATTTCACGGCACTAAAGTTGGGGCTCAGGCTGGGTGAGCCCCCCTCGCTACGAAACTACCTCAAAGCATGGAACATCAAACTAAAAAAAAGACGGTGTCAGAGAAAAATCGGCAACGCTTATTATAATTATTATTTTTATTAATATTATTATTATTAGTAGTAGTATGAAAAATATTTTCTACTGTTTGCTAGATTAATATTCGTGTGTAATTTAGCATTTTAAAGCAGTCTTTTTTTGAGGAGGGGGATTTCGAAGTGTTGGTACCTTAAGTTTTAATGTTTCTTCAAGAGATTATTCAATGTGTTAGCACACCCTAGGCAAAATACTGCTGGTTAAAATATACACAAGAATTTAACACGCGATACTGACATTTATAAAATGTCACAAAAAATTATAGGCTAAGTTGTCCACTAGTAGGTCCTACTAAGTAGGCTACAACATCTAGGAGCAATGTCAACTTCCCTTCACACTTTATCCAGGCTTAGGACTGGCAGCGTATAAATTCTTGGCGAGCTTCATTACATTGGCGAGCTTGAAAGTTAAAAATTGCTGGTTAAAAATTGCTTGCCTTTGTCATCATTCATTTAATTAACTAAATAGTAAGCAGTGGCGGCGGTTGGACGTTAAAAGAGGGGGGCCAAGACATGATTTGAATATTTGTATATAAATGTCAGTTTTCCTAGTTGTTTCTAACACTTTGTTTGACGAAAGATTGTATAACTAATAGGATACTACCTTTACTAGTTAAAATACCGTATATCGTATTTCATATTTTATTAAGTAAATTGACAAGAGCAACACAAGTAGATACTAGCCCCTTGTACTCTTAAACAACGAAAGTGTAAGAAGAGATTTGATTCCTTGCTCATGAACATCTTAAAATTCTGTCTGGAAAATTGTGTGGTCAGAACAAATTTGCAACACAAATAAATAGAAAGAATAATATTAATCATAGTAATGAATAATGATGCTTGTTTTGTAAAAGTTATATTGAAACTAGGGATTAATGAACAACTTAATTTTTAAAGGAGCAGTTCGACTTAGAAATGCATTTTTTACAATTTATCTCCATTTGTAGAGTTGAAAATTCTAAAAGGAATGGTGTTTGTTTGATCGCGATACGTTCAGTCGTTAGCGAGTAACAGAGGAAGAAAGATTTTGTGATGACGTCATCGGTGGGCAAGGAGCGAGAGCAGGCTTACACACTACACAGTGCCAAGCATTTCGTTTGTGAGAGGTGCTGTGGCACGTTCTAAGTGCGGTTTCCTTTTCCAGAACTGATTACAAAGACTTACAAATATCATCTGCATGTAGAAAATGATATCTGATGGTGGGCTGTACAAACGTTTTTATAATATTAAAAAACGTATCCTATAAAGCATGAGTTCAGCGTTATATATATATATATATATATAAAAACGAAACCAATATGTAAATAGATGGCGGACGAGATTGCTGCAACACCTAAGTACATTTTCTTTAAGCATTCTTTCGATTCCCAAACATAAGAATGTTCATTTTCACGTTTTATTGCAATTTTTAACGCTGACTCTATAATTTTGTGCTTCAAGGTATGTACAGGAGCGCAACATATGAGGCAAAAATGAAATAACATCTGTAAAGTTTGCCAGAATACGAAAAACACTTCACCGGTTAAATTTCTTTTATTCTCATAGCTGTCCGCGGAACAACTCTCATCACCCGTTTCATCATCTTTGTCACATGATACAGAGAAATTAAACGATGAATCAATGTCTTGAGGAACAGTCATCGTCACTGATTCCTTCTACAAGCCGGTATATTTCACTCCCTAATTCACATTGTATAGCTTATTTCTAAAGCAGTATCTTCAGAATCATGATTGACATCGTCTCTATTACCCTCTAATGCCTCGTCTTGACTACAACCGTCAATTGCGTCTTGTACGATATTTGTAGGTTGGTAACTGGACATAGATCAATGCTTGTTCAATGGCTCGGATTTTAAACCCTTCAATAATATACTTGGAACAGCATTCTTTCTCAGTTCGCGTGTAAATAATTCTCCTGGCATTAGCCAGAAGTGGATCTAGACGGTAAAAAGTCGGGGGGGGGGGAGTCAGAACCCAGACTATGATATGTATATCATGTTTACTAAAAACTTTCAAAAATATCCAAATAATACCTTAAATCAATTTTGTCACTCAAAAACTGGGGGGTCTACGCCCCCGGCCCCAGCCCAGATCCGCCACTGGCATTGACTTTTCTTTCAGTAAACTTGACTTCTCGAAGGCAGGCTCTTCAAGATGTTTGGAACACGAGTGATTTTATTTGGTACATTTTTTCCCCATTGATTTTCTTGAGCCATAATTTATATCGATCTGGTGATTTCTCACGACTTTAGAAACGTAAGAAAAGATACTTTACGTCCTCAGCTTCGAAAACACAGCAGGTGTTAGGCATTTCTACTTCACTTCACAGACACAGCACGCGCTGTACTAACACGTGTTTTCTACTTCACACTAGTGTTTCTTTCAGAAAAAAAATCTGGGGGGGGGGGCAAACGGACATTTAGTATTTGGAGAGGAACATTATTTTTACACAGTACTATTATATTTATTTCATTATAGACGTAATATTTTGGTCTCCTCCTGGGGAATCTCTCAGAGCTCCGAGAGACAGTGCCACCCTAAAAACATGTCTGAAAGAAACACTGTTTCGCACAACAAATGTAATTACTGCTCTCTCTCTCTACTCTTTTTTTATACTAATGCTATAGGAAAAACAAGTAACAAAAACTTCCCTCAAGAATTCAACACAGAGCAAGACTGCTAACAAATCCAAAACACATTCTATTGAATTCAATGCACTATTAAAGGTTTATCAGCTGCGTACAAGGGAGTGGTTGCTGACTCACATTGAGTTTCTCGCGTATCCCACCAATGACGTCACCATTTACGATTCATCAAAAACAAATGTCTGTAGAAGCTGAACGAAACAGCCTATCAAGATATAAAAAAATACGGGTCTCTTATTTTTTGTTACTCTTTCTATTGCATTAAACTTGTTTTTAACTCGAACTGCTCCTTTAAGAATCCTGTTTATAGATTATGTGCGATGTACTTCGTATTACTTAGTGTACTCTCGAAATTAAACTTATTAGTGATATCTCCTTATTCTGTTAAAGATTTAGATTTAAAATTTTTTATCTTAAGACAGAAGTTTGCAATGCTGATTTCTGGAAAAAGAGAAAGTTCATTCAACCATGATACGCCAATTGTTGAGATATCTGAAGTGTGATAGTGGCTTGCTGAGCTAGAAACTTGACTAATTATTGAGAGTGTATTTGAAGATCATGGAGATAATACGTCCCGTTCAGGTGCCGCTTACCCTCTATCCCCCCCCCCTTCCCTTTACGTGGAATTTCCAAAAATCCTTCCTTAGTGCTACCTTACATAACAAACCATAAACAGTGTCAAAATTTCTAGTTCCTAGCTTAAGTAGTTTAGCCTGGGCATTGATCAACCAGTCACTTAGGACGGGCGTTGATCAATCAGTTACTCAGGACAACTTCTTTTATATACAGACATAATTAACTCACATTACATAGAACATTGTAAAATAGACAATTATCCAAATTCTGTCTCATTCCTTTCTTAAGCAAAGCATCAGAATTCAATTCTTCTTTGTTGGCTCTCAACGTAATGTTATGTGAGAGGAAAAAAGAAAGAAAAAAAAACGAAAAGAAAGATAAAACTTATCCAATAGATCGAAAAGTTATTTTTAAAAACTATGATACTTACTTGTTGCCGTTACTAAGTTTGTTGAGCGCATCTCTTGAAATTACGTGCCCACAGACCAGCCTCATAGGGGGATTTGATTCAGTGCTTTGTTGCCGAAGAATAGGACAAGCAAATACAGAATGATACCTATTCTCTTTTCCCAAATCTATTTCGATCTAAAAAGAAAAAAGAAAATATATTACTTTATTAACCTGTCAGATAAAACATAAATATGGTGTACAATACGGTAAAATCCTATGTAGTTAGTTATCCTTCAATGTAAGCTACTAATATCTAACGCTTGTACCTACCTAAATAATTTAAAATAAAAAGTTAACAATTACAAATTTTGAATGTTACACAATACAACAAATGAAAATGGCTGACAGTGATCTCTCCAGTATTGTTTTGCATTTCTTCTCTACACTCTGTCGACAAGCAATTCATGGTTTGATTCGATTCTGTTTAGCGTGCCTAATGACACGTGGACCTACAGCTTAACGCGGGATCCAAACCACATGAGCTCTCACTGGATATCGAACTCGGGTCTCCCACGCCAAAGGCGCGTAGCTAACCTCTTAGCCAGGTGGGAGCTCTAACTCCAGATTTGAGACCTAAATACCTGATTAGTATAAAGTGATTTGTTTGGCGATAAATCTAAGCCAGTTTTACTTTCGAAGAAAAACATCACTCCTAAACCAAGAGAATAAACGTGGGAACAAGAAAGGACCGATGAACGCGAATATTTTTATAGCACGCCTGGAACAACTATTTGATTCTGCACCGCTAAAACCTTTCCTACGACTAAGATTCACGAGTGACATTTCTGTACTCTGGAACCACAGACAATCTTCAGAGGAATTAATCCTACACACATGAACAATCTCCGGTCACATTCAATTGGCATTTTCCAGATGTAAACCACCGTATAGACTCAAGAATGAACTTGAAATCAACGCACTCATCAAATGCACTAACAGAACGCAATAGCTTCGCCTCAAAAGTTTTCATCCACACAACACTGCTTGCCGTAAGCACTAGCCATTTACATTACATCCACCTACTCCACTACACCATCTGAAGATTCAAAATATTATGGCAGAGTAGTGTACTCTCTTCATCCTTTCTATTATATTATCCTCTTGATTTATTTGATCCCTCCTCTTGCTATGTTGGGATTCCTTGTTTATTGGTATACGAACACGGACTACCAAAATATTTTGTATCAAACAATGCCCTACCTAATAAAATAATAATAATAATAATTTTTTAAAAAAAAAACACCTCAACCTGTAACTTGTCTTTCTTCCTTAAAAAGAGATAGGAAAACATGCATTAACCTTTTCCCTTCAGCTTCCCTCCCCTCCATTTTCTTAAATTTTGAACCTTCGTATTATTATTATTATTATGACAAAAATATACATTTCATTAAGAACGGTGGTATATTCATTTATATGAAAACATGTGCATGTAGTACGAGTTCATAAAAATAACGACAAATTGGATCCGAATAATTATAGGCCAATAACTTTATTGAATGTGTTGTCCAAAATTTTTGAAATTATTATTCACATTGTAAACATAAATCCACTGTAACGAACCTTTGTGAACTAACAGATTATGTCAACTACGCATTTAAACAAAGGTTGCAGATAGATGTTATACATTGACATGAGTAAAACCTTTGACTCAGTAGATCATATATTACATTTACAGAAACTATCAAATATGGAACTATCTCCCTTGTACTTTTTTTAAAAGTTATTTGACTGATCGAACGTATCAAATTAAAATTGGAACCTATTTATCAGACTCATCCACTATTAGCAACGGAATTCTTCAAGGTTCTTCACTCGGACTATTACTTTTTTTCAATTTTTATTAATGATTTACCAACAATTTTACACCATTGTAATATTTTACTTTACGATGAGACATCAAGTTTTTTAGATTACTAAATAATATTCAGGATAATAGTAAGTTATAAGGTCTAAACAAAATTATTGTATGGTGTAAACATAATGGAATGAACATAAATTGTTCAAAGACTTAGTCGAGAGCAATAAATGTCAATATTATGTCAGTCAATATAAGATTGAAGGTAAAATTTTGCAGAAAGTTGATGCTATAAGAGATCTAGGAGTCATGTTTGACAGTTCCTTACGTTTTAATGCATATACAGAATATAACTAACATAAATACCGTCCCAACTTTTAAGCGTGGCTGTACTTCCGTCCGTACAAGCGAGCGACGTCAAGAGTGGTACCGTGAAGCGTGAATCATTGCTGGATGAGCCGAAGAAATGTAAAGGTGTCAGTTGTAAGTGTTCAAGATGGAATTGGGCGAATATGAAAATCACGTGACCGTGATAGCGTTGTACAAGGTAGGCAAATCACCAAGGAAGATTTTCAAAACCCTCCAGAAACTGAAAATTAATAAAAAATTCGTTTACCGCACTATACAGTGCTTGGTTGAGACTGAAACTGTGAAAGATCGCCCATGGAAAGGAAACCCACGAACACCGGAACTTGTGTCCGACGAAATCCAGTTAGGAAAAGTCAGTTATGGCTCGTGGGCTGAATATATCGAAAATGTCTACGTCTTCCACGTTAAGCAGTGACCTGGGATCCACGCTAACATAGAACGCAAGGGTCATCTCCTGACAAATGAACTGAAGCGCCAGAAGCTCCTAAAAGCAAAGCGGTGACTTAAGTATTACACAGCAAATGGGCACCGTCGAATCCTTTTCATTGATGAGAAGATTTTTCAGTGTTGAGATTTTCAATGTCCAAAATGACAGGATATATGCTACATCCTCCAAAGAAGCTGGTGAAAATGCTCCATGGATCCAGAAGGGTCAGTCAGCATCCTGCCTCAGCCATGGTCTGGTGAGGTGTGAGCTATGAGACCAAATGGAGTTCTATTTCTGTGAAAAGAGGGCAAAACGTTAGCCAGTGTACTAGGAGACAGTGCTTGAGAGACTAGTCAATAATACCACCATCATCCTCTTTTATGGATAGAACTAGACCTTCTAGTAGGACTCAGCCCCAGCACACAAGGCACGGACAACCCAACAGTAAATGAAACCGCTGAGTTTTACGGTTATGCCGGTTAGGCTAAAGGAGACGGTGATGATGAGAAATGAATGAAATGGTGGAATGAAGAAAGTAGGAGGTAACGGGAGAACCCCGAGGAAACCCACGCACATGGTGTTTGTCCAGACAACCCAACAGTGGCTGCAGGAAATGTTCCGGACTTCATTTCCACTTCAAATTGGCCTTCTGCAAGTCCGGACCTAAACCCTTTGGACTACAAATTGTGGTCTAAGCTTCAGATGGCTTACAAGAAGAGACATCCCAATATTGAAAGTTTGCATCGGCCTCTTTGGAAGGCAGCTGCGGATTTTCCAGTTGATGCGTTGCGTAAAATGCAACGATGAATGGCCACAAAGCCTTAAGGACTGTATGCATGCTAATGGTGGCCATTTTGCATAATCATTTGTGATTTCGGTTCATAATGCATCCATGTAACTCATGTTAATAGAATATTAAAATATCTCTAACCATTTTATGAAAATGTGCTTAAAATTTTGGGACAGTACTTATGGCAAGACTTGGTACGTAAGAAGCGAAGAAAATGACTGGTTATCTTTTCAATCAATGATTTGCTTTTTCTCAACCAGATGCATATATACTGTTATAGAAACTATTGGTTAGATCTAAATTAGAATACACATCAATTATTTGGAAGTTAGACACTCATAAAGAGAATTGAAATTTTACAAAATGTTTTATAAGAATGCTTTATTTTAAGTTAGACTTAGACGGCACTAGACTACTGGAGATCATATTTTAAACTTGAATCACTTGAAGACAGAACAAAATTGCTTGACGTGAAGTTTGTGGAAAAGATACTTGACAACAACTGTTATTCAATCTATTATTTTAAAAAAAACACCACCTTGGGAGTTTAAGGTTCCAATATCTGCTACAAGGGGTAAGATAGTATTTCAGTCAAGGAACAGAAAATGTGTTTTAATCTCAAGACTTGTAAAATAGTATTTCAGCCAAGCAACACAAAATGTGTTTTAATCTCAAGACTTGTAAAAAATTATAACCACTGTATTAGTGCGGGCGCTAGCCTGTGCCACGTATGCATTATATGTGCCCTCATTTTGACTGCTGAGTGTTATTACCCACTTAAAAGAGAGTTAATTTCTTTTGGTCACGTGATCTGGTTCATGGTCGTTTAGTCGCCATACTGGATTCAAGATGGCGGACCATGACCTTTGAACTCTCATGACTCGGCCATTTATGAACCGATTTTGATCATCTTTTTTTCCTTTGGAAAGAGAAAATTATACTCTACTATCTTGTATTCTTGCACTTTTCGCGAAATCTGCGCCGTTTTCCCGAAAAATTGGAAAGAGTAGAATTAAAGATAAATTTTTATTCTATTTTCATAATTTTCTCGAAAATGGCTAATAATTCAATATTTAGTAAGACACAAAGAAGAAGCAGAATTTAATAAGATTTAAAACGATATACAACATGCTGGATTTAGTTTAAAACTATGCTATATATTAAAAACAAAACTAATAGAATGTATGATTTTAATTGTTGTTACAAAAATAGCTTTTCCGTCGTTTTCACCTTCTAGCAATATATCTGTATTGCAGACGCTAGCCCTTTTCATGTGCGAAGTTTTATATCCCCTACGTCTTGTTGTGGGGTTTATTAAACACCTATACGAGTATAAAAATGGTCACATGATCCAGATCATAGTCGTTTGGTTGCCATATTTAAAAATGGACGCCAAATTACTAGATTTTTTTGTTTAAGTGTATCTCCGAACCCAGTGGTCCGAGTTTACAGCCTGGTTGCTCATTTTACTTCTTTGTAAAGTAAATCTCATAGTTCTAAATGGTAGTGTAATTTGAAAAAATGCAGCTATGGCATATTTTCAGATACAAGTTTTTTTTTTTAATGGATTCAAAGAACAAAAAATATTTTTACAAATAGAAAACGTATGTAAAACAAATAAGTCGTAGTGGATAATACTAATACAAATTAATGACACAGTACGAAAATTTAAAATGAATATTGCAAATCTTTCAGAGTGGAGATAAAGACAAACAATATTATTTATGAGGATTCCTGCATTGTTCTAAACTAGTACTTTTACATTTACAAAAGTCACAGCATAATATTTCCAATTTTCTATACAGACATACAGTTTCTCTGAAGTACATCTGGCAATTACATTGCTTAGGAGAATCTTCAGGCTCCGATGGGTTATCTTTTTTTGTTATTCACTTGATTAATCTTGCTACTTAGCAACTGCCGAAATTTTAAATAGGAATCTTACTACACATGAAACTTATCAAAAACTTTGACTAAGTCGATAAACTGACTTCCCAAAGTGAGTGATTAGTGAAAATTACGACCAATGATAATACAATAAAATCTGTTAACTTGGCCTATGGAATCTACATTTTTTCATAAGACATCCATTACTTATTATTCTACAAGTTTGCGTCTGTCTATTTTAGAACTTGATCGCACTAAAATAACGTTGTTTCTATGCTATTAATGTTAAATTCACTTCTGCATGTTGATTATCTATGACCAATTCCATTTCAAATCGTCCAGGCAAACCACAATTGGTCCCCATCATAGTCTCAGATTTCATTTATTTTTTTTATATGGGATCTACATGCAATATTATTAGACCCATATTTTTTCTTTTTACTGTAAAAATTTTTTCTTCGATATACAGCCTTCCAAAGTGGCCGCCCTCCTCTAGGATTGCTCGAAAAACTGAAAAATATGTCAAATTAAAAAATTTATTGTAGTACGAGTGTACTTAGTAACATAATCGCAGTAGCAGAAAGACTATAAAGTTGTATGTTTCGTTGGAGGGCCAAAATTCGTCTATTGGTCAAATAGGAGTCGCGCAATTCACTCGCAATATTGTCAACTTTGATGAAATTTTTGCTAACTTTAAAGATTTTTTTTCTGTCTGGAAGGCTGTATATCGAAGAAAAAATTGTTTTCAGCAAAAAGAAAAAATATGGGTCTAATAATTTTGTATATAGTTTCTTATTTTAAAAAATAAGCTAATTCTGACAGTCGTGTGGACCACCCTGGACGATTTGAAATGGAATCATTCCTATGTGATCTTTATTTCTTTGAAATTCTTCAGAAGGCCAGTAAACGAAAGGGAGAAAGTGACCAAAAAAAAATTGTTTAGTGAAAGAACTTCTCCAAACATAATGCAGAACGCGCTGGTAAACTTTATGCTTTTATGTCTATTGGCCGTGAGTGTATAAACAAAATGACGCCAATTACGGCTTCCCATTTATATTCTATATTCCAAGACATCTGGTATTTCATTCTCGATAATATTTGGATGTTCTTCGCTTTCGTTATATCTTCGTATTCTTTTCCTTCTCGGCAGATTGCAAAGCATTTAGAACAAATGACGATCGGATTCATATGGCAAAAGAATTAAAAAGGAATGAAATATAAGATAACAAGACAGCTCTCATTTTTTCTTCTGTTGCTTGCTAGTTAACAACAACTACACACTGTTTCCAGATTCACAACAGGTCGCTTTGAGAACGTTTTGAGTATTTCCTGGAACTGACTATTTTATTGGTACCTATCCACGCAGGTAGGCGTGGAGAGTGAGAGGGGGAAATAAATGCTGTAGCATTTTAGCAACTATATGTTGAAAACACAGCTTATTGTGCGGATGACAAAGATAGATATTTATTACATACGTTTTTACATTGCAGAAACGGACCACGGTGGCTCAATGATAGTGTTACTTGTGATGCAAAGGATACCTGGCTTGATTTCAGACTATGAGTGTTGATAACATCGTGTCCGTGGGTTTTCTCGGTGTTCTTCAGTTTCCTCCCACATTATAAAACCAATTCTTTCATAATCATTCCCCACAATGAATTTAGTCCAATGAGTAACACTAGCTTACAACTCAGTCACAAAACTAATCTTTCATGGAGGAGTGGGACTCGCCCTTCTTCCACCAAATCCTTCAATTTTAAATATGTATTACACTGGTATGCATTTTTATACTTTTTTCATGCTTCTTTGATAAAAATAGCTGCTTTTTATTAATTCGAAGTAGCTGAATCTAGATTTGTTATTGCTTTTTTTGATATTCCGTTCAATTTTTAAGCAATGGAAGGAAAAATAATTGTATTACTATAATATGCTATATATGTACTATAGATAGTGGGTGATATATAGATGTGCTAAATATAAAAAAACATTTTCTTGTAAATGGTAAGTGAAACAAATTTACATGAAATGTCTTCAAAATCTGCGTTGGAGTAATGTTACGAGATTTTAAAGTAATTCACTTACACCCTCGGCGTTTCGTACTTTTGAGATTCAGAAGAATATATCATCGAACATCAACAGTACTCAGGCATTGTGGCCTCATTCCACTGACCTTGGTACCTCTTGTTCAATAACTTTAATATCTTAGTGGAACCGCTCTTCCTGTTCCTCACACATTCTACAGTGACTGAAAAGTAAGACTCTGAAACAGGTGAATCTTTACATTTATTTTACATCCCACCTTCCTAAAATGCTTGCAACATCTCGGCCACAATGTCTTGATAGTTATCTGTTTTCACACTGCCAAGGAAGTTCATACACATGCATGAATGTAACCAATGAACGCAATATCTGCCGTGAGTGTCCGGGTCCGGCTTCACTTTTATTTGGAAACTCTGACCGCCGTAAATTTTGAAAAATATCATCATCATCTGGAAGGGATGTCACGAACTGCTTCATCAGTCTGAGCTTGATGTGAAAGGGTGGTAGAAATACATTTTCCCTAGGAAGGAGGGGAAGTCACAAAACATTTTTCTCTTCTGGCACCAGCTTAGTTCGTGTTGGCCATATTGTAGTTTTTCAGTGATTGCACTTTTCTCGAGTAAACCACTCGCGAAAGGAAAAAGAAAAAAACTGTTATTTGGTCAACTCAGATTACATACTAAGTGTGTGCAATACTTTCGAGTTTAGTTGAGTTGATTTTAGTTTAGCGTCCCTTTCAGCAGCGAGGCTATATGAGACGTGGACCTACTGATTAACGTGGAATCCGAACCACATGAGCTCCCGCCGGGAATCGAACCCGGGTCTCCTACGCCAAAGGCGCGTACGCTAACCGCTTAGCCACAGAGGAGCTCTGCAATACTTTCGAGTCTCTACGAATAGTCGATATATGTTCACTGTACTTGAGCTTTCCCAACAACATTTTCAAATTTTCATAAATTTCTTTTAAAACAACAGAATAGGCGATAGATAGTGAAATGAATGTCATTCTAGTTATGCAAAAGGACAGCTTTTACACTTCGAACAGAACTATTTACAAACTATCTCCAGTCTGAAAAAGTGTATTTTACACCAATAACAATGACCAAACCAAATAAGGTTACGAGGGAGTAAACGTTTTTCTTTGAGACATGAACCAGAAGTTCGACCACAATTTTATGGTAGGTCAAGGTCCCGACTAGATAATTTAGTTCAATCTAGGTGAACAATTTAGGTGACTGATGTCACCGCACAACAAGAATTTTCATGACGTTTATTTATAACCGGCATATTATGATCAGGACATTCAGTTTTATTATGTTAGAACGAGTGGGAATTGATATATCATCACTATAAGGTATGGCAAAATGCATTGAATTTATGTTGGGATGTAATAATAATAATAGTAACAACAACCACCACCTTCTGCTCTTGAAGAGTGATGTCATCGCAAAATGTTGGAATACCACTCTCGTCGCTTCATGCAAACGTCCTAACTGCAAGCGATTTAATACACTTCAATGTGAACAATGACATCTAGCTTACAGCACTGTCACTAGATAAAGCCATTAATCAAATTTCAAGATCATTCACATCACGTAGGACACAACATTGAACTTTCAGAAAGAAACGAGACGAAGGTATCACATTCGCCACAACAGTGCTTACACTGAGAATGAAATATTACTTGAATAAAATATATGAAATATTATTTCTTTAACCTACATTTCTTTCTTTTGTAATAGCAATTTAATCGACGTATTGAAATATTTAAACATATCTAATTACAAGAAAGTAAGGTGTAATGCATTTCATATATATATATATATATATTAGCAGAACTTTGAAAATTGGCTATTTTCTAGAAATGGGAGCTAAGATTAAAAAATCAACATTGCTTTCCATGTTTACTCACTATGAGTAGTAAGAAAAATATCAGGTCATTAGAAAAGCAAATGACTGCATACCAGTGTTATTAATAAAATGCAAACTAATATGTAGATAATAATTAGTGGTTGAATTAGAAATGCTTATTACGATCTATAATATTTTTTTGTTTCAAAATACATTCGTTTTCTGAGAGTTGACTGCCTATTTAAGTTAGCATTCTACAATGGAACAGATGGTGGTCATCACAGACTAGCTACACCAAAATACAACAGTCCACTAAAAATTCATTTGAAACTCTCAATATCATACAGATCCCAATTACTGTATTCCATGCACTTATTACTTGTTTTCCCCCTTAAAATAATGGAAATGCTATACAGAACTCTTTACAGAATGCTTAAGATACATAAATACAGAATGCTTAAGATAAATAAATACTTACAGGTAATTCGTCTTTTCCATTCCAAATTCCAGTCACTTGTCTCTGTTGCATAACTTGTTTAATATTTAGGAGGGCTGGAAGAGCTGTGCAGCCAGCATTTATACTGTGAATGAAACAATGTTATTCTAATAAATGCACAGAAAAATTATAATCTAGTGTTATTTGTCAAATCGCTCGACTGAAGATTTGTAAACAAAGAACTATTCATTGTTATTCCCACAATCAGAGACCAGAGACGAAGGCTTTTTAGGTTTGTCTAATTTTATATTATCACACAGAAGAGCACTTAATACTCTGCTTGTTGAGAAACTTCGATATCATGCTCTTTCACCTACGATTCAACACTTAAAAATACATCAATATAGTACCGGAAAAATTAATAGCAACCCTACTACATACCTCCTTTACATTTTCCTCCCACTGCCCAAATTCACCAGTTTTTGAGATAAGTTTCCTTTGACTCCCCTTGTGGTGGCTATTAGCAGCTAATATTTTATCTGCGGTTGTTTGGTGGACTAGGCCTTCACATACCACCGACGATTTCCTGCTATCCCAACCTCGCAGAAAAAATAGGCTCAAATAGGCTCCTTGTTCTACAAGGGCTATGTCATATTAAACAGGGAAGTTTTATTTTGGTTTTGGCCATGGACAATATATTTCTCAGAAGGAAGAGATAAAGCACAAACTCATGACTGCTTAAGAATTTCTTCAAAAATGTCACACGTAACTTCTGAATGTGTTGCATATTACACTGTGTAAAATTGAACATCACTACTAATAGGAAGTTTACTTACTTCACTGTAGGACGCCTTCTCCTGAAGTATCGTTGGACTGCAATCTTTGTTTCCTACTAGCAAAAACTGTCCATCATTGAACCATAAAATTTTTAAATTAATGGTCACATATTCCTACATATTTCTATGCGGGTCAATAAAACACAAGGCTAATCATTTTCAACATGTGTAGCACTTTAAGAAAGAAAGAAAAAAAAACTTTTCTTCTAAAATTTAACGATAATTATTGTCTTTTGAAAATGAAAGATTTGTTGTGCTATTCCTTTATTTTGCATAGGTTGTTACTCAGCTTCAAGTTGGTCCCTGGGATCAAATATGTTTATGTACGCGTGTTCGGAGATTCTCCTACTGTTGTCGCAAAAAAACACTTATATTGGTTACAATTTTCATTTTTATTAATATATGATCTAGTTTTTTGTCTACGTTAGCTAATTCCAATACTATGCTATTACAATGTTAAAAGAATGGTTTTTAATATTAATTGTTTGCCTACTAGACTTAAATTTTAATTAAAGTCAAGGACATATTCGTATGAAGATTACTAATATCAACTAGCGGAGTAAACTTATATCAATCAATAACATAACAGTATCATAACAGCAAGGAAGTGAATAATACATTTACGAGCTTCAGAAGGAAAACGATTAAACGCTACAATAGTGTCTGAAAAAATGGAAATAATTAACTATGAATATCTTTTGTTTAAAATTTTATAGGCTTTCAAAAGCATTGTTATTTTGAAAAATAATCCTAAGGAAGAAAAACTGTTATGAAGAATAATATGGACGGTATTTACAAATGTTATTACATCGTTATATCCTCCCTGTATAAATTCAATTCGCATTCAAATAACTTGTTATACGAAAAAACGAAAGACAAACACTTTTTTCTTTAGTTGCATTCAATTTAGTTATCTCTACTGCAGGATGAACTCCACTGCCCAGCATTTTCGTATTCAAATTTACGACACACTTAAATAATAATAGTATATGTATCTAAAATACAATATATATGTATTTCATTCTATTTTACACTGATAAATAAAACACTGAAACAAGCACTACAGTTAAAAAATATATATTACTAAACTGTGTCACAATTTCGGCAATATAACAACGTCTCTATCAGACACATTATAATTTACCTAGGTAAATCTAGTTTAGTCTGGCAACACACACCTTCCTAAATCAAAATTAAAGATCGTCGTTTATTAAGATTTTAGAATGTCAACAAAATCATTCGGTAACAATGCATATGTACTTTTGAATGAATACGTAACCTGATAACACAATATTTTTAAAAATCAGTTATTAAAATACGAAGTGGCTTAAATCACTTTCGAACCCGAATTTCCTCTTATTAAAATTAAAATTTCCACCCTGATGTAATGAAATTTGCTACGCATAAATCTTAATGTATGACACGCACACGTGACCTCATTCAAGATCGCACAATCTCTCTAGCTTCTGTGTGGGCATTATCGTGTGTCTAGGTAATTCTACCGTTCTATGAACGTGTGTTTTCGCCCTGATGTGACGTGCCTGATAGGGTTTATGTTTGTTCGGGTTCGGTTGAAAGTTCGTCCCAACAATTCGTTGTTCGTCATTATAGTGCAGTAACAAAGCAGTACACGGTGAGTCCGGCCCAATGGAAACAACATATTTTTATCGTTGACACGTACAACAATTTATAAAACAATTTATTGGAGGCAGGAAATCGCTTACAAAGTCTTTCATTCGACATTTGATGAAGAAATTGGAAATAACGGGAACATTGTTGGATGGTATGAACATCATCCAAAACAGCCAGAGCAACAATCGAAGAACTGAAAACATATTGCTGGCCTCACCAAAGAAGTAAATGCTTAGACTGCTTACGAAACAAGAATTTTTACAAGCATACGCGGACAAAAAAAGCAAAGCTATATACATACCGTGATACTGCTATACAACAAATGCAACTTCTCGACAAAGTGAAAAGAATAAATTGTTTTTGATTCCACCAGTTTGTCTATGCACATCAAGAAATCCTTGAATTCTCCGACGAAGCGTTGTTCTCTATACGTGGCATCATGGTTCCCAAAAATTCCCAACTTATTTACTAAACACTTCTTCATAATGAAATATTGGAGAGTGGTGCAACTTATTAAGGCGCCACATATTGGCAGTATTTTTACGGTCACAACAATCGAGACAGAAGTCTAGTGAAATTTCCCACGAGTTTGTAAATTACAGAAAGTTGCTCGGGTTACCGTTTTTCTAACTACACTTACCTTAAGAAAATGCGTAGTGCTGCCACCGGTGGTATTCTATCGGGTCACCAGAATTACGGAGTATCGCCCGATACTGCAATTTCCACTACAAAAACTACGTTGGATCAGAAGCACAGAAATTCAATCATATTTCTGCCTCCAGGTATTCAAAGGCTAGTGAGGATATGGGCATAGCCAAGTTGTAGACATCGTTTTACCATGTTTCTTGCAAGAGGTGTCACGGTACGTAATAGCCCGAATGTTATCATTACGCGTGAGGTAAATGTTGTGACAACCGTTTTCCATTCTGATTCCATTGTGGCACGGGAGGAAATTTTGAATCCAGGCCTTATGTATGCATCACATTCCAAGACGGCGATAAATAATGTGACTGTGCAAGTTTTAATCTCTGGGCCATGTCACGTTGGGGTGGTAAATTTTCCTTGTCTGCAAGTCAACGAATTCCATGAAACACCTCAGGAGATACTTTCGCTAGTAAGCTCAAACGGGACCCTTTTGTTGTGAATTTTCCTACATGAGTCCCATTTTTGTTTACCCGATCACATCTTCAGCTGTGTTCACTTGATGGTTAAACCAATTTTTTCGACACTGTATCCCTATTCGGTTATATGAAAAATGTGTGAAAAGAGTCATTATGAACAATCTCTAGTAAAGTCGCTTTCGGTGGTATAACACTAGAATTACCTCGACACCCAGCACCTATTTGCAAACTGACATCCCACTGATAACGCCGGTTTCATGGTCCTGACGCTACTACACGAGTGACAAAACAGTCTAATATAAACAGATCAACATGACGAGGAACTCCGTTTGAAACACTTCCAACACCAGCATGCAACACATTGTGTTCTTTGAAGATACTGACATTTCTAACAAACTTTGATCACTCATATCGCTGACCTTACCTTGCCGAATTTTTTCCTATTTAGTTTCTTGAAACGAAAGGTTTATTATCAGGAAACTGCAACACAGAATTTGGCAGGAAATAGACGTTGTGACTCTTGATGTGTTGGTGGCTACCTACTATAACACTGAGAGATGTGTGCATGCATGCATTGATGCTAATAGCACTTGTAGACACGTCACCATGGCTTCTCATACACCAAGGTACGTTCATAGCAAATTTCATTACATTATAACTAACAATTTATTTTTTACAGGCGAAAGTCTGATCCGAGAGCAAGTAAAACACCCTGTATAATCTATTACGGGGAAAGAAAAATACATGCTCTTCACATAATAATTACAAATGAAAATTTTTAGTGTGTCTGGCTCTAATTTCTATGTCTTTAACACGTAAGTACAAAAATAAATTCTGAGATTGACTATGAACGTAATATTACATTACTCCTTACTAACATCTAGAACTTATATTGAGCTCTTTTCTTTTCTTTAAATTTCCTCCACGAGTCATAAATTACTAGGGTATAGTCTCACCTAGTATATTGCTCTATTTCCTTACTAATATTCTTCACTCTCTGCTTACCCTATCTACTTATCTCTATACTTTCTTTCTGTATATATAGTATATTTTCAACACCTAGAGATGAAAACACAGAACTTAGAAATACTACTAGGAGACATGAATGTATAGGATCGAGAAGACAGATGATGAAATTAAGAAACACGAAACGAATACGTTACTACATTACTAGATTTCTGTCAAAGAAATATATAAGCAAACTGATGTATGTAATCTAACAAAAGAGAAACTACATAATCGCATGATACCACTAAGACGGAAAAATAAAATCAGTCATGGACTACGTAACTATCGATCGGATAGGACCGTGAAGGTCATTCCTAGCGTAGGACTCTATATTGTAACAGGTTATTTGCTAATTCAATTCAAGAAACAGAAAAGAAGAAAAAAAATAGAAAGAAAATTGATAACATAAGAGAGAATACAAAGTACAGAAGCTCTAGGATTAAACAGTAAGAAATGAGTTAGAGAAAATATAAATTCTCAAACCCTAAAACACAGCTAGATCGCTGGAGGAGAAATGAAAGAAACTTAAGAAAGTTTGTAGAGCATTTGGAAGAAGAAAAGTAAGAGAAACAAGAAATTTAATGTAAAAAGGAAATCAACGAAAAGTCAAAAAGGGGTGGTTAGAAATCTGTACAAATCTGGAGCGAGGAATGAAGAAAACAAGGAAATGTTGAACGAACTACTAAAAAACACATTAAGGAATAAAAGACCAAACAGCGAAATAAAGATGACAGCGGCAGTAATCACACAATTATAAAAAGATATATGAAGGAATGGAAAAAGTCGTGGACACACACAACTACAGACATTAATCTGAAAGAAGTAGAGGAAGTACTAAAAAGATGAAAGTAGGCAAAGCTCTAGGGTCAGGAGATGTAACAACAGACGTTGCATGTATAGTACACTGGTTCTTCTCGACGATGAAATAAGTCTCGAAACAAAGAAAAATCCGGAAAAGTTGGTGTAATAACTAACGCATCAAGGATATATACAAAGTACCGTTAAGTACCTCTCAACCCACTACTCCCAACATGACCCAAATTTCGAAGTACCAGTCAAGTTCATTTCCCTCATCGTGACTCAAGTTCATAGAAATCATCTGCGTACTACCAATCTGACTTCATCATCAGAACAGAAACGGTGGCAGGCCAAGAATTTCTTTATCGGGCCAAAAAGAACTGGTCTAATGGTGTCACATCAAGACTGTACGGCACGTGCTTGAGCATACATTATCATGAGCTTACATGTCGAGCATTTGTCACGAAACACACGATGCAACTTTGCCAATGTTGTTTCGTACATGCAATATTCACGGTGGTCTGGAGTGTCAGAAAAAGTGGAACCCCTTACATACCAGAATACAGTCACTAGCACTTTCTTTGGTGGCGAATCGACGTTTGCCCACTTTGTTTCAGGCATGAAGTAGTATGCCAAGGACACATCATCTGTAAAACACCTTTCAGAAAAACCATAGACTTCTTCAGCATACCGTGCCAGATGGCCCAGCCATGCCATCACTTGGTGACTCTTATGGACGTCTATTGTGTACTTTACGAACTTTCAGTTTGTCACGCATATATCATACACTGTACCATACGAAACGTTGGACAATGTTCGAAGATGGATTCACCAGTCACTACAAATACTTTTCCCTTGATGCTATTATTGGACGCTCGGCACTTACAAATCCCTAAGGTTCACACAGCTCGCTTCTAAGAATCTGCACTTGGAGATGTTGCTACAGTCCATACACTCTTCCTCTACACGCACACCGTTTCTTGGGAATTTCACTCAAGTTTTGTCCTTTCGCAAAACTCTTCAGAAGTAGGGACTGTAACACCCATACTATCTTTGCTAAGTAGTTCACGCTTCTGTCGCTGCCACACTTCATCAAACAACTACCGACGAAGTGCTAACTCCAACGCACTTCTCTTTCAACCTTCACGTCTCACATCAGTATAATATCACGTGAAAATTATTATCCGTTAGTTATTGATCCGCCCTCGTATTACAATGGATCTTAAACGAGACGGAATGTTACTCTCGTTTCCGGAGATGACCCGGAAATTATCAGAAAGCAATAAGTTACTAAGTTATGCATTACAACAATCGAGCACCTAATGTACAAATACTACATTGCTATGCTAATGAACTACAGAAGTAGCAAAATATTGTAACTTATACTAGCTGAACTTGTGCTCTCTACCCAACGCATCATTCACATATGGGCATGAATCTCTTTGTCATTCCTCATAACATCTGTACATGTCCTTTTACAGATACAAGTGAAAGACGTCTTGATAAAAATCGGCAAGGGGTAACATCAAGGGGAGATTTTTTTCGATTATTTTTTTCAATATCTTGCACCGTTTGCAAAGTTTAAGCCTACTTCCGGATGGAGTTTCTAATTCATGTTTCTTTCTTCTTGCATGCAGTATGTAATAAGAAAATGCATAAGCAACTAATTATAATGTCAGTGGTATATGGTGTTCACTGGGCAAAACACTCCAAACAAGAAAGATTCATCTTAGCCTGGAAAAATGGTTATCCTTCGTTTTTTATCATTTGCTCATGAAACACGCCTGAGAGATATACAACCCATATACACAGCTATTTTGTGTTGGGATGTATAACTCATAGGATATGGTGCTTTACTATTTTAAAATTTCAACACTTCCAGTGTACCCTTAAAAATGTAATAAAGAACAGTGGCGACTCGTGCTACTTATACTTAGGAGGGCTGCATAAAATAAAACACCATATTTAAAAATTAATTCCATACGATGGTTCTTCCTTGTAGCAAACTTTTCGATAACTCTATCATGGAAGTTAGAGATCTTTTCAATCATTTCCTTTTCTATTGATAACATGGCAAGTACCGTTAACTATTCTTCTCCCACTGTATTTCTTAGAAAAGTTTTCACTTTTTTAAGGGTAGAAAAGCATCGTTCAGATTCACTTGTAGTTAAGGGAAGTGTCATAAATATTTTCAATAGTTTTAGCACTTCAGAAAAAGTGGAAGCAAGACTACTGCTCATAATAGAGTGGATGAATTTAACAGTGGCACCAATTTTTTTTCTTCTCTTGCATAAACTGCATTAAGTTCAGTATGAAGTTCATCTTACTGAAATAAGGGAAGAGCTATGTACAGTTATTGAAGATTTTTTGGGAAAGGAACCACTAGACTGATTAAAATTAGATTTCTGCACAAGTAAAGATATAGATAACTGGTTTATAAAGTGGAAGCGCACGTTTATTTGGTTTAAAATAACATCACACACTTCTTTGGCTGCGGCTACTCTTGATTGCGTATTTGAAACAATTCTCCTTTGTTTTGATTTTACGTTTTGGTCCTACTGATTCCCTAATTTTATTAATTTCAGCAGTGAAGGCAGATAAATATGACTGAACTTTTGCTTTAACTATATGACGATTCTGTAGTTGGTTTTATGGAATATCTAGATGTTGCGTAACTAAGTGAAAAATTTAGCCAGAAACATCATTCTTCATTCAACAAGCATTAGGGTATATCTATCTCACTACAAGGCAGACGCTTCATTTATTGTTGTAGTGCTTGAGGTCTCGGAGTCTTGACAAAATTTGGAAGCATTCTTTTAGTTGTTCCCGCTTTTCATACATCACATTGACAGTCCTACATTTAAAGTTTCATCTGGTTAGTCCACCATTGAGTATCCGCTTTGCAAAACAGGAATGTAAAACTGCAGCTCTGTTTTGAGAGCGAGAAAAAAAGCCGGGACAGCAGAAAGATTAGAAAAGAATATTCTGGCTTTAGTGTTTTGTCTGGCGATTCTTTCCACCACAAAATTTAATTGATGAACAAAACAGTGCACAAAATAAGCATTAGAGTATACTTCTCTCACTTTGGCCTGGACTCCATTTATAGACCCACTCATTACAGCTGCGCCATCATAGCTTTGGCCAGTAAGAAGGCCACTCATAAGAACGAAACAGACCATTCTAAAAGAATTGTAGAAAATTTAATGGTATAGTTTCATATTTCATAGATTTCTTCATTTATCTTTTGGGTACACTCATACAGAAGATAAAAATCAAAAGTAACACCAGATCACTCGCACGACACCACGCAAATACTAACAGGAACGGAATACCACATTTTGAAAGAATTAAATATTGTAATGATTTATAGGTAGAGACAAAATAACGGTCCGGGTGAGTCTTTTCTCCTTCACCAATGTATTATAAAAATTCCTAAGTACAATGTCTTTGATTTACAAAGAATAAATAGTGTCTTTTCTTCTTATTGACCAGATGAAGGGAGATTGGTGTTTTGCACGGTGCCCCTTTTCTCAAAGCAGTCTCCAAGGCACCTGCAAGGTTTTGGTGAGTTTTGAAGGAAAACCGCCTCAGCCCAAGGCAGCTTCGCGAGGTTTTGGTTGTGCTGAGGATCCCTAGTCCAATGCGACCTCGGAGCAGGTGTTGGTTGGTTGGTCAGTGGTCAGACTGATGCAATATCCCTCGGTGTTCCCTCTTTTATGTGTCCTCCTTGGGTTGCTCGTCCTCCTTCGGATCCTTCCGTATGGTCCGTCTTCTTTTGGTTTCCTTCGTGTCTTTGCGCATCGTCTACTTCTTGTAAATAATGGCACGTGTCATCATACATGTGCTTCTGTTGTGATGTGAGGATCCTTATAATATAATCGAATATTGCACAGAATAAATCAGTTGCCTACTAGAAACACCCCGCCAGCAGACAAACATACAAACCCCAGACAACACAAGTATACTCAGCGTTGCTAAGCAAAGAAAAGGGAATTACGCCACTCGCAGCTAAAATCAGAAAATAATGTTTCCGTATAGGACTGGCCACGGGATATTTCCCTGGAGTTGGCAAGCCTGAATATACGTACTCATCGTTGAACACAGCAAACAAACACAAAATAAGAGCGCGCTTGCGCAAATTGTCAAACATCCGAAAGGACTGCATGTAAGGGAGTCCACACGTTCAGTAAAGACATGCTAAAAAGAGGAGGAAGTGGAATCACAGCATCGTAAGAAAGGCCATGCGAGATTGTACTGACAGTCCCAGGGGGTGAAGTGGAACAACAAATTTGCTTAAAGGAGGTGAAAAATTGAACAACAAAACGCGCTTAAAAAGGGCATAAATATAAACATTGATTATTAAGTCTCGAATCGGAAATATGGAATTACGTTGGGGGGGAAGGAGGCTGCAGTCTTCCCCCACGGACCACCGCTGATAAGGAAATAACGGCTACTTTTTTTTTTAATTAGAACTGGACAATCTACACAAAATTTGGAATCGACCAGCGAAAACGGCACGTTTCTAGCACTTTTTTTTTCGAGATTTCATTGTCGAAGGGATTGAAGACAAACATATAAACTAGCATTTTAATATACAGATACTTTTGAAATGCAATTAAATACTTATTTACTTGATTCAAATCAACGATGTAATAACACAAAAACTCTAGAAGCCATGGTTCTGAATCCCAATCTCAATATCTAGAACTACCAGTTGTGTAATTATATCGTATATATATATATATATAACGATGTAACTACACAACTGGTAGTTCTATATCAGAATATTGACAATCAGATTTCATTTTCTAAACAACTACGATCTAGAAATTTATTGTAGGGGGAGTATTACCTAAGTTTTAACTCTGAATACGATGCTGTTGAGAAATAGAGGAAAAATGAAATGAAATATTTGAGTTTTACGTTCCACGGTTATGCCGGTGAGGCTAAAGGAGACGGTGATGATGAGTAATGAATGAAATGGTGGAAAGAAGAAAGTGGGAGGAAACGGGAGAACCCCGAGAAAACCCACGCACACGGTGTTTGTCCACCACAGTTCACTTGGCGGGGGCTGGGATCGAACCCGGGATCCCAAGCACCAGAGGTGAATGCTCTACAACTGAGCCACCGCGGCCCCTGAGAAATTGAGGAATCTATTGATATGAATTGAAAGAGTGTAAAGTACGATTGAGCCTGGGTTCGAACCTGTTTCCAGCTTATCACGGGTTCGATTCCCGACCTCAAGTAAGATAATAGTTTTTTAGATTGATTGATTGATTTTTTGAGTTTTACGTCCCGTTCAGCAGCGAGGCTATATGAGACGTGGACCTACTGATTAACGTGGAATCCGAACCACATGAGCTCCCGCCGGGAATCGAACCCGGGTCACCCGCGCCAAAGACGCGTACGCTAACCGCTTAGCCACGGAGGAGCTCAATAGTTTTTTAGAATTTTTTATGTTTCAAATTGGTTGATGTTAGAATTTATGCTACTTAAGTGATTTACTTCTAAGAAAACAAGATCAGAAAAGTTTGATCTGCAACTTTCATTATTACATTATAGTACAGGTTGAAACAGAAATTGGGTATGTATTCTGAAGAATTATATCGTTATGGTAACATGACCACCACCTGCTTAACGAACGCTTCCACTCCATGCTCCAAACTGCGAAGGACTTGTGTTAGTAGAGTATAAATTAACTGAACGATGGGTTTTATGATCTTTGCTTTCAAATGGTCCATATTTTGAATTCTTTGAAAATATAAAAAGCCTGAGTTTAAAGATGGCGCTTGCATGTTTCACAGACAGTGTAAATTACTTTCTATTCCAGCTTCGGAATTCTTTTGTTGCACATATAACGTTCTAATCTCATAAATAATAATAATAATAATTAAACCATCAAAATATTTTCTATGACCACTTACCAAACAGACAAAGGACTATCTACACTGAGGCCTAGAAGTGCGCACGCATCACGAGTAAAAACATCATAGATTTCTACCCAGAGATTAGGATCCAGTAAATGATTGTACGGCGAAGATGCTATGCCTTGTGGCAAATATAAAAAGGTACCCATCAAATTCTGTATCTCTGAAAGACAAAAATAGCAACAAATACTCACTACATTATTCATACTGGGGAAAAAAATGAATGGTTGACTATATCTATCAGGTTAAGGTAAAAGTTCCGATTCACTTACGAATGTATGTACGAGGGAGGACCCAAAAATAAACGGAATCGTACTTCTGCGCATCGTGTACTTGCAGTACAAGGTTATGCTGCTAGCGCGCTGTAACAGTATCTTTCCTGAGTGAGTATGCCAAGTGGCATCAACCAACAACGACACGTGTGGTTTCTCTGGCAGTTCTCTGTGGGCGTCTGTAGTGCAGTCTTGACACGAAGAAATGGCAGATTCTCACGAACGACGTGCGGCTGTGAAGGTTGGTTTTTTACTCAACAAGAAAGCAGCAGAAACTGTTGTGATAATGCAAACAGCTTACAAAAATATGCTCTCACTAAAACGCAAGTGTACGAATGGTTTGCTCGGTTTAAAAGGGGGGAAATGACTATTAAAGATCAGCCTCATTCCGGTTATCCTTCAAGTGCGAGAACCGAGGACGACATCGCCAAAATCCGTAATCTTCATCAGGAAGATCAATGCAGAACGATGGACCAACCCAAAGAATTATCCGAGTTATCTTGGAGTTCCATTCAGTGCATTTTGAACGATGATTTGGGAATGCGATGAATGCCTGCTAAGTTTGTATCCAGACTTCTCATCGAAGAGCAAAGGAATCATCACGCAAGCTTGTCATGCAATGAAAAACGCAGTCACAGACGATTCATGTGCCCTATTCACCAGATTGGCTCCCGCGGACTTCTTCCTGTTCCGTCGGATGAAAAGGGACTTGAAAGACAGCGTTTTGCCGATGTCGATTAAGTCAAACGCAATGTTACGACGTCACTACCAGATATCAGAGGCCGAATTTGCAAGGGACTTCCAACAATGGAGTGGCGTTTGGACAAGTGCATTAGTACTCATGGAGAGTACTTTGAGGGTGACTACAGTTGTATTAAAAAATATAAAGTCTATGCATTTTATCAGGAAATTCTGGTTATTTTTAGGTCTCCCTTCGTATTTATGTGAACTTGTACCTCTCTGCCTAGTCCCTGATGTTCGCAGAATTGTGTTTTCTTTCATTTGTAGGTTGAAAATAGTGTTGGACACCTACCTGTTTGAACTGTCAGTTGTTAATACATTGTTATTGGAAGCGATAACTGTCAATAAGATATGTCCGGACAGATTAGCCCTGCTCCTGTCCGAAGTTAAACAATATGTGGCTGCAGGCAACTTTGCAAATCAAGCCGTTGTTTCGTAGCATAAGATGGCAGCAGTGTTTAGCTTCAAAACGCCTGTACCAATTTGTGACTTTAGACTGACTTACCGATCCTGTGCTTCTATTTTGCAAATTTCTTTCATAGCATGTCTCGCTGACAGTTGCTGCCTTCAGCAGGAACATATGATTCCCAGTTCCGTTTCGCTCATCACTATTTTCTATTTACAAATTCAACAAACTTATTCAGAAAAAAAAACATGATAATTCATCGAACCACGGCAATTTCGCAATTCAACAAGCTTATTCAGAAAAAACACAATAATTCATTGAGCCACGGCAATTTCGCAAAGAAACCACAAACCTACTTCTAAATAAACATTTCGACAAATAAATTAGAACTTCCTCTTCAATCCGTTATTATTAGTACCTAAAATGACTGGTCATTGAATTCAGGACATATCTGACACTTTTACATGTATTACAAACAGCGTATTAAATAATGCACTTTAATTCAACACAAACACATTGACTGCACCATTGGTAAATGATTAGAAAACACATTTCCTTTACTTACAGCAATGCAGAATACGAAGCTCGTTTCATCCATATGGTAGTGAATTGCACCTGCCTGTCTTAGGTTTTAACACATCTTTTCCACAACGGTTCATGTTCAATATGATGATCCTGGTGATGAATAATTTCGCAACATCGGATTTTCCATTGAAGGAGGCTTTTTTTCAGCATAACCTGATCCAATTTAGCCCACTAATCTTCAAATCTTTTAAGTACCGTGGCTTTATGATGCTCCGTTTTATTAGATCGAAGGCTTGAAAGCCCATGCAAATGTCTATATGAGCGCTATCTAGTGGGTGATAAATGGCGTTATTTCATCACCTTAGGTCAGACGTGAGTTAATTTGACCACATCAAAGCTGGTGCGTGTAATTTATTACTGTCCTATCGATGGAAAGAAGCACGCACAATGGATTTGCACGTGCAAAGAAAACTTTCCCAAAGAGTTTATATGACGGATTTCTGTACCAAAGGGAAGCTTCGTATACACAGAGTGGCATCTAATGTGAAGGTAAATAAGCGTTTTAGATCCCATATACAGCCAACATATCCCTACTTTGTGTGACAATAAGATTGCCAAAGTCAAGTTCGATCAAGACAAAGCCAGCAGGCACACCGCCGAAACAACTGTGGCTCCACGGTTCCTACGGAAAAGACACAGGTATCAAGACTATCTCATTTAGTCACATCTCTTTAAACTGCCAGATGTATCACCAATGGACTTTTGTACCTTTGGCATATTGAAACGGAACATCACAAAACAACGAGCCACGACATTTGGTGATCTCTGGAAAGTATGCAAGGACGGGTGGGTTAAAAATTATTCAGGCTGTGCTAAATGAAAACCTACTTCAATGTCATCCAACTGTTGATCGCCAATGGCATCATGGTGAACATGATCAGTGGTGGAAAAGAGATTTTTAACCTAGAGTAGGAGGGTGTAATTCATTACAATAAGGATGAAACGACTTCCTGTACGTAGTCCTCATCTGTCAAGTTCCTAAATGTCATGAACAGGGCCCGGATTTTTATGTGCTAAAAAACTATAAAATATTTATTTTTATGTGCTAAAAAATGAAAAAAATATTTGCTAAAAATTAAAAAAATATTTAACAAAAAATATCAAGGAAGAGTATGGAAAAATGCCCAAAATAAGAAAAATAAATACTGGTTCTCACCAATAGCTCCTATTTATCAGATGTCGAAATTCCATGAGCATTGCAGTAGATAACTAATATCTTTCTTTTCCAACTTGTCCATTGTAAAGTCACGACTGTCACGGAATAATGCCTTATATTGAGAAAAGGAACGTTCTACATCACACGATGCTAACCTCGCGTATTTGAAAAAGGGTATATATCTCGAATATTCACACCATCAACTTCATTTGTGTTTTGGCCTTCCGATACTTCAGATATTTTACATAGGGTTTTATAGCCAATCTTTTTGTCAAACTAATCCTTAAATTTTTTTCTTCCGACTTCAGCTTTCGAAGCAGAAAGAACATTCAGCCTTCTTTCAACGCACTGCACTTTTTTAACCGAAGTACTAAATAAATCTATCCGGTCTAGTACTAAATAAATAACTCTAGTTTCTCTTTAGAGTGAGTCAAGAAACCGAAATTGGCAGATATGAAAGCCAAGTCACATTTCAAGCCACTGTCATGTAGTAAATTTTGAACAATTTCAATGGATAAAGCACTGCCTGGATTTAGTTTAATTACTACAGATACAAATACTTCAAAATTCTCCGCATAAAATAGTACTGCATTAAGCCAGGCACCCCACCGTGTGATTACGGGTGTTGGGAGGAAGTGCAGTGGCGGATCTAGAAGGTAAAAACTGGGAGGGCAGCCAATACCCAGACTATGATAGGTATATATAAACTTTCAAAAATATATAAATAATAACTTAAATTATTTTGTCACTGAAAAAACTGGGGGAAGGGGACTAACTCCCCCAACCCTGGCCTAGATCCGCCACTGAAAAGATCGGGATTTGTTTCTTTGAAAAGTTGAATTCTAGTTGGCGATTTTAAGATTTTTTTTTTTTTTTTCCATTTGACACTAGTCTACTTTTGGATAAAGGGTTAGGATTTTTTCATACAGTCGATGTAGAGCGTATACGAAACATGTCACGTGAATCATGTTAGGGTAGCACACAGAAAGAGCTTTCTTCATATAAGAAGCACCATCAGGCAGAAAAAGCAAAATATTGTCATATTTCACATTATTTGGCCACAAAATGTGCAAAGATTCATTGAACAGCCTGACAATTGTCACGTGATTCGTAACTGAAAGTTCTTTAGAGGCTACCAAGAAATGTTTGGAAATTATTTCATCATTTTACAGTACACTTACCATAACATTTCTCCCTTTTCTAACACTAACAGAATTACTAGTTATATCAATGCTCACACAAATGTTTTCGTTGTCATATACGGAGCTAATGTGTGTTACTGTTTCTTCATAACATTTAGGTAGATAGTTTCTCCGAAGCGCTGACTCATCTGGAGGACTTCCGTTTGTATATTTGGTAAGAAAATTTCGGGCTCCAGATTGTTTATCATATATAGGGGTATGTCAGCATGTCATTATGTAGCCTTTTCTCTCAAGAGAAAGAAAAGAACAATTCGTTGTGAAATTTAGAATAAAATAACGGAAAATTACTAAAAATATGTATTTATTACAAAAATGTCCAAAATATTTATTTACACAACTTTTTTCAGAAAATATGTATTTTTATGTGAAATAAATTTACACTTGCAGACTCTTAATTGGAATAATTAACTTTGTTTTGGGCTTGTACGTGTTTGGTAAAAAATTTTTACATATAAATCCGGGCCTTAGTCATAAATAACCTAAAGTTTCGCATGATTAAGTATGGTAAAGACGCTCGGTTTTCAAACATGTAGAGGATTTTGTTAAAGAGAAAGTAGCATACTTATACATATCTCACACTGCAAATTATTTTTAAAGAACACTTTATAAAGCCAAATACTGATGTGTTCTATTAAATAGAGACGCAATGGATTTTCTAAATATATATTTGGGCTTAATTTATTTCATGATAATACAAATTTAAATAACATATTATAATGACATTCAACTACTGCTGGATATATTTAAGACATTAAAACACACACTAACCTTTGTCATGCCGTTGTACAAATTGAGGAAAATAAGTACGGGCATACTGTATAGCTTCAGTCTGTTTGGATGGACCTTGTTGAATAAGAGCAATAAATTGTAAACGATGAAGTTTGAACTCTAGTGAGGAATTCTGAAAAGGAAGATCATTTTGATAAGCACTACTGTGAATACATGTTAAGAAGAAGAAAAAAAAAAAGCTGCAATGTAATAATAAATATCTTTATACTTTTTATTAGCTGGCAATTAAGTCCCAATTAAACTATGAAATCATCATTTTCTTCTTTTACTAACGAAACAAATTAAAACAGCTGGTCTAGTGGATAGTGCGCGACTGATGCAAGTAGTCATTGGTTCGATTTCACTGTGAGACCGCACTGTAGTTATTCGCATTCTACCTTAGACTTAGGTCGACGTCTCTTACAACCGGATGCTGAACACGAACATATAGCCAGCGAACATAATGAATAGAACAAGGTTTTAGTTTTAAGTGTTGTTTTTGTGAAAAATACTTGGCTTTTCAAAACAAAACAAAAAAGCCTACATATATTTGTCTTTAGATTGGGACTATCTTTTTCTGATACAGACATATGAATTTCAAAATAAACAGAAGATGGTGACACAATATGTAAAGTGCCACGTATGAAGTGTTCTGCGAGACAGGATTAGTGCATTCGACTGTGTCTGGCGTCAATCTTGCTCCAGTAGCACGCTAAAATCTGCACTTGCTCTTCGCTGACAGTATGGTGACCTGAATGAATCAAATCTGTCGTGTTTTCACGACCTCCATGGAAGATTAAACCTACCTCACAACTGTTCTGTATGATAACGTCGTATCCCCACACGCCTCACAAAACTTTATGGCACTATCTTGATGTACAGTTGCGGGTACATTCAATTTTCAACCACGTGCGCTGTTTCTGTTCCATTGTTAATATACAATGCCCAACTGTTTAGACTGCTACCCCACATACTGTCTTTTTTTCTCGTCACAGCACCTGTGTCTTGCGTTGGAAAGGCGAGTTCTTTTACTGTGAGGTAGGTAAGATATCAACAAACATGTGCTAGGTGTAAGAATAACGAATCTCATTTCGCATTTACAGCAGTATGCTACTATTAAATTTTCAACCCACGTGTATGTAAAAGAATACATTCACTGACTCGCTCATCAACAGATCTCCGACACTATTACACGTAGAACTTTGAAATTTTATAAAAACGTTCTCTTTGCACCCTAGACTGTAGGTGAGACGGAGTTTTACGAAATGCGACCAAAAGAGGGGAACAGGATTTTTTTTCCACCATGTCCCAAAAACTATTGAGCGCAGAATCTTCAAATTGTATGAGTGTTATTCACTTTAAGTATTCAATATCGAAGACAAAGCGGAATGGAACCGAGAGAGGAAGGGATGGAAAATATATGCGGTAACATGCAGAGGCATGTGTTAGTTTTTATATATTTTGACAGCAACGAGAAAGATATATTCCAGAAGAAAGGGACATGAAATTATTTAATTAGTGTTTTATTATATTTATTCATTAATGTAATCGCAGTTACAGATGTTACATCATTTTATATTGAAAACTACAATTAAGCATAAGCAGAGAACTAGATTAAAAGGTACTATTCCAACATTTAACTAGAACTCTTCAGACACAAATTACAAGCACACCAAAGAGAAACGAGTGTTACTCAGATAACACAAGTGAATAAATTTATAACAGAACTATCTAAAATGTGACTCGCAAGAACTTATGAACTAAGTCTGAGTCTTTTCTTAAAATAGTAAAATCTCCATATTGGGACCCCTGTAACAGCAAATGATCACAGTAAGTAATCAACTTATTAATTTACTTCTAGCAAGATATAAATGAAAACTAACAGTACAAAAATACATATAGCATAATGTTCCACGAGTGTATACATTGACTTCGGGAATCCCTGAGATATTACGAGCAAGACAACGAATAGATAAAATACAGATGAGATATAATTCTACGTAAAAAAGACACTGATT
This sequence comes from Thermobia domestica, assembly GCF_964235325.1. NCBI lineage: Eukaryota > Metazoa > Arthropoda > Insecta > Zygentoma > Lepismatidae > Thermobia > Thermobia domestica. The sequence continues at coordinate 138,934,602 of NC_137454.1, read as the reverse complement.
TTAAAAACATGCAAGTTGTTAGAAAAGTGATACAATACAGTAACACCATGAATTTTGAGTACCCTGTTCTTTCTATAATGTCGTCCATAACATCATTCTTATAAAATTAACGAAGTGTAAATCGTTCAGATAGCTACTCAATTTGCTTCACAAATCAAGTACTCAACATTATCTATGTATGCATAATCTCACACTAAGAAAATAGATAGTAAATACTTACTTGAGCTGCTAAACTATCCCTATGAGAACGCGCCCACTCTAGCGCTGGTTCTAGATTGTGTTGCTTCAATGAATCTAGAATTCTGTTCAGTTCTGAGAATGGTTCTTTGCTACCTTCTTCTATTTTCAATCCAGCTTCCTAGAACAGCAAAGCTTAAACTTAGGCATGAGGAAAAATTGAAGACAATGCAATATCCAAGTTAAGTATTATAATATCTTACTCACTCGAAGAAAACCGAATATTCATCCTCGTAGAAACAAAAGATCGCAACAGAATCTAATCCTGTGCCAAATTAAGCCAGTTTAGTTGATTGTTACCTACTTCCTTATGATCTTCCATTATTATTTTGGTTTACACACGTCCCTCTTACCCACAGGTTTCCTAACTACCTCACCTCATGTTTTCATGCAAGCAACGTTCTTCGTTCCTCTTAGATGACTATCTTATTTGTACAGTTAGCTCCGATTTTGTGGTTAACACATCTATAAGAACACCCAATTTCGGTCTAAAATCCTATTGGTTTCAGATCCCGATTCTCCTGATCAAACGGCTCAATAATATGTTATCTGACATAAGGTTTTGGATTTTCGCACAATAAACGACGACTACTGATTTCAGACTTCCACTTTATAATTCAATTCCCAGATCTATCCTCTGTACATGTGATTTTCAGTTCACAAATTACTTTTCTCACCGCAACAAACTGACATTAAACTAAATTACTTTATTTCTTTATACGCATGAATGCAAAAATTACAAAACACGTCACAATGATATGCTTTGTGTGCTTGATGTCTGCAAAATACATTTACACTCGAATAAACTTATTTCTCAGTAATTTTTACATTTACATATTTTTCTGGTTGTAAACACATTTCTCTCTTTTTTTTTTCTGTCAGACATATATATTTGCAAGCAAAATATAATTCGATGTTCATCTCATATTATTTAACTGCACTTGTAAATATGCTTGCCTTTCAAGTTACTATCTGATTTCGTAATGAAAAGCTGTTTACACATATAGAAGAACCACAAACGAAAAGACCTGAGCTATATTCTGCAGAGCAGAATCAGAAGTTGGATTTTAAGCTCGATCATAAAGATTACGAGTTAGGCCAACAATATGTAGTTATCTCAAGAGACCACTGATTTCTTCCAATCCAACATTTCAACAGCCATTTTAAAATCTTGTCTTCGTTATAGGAACTGAAGACGCAAAAACAATAAAACAGTGTTATCTTATTTTCTTTACGGGCGTAAATATATTTTTTTGAACATTTGACTGAAAATCATCACTCATGATCACGAAGCTAGGATGAGGTTTCCCTGAAGGTTTTAGGGAGAGAAGTAAATAGAAAATATATTCGAATAGTGGAATTAAAGAAGTCATTTAAAAAACTTACTAAAAGGATGTACTGACCAACGCCAACTTAACTTATTTCTTTCAAACAATACATAACAGAAACTTTCAACCAGATCCTACTAGAGGGATTCATTTATTGCAATCAAATATCTGTCGTGTCTGCCAATAAAATTATTTTCCGTTTCCTTTTTTTCCAGAACACTATGGAGTTGGATAATTATGGCAAAAAGAAAAAGCTAGTAGATACCATTGTTGTCAGTTTGATTTTTCTTTCTATATTTTCCACAATTGAAATTTGTTTTTTTCCCTACACTGTTAACGATCAGGAAGAATAATTTTCTCATACAAAGATCTGAATTTTCAAAGATATGCAATTACTTATGAATTAACACAATGGATATTGAATATTAGTAAGGTTGAGCTCATCGAAATCAAGCTCAAGTAATCCTTTAGATTTATGGGCGCAGATTCCCAAAAAAGCAGGCTCTTCATCTTCGAGTTCGTACCAAAAGTTAAAAACCCGAAGCAAAACAATGTAAAGATCGTGAATATGGAGTACAATAATATTCTTCTATAATGCAGGAATGTTACTGTACTGTAAATCTATTACAAAGCAACAGATAATTCATTAAAGGATTCGTACTGAAGATGACAAGCAGTCATTGAAGCATATATCGACAAGTTTTAAAAAGCAGATTATTAGGTGAGATCAATTTTATTGATATGCAGTAACATTTCTTTTCTTTCCACTTCATACATCATACTAAACATGTAGGGAAATATTTCCTTTACGAAGCAAATATCAAAGAACAATATTGTGAATTAGTTTACATTGAAGCAAATACAAACCTTGGCCAGTTCTTCAGCTATGTCCAACATTCCTTGTCGGTAGAAATGTTGACAAATCACTTGATTCAACAATTGAACCCTTTCTGGACTAGAGAATACTTCCTCTCTACTTGTTGATGCGAAATCAGCTACAAAATTCTAAAAAAGAAAATACGTTGCAAGAATCCATACAAAGCCTTTCTTAATCTACTGTTAACTACTACGCCAATTAATCTAATAAACAATTAAGTATTTGTAAGTTGGCATCCGTATCACGGGTATATGGATTTTATCTGCCCGTTTCGAGCTGTTGCTTGTTTATAACTTTTCTGCACAGGGTTGGCTGGTTTAAACCAGCTGTTTAAAAAAAAAAAAAAAAAAAAAGGTTTAAACCAAAAAACGAAACATGTTCATAAAAGTGAACTATTCGCAAAATCTTGATGAACACACATTTGTGGGTTATCACATTTCACTCCCATATATTATTTGTACTATATTCAGACCTAAATTCCCCATTCTTTACTCAAAGAGATTATATTACAAAAGCAACTTTTTTTTACGTAACTTTATGGATGTTTCTTTTGTAATTTTTTTATAGTTTGTTATTATTGTTATGCAACCAAAGGAAAATTCTAAACATTGTTTCGTTTTAATAATGTTTACTATTGATAAAATACATCGAAATGCCGTACTTTTTTTTGGGAGGGGGGTCATACAAACCCCACGAGAGGCAATTATTGAGGCAAGAATCTTTGGTAACTATTTATGTATAAATGGGTCAGAGCCAAAGTGGACTCAAATAATTCGTATCTTTATTCACTTTTCTTACTGATATGCAAAGTAAGTCGTTATATTTCTTTAACTTGGACTAATAAAAGTCGTAGTGAACTGACTTAGACTAAATTAGTTCTACTGTACTCTGTAGTACTTTGAAATTGTCCATATGTAATTCTGTATAATGGTTGCACTTGTGCAATTGTTTATCTTTTTGTCCTTTTGTCCTAATGACTCTTGACGATTATATTAACAAATATGTAAAGATCAGTCAACGTATTTTTATCAGGAGTCCTTCGTGAGTGAGTCGGCAAATGTATCGCATTTGTGGCCAATTAGTCCCGGTTTCGAGTTCAAATGGAAGACAGTTTCTCTTGGATGTAAGTCGAGAAGCGGTTTGGATTACGCTTTTAAGCTTATGTGACCCCTTCCAGCATAATCCAGTTGTTGCATACTAACACCAAGGCGAAACAAGCTTATTTCTGTTTATATGTGATATAAATACATAGAGCAAATTATTTAAACCAAAAAAAAAAAAACTTGTTTAAACCCCCAAAAAAAACTGTTTTTTGTTTTTTTCAATAAAACCATGGTTTTTGCCAACCCTGTTTCTGCATATACATAACTGATCTCTATTCTTTATTACTTACTTCTAGCCTGGTGGAAAACATACTGCAATAATAATTGGTACAACTATTTTAGCATCCTTTAAGTAATACGCAATCATGTCACAATGATATTCTTGGCCTAGGGTTAAATAGGAGTTATCATGTTAAACTCTTAGTACGGTGTCAAAACAAATAAATTCTTCCAGAAATAACCTTAAACTATTCAAACCAATTAACATTTCTAGTAGTGAATCTAGAGACTCACATTAATAATAATTACAACTTTTTACAAGCATTTCCTGATTTAAACATATACATTTCGGCAGGCTTATATACAAAAGTGAAAATGAAAGTAAAAGATAATGTAATGTTACCCTGTCAATGGCTTTTCCCACTTTCGAAACAGTACTATGAAGATCTCGATGGTCTGTGGCCAGTCGTTGAACAGTTTCTCGTACCTTGATGATAGCCTGTCTCAAAATAGCTATCTGATCTACACTCAACTCATGATCCGCGGGAGCTACAAGAAAATGAAAGAATAATCAACACTTTTATACATAAGGAAAACTCATCTCTTTGCCTGTTGATTTACAACATTTTTGAATATTTCGTCGAAATATCGTATCTAAGGGCTAGTCTTCAATATAACACTATTATATAAAAGAATTTATATAACACTATACTGTAATATGACCATAACTAAAACAGTTTCATTGGTGTTTTCAAGAAATTCTTCACTTAAGGTCATGTCGTCCCTGAAGTAAATTGTAATGTCACCTTTTAGTAACGTACTGATCAGTATGAGGAGCTTCTTGAAAATACCGAACACAATGAACACCACTGAACCACCACCCTAAGAAAAGGCAGACTCAGGACGCAAATTAGTATTTTTTTTTTTTTTTTTTTCAAAGTTGATTCCATCTATGTGCTGATTTTCTTCTTTCTATGAGAATACTTAATGTTTATTTGTAGACCTAAGTACAAAGGGCGTTCAATAAGTTTTGCACAGATGTGTTTGTTAGTTGCAACACGATGATGAAATTTTAGGTGAACATACTTTGATCTTTGGCTTCAAAATGGAAATAATTGTTGTTTCCTATTGTTTAAAAGTAAAACACAACGGACACTGAAGTAGACATAAGGACCCGACAACGATCGTAATGGACTTCCTGTTCAAAATCGGTAATGTATCAGTCACATCAATTATAGAAGTTGCTTCCGGTTTATGGGGATTACACTGGACCATGCCAGTATCCAACGTTAGTACAGCGGTTTAAAAGACCTAGACTTTTCAGACCAGGCCAGAAAATTATGGCCCCCTTTTACTAAGATCAGTGCGGTGTCATTTTCGTGAACTTCTTGGAACACAGCTCCATAATTAACAAGAAGTGTTACTGTTTGTCACTGGATAAAGTATGACGTACTCGTAAGGTATGACGTAAGAGACCAGGGCTGCAAGGTAAGGTCATCAATCTCAATTATGACAATGCCAAGCCTTACACAGCCATGACGACACAGCATAAAATCATGAAAATGGGATGGAAATTTGTCCTTCAGCCTTCATCTAGTCCGGACTTGGTTCCTTCGGATTTCTTCCTATTTGGTCGTCTGAAGGCCCACCTGCGAGGTAAAAAACATTCGACAGTGACAAGACCCTCATTTCTTGTGTGAAACAATGGTGTAAAAGTCAGTTACCTGAATTTTACCAAAGTGCATTCAAGGTATGGAAAGAACGTTAGACAAGAAGAGTTCCAGCAGATGGAAACTACATTGAGTGCCATGGTCTTGTACAGAAGGTTGGTCCACATTTATGGAAACGAAGTGGAACGTTCGCCAGGGACGCTAGAATCGCACAGCAGAGAATCAGAAACCAGTTGTATGGAGAATTCGGTAGCAGGAAGTGAAGAGCTCCGAATGTAAAATGCCTCCAAAAGTGACCCCATTCTGGGAGGGGTACATCGCCGCTCTTTCCGACATCGGATACAGCTACAGTGCAGTTGTGAAACAGTTTTCGTCCAAGGGTTTCATCATTTCCAAGAAGGGTATTGCAAATGTACTCAAACGCAACAAAAATGCACAGCCAGAGGAATAGGGTATGCGCACAGTGGCACGAAAACAACACCCCTATCCCAAACGTACAATGGATGTGGTTCGTCCCAGGTGACCCAGGTTCATGAAGTTGGTGACCTCGGAGAATCCGCCGCCACAAAGAGACATTGCCAGAAGTGTTAGAAGATCTCAATCAACTGTGCAGAGGATAATTAGCCAGGATTTACGCCTGCAAGTGAAGCATAAGCCACGTGTTCACAAATTCACAGCCAAACACATCCAGGAACGCAGGGTTCATTGCAAACGGCTCTATGAATGGTATTTAGCGGGTGACAAATGGAAATATGTGGTCACGTTAGACGAGGCCTGGATCTATTTGTCAAACTCCAAGAGGGTTCGAGCCATTTACTATCATCCCAAGGATGCCAAGGACAATACCAATTGAGTCCGCACGTGCCGCGGAAGTTTTCCCCATGACTTTATGGTGGTTGCAGGTTTTTGCCATAAAGGGAAACTCCTCCTGCAAAGAGTTGCACGCAATATGAAAATTAACGCAGCATACTATCAACAATACGTTCTGGAGCCATTATACCGGCAGCATATTCCGTCGTTGTATGGTACTGAGGTGTCGAAAGTCTTCATTCATCAAGACAAAGCAGCCAGCCACACGGCTCGAACAACTGTGGTATACATGGCCCGCAAAGCGCGTAAAACTGGAATCCATTCTATCCCATATTCAGACATCCCTGCTGTCAAGTCTCCCGACTCTGCATCAATGGACTTTTGTGCTTTCGGGTGTTTGAAGCGAGCAACTTCCTTACGTCGCCCACGTACATTGACTGGCTTGTGAATAGTTTGCAAGGGGAAGTGGTCCTAACTTGATCAGATTTCTCTGAACAAAAGCCTACTCCAAAGGAAACTTCGGGGTCAGGCTATAGTTTATAGTCAGGGTCGTCATATCGAGCACAACCGCTGGTGGAAATACGGCTTTACGCCTTAGCGTAGGAGAGAGAAAATCGTTTCCATAAATGTGGACCAACCTTCTGTAGTCAAAGGCTTAAAGTATGTTCACCTAAAATTTCATCATCATATTGCAACTAATAACAATGCTACTACCTATGCAAAACTTATTGAAAGCTTCTTGTACCAATGTTTACAGTTATCTTTCGAGATCTGCAGTTGTTTCATTAAGGAACATAAGTTTTTTTTTCTTTTTATGTAATGCAACGTTATATGAACCTAGCAACAGTTGTTACCGTTTAACGTAACAGTAAATTGGTGTCAAACTTAACTGAGGAGAATGTTGACGGTTTCCCTTAGTTGAACTGCTCCTATGAATTGAATAACATAACCTTGTACTAACAGTAAGATTTACGTGACTGTAAAAGTCCAATTTCGGTATCCATCCTGTATTCTTCTGCTGTTGCTTCTTTCAGCTCTTTATACTTTCTGCTGGTCTTGTAGTTCTTCCTCCAGGAAGTCGAACTGGGGCTTCCGTGCCTTGGTAGGATGTTGGTTTCCTTTCGGACTCCGCTGCGCTTGTGTTTGTTTTGTTGATGTAAGCCAAGGGCATATTACAGTATTGGCGTACTCCCAATTGTACCGTATATACATTTTTGGCTTAGTACAATGTGAAATCAGAGCCACCGCAATACATTCAAATTTCAATCCTCCCAGCGAAATCGAACCCAGGTTGGCGTGCACCAAAGGCGTATTATTTTCTATTAACCTCTCGTAACTTCATGCATCAAGTTCGAACTTGTTCAAGAAGTTCTGCTGCAACCACGAAAACTGTTTTCACTGGTAACATAATATTGTAGTGTGCTAGTTACAGTGTTTGTGTGAATCACAATGGAGAAGTTCTATTACAGTAAGAACCGTAATAAATGTGTAGATTATTTTAAAAGGCATAAGATAATTGTGTACAGAAAGAATTCTTGACAAAAATTTTATCTTGCGGTAAAATATATGTATTGCGTACAACGCGTCTGCCAAAACGTAGTATTAGGAGAGGATGATTATTTGCGTAAACGGTGCTTTGAATATTTACTGTGAACAACCTGAATGTGTGTGAGATATTGGTGACCACGAAAGAAGATGTAAATATGAAATTATGCACCAGCAAGATAAAGAATTTGTTCGTCTGAATGTAGATTTGGAAACCATCTGGAAACCAGACAGTTAACATGCTAAACATGAATGTGTCGCCATTAAAAACAGCCGTTATCGTTGAAACCTAGACTACGGTGAAGGATTCACCTCTCAAAATTTTTCATACTGCCTTTCAAATCGCCTAGTGCACTACAATGTCAAGCTACCAGTAAACATTTTTATGGTTCCAGAGAACACTAGGACGATGTTCACAACACCGAATCACACAAACTATCAATAACTCACGAGATAAAACTTTTTAATGAAATACATGTAATTTTTCGAAAACTGTGGTGATGTAGGGAAAAATTGTGCTTCATGTGATGTTTACAATCATTAATGAATACCAAATATCAAATAAAATCCACGTAGTGTCATTTGGAAACAAATAAAAGTTCTAGCAAGTTGGCAACACTGCCAACCGAATTGCAACGCACGTAAAAATCATCATATTGATACAAATCAACTTTCTGAACTTTATCAAAGCTTTAACACATAGTTTTTGATTTAAGGCGAAATATATATTTTATTTTCCATTGTCCCGAGCCGATTTTGGGTCTCGAGTTGGAAGCCCTGTAACTCGAAAACGAAGCGGAATTCGACTAATGTTTATCGGAACTTTTCTACTGGATTTGATGTCAGGATTCATTTCTCAAAATTTTCATACTCCCTTTCAATTCGCCTTCTGTATAGGACCCAGGGATTTATTTGTAACCAGGGAAGCCTGGGAATTTCCCCCCTTCTAAGTTTTGACTTCCCTGTCTCTCGCTTTAATTTAGTCTTCTCAGACTGGGAAGATATTTTCCCCCCTTTCTTAGGCTATACAACTGTTTTAAAATACGATAACTCAACTTCGTGTTCTTTTTTATAGAATTGCTTCTCGAAGAAAAAAACTTACAGCTAGTACCACTGCTTATTCTTGATCTAAGAAAAATGAAAAACAAAGTTTTCAATCATTAGTGAGCAGTCACTGCAGTTGGTAGCTTTTTCGTTGACAAGCACGTTAAAAAGAGCAGAAGGAAAAAGATATTAGACTATATTTTAATAAAAGAAAGGCTCCAGACGATAGAAAGGCAAGTAATTCTGGCACACAGTGTAAGAGGCTTTCATCTGAAGATAGTGCAGAGTCCGAAACCATATTACAGACATCTCATCAGAAAGATAAGAATGATTTGGAGTCTAGTGTTAATAATGGTGAGGTTATTTCTGTTCCCAGTGGCTTGTTCCCTTTCATATGTGATCAAGAACAATTTGCGAGCTGGAAAATTAAACGACCGTGGCTAGGTACTAAGCAAAGTACTGATGACATTAGCGTTGTGTGTGCCATATGTGCTTCCGTTCTGGATTCATACAGAAAGAAGACTAGATGTGCAAAATGTATGGTACAACGGTGTTACTGCAAAAGTAAAGAAACTTCTTGATCAAATCTATGAACACGAAAAATCTCTTGCATACAACAAATGTTTCCAATATGTGAATAAATAGATAGGGAAGAAATAAAGGTTTCAATGTCAAATGCAGAAGACAGGTGGAAAATTCTGAATGAAATTAGTGTTGAAAAGATGCTGCAATATTTAGAACTGCTTATGTTATTGCCCAAAATCATATGTCGTTTATCGTGCACCTACATCTTAACTAAATTGCAAGAAATAAATGGAATGCACAAGTTCTTTACTCCAATGTTACGTGTGCAAATATTATTGACTTTGTAGCTACAAAAGTGAAGGAAAAACTGCCCTAATATCCTGCAAATTCCAATGAACTCTTTGCGCTAATTATGGACAAATCCTCCACTGTGTCTGAAAATTATTTTCATTGTGTATATCCGTACTGTAGTTAATCAGGTATATAGCAATATATTTTTAGGTTTATTTGAGCTAAAACAACAACAGGCAGAGAGATTTGTGATACCGTGATTAAAATGTGTGAAAGTACGAATCTTTCCAAAACGATATTAGGGAAAGACTTATAACAGTTTGTACTGATGGCGTAAGTAACATGCAACTCGAAATAAATGGTGCGGTCTTTCTTAAGCTAGAATTAGATACCAATTTATTCGTGTTTCACTGCAGGAGCCACAAGCTAGAATTGACTGTTCACAACGATAATACGATTTCAGATATGGTTCATTTTCAAAACCTTGTAGAGCGATTATATATAATTTACTCAATGTCCCCAACGAACAGGCGAGAAATCGAATTAATATCAGAAGAACTAGGTTCAGTAGAAGCATTGTGGAAGTTCTACCCTGCGCTAGTGGAACATTTTCGTGAAGCTTCTAGAAATGTGCAAAAAAAAATTCAGCAGCATGCAATATTTTCGAACCAGTACGTAAAACTCACTAAGTGGAATTTTGTTTATAAAATGTCCATAATCCTAGAGGCACTGGGACTTCTACATGTCCTTAGCCTGTTTCTACAAGAGAGGTCTGCAACCCTTGTACAGGCAGTAAGAAAATTGGAACAACTGTATGTGTTTTGGAAGCGTTGAAAGAAAAAGACGGCGTGTCCATGCAAGAATTACAACGTCAGTTTGAAGAAGAAACTGGTCAGTTTTGTGGAGTTCACTTCAAAACCCTCAGACAGTTCTCTTGAGAAGTACCAGAAAATAAGATTGCAATTCTTTTAGGGTCTAGCAGATAACATACGGTCTAGCTTTATTTACGAAACGTTCAATGGGGTCGAGGTTTTGCTACAATCCAATTGATCAGAAGAATTACCTGCAAGAATGTTATACGATGACAAAGAAGTAATGGAAATTAAAAAAAAAAAAAAAATCCTCTGACGATTAAGCCAAAATTCTGCAGGAATTCCGAGTACATAAGATGGAAACTTCTAATATTGGGCTAAATCTACAAACTCTTAACTTGAGAATCAATGTTCTTCCAGTTTCTTCTGCAGAGTGTGAGAGAGGCTTTTCCAACTTAAAGTTACAGCTAGAAACAGTTTATCTGTAAAAACCCTTTACTCTTTTCATAAACGCTAATGGGCCAGACATTACTTCTTTCAATGCAGCCATCAGCTGGATAAAAAGTGGACATCATGCTGCTACCAACAAACCAACTGGGAAAGACGGTATACGATGTAAACCAACATCTTATGGCTTTACTACTCTAAAACCAGGTACAGTGGAAAAGTATTATTAATTTGTAAATACAGTGTTAGATAACATGCCGTAAGTGGGTAAGTCAGCTTAACCCAAAGTGAACCTATTTAATAAAATTAGGTTCAAGTGTATGTGCACTTATCATTGTTCTGCCCAAAGTAAACTCTTACCTTTTGTTGCATTTATTGTTCAGGCGAGGAATTTGGTCTTCAAAGACCAAATTAGAACTACCTCAAGAATTTCTTGTCATAACAAAACAGTTTTAAATAGGAGTGTGACACTTGTTATAACAAGTTGTGCAGGTTGCATTATAACTATAGGGCTTTATCTTAGTACTACACATTTGTCCTCAGCAGTAGGGCGAAAAGTAGCAAGGTAAATAACGCATGTAATCTAATCTACCTAACCAAATCTTTTTAAACTTTCCTACCAGTATTTATCATAAAATTGTTTTTTTAAAAAAGGTGAAAAAATGAACTTAGGGACCGCCTATCAGACTAGTACCGTAATTTCAAAGTTGTTAGGTTTAAAAATAACGTTATCCCAACCTGCCTTTAAAGTTGTTCTGTTATACGGAACACAATCTTGCATAAATATTCCACCCTTCTACAAAATCCACAAATAAATCACTGATAGGACCTAAATGCCCATACGAAATATTTACATTTCAAGTACAAAAATCGAAATTTCAATAATTAATTGCGAATGTTAGGGGCTGCAGCCGCATGAACGGTTAACGGGTATTAAATATTTAGGTACTTCTCCAATACATGTAAAAAGTTCAGATTTTTAAAAGGTAGGATTTTTGAGAAAATTGTATCCAAACATGGCGTCTTAATGTAAGTTTCAGCTTTTCATCATGCTATAACGTGGGATGTAATAATCAGAAACGTAAGTCCTTTACATTTTCAAGAGACCTTATGGAGTAGATTTCGATGCTAGAAGCAGATGGTTGATATTGCTCGTGAGGACAGAAAAAAAAATGTTTGAAGTTAGCAAAAATTTCACCATAGTTGGCAACATTGCGAGTGAATTGCACGATTCCTATTGGACCAATAGACGAATTTTGGCCCTTCACCGAAACATACAACTTTATACTCTTCCTGCTACTACGATTATGTTACTAAGTACACTCGTTTCTCTACAATAAAATTTTTAATTTGACATGTTTTTCAGTTTTTCGAGCAATCCGAAGAAGGGCAGCCATTTTGGAAGGCTGTATATCGAAGAAAAAAAATTTTTCAGCAAAAAGAAAAAATATGGGTCTAATAATTTTGTATGTAGTTTCTTATTTTAAAAAATGAACTAAATCTGGACAGTCGTGTGGACCACCCTGGACGATTTGAAATGGAATCACTTATCTATCAACTGTTCAGTATTGCAAACTCTTGTCATATTCAGAAAGGTATTTATTCCGAAGTTGGGCGTCCGCTTTCGCCACGTTTTTTCGCTGTTATCTCCTTTCCAGACTTTCTGCAATTTGTTATTAGGTTCATTAATCCGTGCTCTTTACAAACTTTTAAAAGATTTTGCTCGTTATCAACGTATTGCTACACAAATGTTAAAACTGTTAGTTCATTGCCCTTGTACATTTGCCATATTGATAACATAAATGCTCGTTTCTTTCCCACAATGCAGCTGCTCGGTTACCTTGCGCCAAGTAGTTCCCTCAACTCGCCGTATAGTCCCATGTTTATAACCGCTTATATATAACAAATAAACAGATTTTTCGAGACTCTTATTCATTATCAAGCACACAAACTATCAAATTATCCATATCTTTCCTGTAAATTTTAAAAATTTTGCTGGAAACGGACGCCCAACTTTGGAATTTAGCCCTTCAGAAATAACGAAAACAATGGTTCAATGGAATTATAAACTTGTTTCCCAACCTTATCATTGTGACGGCGGGAGAAGGGGGTTACAGCTTGGCATAAACACCACAGTGCATAAAACACGACCAAACTTTAAAGCACAAAAACTTGTACTAGGTGGCCACTAAAAAGCACGAATGTTACGTAACTGAGGAGCACTGGAGAGTAAAAGGTCCGCGCGGCAGCGTGTCCATAGAGTAGTAGGAGCGTTAGCGATGGTGGGTACACATAAACGAGGATTACGGAAAATCACTTCATATGGCATAAGAATACTTGCCTTGTGTATGACAGTTTTGTGGCACTTCCATTCACCATGTCTTCCTTATGGAGTACTACTATGTGGTAAGGATTACACTTCGCATTTCATATTTTTATCTTATTTACATATGAGAAGTAAAATACCAATATATTTTGGTATCTTATACACTCCTAATGTTAAGTCAACTGACATAAAACCAGTAGATTTTACAAATTTATGCCCCCTAGAATAGGATAGCACCGATTCCCAAAGAAGTGTTACGTTATTGAGTACTACTGGGTGTTGCTAGAATTAATTGCAGCAACTTCTTCTTCTCTATTGTATCACATACTTACCAAGTTAGTTACTACAACAGTGAATCTGAAACATTAACACGTTATGCACTATTATCAGTTTACCTAATATCGTCTCACTACGCCTTCATAGTCAAAGATCAAACTTCATTTTTCTCTGTAAGTTATCACTGTACAATGATGATTTTATCACTTTTGTTTATCTGATGCTTAAATTTTATGTAATTCTCCCAGTTTTTTTAATCTATATTCTTTAATTTTGGGGGGACCACCTCAGGCCCATATCCAGGGGGTCTAGGGGGCCGGGCCCCCTAAATTTTTGCTGCCCCCCTAAAAATTTTCAAGGTAGGTTTGCAAATGAACTATAATGTGATTGGATCGCCCCTCCCTCCCCCTACATTTTTGGGCTGGCTACCGGTTTGGATCACCTCCGGAACTTAACCCTATATTGCCAGTAAACTACTCAATTGAATTTATGCCATAACGTCTTGAAAATTCTAAGATTCCTCGGCAATCCGTTTATGGATAGTTTCAAATTCCACACTATTATTGGTGAAGCCATTTTAATTAGAGCTCTTATTTACAAATTATTCGAACTAATTAGCTTGCTTTTATGGAATTTACAAAAGCACAGCTTCCTAATACTCCTTTACAAGGTAACAAATATGGGAAAGAAACAATTATATGTTGTGATTCAATATAACGTTCCAGCAATTTCCTGAAAAAAAAAAGTAATGTCTTTTAAATACCAAATACCACTTTCTCTGTTAAGTTTTGCAGATAGTAATTTACTTATGGAAAATTTACATTTATAATTAAATGCTTGGAATACGGTAGCTATAACTATGGTAACTAATATTTTAATAAAAAAATGAACCGAAACTTAAGTAGTAGTTTATTACTGGCATGAAAAGGAAGGCCAATTCCAAATGATGAATCATTAAATGAACAGTATGGTGAATCATGGAATTAGTGATACAGTCCGCAGCAAAAAACCTGCAACGTGAGCATGTAAGTTTATTGTGAAACGACGAAGACTTTTGCTCCAGAATAAGCGTGCAGGGGAGGACGCCGAGGTTTCTCCTGCGTGATTCGTGCCACTTAGACGTTATGTTGATTCCCTGGGCTATTAGACGTAGTTTCACAATAAACTTACATGCTCAGGTTGTAGGTTTTTTGCTGCGAACTGTACCATGTCATAATATGTAACACTTAATATTTCACTTCAGTATTAATCAAATATAACTGAGCTAAGTTAACTAACGGATAAAATAAATAAATAAATAATGATGCAGAGCTAACGCGGATTTAAACTCTGATCTATAACTTCCGAACGGCTGTCGTACCAGTTAGGCTATTGAGGACAGTAATATGACTATTTTATCCGAGTTTCAGCACTTGTTCTACAATCGTTGCAATCATTTTTAATTACTGAACATTATACGATGGAAGCATTATGGTAAGTCTTTACTTTGACTCCAACTGTGACTTCAATCGGTTCTTATAGGTTCAGTTACTTCCTGGAACTGTTTGTGCGTGAGTCACTTGTTAGAACTGTTCGTGTCTTTGGTGTGACGTCTTAGTTCATATTTTTCCCACTAGGTGTGTGTGTAGTCATATGGTAGTTGGTTAGTAGTCACATGTTCTGTGTGCATGTATGTGTGTGCTGCTGTTTGTGGAATGCGGGAGCGCGTAATTGAATTGGTTGAATTGAGTTAGAGAAAACCTATCATAGTTGTGGTCTAAACTGAAGATATTTTCGACGTATTCTAAAAGTGGACGTTTATTGGTTTCTTGTTTGTAATAATAGCAAGTGTGCTCGGTTTAATAAAACGACGTGTGTGCGGAAAGGAACATTTTTCAGTAATGTTGAGTATTGTGCATGTGTTCTTGGTATCTTATTTTTTCGTGTGTGGAATCAGCAGTTATGAGTTCATTATTCACGAGATTTCTCCTATGGCGAAATGGTGAGTGTTTTCTTTTTTTAATTCATATTATTTTTATTCTTGATTTGTTTTGCATTTGAGTATTAGGCAAAGTATTTGGTTTGCTGCTGCTTGTCCTATTGTCTTGTTGAGATGTAATTTTTTTTTTCTTTGTCATGCACTGATTTATGATTAGAGACGAGTGTTTTTTTTTTTTTTTTTAATTTTTCCCTTCTTATCTTAGCTTTATAGTAGTGGTGTGATTATTATTATTTTGGATGTTTTTATGGTACTTGAGCGGGAGGGTTGGGGGCGGTAGCCCCCCATTTAGATCTCAAAATTCATAGTCACCGCTTCGCCTGATTTGATGTTTAGTAACATTGTGGCCCTTGTACTTATAGTATAATTCTTAACTTCCTATAGTAACATTGTGGCCCTTGTACTTATAGTATAATTCTTAACATCGTATAGTAACATTGTGGCCCTTGTACTTATAGTATAATTCTTAACATCGTACATTACTTTCACTGTGTTAGTAATTGTAATCGATTCATGTGATCCGGTTCCGGGAGCAGTTTAGGAATGATTCCTAAACTGCTCCGGGAACCGGATCACATGAATCGGTTGAAGTCACAGTTGGAGTCAAAGTAAAAATTTGCCAGCATTATTACTGTAGTATAAGTTTAAAGAAACGAGTGCCCACGACCTAAATCTTACCCATTTGAAGTGCAAAGATATTTTGTATATCAAGAGCAAACTAACTTCAATGGTTCTGAAATGAAAGTTTATATCCTAACTTTTCTATTGAAAGGAAACTATGTCAATTTTTATAATAGTATTTCAATAAATATTTATATAATAACTTATCTCTTCAATGAGATCTACGTTAGTTTATAATACTTCAATAAATGCGTGTTTGACAATGTACAGAGCACTTTCAGATTTTTCATAAACCACTTAGTTCTATTAAGATCAACTTGAAAATACTGTTTTCCATCAGCCCGAAGGAAAATCTAAATAACGGAACAAACTAATATAATTATTTTGGGTTAGAATAACTTTGATATTTGAACAATGTTGCAGTTTGAATGTCATCGGGTCTGGTATATTGTTTACACATAATAAAAAATAACATTATATCGCTTACTGGACAAGAAATACATTTCAGTCCCAAAGCTTATAACCCTGAAGATTGGTACATCGAAGTGTTTACCTTACCTGCTTCAAATTCTTTCCTTAGCTCCTCAATATGATTTGTGACATCTCGAAGAACCCTATCTGCATGTTCATTTATTGCGCCGAACTTAGACAATACTTTATCAACCTCTCTTTCGACAGCACAACAAGCTTCCATTTTTCTTTTTCAGCAACATATACAAATAAACCTTGCTTGACAACTCCTCCAAAAATACACAAAGTTCACGCTCTCACATCAACAAACAAAGAACTTCGCCGATTTTCTCTTACAATTGCAACACAGACGACTCAGTAGCGCCCATAGACGTGCAAAAGACTTAGGAAATAAGTAGATGTCATTCCACAACTATTATGGCGTACAGTCTACGTATGTCAAAACAAAATAGCCACTCTCACTGGCGTCTCTGTCATGTAATATTTGCGGGGGGGGGGGGGACATAAAAGAAAATGATTTAAATGGCACTACCTAGCCCACCTCTTTATTATCTTCGATTCCATTTGTTGCCTTTCTGCTAACCATTACAGACTCCCTGAGGTACATCAAGAACTCTGTTATAATCGTTTCACAGCCTGAAAATTATTAGGATTAGGATTAGGATTTAGATTTCTGGGCTTTCGGCGTCTAAGGCCATTTAGCCCATCACGTATATGAGGGATGACGTCCCTTGGCGATCACACTATCCGATGAAGGGGAAGGACGGAAGGATGGGGGAAGGAAGGTAGCGGCTCGGGACCATTATGTTAGCTACCATCCCAGCATTTGCCTGGTGTGAGTGAGGGAAACCCAGGAAAAGCCTCACTTAATATGGCTGGCCTTACACTTTCGACCGAGTGGCCCCATCGGGAATCGAACCCGGCAGAGACGTACGCAGGAATTTATTTCGGGAGGGGTCCAAAGCTTTTCGGGGGGTCAAAACACAATTTAATGCTAAATTATATTAAAAAT
The DNA here is from genome assembly GCF_964235325.1 of Thermobia domestica. Classification (NCBI taxonomy): domain Eukaryota; kingdom Metazoa; phylum Arthropoda; class Insecta; order Zygentoma; family Lepismatidae; genus Thermobia; species Thermobia domestica. The sequence goes on along the minus strand of NC_137454.1, from coordinate 138,917,010 downwards.
TGTAAAATTGCCCCTAAAATTAGACTAAATTTACAAAAAGTCCGGATTTCGGGGGGTCCGAACCCCCAGGACCCACCCCCTGCGTTCGTCCCTGGAACCCGGGACCGCTCGCACCAAAGGCGAGAACATTAGCGACTACGCCACGCGGGGCCACAGCCTTAAAATTATATTCCAAATAAACATTATTATTTATGTGTTATTCTGTAGTTAGTAAATAAATTAAATTAGAATAAAGTATTGAATATTTTGTACTTCAAAATATTGGGGATACGCGTCCCCCTCGTCCTCCCCACCAGACACGCCCATGGCCACTCTAAGGCTAGTTTTAGACGGAAGCATTTATCGTAGCAAAAATCGTATCATCGATATCCTATCGTGTAAAGTAGCAAATGCTATAGCATTTCCCATTCCATGGCATATCCTATGGCATTTCTTGTCGATAGAACCTGCTCTATTTCGTAGCATTTTCCACAGCATTTCTGCTCCAATTGCAGCGTCGTGGTGTGTTAAAAAGAAGCGAAAGATTGTGTGTCAAATATCCATGCTCTTTGTTTTGTGTGGGAAATTGAATTGTAGTAAAGAAAAATGACTTGGAGTAGGGATGCTCTTTGTCCATATACTTCTTTGTGATTTTCGTTTTTTAATATGACCGGCGAGAACTGTTGTTACAATTACTGTATCTTTAGCTACCTCACGCTTAATTTCGGAGCCATAGATGCGCTCTTCTCCAGTGATTTATTTGCTACCTCACGACAGATGCTTATCAAAATGCTACCGTTTAAAAGCACCATATGCTTTTGATGTCATGAAATTTTTGGCAGCACATCTGCTACAAGAAATGCTACGATAAATGCTTCCGTCTAAAACTAGCCTTTCAATTTATATCGAAAACAGTCTCAATCGTTTATACTACGTTTGTGCTGAGTTGTGTCGTTAAACTTTTTGTTGTGTTATCAATTGGAATAAATAATAAACGAAATAAAGTGGCGATGCTGACGAGATAGTCAATTGAAAATCGCCACCAATCAAAATATTTCCGAATTAATCTCAAATTATGTCAGTTGGTCTGGATTGTGCTGTTGATATATATATATATATATATATATATATATATATATATATATATATATATATATATATATATATATATATATATATATATATATATATAATCTTTCTTACCATTAAAATAAGAATGTTAATCAAAAAATAACTGGCGATGCTGGTTTGACATCAAGTGAAAATCGTCATCACGTAAAATATATTTCAAAAATGAGATGAAAATGAAATAAAATTTTTCAGTTTAACGCCCCCTGATTATGCCTTTTAGACTAAGGGAGATGATGATTTAGGAAGTGAATGATGATGGAAGAATTGGTGGAATTACAATGTGGAAGGAAGCGGGAGTACCTCGAGAAAACCCACGAACACGTTGTTCACAACAAACTTACATGGCTGGGAATCGAACGAGGGACCCCATGCACCAGAAGGAAGCGCTGTACCACTGAGCCACACTGCCTAACTATATCTCAAAAACTTCAAAACTGTTTCAAAACGATTGTGCTACCCTTCAGCTGGATTTTACCGTTGAACTTTTCGTTTATGCTATGAACTGGGATAAGTAACAACGAAAATAAACTGGTGACGCTAGCTTGATAGATAAGTGAAAATCACCACCAATAAAATATTTCTAAACTAATTTCAGATTAGGCTTTCAAGACTGTGAATCGTTTGTGTCAGATTATAGTGTACAAAACATCATTTGTGTTATTAACTGGAACAAGTAGTAAACGAAAAAAAAGTGCAGACGCTGCTTTGATAGTCCAGTAAAAATTGCCACCACTCAAAATATTTCAAAACTAATTTCAAATTAGACTTTAATGATTCTTGAGTTTATGCCGGATTGTGCCGTTAAAACTTTTGTTTGTGCTATCAACTGGAATAAATAATAACTGAGAAAAAAGTGGTAATGTTGACTTAACAGTCAAGTGAAAATCGCCACAACTCAAAATATTCCAAAACTAATTTCAGGTAAGGCTTAAACAGTTGTTACTCGTTTGTACTATATTGTGCCGTTGAAATTTCTATTTCTGATAGGGTAAATGTGCCAGTCCTCGACCACCTAACTCATTTTCTTATCCTAACTTTATCCAAAACTGAGATAACTTATACCATTTATGTAATATTAGTCGGAGAAACACTAGTAACTGATTTCTTTTAGTGTCCGACCATTTTTCGTTAATGTTCGACCGCCTACTGTTTAGTCATCGACCACTACTCGGTTAATGTGCTTTTAACTATAGTATGAAGGCTAAAGCATAACTTTACCAAACTAATAGCATCTGTAGATGTTACATCATTAGTTTTTCAGATGTCACTTCGCAATTTCGCACAATAGTCGCCGAGATTAAGTCATTTTGTGATAGTTTTGTCAAGAAAGGGACCACCAAATTTATTTAAGGTTAAGTGGAATGCAGCACCAAACATGCTTCGTCTTCTCTGGGTTGAAGGGGTATAAACCCCATCTTCTAAATTCGTTTTTAATTACTAATTGTGTTGCTACCTTGTATATCACTCTTTTAATTAGTGGTGCAGAAATAACACGTGTAACATTTTACTCAGTTTCCATGTAGAACTCTCGAAAACGATTTGAACAATTTTTCAGTGCTCATTATACGTCGCAGGGTTGAAGAATATGTGTGTTCTTTGGTGAAAGGCAGTAGAGTACTATAGCATGGCTGGAACAAAATTCGCTTACTTCCATTGCCAAGTGAGTCTTGTGACCGTCGATTAGCAGAAGGACTGGTTTCTTAATAGAGGGATCATTCACCCATTTTAGGAAGCCGTTTGCTATCCATTCGTAGTGTTTCACTTTTCATCCAGCCGCTATCTGACCTGACCTGCCTATGAAAATCTCTGAAGAAACTGCACTGATGACGTCCTTTGGAAGATGTCTTACATGCAGATATACGACCATCGGGGATACAATTTCTCCTGCTGCGGAAAAAGTGCAAAACAGTGTTAATGTTTCTTTCTCGTTGCCCTTCACCTCGTACATATTTTTCCACGCTTTGGACCCCAACGCCTTTCCTGATTTGTGACACAGTTGAAAGCTGGATTCATCAGCATTAAATGTTCGCTTAGGATTATTTAGAATATCAGATTGTCCCGTTTGTTTCAAGTATTTCTCAAGGTCCTAAAACCACAAGCTAATGTTTTCCTCGGTTACAGGGTCTTGTTCAACGTTTAGGGACACGATTTGTGGGTATCTCCTCAAGTAAGTGTAATACCAGGTTTCACCAGCTCGATTGTCTTTGAACGGCGTTTTGCGTTTTTCTGAATCGACAATTTTTTAACACTGTTCAGAGGATCGTATTTCTTCTGTAGAAAGCCCTTTTGCTCACATTAACCCTTTATGGACGGAATTATTTTCCTGTTGAAGAAAAAAATGTTTTCGGTATCAAGCTGTGATCCACACTGAAGACGCCAGGCTTCGCTACTTGTCAAATATAATCCTCGAAACGTAACGGATATGAAACGTTCGTCGTTTCGAATTTAAAAAAATGCTCGGGCTTGCAATACAATAATGCGTTGAAACCATTGGCGTCTCTGGCATGTAAAATTTGGGGGGGACATCAAAGGAAATGACCTAACTGCTAGTATCTTAGCGGAATGTTAGATTATCTCACTTCAAAATATTGGGGGGGACGCGTCCCCCCCGTCCCCCCCGCCAGAGACGCCCATGGTTGAAACGTTACAAATTTGTTTTCGTCGTCCATATCGGGTTAAGAAGCCAGTTTGCTAATCCCTCTTCTTTCTGTGTTAGGTATGGTTCTGGATCTATTTTTCGCTTTTTGGGACTGTGACCATGAAATTTATCCGTCAGCGTTACCCGAAGAATTCCATAGATTACTAATGCCTTTCGTATGGAGCGCTTTTTTTTTTTTTTTTTTTCGATAAGCCTCCAGAACTTTTTGTAGATCCTCGTTTGAATAAGCTGGCAGTTTGAGCTTAGGTCTACTCACTCATTATCTCTGAAAGAAACAAAAATTCTTAAGGACATGCAAGGAAAACATATGTATTCCAGACGTAAGCTGATAGTAGGTATTCTGCTAACAATATTTGAATGCGTTCCACGACGAAACGAGAATAGTGTAGTTCAGTATTAAACGAATTAGACCAAATATAATAAATTTATTATTCAAATTAAATGTCATACCCTAACAGTGCCATTAATTTTCCATGAAAATGTTGGGAAACTACATGAATATTCAGTTACTTGAATTTGAATTTATTTTATGGCCTTTAGGCATCTACGGTTCCGACCGGGATAGGGTGGGGGAGAGGATGTTGGAAGTTAGACGGCCAGGGCCTATTTTGAAGATACCATCCCAGCATTTGCCTGGTGTGACTAAATCCACATTCATTGAAGGATGTCGCTGTCCGTAAAGCATAAATTAACAGATCAGGCTTGACATGTTCCGAACTCATTTCTTTGATTTAGGTAGGCCCTACAAGGGAAGGGTCTGGTGTCTGTTTGTTTTCTTGACTTAAAATATGAATATTTGCAAAATATAATGAACAGCCACAAATTAAGTGCACGAGAAAACTAAGTACATTATTTATCTTGAATCATAATCTCCCTGCTTTTCTAATATATCATTCCACAAACAAGGGCGCCCATCAGGGGGGCAAGGTGGGGTGATCGCCCCCCCTAAGAGGAAAATTGTACTTGGGAATATCGTAAACCCAATAGAATTTTTACAGTAGTTACAGCAAAATTGAAACTATATTTGAAACATTGCTCATACTTGCCCCCCCCCCCTGGAAACCACAACATGGGCTCCCTTGTCCACAAATATAATTTATTTTTGATTTCCTTATCAATTGGTTTCTCAATTTAATCCTTTGGAAGAATTATTTTCTGGAAGAAGAAAGAGGGGAAGAAGAAGGTATCAGCAGCTGGACGATATGAAGATAGAAAATTCTGATTCCTTAAAAATGGAGAAAGATTGATTTGCTGTAAAGATCTGTCAATGTAGCAGAACACTGATGATTATAGGAAGGTTATAGTCATACCGGTACTTATAAAATATATAGAATTTGTTGTCTTCATCCCAACATCCCAATAAATAGTGACACCTTTTCATTGGGTAAAACAATTGGGATTATTTATGCGTTATATTGATATTTTAAGAAAATATACATATAAATATAGTAAACAATTGTTCCTATTTACAAACTTTGGTTGAACGGATATATGGATCGTATTGGATAAGGCGAACAAAAATGTTATTTCTAGCAGAGAAGAAGTAGGAAGTTAGGAACAATTCCACAATTGCTAGGAAAACAATAATGTTTGTTCCTGATTATTCACATTTTTGACTCATGCTCTTTAGGAGTTTGAACCCTTAGCAGGCACTTCTCTTGACTGGAATCTGATATTTCAGACATTGGATTATTATTATTATTATTATTTTAATAAATTTAGCGAACGTTCCTCAGTAACTTAAGCATCCTATTTTTACTCGGGTGCCTAGTAAAGCTGGAAGGTTCCAGGAGTCGTAAACCATAGTTTTGGTTTGTATATGAACCTGTTTCAAACGGTTAACCGAACTATAAAACTGTTCTATTTTCTATTGATTATTAACGCGTTCTTCTAAAACTATTAACAGGAAAACATGGGAAATCGTAATTTCGTTCAAAAGTGAAAGCAGATCTACAATTACTTAACCTAAGATGATAAGATTACATACCTTTCAGATCTTTTCCAAAATATGGAAGAATATTCTGAAAAGTGTCAACCTAGTGTCTGTGTTCAAACCGAACGGAACCAAATTATGGTTCGCTTTCTGAAATAAACCGATACCTTAAGTTTTAGCATTAAACCGAATTCAAATTGATTAACCGGGTTTTGGTACACTTCCACTAGCTAAACTGTAGTTAGTTTTTCTATTGTCCAGTTAAATCAACTGCCATTATGCACTGCAAATTAGGAACTACAGCTTTTTAAATCCAAGTGAGTGAGTGAGTGAGTGAGAGAGAGAGAGAGAGTGTGTGTGTGTGTGTGTGTGTGTGTGTGTGTGTGGTTAAAAATGGCCGATATTAGTGTTGAATCTATAGTTCTTTCGGTCGCCGAGATGAACAGTGACACTAATTGAATTACGGAAAAACATTGTTAGAGCCCGATTTTCATGAAACTTTGTATATATAGAGAATACCTCGGGAAACTCGCACAGCCAAAATTGTAGCTGCAGAGTCCAAGACGTTGGGGCACTAGGGCCCTAGAAAGATCAAAAGTGGAACGTCAGTACATTAAGGACATGGTGAGAAAATGCACGTTTTTCTTTAAAACTAATCATTGTAGCGACACGAAATGAGCATACATGGATACGAGATGGTCGATATGATCTGTTAAAAGTTATAAAAAGAATATCCGCCATCTTGAAAGAGGCCATGTTGAAACTGGTGTGATTGGTGTAAATGAGAAGAGGGTCGTCCAATGCATTAATTTGAACGTAAATAGCCACAAAAACCTATTGGTGAAGTCTATTGTGGGATTATATTATTCCTGTGCTTCTGGTAGAGTGGTTTAGGTACAAGATAAGCAAAGTGTATGTCATGACACTCGAGCAGGGTATGGAGCGCTATAGGTGGACTTATATGACGTTCTGATTTCTGTTCGAATTAAGTCAAGTCTAATAAAAAGTTACTAGTTAATATCAGCCATGACATTATTATGAAGATTGAACCCGTCATATCAGTACATCCACACCAATTATATGGTGACTGTGATACAAATGATGTAGTGCTAAAATTATATTTCGCTCGGTTTTCTATTTGCACTGATCCCACTCATTGCGCTCCATAATCTGCATCTGCTTGAGTGTTATAAAATACACTTTGCTCATCTTGTACCTAATGCACAGGAATAATGTAATACCACAAAAGACTTCACCAACAGACCAGAAGCACAGAAATAATGTAATCCAACAACAGACTTCACGAACAGGTTTTTGTGGCTATTTACGTTCAAATTAATGCATCGGATGACCCTCTTCTCATTTACACCAATCACACCAGTTTCAAGATGGCGGATATTCTTTTTATAACTTTTAACAGATCATATCGACCATCTCGTATCCATGTATGCTCATTTCGTGTCGCTACAATGATTAGTTTTAAAGAAAAACTTGCATTTTCTCACCATGTCCTTAATGTACTGACGTTCCACTTTTGATCTTTCTAGGGCCCTAGTGTCCCAACGTCTTGGACTCTGCAGCTACAATTTTGGCTATGCGAGTTTCCCGAGGTACTCTCTCTATATACAAAGTTTCATGAAAATCGAGCTCTGATAGATACCTAGGGTTCCTTGTAAGAGAAAAGATTGTTACTATATCATAACGTTCCCAAACATTAACAAAAACTGTGTAACCATGCTTGCTGCAATAAACAATAAACAATTAAAAAAAATAATGACAATAAAATACACGAGATACAAAGATGTGCATTTAAATTATTTATTTTAGCCCAGCGAAGCGGGTAATATATGCTAGTAATATATATGCATATACCCTATTTAATTTTCTAGAGTCCTTCAATTTACTTTACCTTTCTTCAAGAGTGAATGGAAGTTGAGAATCTCAGTGTAAAAGTCCTGAGATTCTTGTTTCTGGCGCCGTTCTTTTCGAAAAGGTAGCAGCTGATAATTACTGACTGAATGTCGGATGATCAATTCATATTCTTAATGGTTGTCTCAAACTTTTCATTCACACGTTAGGCTACAGCAGAGATCTATTATTTCTTAGTTGTGGAAATTTTGTACCCATTTTCATTAGCAAATTACCAAATATTTTAAAAATTCATAGGACGATTATTTACTAAAAGCGGAAAGCATATGGAAATTCTTCATAAATAGAGACCGGATGTTAGGCAAAATGCCTATTCTTTAATATTAAAGATGTGATCAAAAATAACGTTTTAAAGTTTATATAGGGGATTATAGTTTCAATTTAAGCCAATTTTATTTTGCCTATTTTGCCTGTTTCGCCCATTCCTGCTTAAATAATTGCTTTAGTGCCTAATGTTGCCTATTATATGCATTTTCTTCCAAATAAGACTATTGGGGCCAAATATACAGGGTGTTTCAAAACAACACCGACAACGTTTGGGAGGTGATTACTGACACCAAGATAAGACAAAAAGTATACACCAACTTGGGTGCACAAATGCTTCCTTTCGGAGTTATAGTCTGCAAAATCATGAAAAAATGAAATTTGAAGGTCCATAGCTCCAAAACTATTGGACCTACTATAGTCGGGTTAAGACTTCACTTAGGAACTAGTATGTGCCCAGGGGTGCAGCCAGCAGGTTTATGTAGGGGAAGGCCGTCGTTTTTGAGGGGGGGCAGCTACAAAGCCAAAAGAAATTATGTTGCACTAGTGTTTTTGAGGCCTGAAAAAACCGGCAAATTTTTGTTTCCTTCCGGAAAACTAAAAAACACTGGTTTCTAGCTTATTATTATTACTATTATTATTATTTTATTATTATTATTATTATTATTATTATTATTATTATTATTATTATTATTATTATTATTATTATTATTATTATTATTATTATTATTATTATTTGCTTTTTGTCCATAAATTATATTCCAGGTAGTTTTTATTATGTTTAACCAATTATTACTGTCCCGGATCAAACGTTATACCTTTGTGCATAACTATTTTAGTTAAGCCCTTGCACACAGAACCTATCTACATAAGGCTGATTTTCTTTGAAATTTCACTTATTTTCTTTAAGATTTCCTGACAAAAATAATTTATTATTATTTGTGACTAAAAAAATCAATTATTTTATTAACATCCATGTCTCATTTCCTGTTCTAGGGGCCGTCCACATATTACGTAACGCTATTTTTGACCAAGTTTTACCCCGTCCCTCCTGCTTGTCACACTTCGTAACGCAAGGTCGAACCCCTCCCCTTTGTTACGTAAAGCTTTTTGATCTTTGTTTTTCATTATTTTGATTATTTTAGATGCTATTACAATAAAAAACTATTTTAATGGTAGAACTTTTATTACAAAATGCTTATATTATTGTGAATATATTTGTCGCGTTTTTCGCCAACAAATCAAAGTATTAGCAAATGGTAGACTCGTAATAATCTTTTATCCCCATAAGGTTGTTTAATTAACCAATCCTAATTCTTCAAAATTACTGTCGTTACCCCAAGGAGATCGCATCCATCATTTTAGGTCACTGGTGATTGGCAAGGAGACAGTACTGTGGAAGATGCAGTTAAAACAGGATTTAAAGAAATAACATCGACCTCTTCTTCCGAGACCGGGGATGCTTCGTGCATTTGAAGTTCGACAGTGTTAACGACGCAGAGTTCTGTTTCTCGTAGACCACAGATTCGAAGTGGCTGCACACGTGAAAAAACAGGGACATCTCGTTTGTAAACAAGCTTTTGAGCATCTTCTTTGGACTTCGGACTTCAGTTTACCACTTTACAAATTCTTTTTTTTTCCTAAATCAGTGCGAGAATGCGAATAAACTCTATTTATTCAGTAATATTCAAATCCAAAAATAATAATAAAGAAGTAGTACGACATTAGTATCCGACGAATTAGGTTTTTAATATCTTTAGGTCTGCAAATCGTGCATTGTTCCGTCGCGGAAAATATTTCACACACACACACACAAAAAAATAAAAGTTTCTTCTGTTTCACATGCGTAACTTCTTCGAACAAAAGAGTGGATAATGATTCGAATCAGTAGCTTAACATTCTCAGAAATAGCGATATGGTGGGAAAGCGAAGGAATTTTAAAACGGTGGTTACGATCACTAACAACTACAGAAAAACGTGTGACGTAAATGAAATGCTGCGATAGCCGCAAAACGGAGTTTTATTGTATTGTAATACACATAGGCAGTGTTGAATTCAGACATTTTCACCCGGGGGGAATGTGAACTCCTCGGGGGGGAGGGTGGTTTTCTGTATTTTTGCAAGAAAGCAGCATATTTGACAATTCCATTCACATGCACATCTTACCTAATATTGAGACTAATTGCTGATAAATATTCAATGTGAGATTATAATTTAAAAAAAAAAAACAATCCTTTGATTTTATCTACAACATTAAATAAAGACTGTCAAAAATATTTTAGACTAAATTTTAACTGCTATTTTCAGTAGCTATTTTTGTTATTATTTTCTATATTCAGTAGTTATTGTTTGTTACTAATGTAGAAGTTTTCAAAAAGATTTAAATTAACTCAAATAATTTTTTATCCTAAAACAAACATACATAGGAATATCTTAACAAAAAGTTGTCATTCTTTCTCACACCTCTGATTCTAAATCAAGCATATTAGCCTTGGTTTCTTTACTGCATACACATCAAGAGTTTAGTTCACGAAATCTTCAGTAGATTAGTGCCGTGTCGTTGTAAATCAGCGCTTGGAGCGAGAGTATATGACGGCACCCCCGTACCTATGAGAGGTGGACAGAACAATCGCGAAAGGTGAGAAAATTTTAAAAAGTAAATCCTGCTCTTCGTTGATTTTGGTCACTTTTTATTACTTTTTTCCTTTCATTTTATATATGTGCACATGCCCACATGTGCACATGTGTTTCATTCCTCTCTTTTTCTTTCCTTCTTTTCTTTTTCCCTCCCGAATTATGCGCCCCTTACTTCGGCGCCCGAGGCCGTCGCCCCGCTTGCCCCTCCCCCATGGCACGGCAGTGAGCAGGATCTTTGTAACCTTCAATAGCAATCTTTCACTTATATACTACTATTATATTGATAAATTCTACATAAATCTGTAACCCAGGAGGGATAACCTTTCCTCCCTGATCCCTCTGAATCTCACCCTTTAACTGACTTATTTTTAGTTAAAGAAATATGTGTTTACCTTAACAATCGTCAAACACATTTACGTCTGTTACTTCCGATGCGAGAAATGGGATTTAGGCGCTTTATTTCAAATAATGCAAGAACTATACATTTTCAAGAACTGAAGTCTGCTGACATTAGAGATCATATGGAATGATCGAAAGATCTTCCCTTTCCTATCTCAATATGTGCTAGTGCTACCTACTAATATATAATATAGGACGAGAGTATAGTACCTACTAAAATACAAACCTTTCTTCAACAGTTAACAATTTCATGTTCTGCCAAACTCGGTCATAGCGTTAAGAAATACAGGTTTTATTGACTATTTGGTATTCTATCTTAGATGTTACCCGCCTTATGCAGAGTCGTTTCGACGTACGATTAGCATCATATTAAAACACTGACTACTGCAGGAGACTTATGTTAGTCGAACTCTTTAGTATGGCACTAATAGCGCTTCAAAACGACTCTGCATAAGGCCCTACATGTTTAATATTTATATAGAATGGGTCTGCGTCATTTATATGTATATTGAGAGATCGGATTTCGTCTGCACGTGCACAGAAAGAAAAGCAAATAATTGAGTGAAGTAATTTCTACATTTTGTGACTGAAATTTTATGAGTTTCTCCGGGGGTGAATAAGTTTTCTTCGGGGGGGAGATTCCCCCCCGGGCTACCCCCTGAATTCATCCCTGCACACAGGGTTCTAAACTAGTCATGGTGGTGTCTAGTGCGTCTTCGAATAACTTCTGTATGATTTTATTTATAAAGGCTATAGTTCGCAACTTTCCGAAATAATGTAATTATTTATTTATCTATCTATATATCTATATATACAGGGTGAACGGTAACTATGTGGACGAACTTGGGCGGGTGATAGTACATCTTAAAAAAGCAAAAAAGTCCTAGTGAACATGGGAGAAATTCCGTCCTGTTTAGGAATGACAGAGTGTTGAAAGCATGACTTTCTAAGTGACGTTTTCAACCGCACTCTCTATGATGTATTGTTTTTAAGCTGTTGGCCTCTGAAGTTCATGTTCTCACGCTTTCGACACTCTGTCACTCCTAAACGGGACGGAATTTGTTCCATGTTCACTACGACTTTTTGTTGCTTCTTGTTAGATGTAACATCATCCGCCCAAATTTGTCCACGTAGTTACCGTTCACCCTATATATATATATATATATATATATATATATATATATATATATATAATGAAATGACTACATTTGTAACAACTGTTGAGCCACCCGACTGATTTCGATTAAATTTTCAACGTAGATGAGGTTCGGGCCTGGAATGATTTTTATAGCTTCACTTTGAAGGTGCACTTTAAAGAGAAGAGGAAGATATACAAAAATGATCGAAAACGACCAATATTAATGTCGAATCATAGTTTTCGGAGTGGCTGATATGAACAGTGCCACTTCCGATGCCGTTTAAATCCAAATTCAGTCCCCATTAGTACTCCTAAGGGGGATGGTGACATGTAAAAATAATTGAAAATTACCGATTAATTGAAATCCATACTGAAAACGTTGTTTTGACCACATTTTTCATCTGATATAAATATATTTTTTTTAATACTAGTTACAGCATATAAAAAATGTGATGCAGGCCAACTTACAAATTAGCTTAGTACCATTGTTTTACGGTAGTATTTACAGTGCCTTGTTGAAACGTTTGTCTTCAAAGTGTCAAATAAAAATCGCAATAAATTGTCTAATCTGCTGAAAAAAAAAACTGTTTTCCGATAGGTATAAGGAGCAGATACCATACTATTTTTCGATTAGTATGGTAAAATAATATTTTTCCATACTATTTTACCGTAAATTATTAATTATATGTTGTTATTTTTTAAGTGACTGAAACGAGGTCATCTTACAATGTTTTAAAAGCTGGTCATTTGGGGGCTAGGAAATCATTTGGGGGGGGGGCTGGCCCCGATGCCTCCCGTGGCTACACTCCTGTATGTGCCCTATCCAAATATCCAAGTTTCAGATTCCTGCGATACTTCCGCAACAATATTTATAGAGGTAGTTGGTGAGTAGCACAAATTATATGCCCGTAGCCAAACTCCCTCTATAAAAATTGCTGCGCGAGTAACTTAAGATTCTGAAACGTGTATACTTGGGTAGTGCACATACTAATTCTTAAGTGAAGTCTTGACCTGACTACGGTAGGTCCCATAATTTTGGTGCTATGGACCTTTAAAGTTCATTTTTTCATGTTTTTGGTAGTCTATAACTCCAAAAGAAAGCATCTAGGTTGGTCTATACTTTTTGTCATATCTTGATGTCAGGAATCACCTCCCAAACGTTATCGGTGTTGTTTTGAAACACTCTGTATAATTTAGTATTTCAAGAAAGGATTCTGCCTCTTCGGAGAAGTATAAATGTTGTTTGTAGTGATAAGATGTCGTGAAACTTTGGACTGCTATGTATACTGATAAAGTGCTGTAAAACTTTGGACTGCTGTGTGTACTGATAAGTGTATAAAATTTGGACTGTTATGTGTAGTGATAAAGTGCTGTTGAGAATGTATTTATTAAATATACATTAAATACATGTCAAACTTCGTTTTTATATATACAGTAAAATAGATTATTAACAAACAGGTATATGTGAACAGGTTCTATATTGAACATTATCTATGAGCTAAATTTATTTTTTAATTACATTGAGTATTTATCTTAATTATTTTGAGTTACATTTTAGTGTCTATTTTTTTAAATTTTAAGTGCCTATTTGCCTGCCTGTTTTCCAGATTTTTAATGTCTAAACATCCAGCCTCTATTCATAAAGCGCGGAGCACAACTCTTCATTTTACAGTAAGTGAAGGGGAAGTTAAGATGGACGCCATTCTACAAAGTAGCTGGGAGCTTTGCTTTCCTTTTTTTTTATTATTTTTTTATATTTAAACAATTTTTACTTTAGTACCAGGGCCGGACTGGCTACTCCCGAACTACCATTACCTCAACTGCCCACTGTTTTCCCACGATAAAAGCACATTATTATCTTAGATAAAGCACACTATTCTTTAGTAGCCACACCATACATTATACCATAAAGGTCATAATATAAAATCACGGTATATGTTATGTAACAATATTTATGAGAATAACACAGACAATAATTATAAACGTAACCAAGAAAGTTCTGTCGCTTTTTGTTCAGGTCTGTGTTCAATTGGCTCTCACACCGTGAGTTGAATGCGAATGGAGATAAGGCGAAGGTGAGTTGTTGGTGTAGATATATCCAACATACTACCTGGTTGTGGCAGTTCAGTTACACCGTGAACTTACATAAGAACAGAGTGAACATGGGACCTTCACAGAGCGCCATAAGAGTGTGTATGCTGTGTAAGTTCAAACTGGGGTCAAACGCCGCTGCAGCGAAGCGGAAGATATGCCTGGCCTTTGGTGAGGGTGTCGTGACTACCAGGACAGTGCAGTGATGGTTTAACAAGTTTAAGGACGGTGACGAAACACTCGAAGACGCACTACTTGGCGGAAAACCAACACACGTGCAAAATGAAGATTTTGAGGCAGCAATTGAGACGAATTGTAGCCAGGCATGTGAGGAAATGGGACTACAGTTGATTTTGAGTGGAGAAACCATTCGGCAGCACCTCCGTCAACTTGGGAAGTATTACAAATTGAGTCCCACATGATTTGACTCCAGGCCAGAAGGCAATGCGAGCAGACACTTGTATTTCTTTGCTGTCTCGTCTGAGGAAGGAGCCATTTCTGGACAGGGTGTTGACATGTGATGAGAAGTGGATCCTGTGCGAAGTTCCACGGCGCCGTCATCATTGGTTAGCATCCCATGAACCGATTCCAAAACAGCTGAAACCAGTACTGCACCAGAAGAAGGTCCTTCTGTGTGTTTGTTGGATTGTTCGCGGCATCATGCATCGGGAACTGGTACCAGCTGGTCAGAACATCAATGCAAGTGTGTACTGTCAGCAGTTGAGCAGTGTTCAAGAAAAACTCAAAACTCTGGAGCCAGCACTTTTGAATCGCAAATGGGTCCTCCTGTTACAAAACTACGGTAAGCTACACGTGGCTAGAATGACCCGGGACACCATTCTACGCCTCGTATGGGAAACAATATTGCGTCCGCCATACTCCCAGGACATTGCACCGTCCGATTATCATCTGTTCCATTCCTTGGATAATCACCTTAGAGGACGCGAGTTCAAATCCGTAGTAGAGTTGCAAAATGCACTTGATACCGTCTTCGCTTCACAACCCACAAAGTTCTACTGCGATGGAATCCATGGCCTTCCGGAACGTTGTTAGAAGGTCGTCGATGTCAATGGGGACTATTTTTGATCTTCCAGGTACGTCTTAAATGACATATCGATATTCGAAGATGATGTGTGAAAAAGGGACAGAACTTTTTTGTTTACCTTTATATTAGCATACTTTTTTTTCCATCTCGTCTTGGGATGGCTGATATTTGTAATTTGTTAATAAAGAACTACGGACAAATTAATGTAAAGTTAGCACTGGCGGTTTCAGTATTCGTGAATAAGATGTAAGATCAGCTACACAGTAACCCCACTGCACGTAGCTCGAAATATTTTTCGGAGAGAGATACTCTCCGGAACAAGTAGGACAAAGTCTTTTCGTAAGGACATGAATATCAGTAAGGACTTGTGACCCACAAACTATATCAGGTACCGATTAACCCACCTGGAGGCCCGGAGCTAGAAAAAAATGTGGCCCATACTGACTTCAGCTAATACATTTCTGTGAAATTACAGTAGGAAAGTTAAGGGAATATGTGTAATATTTTTGGTCATATTTAATTTTATGATGATGATTGTATCTTTATGATGCTTTTTAGATAGCCAGTTGAGATTTTGATCAGAGTGAAGGCCCCTACCCACCTAGAGGCCCCTAAGCCCCTCCCTTAATCCGGCCCTGATAGGCAATAAACACCAATTTTAACATCAAATCATTATATTTGAAATTTACAAGTGTTACAAATACTACACTTTTAATTATTTCATCATATCTTCATATTTTAAAAATAAAAACATCCGAGACAGAGGCCGTGTCCAATGCATAGTGTACTTTTGGAGGATGCACACTCGAAGTCTACAAATGAAGTGCACATTTCGTCAAATCAGCTTTTGATCCGCACCTCATTCCAACGCCTCATCATGGTGAAACATGGAACATTGATAACAAAAGAAAGGAGAATTTCGCGTACTAGAAATAATTAACATGCTTTTTTAATATATATATTAGATGAATGGCTTTCCAGATATATTAAACATAAATATGTCGTACAGATTGACAATATGAAGTAACCATAAAATGAGTTAAGAGTTTCTTTCACGTATGCCAACAGCTTCAGCGTAGCCGTACCTGAAAATATTTGTCATTTCGGATCTTTCACGCGCAGATTAACAAGAGCGGAGCGTAAATGCAATACCTATACATACAGGAGTTGGACAAAAAAAAATCTAAAACGTTTGCAAAAGTGTAAAAATCATACCTAGTATAGTGTGGAGCCTCCTTTTGCGTCCAAAACAGCTTGGATCCGACGTGAAACGGACGTATACAGCTCCTGAATCGTGGTGTGTTGAATTTTGTATCATTGTTCCTCCAAAACATGCTCCAGTTCCTTAAATGATGCTGGTGGAGGGTAATGAGACCGAACACGCTTTTCCAACTCAGACCACAATGGCTCAATGATGTTCAGATCTGGTGATTGTGGGACCCAGGGAAGGTGTGATAGCTCCTGGTCATGCTCCTCAAACCATGATTTCACCGTTTTTGCAGCGTGACAGGGTGCCAAATCATCTTGGTAGATGTCATCACCATCAGGGAACAATATTTGGGCCATGGGTAGAACCTGGTCCCCCAAAATGGCCTCATACGCCTTAGCATTCATCATTCCATGCAGGGCTATGATGGGACCTACAGAAAACCACGATATCACTGCCCATACTGTAACAGAACCAACCCCATGCTTTACAGTTGGGAGCAGACAGTCTGTATCATAGGCCTTCGACGGTGTTCTCCATTCGTAAACACGACCGGTTGTTGGAAACAAGGTGAAGGTAGATTCATCGGACTACATTACGTGTTTCCACTGCTAGTTGAGTCCACGCCTTGTGGTCCTTGCACCACTGGATACGCCTCTTCGCATTTACTGCTGTGACCAGGAGTTTGGCGATAGCGGCCCTGCCATGAATTTTCATTTTATGAAGTTCCCGTCGCACTGTTTTCGATGAAACCGGGTTCTGTAAGCCGGAATGTAGTTCAGACATAATTTTCATTGCAGTGGTCTTCTTTTTAGCTGCTACAATCCGTTTTAATGCCCTCCGGTCCCTATCTGACATGATTGTCCCTCGACCACTGTTGTGCTTTGCTGTCGTTTGCCCATGAATTGTGTATGCCCTCGTGACATTGGACACAGTGCCTTTCGATATCCTCACAATGTTCGCCACTGTTGCCACTGTAGCTCGAACCAGACGGGCACTAACGATCATGCCTCTTTGGAAGTCTGTCAGGTCGCCCATTTTGCCGCACCACTTTCACACCACGACACTCATAGGTGAACGGGTTACTGCTGACGGAAAAGGAAGGTCCACATGACACATTGAAAACAAAAAATGATCGGCAACCGCAACGTGTTGTACAGTGGAGGGCCAAACTTACGTGTTCTGTATGAAGTGTTTTTAGATTTTTTTTACCTTCCCCTATATATGTAATATGTGTGTTGCCTTATGTGCACAATAAACTCGTAACTGCGTAAAGACCAATAAACTATTGGCGATGTTCTATTTATTAATCCCCCGGAAGAACAGTAGCACTGGTGATTAGGGCGCTGACGACACTGTTGCGAAGTAGCTTAGGAATTTTATTATAAACGAAAGTAGGCAATTTACAAGAGCGTTAGGACACCGAAGGTACTGAGGACAGCGCTATTTACAATAATAAGGCTAAAAACTACTTTGGGAGAGAGTTCATATTGGGTATAATTGCTTCCTGTACGGTAGATTACACATAAATGACACTATAGTTGTCGTAGTTCTACTGTATTGCTTCAGTTACAGGCATACTGATTGGACTATCTCTACCATACTGCGCTAGTAATGAAGTTCCTTAGATGTTACTCTTTCTTTGTGAATCTATAGATTTTACCCGTAAATCTTCGAAATCGTGTATCCATATTCTTAATCTACACCAAAATTTACCACTTGCAAGGATGACAAGGAAAGAAGTAGTGGAGTAGAACAACATGAGGCCCAAAATTTACAGGAAAAGCTATTATGTCACTATGAAATGCCAATTTATAAGGATCACATATAATCAAGGTGGATAGCCCTAATTAAACTAATATGGTAAAAATTACAAAAAAAATGATGATTATTATCTTATAAACACGTTTAAATGGAGTCCTGTACATTGTATGCACTTCAACATTTGCGTGCACTACACTATGCTTTCGGCGCCCTACATCTCCCTTGTTTGATAAATGTCGGGAAAGAAATTTTTGATCTGTATTTCACTTTTGGGCAGCTGTCAAAAATGCAAAATTTACGATA
Source organism: Thermobia domestica (assembly GCF_964235325.1). Lineage (NCBI taxonomy): Eukaryota > Metazoa > Arthropoda > Insecta > Zygentoma > Lepismatidae > Thermobia > Thermobia domestica. The sequence continues at coordinate 138,898,531 of NC_137454.1, read as the reverse complement.
ATTGGCATATTAGTCTCTCACAAGTGCAAGGAAATATGGTAGCTTTGAAAGGAATTTGTTTACAATCAAAACAAGAAAATTAGGCCCATCTATCTACGAAGTAACATTTGCAGCTGTAATTATAGAGAAATGAATAATCTAGGTATTCTATGCTAGAGATTAATATTTTAATTCATACGCCATTAAAACTTGTCATTTACGTGTAAATAGCTGCGTTATCGATTGTATAATTATCTCAATTAAGCTACATAAACCATGTAATATTTAAACATAAATGTCTTTATAGCATTGTTACAGAAACTATTTAGTTGCTTTCTCTTTGCATGCTGAGAACAACGTACTTGTAATATCACTAATTTGTATATTTATCAAATAAATTATTATTAGATCAGCTCACAAATAAATTCACCTCTCAACAAAAATATTAAGAATATGCCTTTTAAAATTTTATTAGATTGTTTTACTAGAAATCGCCATGTTAAGCACATAAGTATACTAACGTAGTGTACATCCTCGCACACTACGGACTCACAGATTTGAGAACTTGGATCTTTTGACGCACACTAGGTGACGTCAGTTCCGGAAATAAGTGTACTTCAAATGTGCACTTGTATCTTTTGGATACGGCCAGTTTCGAACCCTTGGCCTTGAACATTTTATTATTATTATTATTATTATTATTATTATTATTATTATTATTATTATTATTATTATTATTATTAATGAAAACTCAGTGTCTCACCCACTCGTTGCTACCGTTGACACAGATACTTCTTATAGTTAATGTCTATATAAGAACGGAGGGAAAATGTAATTCCCTCTGCACAGATCTGTGGGAATTGTGGATCTAGACTCACTTTTTTGGACTTAGTCCCTGAAAGTTTCCAGCTTTCTCTAAAGAGAAGTGTATACCTTGGTCGTCCAGATGATCACCTTGTTACTAAATTTTCCTCTCTTTCCTCTTCAAAACGTTGTATCAATAAATACACAGTGTGTCTTGAGACACCCACTTCCCTAAATATTTCGAATATAGTTTTACCGCTTTGTTAGGCCTATTATCCTTGTTCGTGTACTTACATCAATATTCCTTCTCTCAACCATGGCGTCAAGTACACGCTATGCTAGCAACCGAACACTACGTGGAAAAAAAAAAAAAAAAAAAAAAAAAAAAAAAAAAAAAAAAAAAAATTTTGCTCATTTCACTATGTCGATGACAAAATACCTTTTAACCGAGCATTTAAAAAATTAACGCCTCATTCTTCTTGATTAACCAAGTAAATTGGTGAATACATTATTGTCAATTTTCTCAGTAACTAGTATCCCAAAAATAGGTTAAAAGAGAAAAGTATGATTTAACTGACTACTGCTCCGTTACTAGTACCCCCACAAGTTTTCCTCAAAAATGTTGTCCAAATCGAGACTTGGCTGCTTTAGTCTTCTTTCGTCAAGCCGAAGGTTTCTTGTTTATTTCTATTTTTTAATTCAATTTTTTTCCGTTCTTTCTCTCTCCGGCATTTATTTCATAAAGACAACTATCAAGTTAAGAGATTTCTCCAGTAGTGGAAGAATAGTCGGAGTGTTATAGGCGCTGATCTAGTAATCTTAAGATTTTCAGTTTAAATCCACTCTACTTCGAAATAATACTATGAAGTTCAATTTGTTCTTAGAAGGTGAATGATAAATATCTTTGCTCTAAGTTCTCCATCTAGAGACGAGATGCAAGAATCCTGCACATATTAACCGATAGAGAGAGAGAGAGAGAGAGAGAGAGAGAGAGAGAGAGAGAGAGTGGAAATAGATCTTATTGAAAGATTATCAAGAACATTCATCCGTATGACCATTTGTTTATGTTTTAGTTCATTTTTGTTTATTCTTCTTTACGAAATTACAGTTCTCGATTACTTACAGTATAGCAAGGGATGTCAAAGATATATATTTTTACTATTTGTCATATTTGTAACATATGACCTGTTTTCTATTTATGCAATACTTTTTCACAAATTGAACTTCACCACACTGCACATCTTGTTTTTACTTTCTTAGCTTGTCCTTTTTTTTTTTTTCTTTTTTTTTCGATTGCATTTTCCAACTAACACACATCAAAATAAAAATCTAAAACAGTGACAGAATTTTCCAAAAAGATTTTAATCAGAAGGCAGGTATTTCATAGACATTCTTTTATTTTGTTTCTTTTTAGGTTCTTTAACGTAAACAACCATGGAGGTACATAAATTATCGTCTGGGCTACAGAAATCGAGTAAGTTTTATTGGCATAGGAGAATATGAGTGAGGTGCAACGACATTGGAAATGCGGATTTGACACTAGAATCAGTATGGCTATCAATTACAATAATCCAGAAGTTTGAACAAGATGTGAGAAAGGGATCGTACGGAAGGAAAAGTATACTGACAGGCAATGAAATGAGTTGAAGCAGTGGGCTCGCGAAACTGGTATCAGTACTAATCCAGATTTCAGTTTATAATTTTATGAATGGTTGCTCTTTATGTGCAGTTTTGAAGATTTAATTGTTTGATCTGATGAAGTCACTTTGAAACAAATTTACAATGAATTGACACAGTTGTGTGTACTAGACTAACGGCACATTATCAAGCTAAACGGGAAGTAAGTTATTTACCTGAAAATACAAAAGTAACACAGTGAATATTTTTTACTGAAGTCAAAAGCACAGCTTCAAAGAAATGTTATCGAATCATTTTCTATCTTAACAAGAAATTCGACATTTAATTTGGACAGATGATCTCAACAATCACAACATAATATCAGGTATTTCAAAAGATTAAAACCAGTAATAAGATTTTTTACTTAAACTTCTGAAACGGCAACATCGACAGCGTAACTACTATAGATATCATTAGAGGAATATCTTAAGAAAATCCTGTTATAGATATTTTTTAATTTCTCTTTTTTCAGTACCGTACTGAGGTGGGTTATTATTTCCTTAAGAATTTTCTTCTAACCTAGATAATAATCACTTAGGTCTCTTTTAAATAACAAACCTCATATGTCGACGCTGAAAACGTCTAAAAATTATGTGATACATGAACTACATAAGAACTTAATTTAGTATAGTCAGTAACAAATACACTTTCTTGTTACAGAATTTCTTGTTCAACGAATACAGTTACTTCTTACAGAATTCATTGTTCAAAATCACAATTTACAGACTATCTTAAAACAAAAGTAGCTTACTGCAACAAATGTGCTAAATGCATCACTTTTAGAAAGAAATAAACATTTTACGAAAAAAAAAACTTTTTTATTTACAAAGAAAGAATATTAATTACAAGACTTCTCTTCCATCCTTACTCACCTAGCAAACGGTTATTGCCATTACATTGTGACTTTGAATTATGAGTACAAATTTTTAAACTATATATATAGTACATATGGACATGTGTATTTTCTAGAAAGTTCGAGTTTTGACAACCACCTATCTCAGGTCACTTCTGCCTGACAGCAGTTAGTTTCCTTCTTCTGAACACGTACGAAAAAATTATTTAGTTTTAATTACTGCCATACAAATATTTTTATCCTCCTGACCACAAATACACAAAATCTTGATGCAAGTGGCACTACTCTATTAAAGTTGTACTTTAACATACATTGCAAAGAGAAATTTGTAACAGATGAGTTAAACAACTGCATAAGGTTTTCAATTGGTAATGTATCTTTACGGACAAAATTACTGTCCATTCCAAGAACGGTTTAACAATTCCACACAAAGTAGTTTTAAACGGCACTAGGCAAATACACCTGTATCTGACGTACGGAACTACTGACAATTTCACACAGAAAACTCGAACAGAAGGGTTAATCAACCACATCTATTAAACAGTCGCATACGCTTACGTTTCCATCATTTCTTTGTCTTCATCACCACTTACTTCCAATTCGGACGCAAACATCTCAGCGGCTTTGTGAAGAGGATATTCTCGAAACATCGAACATTGCTCTAAAAATGCTTTCTTTCCTTCCTGGTCTAAATCTGAAAGTGAAAAATATCACCTTATGATTTAACAGAAAGTTACGTTACTTATTTTTCTAATACGGAAAGTGTATCTCGTTCCATAAGCGCTAATTAAACCAGGTCATTGTAATAAGCACATACTTAATTTGTAACTCAATATTGAACTTGTGGTGGTAATACTCTAGTCACATGGTCATGTGCAACCGACATAAATCAATATCGTATTGCCTATGATTAATTTTATATATAAAAGAACCAAGAAAGTCCTGTCGTTTTTCCCCTACCACCTTCGAACATAAGTGATAATCGGATGGTGCAAAATCCGGGGAGTATGACGGATGCAATAGTGTTACCCACCCAATGCGTAGAATGGTGTCCCGGGTCATCCTAGCCACGTAGGCCTTAGCGTTGTCCTGTTACAGGAGGATTCCTTTGCGATTCAAAAGTGCTGGCTTCATAGTTTTGAGTTTTTCTTGAACACGGCTCAACTGCCGACAGTGTATTGATGCTCTGACCAGCCAGTAGAAGTTCCCGATGTACGATGCCTCGAACAATCCACCAAACACACAGGAGGACCTCCTTCTGGTGCAGTGCTGATTTCGGCTGTTTTGGAACCAGTTCATGGGATGCTAACCAATAAGGACAGCGTCGTAAAGTTTCGTACAGAACCCACTTCTCATCACATGTCAACAGCCTGTCCAGAAATGGCTCGTTCCTCAGACGAGACAGTAAAGAAACACAGGTGTCTGCTCGCGTTGCCTTCTGGCCTGGAGTCAAATCATGTGGGACCCATCGATCCAACTTGTAGTTCCCAAGTTGATGGAGGTGCTGCCATTGATTTCTTCACTTACAATGAATTGTAGTCCCAGTTCCTTTCATGTCTGGCCACTGTTCGCCTCAATTGCTGCCAGAAGATTTCATTTTATACATACGAGGGCCACTGCAAAAGTCATGGAAACTATTATTTTTTCTCGAAAATGGTAATGAATTTAAAAATTCTAAAAAGAACCACGGAAGGTTAGTTCATATGTAAACATTACATGTATGGAGATAGATAAACACACATACAATAATAAATATATAGCATGAGAAAAAAGACAAAAAAAAAAAAAAATGTCGTTTCAAACGTGTTTTACAGTCAATTGCAACAGTACATAATAGTACAGAATAGGAACACGTGTCATGGTGACTTGCCATCTTGTGGACTCTTGGGGAGACTCCTGATGCCATGGAATGCACGTAGTTTCTAATGTTCTATTGTGTACTGTTGCAATTGACAGTAAACACGTTTGAAACGACAAAATTTTTTTTCGTCTTTTTTCTCATGCTATATCTTTATTACGGTGTGTGTGTTCATCCATCTCCCTACATGTAATATTTACACATGAAGTAGCCTTCCATTTGCATATTTCATAATTTTTTTATTCGTTCCCATTTTCGAGAAAAAATAGTTGACATGACTTCTGCAATGGCCCTCGTATGTTGGTCTTCCGGCACGTGGTGCATCTTCGAGTGTTTCGTCACCGTCCTTAAACTTATTAAACCAACGCTGCACTGTCCGTGTAGTCACGACACCCTCACCAAAGGCCTGGCATATCTTCCGCTATGCTGCAGCGGCGTTTGGTCCCAGTTTGAACTCGTACAGCATACACGCCCTTATGATGCTCTGTGGAGGTCTCATGTTCATTATGTCCTTACGCAAGTTCACGGTGTGACTGAACTGCCACAACCAGGTATTATGTTGGATATACCCACACCAACAACTGACCTCCGCCTTATCTCTACTCGCATTCAACTCACGGTGTGTGGCCAATTGAACACAGACCTCCACAAAAAGCGATGGAATTTTCTTGGTTACCTTTATATAATGATATTCGTGTACATTTTACTGTTACACATACCGAACAAAAATTAGCCATTCCTCTCTAGAACATCATTTCATTCTATCGTTTCATTGGTAGTACGGCACTAAATGACATCACAGCTAAAACATTATCATTGTACTGTAGTTAACTGGAGTGAGTATGTCATTCAGCTGTATGGAGATGGTTATCAAGATCGGTCGACGCAAAGATGTGATAGAATGAGGGAAAACAAAGTTCGGGCGTGCCCACGAGTACACAAAAAAATATACTGACGGATTTATTAATGTATCAAAGAGGACTATCCAATGTGTCTATAAGGTATGGATGCAAAATTGCTTCACATAGATCTTAACCCAGAGAGACCGCAGACGAGTTTCAAGTATCGTCAAGAAAAGTAGTTTTCAAATCCGACAGGAATTGCAGCAGTCCATGAATGCAAGTCCATCCAAACGAATTTTCGAAAGAACATTAGGAAGGGACCTTCATGCGATGGGCATTTGAAGCTGAGTACGAGGAAAGCCACTTCCCACTGCGGAAAATAGGGCTGCAGTTCTTCAATAAGCTCAAGACCACAGACAGCAGACTATAGCGAACTGAAAATGTATAGTGTGGTCAGACGAATTGAGTGTTTGTTTGTATTCTCAATCAATGATACGAGGCCTATGATATTAAAAAAAAAAAAATAAATAAACTATATTAAAGGAGAAAAAAAAAACAACAGAAAATGATAGGTGGCACACGCTTTTGTACACTTTCTGTGTCTGCCGCCTGAGAGTGGCAGTCTTGAGCACTTCATTGTCGTTGAAACATTTCGACGTAAGCCACTTTTTGAGATGAAGAAAAAGAAAGAAATCGCCCTGGGAAAGGTCGGGGCTGTAAGGGAGATGACTGAATAATTTTCATCGAAATCTTCGAATTGTCTCAACAGTATGTTCAGCTGCGTATTGGAGAACGTTGTCATGGTTCAGACGAATAACCTCTCCACCGATTTTGGATGGCACGTCGCAGATTATTCAATGTTTGGCAATATACATCTGCTGTAATTGTTCGTCATGATCCCAAGAATCACACCCTTTTGGTTCCTAAACATGGTTGCCACGAGTATATCAACTGATAGTGTTTGTTTGAATTTCTTCACTTCAGGAGAACCATAGTGCTGCCATTACATTAACTTCTGCTTCGATTTCACAGTATCGTACGATATCCAAGTATCATCCTCCATCACTCCATGTGAGGAAAGAGGTCTCCATCCTCCACAAGCGGGCCAAAAAAATCAGGTGCAACGGTCATTCTTTGCTCTTTGTGTGCGTCTGTCAGCATTTTTGGCACCCACTTTGCTCACAGTTTGTGATAATCTAGCTCGTCAGTCACAATTCGACGTACTGTTTTCAAAGACACTTCTGGAAACTCTTTGGCGAGTTCAGTTATTGTGAACCGGCGATTTGATCGCACTTTTTCGTTAACGTGTTCCACCAGATGTCCGTTTAAACACTAGGCTTTCCGCTACGCTCATCGTCATAACATTTGAAAGCTCTTTCCGAAACTTTCTGCCCCATTGTCTAACTTTCACTCATTACTGTCGGACCGTAAATGAACACAACTCTCGATGGATGTCAGCTGAATTCTACCCTTTGACGTTCAGAAATCGCAAGATAGATCTTACTTCATTTGGCGGGATTTTGTATTACAGCAGTCATTTCACCTTACTGTTACTAGCACGTACGCAACTCCACTTGGACGATTCTATATATGCTGCAAGCACAGAATACTAAGGCATGTTTCTGCGCATGCTGAACTTCATTAGTATTGCAAATCCTGTGTAAAAAAAAAAAAGCCCGATGAAGCGTTTCACCCACAGTAAGCTACAAAAGGTTCTGTGATTATGTGGGGTGTTACTAGTACTTCGGTACACTTATGCAGGAAATGTAAACATGAACCAGTACGTTTATTTGAACATTTTCAATGACAAATATTACCATTTTCAATGACAAGTATTACCACACTCGCATCTTCCGAAAAGACAACAACTGTCATGTTCACAGGGCTCAAAGTGTTTGTACGTGGTTTAAAGACCATTTACTAGCATGTCGCACCTGCTCTGACCTACAAAGTAGTCAAATTTTTATCACCTTCGAAATCTATAAGACTATCTAAACGCAAAAATGAGCACCCTCGTATTTTGCCTGGCCATCAGAAAGTACATTCAGATTGATATGGCATATCGCAACACCTCGTGGAGTCACTTACAACGGAGTCCAAGCCGTTATCCCGGCCAGATGTAGTGTTACTTGACTATTTTTGGGCCCTATGTGCTTATCTTTTCGTACTATTTTAATGTTCAAAATAGTAGTTACATATGACCACTTCATAGATACATGTATGTGTACATTAACTATGTTGCTATTTGCGAAGATCAAATCCCTACGTTACTTTCGTTCTTGTATTTTAATATTCAAATTTATCATGATGAGTGGCGTACAAGAAAATCATGACTGTTCTGCGTTGACCAACATACAATTTTTATGTAAGGATATTAAAACCCCAAATTACGGTTACTTTTACTCATCTACTGTAATACAGTAGAACGTCGATAATCCGAACGTCAAAAATTCGAACGCGGTCCCTAGAAGCTTTTTACATTTTGTCTTAGCGCAAGCGATAAACAAACAATAGGGTTGTTCTTCAGAGTTGTGTGAAGTCAGTGTTTTTACAAAAGCTCATTCATATGTAATTGTTTGTCATACATATTTTTATTTTTCCTTAGGCATATACAAGTTAAGTTTTAAGTGTGAGTTACAGAACAGTGTAATTTAGTGTATGAGCAGGTTCTTCAGAAACATTAAATGTAAGTAGCCTTACATACGGTATTGTATTACTGTATGTACTGTATAATCACTGTATCGATAAAAGAGCATACCGTACAGTATATTTAAGCCTAAATGACATTTTCTTGGTCATTTTAACTATATATATTAACGAGGAATTATTGCAAAAATACGCGAAAGGAATATACCTAGAACTTTATTCACACAACCGTATTTACAAGGTAACCAAAAAAAGCTCCGGCCGTTCTATACTAGTGATAAAGAGCAATACAGTGGACGTTACGTATCGTTAGGTTTCGAAGTAATCTCCATCAGTATCCAACATCTTTTGCCAACGTTCCTGTCATAAAACTGGGTGTCATGGATGCAAGGAAGTCCGTGAGTGCATTTCGTAGGTCTCCCTCGTTTGCGAAGATCTCCCACAGAGGTGGTTGTCGAGGAAATGAAACAGGAGGTAATCTGTTAGCGCAAGGTCCGGTAAATATGGTGCATAGCACATTATCTCCCAGCCAAGTTGCTGAAGGGTCTCTTTGCCACATGTGGATCTACATTATCGTGCAAGGACAGCACATCCTTGAGATTCATCAATGCCGGCTCCATCTACCCTTTGCAACTGCTGACAGTAATACAGGTAACTGTAACTGCTGACAGGTGATTTGAAAATAGCATTATAAAACCACATACACACAATTTTGCTCGACAATTTTCCGCCATTTTTTCCTGCATCATCATCATCCCGTAGCAACAGAACTTCTGCAGAAAGATATCTTGGTTCATATTTTCTAAAATTACGGGGAGGAGAGTAATCCATACCACATTCCACTTCTCTTTTAGCTGCTTTGTTTGCTTTCCGGTATAGTTTTCGATCCTCGTCAGTTCCTGATTTGTCCATTTACTTTTGCGCTCATTTTATATGATGGCTTTCTGTACGTCTTCATTCCACTACTAAGTGTCTATATCTGGTAGGGCACTTTCCATGGAGTGTTACATAATACTCCCTCCCTTATCTGTTTAATAAACTCACTAAATTCATCACTTTATTCTTCACCAACTTCTACTGGCTCCCCGCAGTGTGTATGTTGGAAAGCTCAAAGAAAATGTACAACATACTATACAAAAATCGAACAGAACAACGAAAACACCATATTTCATAAAAATCCAGTATATATTTACGAAAGTTTATTATTATTAATCGGAGAACAGGGAGTAATCCGTATCACATTACAGGGCTAAATTCACCGCTCATTCTTGACTGATTTCAGTCCTAAGAGGATTACGGAAAATAGTCGAAGAAAATATGTATAATATTATCAAAACGGAATGAGTTCTATAACTTATAGAGAACTCAAAAAAACCCGGGGAGGTGGGGAGTAGTACCAACACTTTATTCTTTACTAATTTCAGCTCCATGCAGAGTGAATGATTGTGAACTATTAAAAACGTGTATGACGTATTACACCAAAATCAAACATTTGTAACGCAAATTATTGTCTAACAGTTGTTTTCTTTCTTTTTTAAATGAGGGGAAAGGAAGTAATACATTCTACATGAGGGAACTGAATTCACCGCTTATTCTTGGCTGATTTTCATTCCAAGCACTGGGATTGCGTAAAAGAGTTCAAGAAAACCTACATCATATCGTATCTAACCAATTAATTTTTAGAAAATTTACCGTAGAAAAAAAAAATGGGGGAGGGAGGGGTCAAACGCGAAAGGGTAAATTCACATCTTAATTTGGAAGTGATCTCACAACAAAATAGGCAATTTACAAAAGGAAGAAAAATTTACGATAAATCAATTGACAGTTTCAATATTTCGAATATTTGAAGCCTTTTAATCATCACACGTCAGTCAAGAACGAAACGGTGAATTTACCTACAAACTAAAAAATCAAAATAAATTTAATAAAAATTATCTGATTTCATGAAAAGTAGCGTGTGCTTTGAGACTTGAGACTTAGCTGTACTATTTGTGTTTGAAATGAGTGGCCTGAATTCATCCCATCTTGAAAAAAACATTGCAAGGAGTCACTCATCTTTAAAATATTAAATATATCTTTCCCAGAAATTATCATATTTACAAAACAATAGTAAAAATTTTTATTTTACTGCAATATAGCGTAAATCGTCTCTACTACATGAAGCTGAAATCAATCATGAATGATTTTATTTTTTATTTATTTATTTTATACATCTTTATATATATATATAATGGAATTCTGCGATTTCCATGGAATACTGCGTGTGTTTTGTTTGACATTTGCTCTTATAGTTTAGGTTTGAACTTGGTGAGAGGCAATGGAGTGAATTCATCCACATTCAAAAAATAAATGTTTAATTACATTTTCCGACGAAATTATTAGGTTTTCATAATATATGCCATATGCTTTCTTCGATGGTTCTCAATGGAGCCAAGAGGAGAGGAATTCATGCTCCATTATAAAATAAATAATACCTTCCACAATAAATTTCGTTAAATTTCTCACATTTTTATACCACAGTGTGTTTTGTTTAATATTCATTCATTCATTCATTCATTGTTTATTCATCCATGTTGTACATTATTGGTCAGAGACCAGTACATAGGACTTGTCAAATAATAATAAGACATTTCAATATAATTGATTTACATTATTTTACAAACTATCACCCAAATATTCATTAATATGATAATACATTTTGTTACACAAAAAATTAAATAGTTCATTTTTGAAATTTCGTATGTTTTTGATATTCTTCAAATAACTTGGGAGCTTATTAAACAACTTAGCGGACATAGGAAGAACACTTCTTTTGGTGCACGCATAGTTTTGGTATGCTGTGAATATGTTATTCTTTTGTCGTGTGTTGTATGAATGTACATCGTCAACATGAAGAAAATTACTTTCATTTCTCTTTACATATATGATACTTTTGTATATGTACAGACAAGGCACAGTTAAAATTTTATTTGACTGAAAGACCCTTTTGCATGAGGACCTTGGTGATAGATTAAAAATGGATCTTATTGCCTTTTTCTGTAGACGAAAAGTAGTAATACTGGAATAGGAGGCTCCCCAGAAAATTATTCCGTAATTTAACAATGATTGAAACTTACCATAGTACAATAACAGCAAAGTTTCTTTTGACACTGAACCACGTAGTCTATAAATGACAAAACAGATACGGCTTAATTTGCTGTTTAGCTCAGTAATATGTGCATCCCATGTAAGCCTATTGCTTATTGTTACACCTAAAAATTTAGTGGATTTTGAATAGTCTACATCAGTTGAATTTATCACAATGGGTGGTACTTTTCGAGGTGTACATGAGTAATGAAAATTTAGTGCTTTTGTTTTCTTTGCATTTATCAGCAGTTGATTCTGAGATGTCCATTTTATCAAACGCTCCACAGTTTGTTTTAATTTACTTTCTAGTTCAACTGTATTGCCGCTGTTACTATGACATTTACATCGTCAGCATATAGTACAATATGTTGGGGATACATATATTGAACAAGAAAATTTATGTAAAATAGTTAGTTAGGCACAAGGAACGAAACAACCTCATCGTTATATATATATATATATATTACGAACGTTTCGGCAAAAATTATATTGCCTTCTTCAGTATATATATCTATCTTTTCACGAAACTAACGCTGCGTGTGGAATTGCATCCCTTAATCGAAAGAAAGTAACCAAAGGGATTTAGTTCCATAGATAACGTTAGTTTTCTGTAGTGATGTGCGCTGAAGGCAGTAACTCTTTGCCGAGTCATTTGCAATGAGATAATTTTGGGTGCTTTTGAGGTAAGCACTTTTTAATGAATATTTCCTAAAGTTATCTTATTTTCATGTTTTCTTTGAGGCTTTCCAGTGGATGTATTGCTCTAGGCCGAAATAATTCAGGCATAACGAGGTCTATGAACCTCCAACTTTAAGGACAGATTTTAAAATATCCGTTAAAATAAATTCAATTTTCATGAAAGTAGGCGTGAGTTTCCTTGAAAGCTTGGTATTTACACTTATTGGTTGACGATGAAAATATTTTAAAGAAAAAGTGCTGAAAATACCCAACTTAAAAACAAAGAAATAAATAAATACTTTTAAAAAAGGACTTTTTTTTTGGTTTAGTTTGTTGATACACTCGATTAATGAACGCTGACGTTCCTCTTACGGTAATTTTCTACGAATTATGTAGGGAAGCAGATGCATGTTCCGTAAGTAGCTATGGTGTAAGGTAAATAAAGTTTATATGGTAATGGTGGGAGTTTCTTGAAGTAAATATATGCACGCTGTCGGTAGATATCTTCCACGGATAAATGAATTTGCACAACTTGTTTCTTTACTACTGAACACCGAAAGTTCAGGGACATAATTAATAGTCTATCAGGTATATATTTTTGATGTCAGTTTAAAACATTCTAAATTAAAGAAACAGGGATTACTTCTGAAAGACTGAGATACCGCAAGAAACGAATAACTTTCAAACAGAAAGAAAAAAAAAATCCCAGTGTGTTTTCGCAGATCCTTGGTGTAGAAGATGAGAATTTACTTGAAAAGATTTTAGACCAGAATATTAACAAAAGGGAATTTAAACTATAGAACGAATAGTGTTTCGCAAGACCTTATTACGTAACTATCACAAGGTTCTGTTATACTCACCTTCGCACTCTACTTCCATTTCAAGGGGAAGCACAGATTCCAAATTATAAAAAAGATTTAATTCCACTTCACATTTTCTCTTCATTAATTTATCATTGAGTAAAAAAGATAGAGCCACATGATTGTAAGAATCCGCGCTGAAGAAATTTGCTTCAAAAGGTAGCTGTTTGTTCTGAAACACAATGAAAAATTAATACAATCAACATGGAAGATATTAACACAAATAGATTAAAAGTTACACCTTATTCTTTCGTCCTAACATCCGAATTCACTCCCCCTCCCCTTCCAAAGCAAGGGGTCATTTCTCTTTAAACATCTGGTCACAATTATAAACAAGACTGATTGTTACATATATTCTAACATTCTTTACTTTTTCTTTCAGATTGCGAGGAGAAAATAGCAATCCCGAAGCTCAGTATCTATCTAGTTCCTTCAGTATAATTCTAGTCATGACTATGCTATATATATAGTTATCAATATAATGGAAACACTTTAAGAAAATATAAATTTTCTGCTGAATACGCTGTGGGGCTATATCATGAATGGTTTTCAGAGGAATAATATAGTACAACACTCAATTAGTCCCTAAATGTGGAGGAAGATACCTGCTACAGATTCGGGGCTCCAGAACTGACCATAAGTATTCAATAATGTTCAGGTATTGGGATTAGGCAGGAAAAAAAAGGTATTCTAGTTCATTCCGATATTCATGAAACCACGCCTCAAGAGTTACAATAGTGCGAATTGGCGTATTGCCAACTTACAAAATTGTGTCATTGGCCGGAAGCATCAACTGCAGCATAAGGCGCACGTCGCCACCTAAAATATACATATAACCACTGGCAGTTGCGTGCCTTTGAGGGTAATCACGAGACCCAACGAATATCAGGAAATTGTAGTCCATAGCGTCACAGAGTAATAGTCATGTTTCATGATAGGGAGGAGACAGTTCACAGCATAAGGTTCTTTGGGCGTATGTCATATACAAACACGGACTATTGTTGAAAAGGATTCAATGGATCATCTTACTCATTTCCAGAATTCAGCGATCCCAGTTCGCGCTGACGAGTTGTGTGGTGATCAATGACTTAGAAATTTCAGCTCGACCGCGCATGTTTAGATTATGCAACTCGCATCGGACTATGATGATCACAATAGGCTGTTCTAGATTGTGATTCAGTTCCGGAGTTACTTTTACCGTATTCGTCGTACGGACTTTGCTGACAATCCTTTTGCAATGCTCGGCGATCCTTGTCAGTAAGATTTCACTTCCATCCACTATTACTCTTCAACGATGATGTTTTGCAACGAGTTTGTGTGTCATTATCATGAATTTATGAAGTCCTGTCCTCTGTCACCCCTTATAACTGCAACACCTGTGATCTTGTTTTGAAAATATAAGGTTCCTGTAAAAATTGAAATCTGGTCATCACTCTAATCCGGTTCTCAGCAAAATAACAGTTAAGCACTATAATTGTTCAGCCTCTACCCATTCCTTCACTTCTGCAATGTATTGTTGATGAAATTTCTCTAAATATTGTGTTACTCCTTTCATTATCCGTTTCCCAAGTTCGTGAATAAAGGTATCAGCAACAGTTTTCTTAATAAGTTTATTTTCTTCCATGTTGCATGTGTAACTTCAGAAGAATCATCTCGTATTGGTATGTTTTCCAGACCAAGTATCTATAAGGCGAGTTCTCCATTTCCAGAGCAATTATTATATTCCTGACACAAATAGAATTTTCGTTGTACATCACAGACTACTAACTACTTCACACGTACAACCAAGGGGTTATATGTTACGCCTTCAAGTAAGTTGCTCAAAGTTTCGCGCAAAGTTCAAAATTCGCACAATACACACACAAACAGATATCTCTAGGGAGTATGGAACCACTCACTTAGGTCGTAGTGTATCAAATTTTGATCATCTAATGTTGAATTCTTAATGTTCCTTCTGAAGATGAAATTTCTACATTGAAGGGTTTGGCAGTCTTAATTTGGTGTACTTACGCACAGCTGCTAAATTCACCTTACTTTCTTGATGTAAACAGCTTACGACTTGTCTTCACTGACTACAATTTCTTAGGAGGACTAAAACCAATTTCTAAAGCTGACAGATTCAGGGAATTTAATTCTTCTTCTGCAGATGCAAAATCTTCCGCCATTCACACCATGGAAGACTTCTAATTCAGCTTGTATCCTTATTGATATTCTGTCAAAGCATTTAGAACACAAAAAGTCATAACTGCAAACATCTTGACTTTGAAGCAAAGTCTTGAAATGAGTACTCTTATTCCCAACCAACGTATGTAAACATCTGTCGAAATATTATATACAGGGTGTTAATGGTTAACGCTCTCGCCTTCGGCGCGAGCGGTCCCGGGTTCGATTCCCGGTGGGGGCACTTGGTCGAAAAAGTGTAACACGCTTTTTCAGGCCAGCCATCCTGAATGAAGTTGTCCTGGGTTTTCCTCATTCACACCAGGCAAATGCCGGGGTGGCAACAAACTTATAGGTCCCAGGCCGCTTCCTTCCTTCCCCAATCCTTTCTTCCTTCCCTTTCCCCGGATTGTGTGCTCGCCGAGGGACGTCATCCCTCAAAACGTGAAGGGCTAAATGGCCTTAGATGCCGAAAGCCAAGAAATCTAAATCCTAATCCTAATACAGGGTGTTAATGAACTATACCGACAAACTTTAAGAGGCGATTCCTCACATCAAATGAAGAGAAAAAGTTCATATTGACCTATGGCGAAAAGTCCATTGTTTCAGAGCTAGGGCTGTTCAAAATTGCAAAAAAAGCCAAATTTCAAAAGGCCTTATTCCGAATTCGAGAGACTGTGGATGGTGTTCCTTATCAGCGTAAAAGAAGTCAGGCATACGCAATCCAAAAATGCATATTTCATTAATGTTCAATGGGTGTACAGCTTATTCCCTACAGGGTGAAATTCCCAGACATGCCATCAACCGATTTTTGAGATATGCTCTGACTTTATGATTGGTCCAAACTAGGCAAACGATAAGCCTTGATAGCAGTGAACACGGAATCCTTTGGCACGATGTCGGAAGTGTTAAGGATCGTCAGCAGCATGGTCTCTCGTACTCGAGAAAACGCATAGTGCGAGGTTTTCTTTCAGGCTTTTAAGTGAAGAAAACGTGAAATATACCGTGACGAAATACATATCCTCACACGTTATTCCGAACACAAAGAAACATGGAGCTGCCGGTTTCTAACACTTCTGCCTTCCCTCCGAAGCATTGGATGTCCATTGTTCTCAAGGTTTACTTCCTGCCGACTTTGGACACTTCTTGATATCAGGATATATCTGAAAATTCTATTGAAAACGTATCTGAGAATTACACCCTGTAGGGAATACCCTTCACACGTATTGACAATTGATGAAATATGCACTTTTGGATTTTGTATGCGTGGCTTCCTTTACGCTGATAAGAACCACCATCCACAGTTTCTGAAATTCGAAATAGGGCTTATTGAAATTTAGCTTTTTCGCGATTTTGGACAGCCCTAGCTCTGAAGCTATGCACTTTTCGCCATAAGTCCATATGAACTTTTTTATCTTATTTTGATGTGAGGAATCGCGTCTTACAGTTTGTCGGTATAGTTCATTAACACCCTGTAATATATATATATATATATAATTACACACTGAGGGGTGGAAGTATTATCAATAATAATTACGAATCTGTGGTACATCCGGAAGAAGTTTTCCTGGAAATATTCATATTTTGCTGCATCCCATTATCCGTGATAATCAACTGTTTTTGTATGCGGAAAACGAGATCAGCTCCAGGAATCTATCTACTTTCAGTCATGGCATGAATCACTATTATTCTGTCTCCCTTTCCAGAGGCCTAACGACAAACTCTCTTTCCAAGCTTGGTCAGTTGTTTTGATCTTAGTATCTTGTCATGCCTTTGACTTTGTGTAACAAGCATTAATCCAGGTTCCACCGATATAAACAATACACTTATCTGATTCTGTGAGTTCCTTAATATTCTTTAAATACTTACGCCTCCATGCTATGATGCCCTCCCTTTCAATCAATAGGGGTCGACGCTCACGAAACATAAATCTGAATCCCATGTCAAGTAGCAGGCGATGCAACGCCGACAATGATAGAATAGTCGTATTTTTCTTCCACAGTCTATACAGTCTTCTTACTATTGCATGGAGTCTTTTCTTGCGTGGAGTAGAAACCATTCCTTAAGTACGATGGAATTCTTGTTGCACTTTTTCCCACTAATGTATTGTTGTAGTTCCCACTAATGTTGCTTCAGAAATCTTCTAAATTGCTTCTAAACAGTCAATATCCCCATTCACTCCCTGGCTTCGGAAATATGAATAAACGTTTGATTAACATTAGAGGGTTTTTTATGGTGGAAAGGAATTTCCCTTCCTTCCTTTGCTCCTTATAACACAATGGCGAACTCGTAGCCATTACCTCTAAAAATAACACAACAGCAACTGGAATATTCTCAACATTCGTACAAAAAAACACTACCAATAAGACCAATAATAACAAGAAAATTAGGAATACAAACACAACAAAATCGCAGCACAAAACTCACTTAACAGGGTGCCCACACAATTTGAACAAAAAAATTCCCTGACTTTTCCATGACTATAGTTCCACATTTCCCTGATCATTGAATAATTTAAAAATAAGAAAAAAGAAAGAAACCCCAGTCTCCACCTTCCCCATAGTTGGCCTTGTGCTCTCTCCACTTGTACCCATGATCCGAAAATAGCGATTATATTCTTAATGTCAAATTTCTAGTGGTCAGAAAAAAAGGCTAAATTAGATTAGGAATTATATGCTGGCGGATATTGAGGTTCAAGGTGCACGTTTAGGAATTTTTCACGAGTATAAAACCCTGAGTATATGGAAAACTGGATGATATTAAGAGATAAGAGGTTCGGCGTTGAAGCTAACAATGGACAGGGAATGATTTGTGTTTTAAATATGATAGACTAAAAGTATATATAAAATGACTGCCAGAATCTAAATGTTAACATTGGAACTACCCTACATACATGTCCTGAAACTTGTTGATCAATGGAGCGATAAATGGATTAATGATTTATAATAACAAAATAATATACTTACTGCCCTCAAATTTTCTACTTGATAACGTCTACTCGCAAAAGTAGATACTTGCAAAAATATCTCCCTGAGAAAATCATTAACACCTTTCCTATTCAAAAGTTCTTCCAAATTTGATCTTGCCAATGCACATGGAACAAAGTATTTACTTACAGTCCAAGATCCTGAAAGGTAAATGAGATCAGTCAACTAATAAAGATCGATGGTTAGTGATCTTCTGTTCTCTAAACTTAGTATGTATTTTTTTTTAAAAATTAAGTATACGAAAAAATATCAAATATTATTTTAGATTAATTGGATAGTCAATATACAATATGAAGGGTAAGGGGAAAAAAAGAAGGAATGTCACAAAACTGCATTTTCAAGAAAACGGCCTTTTAATATTGAAAACCGCGTAAAAAGAATAGGATTTTTAAATCTTTTGCCTCTTTTTACATGGATATTTCTACATCTACGCATGCATGGCATATACAGTCAAATATTACCAAGAGTCACCAACAGATAGTACAAAGCACACGATAAAGCACATATATGGACATTCCTTGCTTTTTCCCCTTATCCTTCATATGCAATTATGCATTTTTAAATTTAATGAAAAATATTTTCTACCCGTTAAACACACATTGTTTATCGTTTATGGTATCTGGTTAAAGAAAAGGCTTTAAATTAATAATTAGCGTATTGGTATTTTGAAATGAAATCTTTAAGTTTTACGTCCCACGGTTATGCCGGCTAGGCTAAGGGGGACGGTGATGATGGGAAATGAATGAAATGGTGGAATGAAGAAAGCGGGAAGAAACGGGAGAACCCGAGAAAACCCACGCACACGGTGTTTGTCCACCACAAAGTTCACTTGACGCGAGATGGGATTGAACCAAGGACTCCATGCACTAGAGGCGAACACTCTACCACTGAGCCACCACGGCCTCGTATAGTATTTTGTATTATAATATCGACGTTACAACTGATAGCCTGCTAGTTCTATCTGCATTAATTAATTCTGGGAAATTGTAATGTAGATGTAATTACCAGCTAACAGCAATGCGGGCTAGGGAAGTGACAAATGTAACGTATGTGTATTGTAATGGAGAAAAGTTGTTCATAGACTTGTGAATAAAATTACTTTAACGTTAACGGCTGTAGGTCATTGCCATTGTGGGTGGAGAGGAAGTTGAAGCCTTTGTAGTTGGAAACGAGTTACAGAAGACTATAAATAGCGTTTTCTCAACATGTGGCGCAGCTGTCCAATTGAGCTGTGCAGCAAATAGAAGAGAAATGTTTCATGAGTAACTGATACCAAGTTCACTGATCTTAAATGACAGTTACGTGAAGAAACCGTGCGGCAAATAATAACCCACAATCTCAACAAGACGAAGGTCTGTGTCCGTTTCGTGCCTTATTCTTTAAAAAATGACAAATAAAGGGACAGGCTTGTTGACATGGGTTTTTCAATACGACACAACGACAGAAAGTAAGAGTGCAGAGTGGAAGTCACTGAAAAAAAAAAAAATCCCTACCCCCCCCTCAAAAAAAAAGAAAACTGCACCAGTCAAAATCCCAAATCTTTTTTTTTTTTTTTTTTTTTTTTTTTAAGGATAGTAATAACATTGTGCTCACGAAATTTTTGCCTACAGTACAGACACTTAAAGGTTTATTTTACCTTGAGGTATTGAAGCAGTTACTGCAATGTATCATACGTGTGATGCCCGAGTATCAACGGCGTGTGCTCCATGACAATGCCCCGAATCACAAGGCAGTGACTGTGTAAGACTTTTTGTCTTAAAAGGAGAGTGTGTGTTACCCCACTCTCCCTATTCACCAGATCTGACCCCGTGCAATTATTTTCTCTTTTCCAAACTCAAGTTTGCACTCAAAGATTTTCACTTTTATAACGGAGTGCTCATAAAGGGGGACGACAAGGGCTCCACCCAAACCGTTTAAGCTAGAAACTTGAAATTTGGGCAAGGCATGGAATTTGTAATGTAAGGAAGAATTTTTGGAAATTAATCAAGGAAGTGTGAGGAGGGGATAGAAAGGCAATTAATTACGTTAAGATATCCACATCTCCAAATCTCTGAAGATTAGAGACATGAAATGTAGTATTTGGACTTAATTTAACATAATTACATACATGTTTCAGAGGTTTTTTTTTTTTTTTTTTTATCTTAAGAAAAGAGTACGATCTTGGAAATTCGAAGTACAAGGGTTGAAAGGAGGGTTGTAATTATTACAAAGTGTTGACACCTTCTACGGGGACTTCAATTATTACATGATGTTGATCTCAGAATTCCTTAGGATTACAGATATGGAATTTAGACGTTTTATACAGAACAATTAAACACGTATATCAGTTTATTTTTTAAAAAAGAAAATATTTGACCTAAAAGAGAATAACAAGGGTGGGGGGTGGTTCACTAAAATGTCCATATGAGATGTTCGAATTTCGTTTAAGACTTCGAATTCTGCGGGATTTAATATGAAAAATACAGACGGAGGGATGCAAAAATGACCTGCAGTAACACCAGAGGCCATTTGTTAGTGTATATATCAGGTGGATCATTTATCTTGATACGCCTCTGTAACGTTTACAGTAATGGACAAAAGATGCTGAAATTTTGAACCATGTAAATATCGGCAGGGGGTCACTGTCTGACATACTCTGTGATACAACAAGGTAACAGTGTTGACAACCTAACAGGAAAGAAAAAAAAAAAAAACGAAAAATGGAAATGTTAAGGCAAGTGGTCTTTGTTCTGCAGGGTGTTCAATTAACGGAAAATTATTACTTAAGCTAACCGAACTAAGGTCCTCTATTTGGTTTACTTATCTGAACATCCGAATCAAACGATTATCCATATTACATTTATAGCATACCACAATTATAACACATTTATAACAGACACCCCAATATATATATATATATATATATATATATATATATATATATATATATATATATGTACATAATCATGCGATTATGTTATTAGCGACATGTATTTTGTATTGTTATACCATGATGTACATTCCTACGACACCAGTATCTTACCAACATGCAACACTAGCCCGCTGAAAACTGACTTTCTCATCAGAGGTATGGCACTAGCATGCTGCGCACTCACTGGTTCACGGCAAACTTAAAATCGGCTGCCGCGTAGTATTGTCGCTCAATCTACTTTTCGAGAAATTGGTCTGCAAATGACTATAGTGTTTCAACTGAAATATCGCCAAAAATAAATTACATTTACACACTCACTCATAAAGTACTCACTTATCTCTATTCCTTAGTGCAGAATAAATTTACCTGCAATATTTCGATTACATACACGTAACCTTTAACGAAGATTAATGAGGCTTAATACATGTTGTATATTGAGATCTGTGTGTAGGGTGCAGTACATACTTTACCTACTGTTTTATTTTTATTTATTTTATTTTTTTTTACGCCTATGCAGAAAAATTACTATTTCTTCGACTAATCTTGATGTAATTTTACGTCTTAAAACCGCCAATTAATTCGAAATGCTCACTAATTCTAAAACAAAAAATACGTAAAGGTTTCATTATACATGTATTAAGTAATAATCCTTATTAAAGGTTAGTAGTGTATGTAACGGAAATATTGGAACAAAGCTTATTCTGCATCAAGGAATACAAATAGTTGAGAACTTTAGTTATATTGAAGCATGTATTCCATACGTTCCATAGACAATATAAATTTGCGCAATTAAAGCTGTAAGAAGTTTTATTCCATATTAAGCTTAAAGCGAAAAGATTGGTGATGAAAATTTGCAGTTGCTCTACACTAACTGCAATTACAGTGTTTCACATACCATTTAACTTATTTAATTTTACGCCACATCTCTCTAGGTATTTGCTTCCAGTACTCGCACAGAAACACACTACTAATTCATCTTCGTTTACCTTCTCTGTACTCATACCTGGAAATAGAAGACAAAATAGATGACTACAATTCTACAGAATTTTGGAAAAAGATTTCCTCTCCTCTTTTATAAATCTTCACCGAACTAATCTATAACTAAATTACAGTCTTTTAAACCTAATATATTGACGTAACCTCTATCGTTAGACACTCATTTTCTCCCTATGTTTGATACACTTTGATAAAGGATAGGAGCATAATCCAAGACGTCCTTGCTCTTCTAAGAATCCATCACATCATCATCACTAGGAAATTTGTGGCCACGAACATATTGAGTTTCGAAAACAAATGATAGTACAATCAAATAGCTAGATTTCAATAGTCAATTAAACACATGATCTTCAATGATCTCTTCATAATATTGTCTATTCAGACCTGTGAGCAAATTTTCAGCTACTACTCCGCTTTTATCAGGCTCGATTATTAAGAAAAAATGTGGCGAAAAAGTTTTATATGAAAAACTGCTGTCAAAGATAGATAAATTTACCTTCCAAACTGATGTCTTCCTGTATATATATATATATATATATATATATATATATAGAAAGATTATGGTGTCAATTGCTTCAGTTGTGTTCTGCTATTTTCTGATAGCTCGATTCTAATGTTAAAAGTTACATTATGTACAGTGGAATCGGAATCAACCTGGAAATATGTACATCTAACTTCAATTTTACTGAACTGTCGTTTCCTAGTGGCTTAATTGTAATATGCCATTACAGTCTAATGTGATGATGTTTTTAATAGGAGGGTGCCCGAAATTTTTTGCACCGACTGTACTTGACGTTTAACAAAAAATTTCTGGCTGTTCATATAATTCGTAATTTTGTTTGTTATTCTATTTCAAATCAACATGGAAAGCTGTAAAATATTCATTAGGAATCATAGTTTTGGGAATCAATATCTTTATTTATATATTAAATTAGTTACAAGTCTTGTATATGGATATGTAAATGGATTATTACAATTCTTACGGTGTCAGTGCGATCTGAAAATATAGGTCCACCATTGGACGGAACTTTTCCAATAAATAACCAATCTAAAATTCGACAGAATTTTCAAGGACCACCCTTCACCTCTCTTTTAGATATCTAGGTCCTTCTGAAATCTAGTTTAATCCAGATTTCACCAAATTTTATTCGTTTCAAAGCCCCACCGCCAAAAATGCTTTGTTTTGATTGGAGGATTCACCCACGCTATGATGTTAGAGCGCGATTACTACGACTCATGCCTAGAATTTTGCCGAAGACAGAGGACCCAGATTTTCCCAGTTCTGGAAAGTAGAAATTAGCTAGAAAAGCTGCATTAAGAAGGTAAAACTAGTGTAATGATTAAATAAATATCATCCAGGAAGCCACGGAGCCATAATTCATTAAATTTCATAGTAAAAAACCGGACTGTAGAGCTAAAATAGGAAGTGTAATTCAGTGACGCCATGTTTTGCCGATATCATTAGTGATGGACAGGTTCTACGAAGTGCATCAGTTTGCTAGTTGTTCTTAAATATCCACAGACAGTTTCGGAAGATTAGTGTTTTCTCCCTTAAAATATTTTTATCCTAAAAATTATTCCTTTTAGAGTTACGTAAGGCCTGCCCCACTGCCGTTTGTGTTCGTGTATTTAGTGAATGTGATTTCTTTTTGTACTTATTTAGTAGTAACATGGCGGTATTTAATTTCGTTGTAGTTAGGATACTGATCATAATGCACGTGTAAAGTTCAAGAGGGCTCCTGTCTACTCCCAACTTGGGGGTACGGCTTCCAGCAGGGATGGGTTGAAAGTATAGTTGTCATAAGGTTCTTTTCCCTTCAGGAAAGGGGCATATATTTCTCAATAAATAGTTTGGGTATTAACTAAACAGTTTAAGAATGTGATTTAGTGAATACAAGGGCCAGTTGGCCCTGTTCCTTTCTTTCCCTTTCCTTTCGTAACCGATAGAGCCGATTTTAAAGAAAATGGTGAAATCTGAATGTTGTTTATGCGAGTAAGTAGTAATGATTAATATGTATTATAACATGTATTAATGTAGTGTGTAGTTATGGATGTGGCATGTATGTGTTCGTAATGTAGTATAAGTAGTAGCAATCGTAGTTAAATGATGGAAGAGTGTGTGAAATAATGAAGTATGGACAGTGTATCATTCGTATTCGATCAATAACTAAACGCAACATATCGATCTATAGTAATATCCGAAAATGAGAGGGTCATAGTAACAAAATTTCCGTGTACAAGGTCACATTCAGTGGTTCAAGGGTTGATCATATCGTCGCTAGCCCCCTAGTGTCAAAATTCAGTACTAACCTTCATTCTTATGTCGATGCTCTTAGTGATTTAGTTTCCATGGAATTGACCTTTCTTTTCGAAATAAAACCTAGTAAATATAATTCCCAGCCCAAATGCATATACAGTTAGGTTAAGTGATCCAAAATTAATATTTTCCGAAAATTACAACATTCTACTTAGTCTAGAAATCGAAATATTTAAGTAAATAAACAATACGTAAATTCTTAACAGAAGTCAGGCGATATGATGCTAGTTTTACGCTTTGAAATTATATTAAATGTTCATTTTTTTTTCTTTCCTTCTGTGGCTGCAGAATAATTTCATTGTTGTCAGAATTTTATAAAATTAAATAATATCGTGGAGAATTCTACTTTCTGTGAACATACATACATATATATATATATATATATTTTTTTTTTACATGAAGCTACGAAGTATAACATAGTATTGTTTGCGTGGTAAGGGAGTCTTGAGTTCGAGGGATGTTTTGTGTGGTGGCCGGAACATGAAATGTTGGCAATGATTTATAGATTTAGAAGTATATGACGAAGTGTGCATATAGTCTGGGTGTAAATAAAGAAATAGGGTGTTTATGAAATACGACGTCGTAATAAAAGAATAAAATGATAGTATGAATATATTGTGAAACGAAATGAATGAGAGGACACCCACATATACATATATATATATAGATATATATATATAAGCCCAGTTTATGATTAGTCACGTTTTGGTAAAAAGAATAGATATATATATTTAAGGATTATGTATAGCTAGCAACATCTCGGGTTCTGGCCCCTACACCGGAGCATCCTGCGAACATGTGGGTGAGATATTGCTGGACTATGTTAGTGCTTAATAGCTTAATTTGTTATTGCAGTCGTATTCGTTCATAATAATCTCGTTTAATAATATTTGTAGCATCATATAATCGCTGACTGGACATATTTACTAATCAATTATGTAAACACAATAGTTGTTACACATCGGGGCTGTAGTGAATTATATTTTTCGGTCGGTTTTAAAATAGAATATCCTGCTCCGTGAGATTTTTTTCTTTCCTTCACGTTACCTACTCGGGCTAGCTTACAGTATTCATGAAGGCGACAGCTCTGACAGGGTTACGGAAACCAAACAATTAGTTATTGAAATTTATTACCGTACCCGGGCATCGACCCCTCCCCCCTTGAGTATTTTCGTTTTCTTTTCTCAGTTTTCAAACTAGATAGTGATGGAAATTAATCGATGCCTCAGAATTTAGCGCATTCTGCGAAGGGGAGCTATCGGTGAAGTTTGGCAATAGAAATCACCGATCCAAAATCCAGTTTATTTAATTTTTTTTATTATTTTGGCAAATCCATAATTAGGGTCTCTCTTATTTCATTGCCTTCGGTCTAATTTTCGTACTTTCCTCTAGATCCTGTCTCAATTTTCGGAGAGGTCGGATAATTTTTTTTTATTGTTTTAGAAATTTCAAAATTTAGGGCAATTACATCTTGCCCTCCCCCGTTTCTCTCTTTCGCCTGTTGGTTTGGGCCGGATACGGTTACTAAATAATAATTTTACAAGCAATAACTTGTGAAGTTATTATTTACAAGACACAGACTTGCTTCTTGGCACTAGGTGTTTCCCCTTGAGTCTACGTATTTGAGTAGACCACCCTTTTGGCATATTAAGAATATTTTGACTATGGATTTGTTGAGAGCGAAATTCGACTTCTATCTTTGTAGCGTTAGTTATTTCTCACTTAAGTCTTTGGCGCCCCTATTCTTCGTCTTCCTTCTTCTCTATCTCTCTCTCTGTCTTCATTTCTTCAAGTTTTTTTTTTAATTTTTCAACCTTCCCCCCCCCAGATTTTGAACTTGTCGCTTACAATTTATTTAACGTACAACTCTGATCTGAAATTACCAGCTGAGATGTTGCAAGACACAATTCATGGATAGAGTAGATAATGATTGGGTCCTCCATCACATTTTGACCTATTGCCAAAATGAATAACGACTTCATATTTGACGACACTTCAATTACGTTCTTTCACCGTCGTCCCTCTAAGTTTTTTTTTTAATCCATTGGTCACTTTCCTTTCGGTTTTCGTTTATCTTGTAGTTAACCTGGGCCCAGAAATTGTATTTTGGTTTATCTATTTATATCTTTAGGAATGTTCTGTGTTACGTGCCTACCTCACAAAGTTTTTTTTATTATTTAAGCACGAATTGACTATATGAAAGTTAAAATTTATAGACGCGCGGTATCAGGTAAAAAGATCAATTTTTTTAATGTAATGTCGGAAGTCATTTGTTTTTCTTGTACAATGTTTGTAACCTTTTCTGAAATTATTGTTGGGGTTATTACTTAAAATGTGTGCGCGATTATTAAATATGAATATATATATATATAGAGAGAGAGATAAATGAATACGTCGAAATGTACATGTGCTTAGTATGTGAATATGATGTTAAAGTAAAAGTATGATATTAAATGTACTATATGGATATATGTAAAAGCGCTCGTGTCTGTCCCCCCAAACGTGTATTGGTTGCTATGGTTTACCAGTAAGTTTTCCGACGAATATAAGAATATAGATTTTTGTCAAGAATACCGTCGTGCACTCAAATAATTTTCCTTTCTTCTGAATAGATGTAAATCATAACCTATGTAATTATTTAATGGCATGTAGTAAGAAGTAACGGCAGGTCTAAATGTAACCCACATCATAATGAATATTATCCCTGAACTACCAACCTAAAACCATTGTGGAAAGTGTACCTTTAATCCCTCTCACCTGCATATGTATCCTGTGACTTGACCAGTTTTTTTTTTTTTTTTTTTTTTTTATCCTCAATGTAAATCATCATACTCCTTACACCTGTGGAAGATCGTCTTAAATTCGAACCATATATACATATATACAAAAGTGATCCTAAGGAAAGGTTTCATGACGTGTCCCAGTGTTAAACAAATAACTTGAAATTATCCAATTAATAAATTTGGAAGTGGACTGGCTAAGAGGAGAAACATCCTCTGGCGGAAAGTGATTTCAAAATCCCTAGATGGGTATAAATGTTACAGTATGCGAGTGCAGCTATAAACTGCTAATAGTCACAAACTAAATATAGTTGATGAATGGTTTTATAAACCAATAGTTTTATATATATATATATATATATATATATATATATATATATATAAACACAAACTAAGTTAAATGGAGCGAAATGTTTTGGACGCTACAAGTAGTGCGCGATTTGTGATTTGAACGCTCAAAATTATTAATATTTC
Source organism: Thermobia domestica (assembly GCF_964235325.1). Lineage (NCBI taxonomy): Eukaryota > Metazoa > Arthropoda > Insecta > Zygentoma > Lepismatidae > Thermobia > Thermobia domestica. The sequence continues at coordinate 138,870,583 of NC_137454.1, read as the reverse complement.
ATTGCTCAATGTGAAGTAGAGACTCATAAGTGCTTTACACCCAAAAGCTTTATTTCTTTTCTTTTCTTTGTCTTTTTTTTTTTTTTTTTTTTTTTTTTTGTAAAACAAGTGTCTTCTTTGCGTATGTCGCAAATCATAATTTCGCTTTAGCATGCCTAAGATATAATATATGTAATTATTTTTTTTCCTTTCCATTTGTCAATATGATCAAATGTATAAAGACTTACTAAAGTATAACCCTATGTATTCTATTGATATATAACCAAGAACTTGTGCTTTTAATATTTTCTTTATAATTATTTTTTTTTCTTTTCACTATGAATGTAATAAACTATTTGTACCTTTGTAGTTAGTTGGTTTCCTTTAAACATATATACACTGTCCTGAGTGAGTGAGCGAGTGAATGCATGATAGATTTAATTTAAGTAATTATAGTAATATTATTTGTCATATTAACGTCTATAATATATGTGTCATGTTTTAATATATGTGTTAAGGTAAATAACCTAGGTCATGAAGTACCGCTACTAATGGTTTAAATCGGCTCTAGGAGTGAGACGAAAATAGCAGGATGAGCCTAAATACGGCATCTTTCTTCCAGGAAGTTGAAACCCTTATTGATACGATACATAAATTTATATTGAGTTTATAACTTTGATTTTTTTTTTCTCTTGGCTAATTCATATGTGTGGTCGATCCTAGAGATACTGGATGGTTATCAATCATCGTTTGGAATAACTTTACAAGGAATAATTTCGATTTTCTCCTTTCCTGGTCTAGGTCTGGGCAACCCCACGAACGTGGTGCCTGGAGCTAGGTCGGGGTGGTATGGAGGAACATGTGTTTATTTCGAAGCATTCTAAAATTGATTAGTCGTTAATAACGCTTAAAATGACTCATCTTTCAACGACTTTCCCGACTTCTTACTATATTTCCGGAAGTATCCAGTAATCTGTTTCTTATTAAAATACCCTATTTGTTTGCTTTCTTCTTATTTCTTCCTTTTTCTACCTCCTTCTTTTACCCTTCTACTTTCTTCTCTTTCTTTTCTATTTCTGAATGAAAGAAAACGGAGTCATGACTGAGAGTAGTCGCTATTGGCACGGTCAATAAGTTGTTTCGATGAGTTTCTTCGGAAGTCCGATATGGGATAATTAACCATGAGGAGTATGCATTGAGGGACGAACAATAACAAGAAAGTTTATTGAATTTTACTTTATTGGAAAATAATCATGATTTCAATTAGTAGGTGTTGTTTAGTAATCGCCCTCGTTAAAAGAATATTAATTTTTAGCGACTCCTCTCCTCTATACAGTTCTTCTTCGTTTACTACTTTTTTTTTTACCGTTTTCTTTCATAATGCTCTGCCTTTTATCACCATAAATCTCTACATAGCTGAGTATCTAGTCAAATTTAACCTGCAAGGCTCTACGATAAATTTGTCGTAGCTCTTAGTAGTTATTAACGATCATTACCCAATATTCAATTAGTGCGTGCTACCCATTCACTATAAAGTAGGTATTTTAATACATATTGATTCCTCACAAACAACTTAAAGAGTACATGAAAACGAAGCAAAAACAAAAGTGATATATGTATTGCCATGATTTTCGCAAGATGTAACTACTAAGGTAGTTTGTCCATCTTTGGTGCGTTTTGTGAATCCAACATTTTGCCCCCTGAGTTTAGTGTCTATGGATATGATTCGACGCAAATATAAAAGAAAGTAGAGAAATGTTGGAATCAAGAAAGTAGAGAACCCGAGAAAGCTTACTCATACTATGTTTGTCCACCACGAAGCCCACTTGGCAGAAGCTGGAATCAAACCAGAGACCCCCGCACCAGCAGTGAGCGCTCTACCACCGCTCTATCCTGAAATATGACAATACGTAAGCAATAAGATAATAACTGCACTTCTCAATTATCTTGTTTCATTCTCGGTTAAGAGCACTTTATAAGCTTTCGAATTATTACTGTCTCTCCCAGTTACGTACCAAAGAAAACAAAAAGTGAATAGATTATATATATATAATTAAAATTAAGCCCCTTTAATGGGAATACGTAAATGCTGCTTCGAACAAAGGGGAACAAAAAAGAAAAAAAAAAAAGAAAAGCGCACTGAATGGAAAAAATATGCCAAGTATCGATCAGAAGATTGTGTAGACATCCCCATTAACGTGGTTCATATCATCAGTAAGCTCAACCATAATATCTAAGGATGTGGCCTACAAATTGTATTATTTTAATCTTGTCCTTAATAATATACGCATGAACTGATTTGTAATAAATGTATTAACAATCTGAAACATTACGGAAAAGAATTTACATAATAAATTTATTATTCTTCCTAGAAATTTTAAAAAATTAAAATTATATATATATATATATATATATATATATATATATATATATATATATATATATATATATATATATATTAAAGTTTAACATCTCACATTTATGCCCCGAATGTGAGATCTAACAGAAAATACTACAAGTACTAGATTTAAAGGTCCTTATCGACATCATTAAATCTACTTATTCTATGAGCTGTCCATAACGTATATAGTTCTTCACTTACACACAATTCTGTCTCCCAAAACATCTCGATATATATATAAATTAAGGAAAGAAGTGTTCGTCAAACTTTGGGGAGAGAGAGAGAGTGAGTAAGAGAAAGTTCCAAGACGTACATACTATTAGAGAACGATCAAACTGTTCTTTCCAGACCTGTCTTTCACTCAAAAATGCGCGATGTTCATTACGACTTATATGTTGTGATTCGCCAAAGTCCTATCTATTTTCTCGTGATTATTGCCTTTCTCGTTTCATATATGCCAAAAGACGGTATGTAAATCTCAGCAACCGAAGATTAAATTTTACTGTAGCAAAATGGTTGTCAAAAACATGAAACTAAAGGGTCTTTCCTGGTAAGATACTGAAATCGGTCCTTGATCCAAATTGGGTCGCTATTGGCCAAAAGGGTTACGCTTGACCTAAAACTACCTCAAAAAAATTTTTGACCCCCTACCCTTACCGAATTATAGTATCATACATGCTCAAAATTGAATATTTTTTTAAATTTTGGTGGGGGTGGTCCAAAAATTTTGAAAGTTTCACAGATTGTAGATACTATCTAGAGTAGATGTAAATGTGCATTTTTCAAAACTATCGATGCGTATTTTCTTTATTTTTTTATTTATTATTATTATTATTATTATTATTATTATTATTATTATTATTATTATTATTATTATTTTTGCATGTTGAAAATTTCAAAAAATTGTAGAAATTTTTTTTGGAGGGGACACGTTCCTGATTTTCTGGTTAAAAAAATTGTTATAGCTTTAGGTACAATATATATTTTTTTCGGGACCTGAAAGTGATGGCAACATTGTCATAAAGAAATAAAACTGAAAACAAACGTGTTTATCGCACAGTTTTTTCACTATTTTAGGGCCCTCAAGGTAAGGCCCGCTTTATACAATCCTTTGCCAAAGTTCACAATTTTCCTTTCTCTTGCGTCCCTTCCGCTTCTGTAGTTTTTCAGCTGCTTCGATTGTGTCCATTTTGAAACAGAAACACCAAATATATCTCCGCAACAGTGCTTCCACTTCAACCGACTCTTGCACAACAGTTACACACAGCTCGCGGTAGAGAGCGCCACTGTGTGCGGCCACTGTAGCAAGCACTGATAGATACAGGAACCGACGCGAGGTATGTGTTTGCAAGAATTGTGAACTTGGCAACTGTGAATTGTGACGCAAGAGAAAGGAAAATTGTGAACTTTGGCAAAGAATTGTTTGAAGAGGCCCTCACCTTGAGGGCTCTAAAATACCGGAAAAACTGTGCGAAAAACACGTTTGCTTTCAGTTTTATTTGTTTTTGACAATGTTGCCATCACTTTCAGGCCCGAAAAAAAAATATATGTTTTACCTAAAGATATAAAAATATTTAAACTACAAAATCAGGAACGTGTTCCCCCCAAAAAATTTTCTAGAATTTTTTGGAATTTTAAACATGCAAAAAAATAAAGAAAATACGCATCGATAGTTTTGAAAAAAAAATTGCACATTTACATCTACAATCTGTAATTAGTATCTACAATCTACAATTAGTATCTACAATCTGTGGAACTTTCAAAATTTTTGGACCATCCCCACCAAAATTTAAAAAATATTCAATTTTGAGCATGTATGATACGATAATTCCGTAAGGGGAGGCGGTAGGGGGTCAAAAATGTTTTTGAGGTAGTTTTAGGTCAAGGGTGTCCTTTTGGGTCAATAGCAACCCAATTTGGATCGAGGGCCGATTTCACTATCTTACTAGGAAAGACCCTTTCCGAACCTAAAAAAAAAAATAATTTTTTGACGGCATTTGATTATGTGGTTAGTGTCTTTTGTAGTTTTGTTTCACACGCAAAGTAAGTATAATATTTAATGTACTAATAATTCTTTATTCTTATATTTATTACTATAAGTAATAACTTAAATTTTAGTTTATGTTAATATACAGTACATTTATTTAATTGTCCGAATCTTCAACAGGAATTTCCATCACCAGCAGCGATTTTTTTTCAAAACATTTGTTGCTATTTTAATCACTAGAGACCGGAATTAATGGTAAAATAAAAAGCCCAAACTTGTTGGCCAAATTGCGAAGTAAAAACTCCAAAATGGCAGGTGAAATGACAGAATAAAACAAACAAGAGCTTTGAAAAAAAAAAAAACCTGAAATATTTAAAATAATTGTCTAAAATCGGTTTACTAATCGAATAAAAATCATATAGATCGAAAAACGTGGACGAAACATTTCCAGGCCCAAATTTAAAATTAAGAAAAAATCCTCATAGTCTCAGGACCTGCTGAAATGCAGAATACTTAATAATAATAATAATAATAATAATAATAATAATATATTATTATTATTATTATATTTATTATTATTATTATTATTATTATTATTATTATTATTATTATTATTATTATTATTATTATTATTATAAGAAAATAAATGTTTCGCTTTGCAGTTAGTACTTATAATTTAAAATTTCTGGGAACTTGCAAATTTCGCAACCGGTAAGGAATGACATCTGACGATCCATTCATCATTCTTCAGTAGTAACAAATAGACTTGACTTGATATAATAAATCACCAACTGATAATGGCATTATGTGCAAAGAATTTTGAAATAATGTTAAAGATAATTATATTATTTTTAAGTGTCCTCCATTTGTCAATACAAAAACATCCGACGAAACTTCAAATTTCAATGACTTTTTCAATTAGTTTCCGTGACATTTCCTGAACATTTTTAATTTCCATGATTCTATCTGAGTTTACTGTTTGTAGAAACCCTGACTTTTCATAAATTTTCCTTTTTAAAATTGTAGCAATTCATACCATGTTTTCTATTTACAAATTAACTCCGATCATAAGCATTATTAAGGTTAATTAATCAATTCCACTCATGATTTACTTACATAACTTTTGACGTTCGTGAAAAGACATTAAGAAAAGAAGCACTGAGTGAACCTATATTTCCACATAAAGCAATTTAACATTGCGTTAAACTACACGTTACTCTATCGTACTTGAAATTAAAGAAACCACTTGTGGATTTCAGATATATATAAATTTTAAATTACGTTTTCCTTGTCATATAACTGAAACACTGATCATATCTAACACCGCTTAACAGGGTGGAAAAAAAAAATCATGATTTTTTTAAAAAAAATCATTTTTGTTGATTTTTTTGATTTAAATCGATTTTTTTGATTTAAATCAAATCTTTCTCCTCGTATAATACAAGTCGCGAACTGAAGAAAAAGCATTAGGAATTAGTATTAAATGCTAATTATGCCATTTAAGTGAAAGTATTGGGGTTGAATTTTGAATTATCCCCAATCGTTAACCTATATCAATCGCAAACAATGTTTCTTAACCCTTTTAAATTATGGCTCTTTTTAAAGGTAAATTATAGACTTTCAATCAAGCAACTACAGCATCATCCCTATTTATCCTAGAATCATAGTACATACATCACTCACTCTCTTTAGAATAGAACAGCTTTTGAAACGGTAACATTCACATTTCCCTATCATGTCCCTGAAGCGGGAAATTTTGAGAGTAATCGGCATTTTTTAAACTTTTTTTTGTTTTTAAATTTTGATCCCCTCTGGACTCTCCTGTGTTAATGCACAGATCTCAAAATCAACTGGGAAATACTAAGGGGTGTACTAAATGTGTGTACAAAATTTGAAGCTTCTACCTTGAGTAGTAAGGGTGAGGAAACTATTTAACAATGAGCTAAGAACATTCCTACAATGCCCCAGATGACCCGGATGTAATATAACAATTTCCTCAGACATCCCTATTTATCCTAGGATCAGGGTTGGCAAAAACCATGATTTTTATTGAAAAAAAGAAAAAAAAACAAAAAGGTTTTTTTTGGTTTAATTTTTTTTTTAAATAATTTGCTTTACGTACTTATACCACATATGGACAGAAACAAGTTTTTTTCGCCTTGGTATTATTATGCGACAACCGGGTTATGCTAGAAGGGGTCACATAAGCCCAAAGTGAAATTCAAACAGCTTCTCGGCTTACATCCGAGAGAAATTATCCTCCGTTTGAACTCGGAACCGGGAATAATTGGCCACAAATGCAATACGTCTGCCGACTCACTCACAAAGGACTCCTGATTTAAAAAAAAAAAAAAAAAAAAAAAAAAAAAAAAAAAAAAAAAAAAAAAAACGTTGTATTAATCTTTACATACTTGTTAATATAATTGTCAAGAGTCATTTCAGAAGGAAAACAGATAGTCAGTTGTACAAGTGAAACCATTATACAGAATTACATTTGGATATTTCAAAGTAGTGCAGAGTACAGAAGAACTAATTTAATCCAAGTTAGTTAACAACGACTTTTATTAGTCCAAGTTAAAGAAATAATTTGCATATCAGTAAGAAAAGTGAATAAAGATACGAATTATTTGAGTCCACTTTGGCTCTGACCCATTTATACATAAATAGTTACAAAAGATACTTCTGATTTCAATAAATGCCTTTCGTGGGGTTTGTATACCCCCACCTCCCAAGTACGGAATTTCAATGTATTTTATCAGTAGTAAACATTATTAAAACGAAACAATATTTAGAATTTCTTCGTTTGCAATTGCATAACAATAATAACAAACTATAAAAAAATCACAAAAGAAACATTCATAAACTTATATATTTTTTTTAAAAAAAAGATGCTTTTGCAGTATAATCTCTTTGAGTAATGAATGGGGAATTTAGGTCTGAATATAATACGAATAATATACGGGAGTGAAACGTGATAACCCACAAATGTGTGTTCATCAAGCTTTTACGAACATTTTTCGTTTTTTGGTTTAAACCAGCCAACCTTGCCTATGATAATGATTTGTACATTATTCACATCATAATAAAACAAATTTTCAAACGGTACCCTTCAAATGTCTCCGTCATGTATTTGGGGCGGGTTACTCACGAAAAAAGAATTTTTTGTTAAAAATATAATTAAAAAGAATACCTCTGTGGATCCCTCCCCCTGTTTTAAGGCAGAGATCTGAAAAATATTGAGGGGTACATTGAGTAAATGTGCAAAATTTCAATCTTGTAGGTCCAAAAGTAAGCCAGCGAAAAATAATATTCCCCAAATATCCCAGATTTCCGTATAAAACAGGATCTCAGGTAACAGTTTCCTGAGACATCCCTATCTATCCTAGGAGCATAGTACGTACATAATTTTCTTCAGAATAGAACAGCCTTTCAAACGGTACCATTCATATGTCTCTATCTGAGGCGGAAAAATCACGAAAAAAGCTGTTTTTGTTAAAAAATATTCTTTTTAAAAACATTTTTGCCCCTCTGGACCCCGCTGTTTCCATGCAGAGATCTGAAAATTATTAAGGGGTGCACTGAACGAGTGTGCACAATTTGTCTTCTGAATGCAAAATGTAACCCGCCAAAAAATTTTTAAATTTATGACGTCATCACACACTATGCCTCAACGCAGAAAGGCGTGAAAGCGTATGTAACGTGTTCTAAAATGCCTCCAGTCTTGAAGAAAACGAAGTAAAAAGCCTTATTGGTACTTTTTTAATCGAATAATGAAGATTCTACCCTATTACCTAAAAATAGGTGATATAGTTTAAAAGGTTAAGCATTAAGGAAAAAAGTACAGCAATGTTTATCAAAATGACACTTTTTTTTCCACAAAAGTTACTGATATTTGGCAGGGGCCTATTTTTAAAAACTCAGAACTAGCTTGCGGCATGAAATACATAAATTTCGCCTAAAGTTATAAAATTAAATATATATATATATATATATATATATATATATATATATATGGAGAGAGGATAGGACCCCTCTAAATACACCTTATTATCTGGGAACAAACAAACAGACACGCACAAAAAAGAATTTTCGTCTTAAAAGTTGATGGTGATTTCCCCGTTGGAATAGTTAACGATTTTAAAACCCAAACACAATGTTACGAAAAGAAGAAAGCAGGATTGCTCCGTTCCCTGTTCAAAACGGGATTTTCCCTAATCATCCTCTGCATGACACTTGTTTTTATACTATACTGTACCTTTGAGTCTCATTGTATTATGATTATTAACTTCCATAATCAAAAGAACAGAACAGAAACTGGATTTTACTTATTTTCACTTTAAATTAATTTATTTCGAAATTCGATTTAAATCAACGATTTTTATTAAAAAAAATCAAGTGATTTAAATCAGACTGATTTAAATCGTGATTTAAATCAGACTGATTTAAATCAATCCACCCTGCCGCTTAATCTTACATATCTTTACCAGGACCAAAGACCTACTGTTTAACACAGAATCTAAATCACACGGATGCTCCCACTGGGAACCTAGCCCTGGCATACCATACCGAAGACGCGTTTGGTAAACAATATCCACAAGGAAGTTCCATAAGCCTAGCTGAAACTGAATTTATTTAACATCTTGTAGGGTTCTCCGCCTTAAACCTACCCTAGATGACTTGAATATAAACTATTCTCTGCTTATTGATATTTTGTCTCTCTCTACTTATATTATGCGAATATCTCACCTATCAATCTATATAATTCCATTTGTATCTTCAAAGAACATTCAAGTTTCGTTAACAGAAGACTTTGTGTCAAAGCGGAAGTGTCAATCACCGCCTCTTCTTCAGGTTCCTTTCTCTTATCTTCCGCATCTCCCAAGGGTTCAACAGTACTCGGATTCACTGCCCGTCTGCGATAAAGTAGCTTCATTAAACTTTCTTTTTTCGCCTCTAGAAGCTGAATTTCTTTTTTCAGTGACTTTACTACTTCCCATTTTCGTCTGCATTCCATTTGCAACATTTTAGTTCCATCAGCTGTAAATAACAAAATAAATGAATTCATTGGAAATATGACAATAAATAAATAAATAAATGATGTCAATTTTGATATTGGCTGCACGAATCCATAAAGTTAAGTTGGTTCTATTTTAGGGATTAGTCGAGCAGACGGTTCTACGGAATTTTGACACATTTCTTACATTTTAAGGTTACACATCTCTTTTAGGAGAGAGGAAATCTTACAAATAATAAAAAGCTTAAAAAGCTCCAGCTCTCCAGGTTGGGATGAAGTGCCATCCATGATTGTAAAGGAAAGTTCTCTTCTTATTGCACATCAACTCTGTCATATAATAAATCATTCATTTTTGACAGGAATTTTTCCTACGCGGCTTAAGTTAGCTAGAGTTACACCTGTGTATAAAAAGGGAAGTAAATTGGAGTTAAATAATTATCGTCCTATTTCAGTTTTGTCGTGCTTTTCTAAAATATTTGAATTAGCAATGAAAGCGCGACTAAATAACTTTTTCCTTTTAAATAATATAATATCCACAAGTCAACACGGGTTTCAAAGCCAGAAGTCAACCAACACTGCAATCTTTAATTTCATCTCTGATGTAGCAATGGATATAAATAAAGGAAAGCATGTAATTGGCATTTTTGTTGATTTATCTAAGGCGTTCGATTCTATAGACCATGGTATTTTGCTAGAAAAATTGTATTCTTATGGCATCAGAGGTGTGGCAAACAATTGGATAAAGTCGTATTTATCTGAACGTAGTCAAACTGTTGTCATCTGTAAAGAGGTAAATGGCAGAAGAAAAATGTTTAAATCATCTTTAATGAAAGTAACAAAAGGAGTACCACAAGGATCAATATTGGGACCTCTTTTGTTTGTTGTATATATTAATGATTTGGTTAATAGTCTAGGCTGTGTGAAGTCAACATTGTATGCTGATGACATAAATGTTCTTGTCAGTGGAGACTCAGTAAATGAAGCAGAAAGGCTCACTACAAAGACGCTAACAAAAATTATTAGTTGGTTAAACATAAATAAATTAACTATGAATTTAGGAAAAACTAACATTGTCAAATTTCGTTTCCCGGGCCAAAGAAATGAACTTGTACCAATAATTGTAGACACTGTAGAATTATGTCAAACACCATCTATTAAATTTCTAGGAGTATATGTTAATGAAGATTTAACATGGAATACTCATGTTGAATACATTAATACAAAACTCAGTTCACTCTGCTTTGCATTCCGTAGGTTGCAAGGTAGTTTGTGCAAGGAAGCTGTCATGTCCTTATACTATAGCAAAGTTTTTTCAATAATAAACTATGGTGTTATATTTTGGGGGAATTCGAGAATAAGTGCTAGTACATTCCGAATACAGAAAAAAATTATTAGAATTATGTTTAGTATGCCTGAACGATCCTCATGTAAAAATGTTTTTAAAAAATATAAATTATTGACATTACCTAGTTTATATATATATCGCACAATTATGTATGTAATCGAGCACAAGGATTTATTTACTTTAGCTAATACGATTCACTCATACAATACTAGGCAGAATTGTAATATGTATATTATCCAACAGAATTATGCAAATTTTAGCAAAACTGTGTATATGAATTGTATAAAATTATATAACAAATTACCAGCAAGGTATAAGGACATTAACGAAAAACGGATATTCAGAAATACTCTGTTAGAATTATTGTTAGAAAAAAGCTATTACTCTGTGGAAACTTATCTTACTGATAATATATAGAGAATGTAAATATCTGACAACTGTAATGCTTAATTGAGGATTGTCCTCATTTGTAAGCTATGAACAGGCAAATAAATATGAATATGAATATGAATATGAACATGCACTAAATTAGGAGCTCCATTACTACTTGCAGATTGACTTCTGGAGGGCTCTGTATAAATACAAAGTGGACTTATGGCATAAAATACAAACCAACTTGTGCTAGGTGGTCACTAAAAAAGCACGAATGATATCTAACCGAGTCAGAATAGGAGTGCAACATATGAGGTCCAGGTGCGTTCGTAGGGAGCAGGCGCCTCAGCTACGGGGGTTATACGCATAAAGCAAGATAGTGGAAGAGCACACTTACATATACAGTACTATCACTCAAAATTCATTTCAATATTCTGTGCACTGACAGTAATTACTTACATTCACATTCTCATTCCTTCACAAAAAAAAAAAAAAAAAAAAGTTTTCACATCGTATTTTACGTATAAATTTTTTATTTGGTAGAAGCATCTGCTCGAGTAATTCCAATAAAGACATACTTAGTGTCATACTGAAAATATGGGGTTCACTCGAGCAGACGGTTCTACCGAAAACAAAATTTATAGGTAAAACACGATGTGAAACACTTTTCGAAAAGAAGTGTCAATATAAGTAACTTATGTCATTAGATATAATTTTGAAATACATTTTAAATGGTAGTGAACGTATTCGCATGAAAATATCTCGCCTAGCATACGTAAAATTTAAGGGGGCTACCACAAGTAATTATTGAAAAAATCACAATCCTCTTTCAATTTGAGTATAAGTACGGTTTCCGGACGTATGGCATAAAGAAACTACAGTGCGAAAACACAAACCAACCTGTGCTAGATTGCCAATGAAAGCTCAAATATCATAAAACAATCAGCGCAGCGCGAAGATGGTGGGCCTGCGTGGTATCGGAGTGTTGTGTCCGAAGGGAGCAGGCGCATCAGCGATGGCAGGTATACGCGTAAACGAGGATAGAGTAAAGATGTGAGTTTTGGCAAGACTTTATTTGTCATGATTTCATACTAGTAACACTCTACATGTAAACATAAAATATAGCTTCTATACACTGTACAAAAATACACTGCCGGTGGATAACAGCATCTAATAGAGTCCTCTTTTACATAGGCCTACATTCATTTATTTTAACTATCCAAAAGCACCTGTAATGATTTTACACTAATAACGACACTCTTGTAAACCGAAAATACAGCTGTATTAGTATGTATAAAATTCTATCGCCTGCAGAAATGAGTTCCTTATAAATGTCTTTTCATACAAATTATTCAATTTCACCTGTAAATCTTCGAAATTGTGGTGCGCCAAAACTACACCAGCACCCATGTTTCTTTTATAAATTTTTAAAATCTATGGTCCCATAGACCATGCTGAGACTCTTCTCCCATGCTACCACCACATTTAAAACTTTACTGATTGCAATATTACCACTGACTTTTCAAGTTATGTACAGGTACACGTAAACACTATACCATCATTTTAAATTATACATACCCATTTTTTTTAATTTTTTCTTAAGTAACGACCAGAAACACTAATAACAGAATTGAAGTTATATCAATGCAATGTTAACCTGTCCACTTCAGTCCACTATAAATCGTATTCCTTCTTTATCAATCAGAACCACCGCCAAGCGCGAGCAAAATCTAGTCCGAGAATCGATTCCACTCGATTCCTTAATGTATTCGATTCTCTGGAATCGATTCTTCTGCTTCTTCTTCTGCGGTTGCAACTTGCCTTAGCTAAAATCACACTCCCGACACACAGTTAACAAAAGAAACAGATGATGAATTGAGATGAATCTTTAGAGATGCTTCTATAAGATGCTAAATAACGTAGATCTTTGTAAATAAAGATAATAGGCAGTAAGAACAGGTGGGAATAAGGTGAAAATGAACGAATCTACATTAAAAGGACCAGAACCGTGAAATTTATGAAGAATAGAGAAAAATGTTGATAGAAAGGGCAAGAAAAAATGAGATGATCGATGGAGCCTGTATCGAGATCACAGTTACACAGTGGAGTAGTACGTTTTCGGAGAAGATATAAGCGTTGGGGAGTATACAGAATGTGAAGCCTGTTACGGAGCAGAAAATGGAGGTAGGAGGGAGAGAAAGGATGTTGAATGAACCAAGATGGAGAGCGGAGAGAACAAGGACAGTGCCAGTACCAACGTGCCTCTGTACATGAGGCATTATAAGCAGTCCATGGCGATAATGAAGTGTAATAAGTCGTGGAAAAAGGTCAAGAGGCGAGACTGAAAGATCTATGGGAGTGCGGTACAGGGCTTCGAAACGAGCTGCAGCATCAGCTAGAGAATTCCCGAGGATGTTGACATGACCTTTGGACCAAATTAAGCAAGTAGTATAGTTGAGGGAAGTCCGACGGTATAGAAGAAAATGAATTTCATAAAGAATCCAGGAGGATTTTGAAGTCCAGGAGAAAGATTGTAGAGATTGGAGGAGAGATTTAGAATCAGTGGCGATACAGATAGATGTATACTGATGCTGAAGAGAATGAAGAAGAGTCGCAAACAAGGCATAAGCTTAAGTGAGAAAGTTAGAGACATAATGGGGCAGTTTAAAGCTGAAACATTCCTGAAGAGAGGAATCGTAGAAGGCTGATCCCAAATGCAAGCCCTGGCCAGAACCATCGCAGTACAAATGAACAGTGTGCTGGGGGAGAGGAGGAATGGATGAGGAAAAACAATGTTGGTAAGATACGGGAGGGAAAAGGTGGGTGGGAGGGTATTGGGGAAAAATGATAGAAAAAGATTGGGAAAAAACTGGATAGTCATGCAAGTAGCAAGGGAGAGTATACGTGCGCTGGATGTGTAACAGATGTGGTGCAAGATCTAGGTAGCTGGTGTATATGAAAGGGAGAGATGCGAGATATGGAGAACGTTTGCGGCCTGTATGAAAGTGTCGGAGCAGAGTGAGTTTAGGGGGGAGAGAGGATCGTGTAAATTGGAAACGTTGAAGACAGAATTTGTCTGAGAGGTGTTTCAACTGATTTGCTAAAGGTGAAACTCGGGTCTCAGAATAAAGCGCAGTAACAGCAGTGGTGGAAGGAAGGCTAAGAGTACGGCAGAGTAGTATATTGAAGGGATTGGAATTTTTGAAAGACTCTAGAAAGAGAAGGAGATAGAAAAAAAACACCATACGTTAAAATAGGTAAGTAAACCTGTTTATATAACAGGAGCAGAACACGGAAATCTGTAGACCAAGTAGAAGTGGAAATAAAACGAATTAAACGTAAGAAGGATGATGTTTTTTTTTTATGTAGAAGGTGATAATGGAGGGTCCAACGTAAAGAAGAGTCTAAGACGATTCCGAGGTATTTAACAGAAGGGCGGCGAGGAAGAGTAATACCGGTAAAAGTAAGGAAGGGTAGGGCTGGAGTGCGTTTGCGAGTAAAGACTAGAAAGGAAGTTTTGTTCCAGTTTATTCTTAAGCCATGTTTGGAACACCAGGTGGAGAATGTGGTGAGAGCTGAAATGAATTGGGGTATAGCAAGTTGAAGGGAGGGAGACGTAATATAGAAGGCTAAATCATCACAATAGGAAAAAACTTGTACAGTGTTACTGGTTTGGCGAAGAATAGGGGCCAGAAAGAGATTGAACAAAAGAGAAGATAATACAGAACCTTGAGGAAGACATTGGTAAGTGGTGCGACCTTCAGAGAGTTGGGAACCGAGGCGAAGATACAAGGTACGTTGGACCAGAAGGTTGTAAATAATACGGAGATATTTCGAAGGGATGCCTTGTTGCCAAAGTATATCTATGAGATCATAAAGGGGGACAGAGTCATGAGCCTGAGAAAGGTCAATGAATACGGCAAAAACAAACTGGGTACGGGAAAAAGCAAGCCAAATATCAGAGATAAGAACAGACAGACAGTCAGAAACATTGGAACCAAGTCGACAACCGTATTGTTGTTTGTAAAATAAAAGGTAGTGTTCAGAAAACCATTGCAGGCGTTGTTTCAGGAGATGTTCGAAGACCTTTAAAAGACATGAGGAGAGGGCAATAGGGCGGTAATGTTCAGCGATACCAGGTTGTTTTGTGGGTTTGAGGATGGGAATAAGAACATAATCTTTCCACGGAGGGGGAATTCGTTCAGAAGACCATACAGTGTTAAATAAGGTGAGTAGGAAGTTCTGGTACAGTGGAGAAAGATGTTGTAGGTGTCGGTAATGTATGCCGTCTTTGCCAGATGAAGAGTTGGGTAGATGGGATAAGATGGGAGAAAGTTCAGACATAGTGAAAGGAAGATGGATAGGGGTAGATGGTTCTGGAGAATAAAGAGGAGAGAGCCAGAGAGGAGGGAAGATACACGTGGATGGTGTTAACTGGGAATGGAATTGATGAAGCAAGGGAGAGGAAATAGATTCACAAGAGGGAGGACGACACGTCTTTCTTACGAAGGGACCGGTAAAATTTCCAAATGGAGGATAAAGAGGAACCATAACGGAGGTTGGAACAAAATTGTCGCCAGGCATTACGACGGGTTTGTTGAAGAATACGGGTCGTAGTGGCTTGGGTTTGTTGATATACCAGGAAATTGGAATAGGAGCGAGTGGCAAGGTATGTTTTAAGAGCTTGACGCCGTCGGGAAATCCATTGCTGACTTTCCCTAGTCCACCATTTAGGATAAGGAGAATGGACAATAGAGAAACGAATTGAGGGAGAGGGATCAGGGTGGGAGTGTGATACTGCCTGGGAAAGGCGAGAACAGAAAGCAGTGTAAAGATGGAGAGGATCACTGGGAGGGGGAGAGGATCAGAGGGAGGGGGAGAGAAATGATCAAAGCAGGAAGAATAAAGGGACCAATCGAGGTTAGTAGGCCAATCTCTGGCAATGCATTCAAGAAGCCGCGTACACAACACATTTCTGTTATTCTTATATCAACTGATCAAGGTTCGTATGGCAAACAAACCCTTACGCAGCGTAAAGAGTTTTGACTGAATTTTTATTTATTTTATTTATTTAAAGAAGAAAATTAATATATTGGATGTATCCAATATATTAAAGAGTATACATAAAAATACATAAACATATTAAATTATAAAGTAACAATATACAAAATATTAATGAAAATAAAATAAAAGAATAAGAAAAATAACTGTTACAGAAATTATCAAGTAAATTTTCTACTTATAAGTGCTATTCTACAGAGTACCCGGTATTCAGAGATGACAGGACTTCGGACTTCCAGAAGTCATGTCTATCTCCCAGTGTCGGGTAACTTAATTCAATGCACTTATTTCTATATTGCGATTTTTTTGTATTTTTAATGCAAAGAATAAAAAAGATAGAAAATGGCTCACATAAGCAAATGCTTGTGTGTGAGCCTGATTCTCGTGTTTTATTTATTTTATTATTGTAACATATGAGGTTTATTCTTACTTTTAGCTAACAATAGTTTTTTAAACACTTTTTAATTTTTTTTAACCACTGTAAAATTAACCTTTTATATGTTTTGAAATTACTTTCATCTTTGATTCGGAGTGGGAGTTCATTATAGATCTTCGGAGCTCTGTAATATGTTTGGTATTGAGTTATAGATTTACTCGTTACTCTAATTTCTAAATTTTTGTTAGTCACATTTCTGGTTATATACGTATGTTTTATTACTTCCAATTTGTTTCTGTTCTTTTTAACATATATTAATACCTTCTGCAAATATAATTTTGAAAGTGGTAATACTGAGAATTGGTCATAGAGTCTATCTAGTCTACTTTCAAGTCCCTTTTTTAAACATACTCTTACAATATTATTTTGCTGAACAATCAGAGGTTTTAAATGAGTAGGGTAAGAGGCACCCCAAATTAATATACCATATGTAAGTATACTATTTACAAGAGCATAATATACAGTTCGTAATATTTTTTATGCTTACAATGTTTCGTAATTGAACAAATTTATATAATAATTTTCTTAGTATTGTGGCGATATGTGTAATGTGAGATGACCATTTTAGATGCTTATCAATAAATATACCCAAGTATTTTACTTTATTTTCACTAATAAGAGGACTACAGTTACATTTTTCAGTATTGACAATAATGCAATTTTAACGACATATTTTCTGGCTGTCCTGTTATAGTTGGTGAAAACGTTATATATCTGTTTTTTTTCAGCATTTAATACTAACTGATGATTATCAAGCCATTGTTTTACTTTCTTCATTTCTGCTTCAGTTTTTTTTAATACATCTGTCCATGTTTTACCAGTAAATATAAGTGAGGTGTCATCAGCAAATGATTGTATATGCCCGTCCATTTTTAAATTACACAAATCGTTTATATAAATTAAAAATAATATTGGGCCTAATACAGTTCCTTGAGGGACTCCTTGTTTTACATATAAATAATTGCTTTGAAAATTACCTATTTGTACGGCCTGTTTTCTGTCTTTCAAATAACTGTTAAACCAAGATAGCGATATATCCCTTTTCCACATCTTTCTAGTTTATTTAAGAGAATTTTGTGTGATATTGTGTCGAATGCTTTAGCTAGGTCTAGGAAAACTGCAATTACTTTTTCAGCTTTATCAACATTTTTACAAACAATCTCTGTTAAATTGTATACCGCATCTGATGTACTTTTACCTTTTTGAAATCCATATTGATTTGAAGAAAAGAATTTATTTTGTTCAAGAAAATTAATTAATCTTCTCTTCATACATTTTTCTAACAGTTTAGCACAATTACTGAGGATTGATATAGGTCTATAGTTATTAGGGTCAGCCTTTGACCCTTTTTTATATATAGGTTTTATTACAGCAGTCTTAAAATCATCAGGAAATACACCTGTTTCTAAGCTTAGGTTAAAGATATACTGCAAAGGTTTTAATATATTTGATTTCGTCTGTTTCAATACACTTGCTGATAATCCGTCTATACCAGATGTTATTTTTGGTGATAATTCATTTATGAAGCGTTCAATTTCCTGTTTAGTGATTGGAGTGAAGAATATAGACTAGTTTGCTACTTTAGTTTGGGAATTCAAATTCAAATTTATTTTATCATCAATCTCTTTGTTAACTATTTTTTTGCCAACACTGCAAAAATGCTCATTAAAACTTCCAACTATTAACATTGGATCACGTTCAAACGTTACTAGACCATTTTTAGTGTTTAGTTCATTTATTTCTACATACTTTTTGTCATTTTATCTATAATATCTGTTATTACCTTCCATAATTTACTAATATTGTTATTACATAATGTAATTTGTTTTCTATAGTAGTCATCTTTAACTTCTTTTATTAATTCTGTAAGTTTATTTCTATACCTTCTGTAATATTCCTTAAATTCTAAATCGTTTTGTTTTTTTATTACTAAACGACTTAATCTATCTTTTTCTCTTACAGAGTTGACTAATCCTTTTGTTATCTATGGTTTTATTTTGCGATATTTACTACTTACTTTTTTTATTTTTATTGTTAATACGTGAATTACTTATACAATTTTTCATTATTTGGATGAAATTCGAAGTTGCAGTATTAACACAATTACTGTGTATTACCAGATTCCAGTTACATTTTTTCAATTCTTCATTTGATAAAGTATAATCTATAATTGTTGTTTCATATATTTTTTCCCTCTTTTGCATTCTAATGGGAACATTTATACTAGTGAGAAAGTGGTCAGTTATACTTGTTTGCAACACAGCTGATGTGACATTCAGTGGACTTTGGTACTTTAAAAATATATGATCTATACAAGTCTTACTATATTCTGTAACTCTAGTGTGTTTATTTATGCATGAAACATAACCATGACTATATAGTAAGGTTAAATACGTGTCTATATTTTCACAGTATTTGTCACTTAATATATCTAGATTGACATCACCTAAAACCAAAGAACAAGTTGATGAATTTTTAAGTTCATCATTTAGTGATTGTAGAAATGCTTTCTCATCACCACTTGGAGTGCGATATATAGCTATTATGTTACAACCTTCTGCATTATTTAAATGTAAGCGCATTCCAGTGGCGTCAGCAAGATTCAGTTCCGTTACCTTGTCAATGTCAACTTGCTCGTTTACAAATATCATGACTCCATCTGCACGTGTTAAAGACCTATTTGTATAATAACAGCGATATCCGTTTATGTTAATGTTACAAGTTGCTTCATTTTTCCCTATTTCTGTTAACACAATTATGTCTATATTTATAGCAATATTTTGTAACAATACTAAAAATTCATCTAAATTTTTTTCTAACACTTCTAATATTCAATTGAATGATCGTGATTCCGGTTTTATCATTAAATAATTCATTAAAAGAGTCTATATTATTATAGATGTTAGTGTCTATATTTTGGTATAAGAACATTTCATTAATTACCTGTTCCATCTTGAGTGAAGTTGACAGTCCTTTTGAGCCACTTAGTTTTGCATGTTTTGTAGATCTTCTAGCTTTTTGATATGTTTCACTCGGGATGTTTCGTCTTTTCTTAGAAGCACTTTTCCATCACGCACCCAAACAAATCGGAAACCATTGTTCCTGGCGAATTGTTTTGTTTCGTATAGCACTTTTCGATTGCTTGGTGTTAATTGTTCATTCACAAAAACTCGATTGTTCGGGAACTCAGGTTTGACTTCTGACGCTAATAAACTCTTCTTTTACCGAAACTTCTGAATCCAGTTGTCCCTAATTACCTTTGAAGAAAGTTTAGCAATAATTATTTTGGGCTTGTCTCTTCTTGATGTGGGCAGTCTATAGGATTTTTGTATATCTTCACTTTTTGTTATTATTCCAGCTGCCTTCGCTACCTTCATTACCATTTCATTGGTTTGTTCTTCTTTTGTCTCGGGAATTCCAACTATTTCAATAGTTTCATCTAACTGTTTTTGTTCTAGTTCACTTACTTTGTCCTCTAGTGTTCCAATTGCTTCTTTCAATTTTTTGTTTTCTGTTTCGAAAGTTTCCGACTTTTTCGTTAGATCACTAACTGATTTCTTTAGATCACAAATTTCCTTAGCAAAGTCACCAAATTTGTCCGATAGAAAGTTTATGGTTTTCTCTAGATCACGAATATTATCTTTCATTTGCATAATTTTTGGCATATTTGCATGAATTTCACTCACTTGCTGCACTAGCTTCTTCAAGTCAGTATCTTGGTTTAGCGTACACTCCGCACTATTGCCCGATTTGCACACATCGCACTTCCACTGTTCTTTTCTTGCTCCTAGTTTTCGAATATTTTCAGCATTTTTCAAGGATGTACATTTGGCGTGAAAATAATTATCACAACCACCGGTACACAAAATAATTTCTTTCAGATTGACGGCTGAAATTTCTTTCTTGCAACTACCACACAAGTCAGACATATTTGCAATGAAAGCAAATCTGCAGGAGCTGTAGTATTACACGTCTTGCTTGCACGAGCGCTGACACGAGAGTACAATTCGTACGCTTTGTTTCGTCCTGTTATCAGCTGGGGGAGGGGAGGGCCAGTAAAGCAAGCCACAGAAGAAGTAATAAGTCTGAGAAAAGAAAGAAAAGAATCGTACCCAACAGAAACAGTAAGAAGTATAATAGCAACGAAATGCGGTACAGCAAATTGCAACATTATTATTATTATTATTATTATTATTATTATTATTATTATTATTATTATTATTATTATTATTATTTTAAAAATATAGCGTAGAATGGTTGTTTCATCACATTGAAGAGCCAGGATTTATCACATAAGATTGTCCGATTCCTTTCAGTTGGAAAGAATTTTAAATCGGGGAAGGTAATATTTCATAACAATAAATGAAGATTTTAGAAAATATAAATAATATCTTTCTAAATAGAGTGAGGTAAATGGTAACATTCTAGCCCCACTGGTCTAGTGATTAACGCGTGCGCCTTCGGCAGAATGGGATCTGGGTTTGATTCTAGTGAAGACTGCAGTAAATGTATATGAATAATCAGTGATGTACGCAGAGGGTGGGTCCTGGGGGTCCTCACACCTTCAAAATTTCGATTTTTGTGTAAATTGAGCTTAATTTTAGAGTCAATTTTAGGAATTTTAATATAAAATGCCCTCATTGAGCCTGGACCCCCCAAAATAAATTCCTGCTTAAGCTACTGGGCGTAATTCAACTCTGGACCCAAGGGCGCCGATCCTGAGGTCAGAGGGGGCCGGGAACCCCAAAAGCTCATCTGGGCCGCTATTGTGTTTATGACTATACAATATTTGGCATAATTTGAGTGCAATTTGTCTTAATATCTTCATATATATACCTTCTGCATCTGAATGCCCCACCCCCCAAATTTACAAAGAAATCGGCGCCCTTGTCTGGAATCACTACATATCTTATAATTCCCATGGTTCGTTATTATTATTATTGCTATTGTATTTTAATTAGTGAACTGAGTAATGAGTCCAGAGGCGGTTATAGAAAATAAAGACTATGAGGGGCCAGTCTGACCTCAGACTATGATAGGAATATCATGAGTTTACTGTACAATTTCAAAAATACATAAATAATAGCTTAAATTATTTTTGTCACTCAAACACTGGGGGGCATAGGTCCCCCGACCCCGGGCTACAACTACCAGTTAATGGGTCGAAAAACAAAAAAAACAAAAAAAACACTGAATCGTTGTACTGATTAGCGACGTATGCAGGAATTTATTTTGAGGAGTCCAAATCTTTTCCTGCGTTCAAATTCAATATGAGAATAAATTATATTCAAATTTGTAAAATTACCACTAAAATGATACTAAATTTACAGGCAAATCGAGATCTTGGGGAAGGATCCCGAACCCCCAGGACCTACCCTGCGTATACCCATGGTACTGACCACGCATTATTCTGTTCAACGTTATTATATGGCGTGAAGCCATTCGCGGAATGAAGGCTACAATTAGCATAGCAAATGTGTGTTAAAATACACCCCATGAGAATTCCGCCAGCGGGCTTCCGTAGGTCCAACAACGTGCGAATGGCAGGTCGCTGGCGGACGCAGCCGCCGGGTCACCTCCTCGATTACACTAATTACGCCTTCGTCCCGCTGGCGGGGTATCCGCCATAATTCCCCTGCTCGCGCGCCTTTAGCCGATCCCCAGCCGCTGAAATCCCCTACTCATTTCCCCATAATTGAATCTACCGCAAACCACAGCATTGCCTCCCAAAATTTCTCTTCATGCCGGCTATAATCATCTACTCTCAATTTTAGCAACAACGTATTGGCACTTAAGCCCTAAAACCTTTATACCAATACATGCTTAAAATACAAAGATTTAACACCATTCTTTTTCAAGAATTCCACTCCCATCCGGGGATGGGTGGGCTGTAGACACGGTCACGGTCATGTTGTAGTTTTGTATAGAGTATCGGGCCGAAGGCCCTGACTCCATGAGTAGGATGGTATAAAGAATATATGAAGATGTGTAGGTGGTTAGTTGGATATTACTATTGTTTTGTTTTGTATGGGAGGCTACAGCTGCAAATGTCGCAGACTATGGCTGCATTATGGCCGCATTACAAGCTCTAGAAAGATATTTAAAGGCGTAGCGTGCGATGGACGTTCCAGAGAGCGCATTCGGTGCCGATGTTAGCTACAGTTGGATTTATATGTCTGGGCAAAGTACACCAGGACTTACTATGGAAATGCCGTAGAACTTCTCTAACAGAAGGTAGTTCTAAATCTTCTAGAATCTTTCTGTTTCTTGTGTATCTGTCATGACCAATGATTATACGACCAGCTGGATTTTGAACACTTTCGAGTATTTGTATGTGACTGTGTGAAGCATGTTGCCAGGTAGGGCATGCATAAGAAATTGTAGACAGGACAATCATCTTGAATATGTGAACTTGTGCCTCGTGAGAAAGTGAACTTCAGCGAAAGATGGGGTATAACGCTGAGATTTACCGTAATGCTCTATGTTTTAAACCCTGGTGTCACGCCCAAAATTTGGCGTGCGTAGCGTGTGGAATGCGTGCATTCTCATAAGTTAAATTTCGAGGAGTTCGAATGCGTCTTCGACTGTGGACATAGCATAACTTCTATCAGCATTGATTTTAATCCTCCAACGTCTTGCCCATTCCTGAAAACCATTTAATTGACGTTGCATGTAGATGTAACTTTGTTCAAGTGAGCTACTGGTCGTGAAAAAGGCAGTATCATAAGGTTACATTGCGAAAAAGCAATGTGGTAAGGTCGGAAGATCTGCCGTGTATAGATTATATAAAAGCGGTGAAAGTAGAGCACCCTGTGGTACACCTTTGATAGATCTAGACGTGGAATTGACACCGTCATCAAACACATGACATTTTCTGCCAATGAGGTATGAACGAAGTAAGTGTAGAAGACGATCTGGAAAACCTTGCGTGTATTATATATATATATATATATGAGTCCTGCTAACCAGGCTTTATTAAATGCTTTTGATACATCCAAGTGTACTCCAAGGGTGTGTTGGTTCCTGTTGAAACCCACTGTTAGGTTATCCACTACTCGTACAAGTTGTGTAGTAGTGCTATGTTGGGCACGAAACCCAAACTGATGGAAAGGTAATAGGTCTCTATTAACTACCTGCTGTTTCAGCCTCCAGAGAAAAACACGTTCAAAGAGCTAACTCAAGTGTGACAGAAGACTTATCGGCCTATAGTTTTCCGGGAGTAGTGGATTCTTTCCAGGTTTGGGAATGGTGATGACACGAACTTTCTTCCAGGTCTTGGGGAAGTAGCATCCAAGTAGATGGCATTAAATAAATAGGTTAAAAATATCAGTAGTTTTCTAGTTGGATGTTTCAGGATCTCGGATCGTATTCCGTCGAGACCAGATGTTGTCTTTGCCGGCAGACATTTGATATGTCTTTCTATTTCTCGAGGTGAATCTAAGGTGATGCCATGTGTAGGGTTTTGCGTACTTATGCTAAATAATGTGTTTCGGACGTGCTGTTTGAGATAGGGGTTGAGATTAGTTCTATTCGGCTGGAACGGTTCTTCCAGAGAGTCAGCAAAAATATCTGCTTGCGACTGAGGGTCTTGAGTCAGCATTTGAGGTCCTTGTAAGACTCCAGCTTTGGAAGCATTTGTAGCACGTTGGAATGATTTGGAGCATGTCCAAATTTTACGGTTATTTACTGTGACATTTTGAAAAGTGTCTTCATAGTATTAATGATTTTGTAGCGCAGTCAACATCTTGAGCTTCGCACGCAGTTTGTTCCAGAGAGTCTTATATACTGGATGCAGTGTATGCTGCCATCGACGTCTAGCCCAACGTTTCAGATGTATATAGAGTTGTAGATGAAAACTGTCGCATTGACCAGTTTGTGTTGGAGAGATTATGGTAGTGGAACTCTCTGTCTCTGCAGCACGAAGTGCTAAAGTGATGTGTGAAACCATTTGATCGATGTCCTCAATGGTGACAGACCTATCTCGTAGATCGATCATGCTATTTAGTTCTTGTTTAAATACATCCCAATCAGTTTCTATTTGCTTGAAGATAGGACAGAATGAGCGATGCTGCGGTGGGAGACTTGAAAAAATGGCTGGATCGTGGTCAGAATCTAAATCCTAAATGACATGAGGATGGACGGTAAAGGATAAGTCTTTGAAAAGGACTACGTCAAGTACATCGGGTTGTCCGCTGAATTTTGGATGATGAGTTGGGTCTGGCGGAGTACCGATGATGAAGTTGGACATGAGTAGATATTGATGTAAAGCATCTCCAGCAGTATTTGGAGTAATGGAGTTCGTTTCCCATGTTTAGCATTTAGATATCCAGCTAAGATGACTTGGCCCTAAGTTATCAATGACATCGAAGTCTGTGGGCTCTAGTCGTGTAGCCGGGGACATGTACTCGGTGACCAATATTAATGGAACGCCTGAAGTTATTACTTGAACAGCAAGTGCCTCCAAAGTAAGTAGGGGTGATATTGTGATCAACCTGTCTGGGAATGCCTTTTTAATTATAAGTAGTAATCCTCCTTTCTGTCTGCCCACTTTATGCTGTCGGTATACAATGTAATTGGGTAGTCGCCAAGTAGTGATCCGAGCTGTAAAGTGTGTTTCTTGTATAAACATGGCATCAACCCTATGGTGTGTGAGAAATCTAATAAGCATTTGTTTCTGCCCCTCGAGACCATCTGCATTCCATGTAGCAAGGACAAGTGTGTGACGTAGGACGCTGGATTTAGAAACAGCCATCCTCAACCATTTCTGCTATTGTTTCTATTATTACTGCAGCCTTGGAAGCTGAGTCTGCTGCTTGGCGGAAATGATAATGCCACGTTTAATATGCGTTATTATTTTGTGGAAATGTAAGCCCTTGAGAAATGAAAGAACGAACTTTAAGTCCATGTTTTCTTTAGGATTCTGCTGTTGTTCGGCAGAAGCTGATTGGGTGTGGGAAGAAATGCGAGCTTCAGGGTCTGCATTGTCCGTAGCCATAGTTTGGATATTAATAGTAGTGGGAATAGAAACTGTCTCTGCTGATGGGTTGTTGAAACTTTTCTTGAGCTTATCTTGAAGTTTCCTCGGCTGCTGTGTGGGCAACTTAAGAGCCTCAGAATAGGATTTGAATACCGAAGAGCCACGGTAGTTTGCCGGGTGATCTCCCTGACAATTTGCACAAGTGGCAGCTGTGGATGTATCTGGTTTACTGCAAGACTGTGTGAAATGCAGTTGCCCACATTTGAAACACCGCGGGTGGGCTTGACAGGTATCTTGCGAATGCCCCAACCGTTGGCATCTGTAATATTGCAGCACTGACAGAGGCTTATAGGATTCTATTTGGACCTTGTAATGTAGCAAGGTATTAATTGCCTAGATCTCTTTAACAGCTGTAGTTCTCTCCAGGCAACCAAGAACAGTGGCATCAGTATCTTCTTGTCATCCGTCTTGCTTTTGCGAGACATTTGATGGACGCTTGTCGGTTTGTAGCCCAATCTTATAAGTTCTTCTTTCAGGTCATCTAAGTCGGTGTCAATTAGCAGTTTTCGGACTACTACCTTAATGGGCCTTTCAGTTGTTGCTACTCCTGTGCCATATTCAGTCTTCGTTTGTTCACAATAAGTCTTGATAGAGTCATAATCGTCTTTGTTAGTCGCTTGAAGTCGAATGTGCTATTTGTTGGGCTGTGCTAAAAGAGACTCCTTCAATGCTCGTGACAGGGCCTTTATAAAGATATATGTGTTGGTAATCCCGTATATGAAAATCGGAGGCGGCTTGAAACTAGAGGGCTTGTTAGTCGGTGGAGTGTTGTTATTGGAACTAGGATTGTCTGTTTGCTCGGATGACAAAAGATCGAACTTATTATAGTGGGAAGAGGTGGATATTCTGGGGTTTTATTAATTAGTTTTTCTGCCTTATTGAAATTTTCCAAAGAAGACCTACGTCGTTTTAGTGTTCCCACTACTGTGAAATCCATGTCTTCAAGCTTATTAGACGTTGATGGCTGCGAGCTACTTGACTGCTTAGGTGTTTTCATTTTCAGCTTTGCTGGTGTGGCTCTTTGGTTCTTTTTACCTAAAGGCAGAAGGAAGTCTTCCGATTTACATGTTGCTCTTATTATTTTGCCCCTGATACCGGGAATCTTGGTTGATTGTGCTTTTTTCTCTGATTTGATTGGTGTCTTCTGAGAAGCCATCTTTATTGCTAAAGTGGGAGATGGCACCAGCTTACCACAAAGAAGGGTAGTGACTTTCCCAGTAATTGGTATCTTTTTAGAGCAGTGCTCTAAGTTTTTATTAAGGTGCCTACTCCTCCGAAGAGGAAGTACTAATATAAATCGTTAGCCAGTGAAGGTGCCAAAGTCGTCAACTATTTTCGGTAATAACCTCCGAAGAGAAGAAAAACAAATCGTTAACCCAAGAGAATAGCAAGTTTGTCAACAGTAAAGATCAATAAGGTGTGTGAGTCTCCATGGAGGCTTAAAATCAACTCGACGGTTGTTTCCTTAATCCTCAGACAGGAAAGTAATTCAACTGTATTTAAGAAGTTGGCGATTCAAGCAATGGGGGTGGAAATTCTAAGTGACTCGCTTATTTTTCTCCGCCAGCTACGGATATTCTTTTTTTAACCTGGTGAGAGCTCCAAGTGGCCAGTTCCGGGATGTAGATTTGAGTTGAGTTGTTTCTTGGCAGGTTCTATCCTTGTTGCGAAGTTTCGGGCCTAGGCCCTTGCCTTCCTTCTATTGTGATTGACGTTGGATGCTTGCGTAGATGTTTTGTTGCGGAGTCGCTACTGTCGCGCCCTCTGATGTTCAATTACGTGACCTCTTCAGAAGAGCGGCTGAGGCATCTTGTAGATGTTGCGTCTTGACTGGTATGTTCCTGTTTTACACGTGGGGGTATGGAGAGATGCTCACGTTTCTCCAGAAGTTCGCTGATTTTATTCGGATTTCTTCCAGGAAGGGAATTTCCAAATCATCATTTATTTGTTGCACCCTGGTGTCCATTGAAGGTCCAGTGATGGCCCCGGCTGCACTGTTTTGAAGTACCTGCATTTGTCGGAGTGTTGTTGCTCTGGCTGCATGTTGCCACGCAGAGTGGGCGTATAGAAGGCTGGGTCGGATACTCATCTCAGACGTGTTTCCGTGTCTTGTGAGAGGGATGGACTCAGAAGGATGGGTAGGAGCGCCATGAAACTTTGCATTGCCTTCTTTGTGACCGTTGTAATGTGAACTCCGAAGATGAGCTTTTGATCCATCTGGACCCCGAGGTATTTCGTATGTTCTGCTTCTGTGAGTGGATTTCCTGCTAGTTGGAACTGCGTCGGTGTCTTTTTGTGGTTTCTGGTAAAGTTGACTATTGCTATCTTCCTTGCGTTCACTTGTATCTTCCACCTTTGGATTCAGCTGTTAAGCAGTTGCAAATGACGTCTGAGATATGTGGAGGCGTATCTCTCGTTCCCGTGACTTGCAAAAATGGCGGTGTCATCTGCAAAGGTTGCAAGGATGATGTTCGGTGTGGTAGGAATGTCGCTTGTGTACAGTGCGTACAGGATAGATGAGATACAGGAGCCTTATGGGACTCCTGCGTGGATCGTGTGTGGGGGTGATTGTTGCCCTGCGTGGGAGACGAAGAAGGTTCTGTTGTACAAGTAGGAGGCGATGACTCTGATCATGTAGTGTGGAAGGGCCTGGAGATGGAGTTTGTGAATCAACCCTTCATGCCACACCTTGTCGAAAGTCTTTTCTGTCTAGAAAGACTCCCAACGTGTGGCCTCCTTCGTTAAATTTCGACGTGATAGTTTCCACCACTGGAACCAGCTGTAACTCGGCGCTGTGTCCAGGTCTGAATCCAAACTGGTGTTCGGGAATGAGCTGGTAGTCTTCGATGTGCTGTTTCAGTCTCCTTTGGAAGATCCTTTCAAACACTGCTGGTATGTGAAAGCAGACTGATCGGGCGATAGTTGCTGGGATTTGTCCGAATGGTGCCTGGTTTGGGGATCAACACAATTCTCGCCTGTTCCATGCCTTGGGAAAGTATCCTGTTTTCATGATGGGGTTGAAGATTATGCAGAGCAGCACCAGGGCCTTGCGTGGTATGTTTCAGAGTGCTTCGGATGAGATCTTATCCGTTATGGACGCACGGTGCGAGTTCAGTCGTTTGATGACCGGTAGGGTCTCTCGTGGAGTGGTGAGAGCGGTTGGAGGCATGGGTCGTCAAAGTCTGTGTTTCAGCGTTCGTCTGAATGCTTCTTCTGTTGCCTGTGGTGTTGCGGTGTTGTTCGTCTGCAGGATGCCTTCCAGCCTGTCAGCGAACAATTCAGCCTGCTCTTGGGGTTCGTAAAGTGGTCTTTGGGGTCCTTGAAGGGGATAATTCTGTGGTCCTGATGATGGTTTGGTGAATCCCCTCACCAGCCTCCAGAAGTCCCGGTTCGGGGATGCTAATTCCTTAAGTCGCTGGTTCCAGGCTTGCAAGTTTATTCTTAGGAGCCTCTTCTTCACTTTGGTGGTGAGACTGCTCCAGAGTCTTTTGTAGCTGGGGTGATGACTACGTTTCCACTGCTTCCGGGCCCATCGCTTGAGATGTATCAGTACTGTTGTGTGTAGCTCTTCTGGTGGTGTTGTAGTGGGTCGGGCTGGGTTGGTGGTTGTTGTTGCGTGGCTCAGTGCAGTTTGCATCTGGGTAGTGATAGTGTTCACTGCTTCATCTAGTTCTCCGTGGTGTTCACAGGGAGGCGCGGGTTGACTGATTCTGCCAGCATCTGCCTGTAGTAGTTCCAATCGGTAGTGGTGATCTTCGGTAGTGTGGAGTTCCTCACTTGGTGTCTGATGGCCAGCGTTTGGATCACTGGGATGTGGTCCGATTTCAGGGCATGGATGACTGATGGGCCTTCCAGGATGGCGACGTTAGCTATGAGGACCATGTCCTACACATCTGGTCATCCTCCGTGGCGGGGAAAATGCGTTGGTGCTGACGGGAGGAGGTCGATGTGCCTGAGGGCTCTGTGGAGGATGTTTCCGTTCTCGTTGGCTTTTCTCGAGTTCCATTCAGGATGCTTACAATTGAGGTCGCCCCCAATTATAATCCTTTTTCCTTGCTGTCATAGAATTCGGAGGTCCTGCGGTTCCTGTCGGGTGTTTGGAGACCGGTAGGCTGCGAATATCTGAATGGGGTCCTCAGGTGTGTGCAGCGTGATGCCCGTGGCCTCAAGGGATTGGAGTTGGAGGGGGAAGGAGGTCGTGTGAAAGATAATTCTTGATGATTATTGCTGTTCCACCCCGGGAGGTGGTCCCTGGGCGGTCAGTTCGGTGGATTGTGTAGTTTTTAATTTTGAAGGTAATAGGTGGTTTCAGAAGGGTTTCAGAGATGAGAACTATGTCAACAATTTCTCTCTGAAGAATCTTCAAGGGTGGGTTTCTGAGTGCGGATCCCCTCCGCGTTCCAGTGGACGACCCTGAGGTCACGGGAGATAATCGTCTTATTCTGTACCATCTTCAACGAGGGTGGCGATGACTTCAAACATGGTTGTGATTCTTGTGACCGGGCCGGTTGCTTCTTCAATTTTCCTCAGTCCCGTTTTGATTTTCTCCAGGAATGTTCTCAGGTTGAGCCCCTGGAACAGTCCTTGATTTCCTTGATGATGTCAGTGATCGAGGTTATGTCTGCTGTTGCGTTGGTGGCTTTTTCTTGAACTGTGGGTTCTTTGTTTGGTGTCTGCTTGTCTTCATTGTTCTCTTAGTTTTTTGTCTTTCCTGGGTTGAGTGTGGGTTGCTTTGAATGTCTGTTGAGTGCTCCAGCGTAGTTTTATCGTCGTGGTGGTGTTGGTGATGACTTGTCTGCAGTGTGGGTTTAAGGTTTGGTCATTTCTGGATCAGGGTTGGTCACCCTTGATAGTTTGCCGGGTGGTCTCCGCCGCAGTTCGTGCACTTAGGTGGAGTGTCCTGCTTGTCTTCGGGCACGTTGTGCTTAGGTGTCCTCCTTCGCATTTGATGCATCTTGGAGAGGCGCAACACATTCTTTGCGAATGTCCAACTCTCTGGAAGCGGTAGCACTGGAGTACACTCTGGCCTCTGTACGCTTCCACAACTACCCTGTAACTGAGGAGGTTTTTCAGATTGTAGATTTCTGACACTCCTGTTTTTTTTTTTACAAGAGAGAACAAGAACAGTGGAAATAGCGGTTCCTCACCGTCCAGGCCACTCCTCCCCCTGAGTTGCGTCACTGATTTTACGGGATATTCAAGGTCTATTAGATATTGCTGAATGTTCTTTGGATCTGTGTCGATCGGTAGTTTTCTTATCACAACCTAGAAATTGTGGTCCCTTTTTGGGGTCTCGGTTGCGTAGGAGCGTCCTGTTTGCTGACAGAATGTTTCCATTTTCTCAAAATCGCTGAGTGTGGCGCAGCGGAACGTAATGTAGTCTTTGCCATGGTTCTCCACTTTGGGGGGCTGGCACAGATGGCTGACAATGTTCTTGTAAAGTTATACACTTTTCCACACCATAGATGTGGAGAGGGAGTATGTTTCTTAGAGAAAGTTCCCTCTTGATCACTTGTCTCGTCTGTGGCATTGGCTGGCAAGGGGTCTTCTGGGTTTTCGTCCGCTGCGGGCGCGAATTGGTTTCTGAATTGGATGAGGGAAGCGATGTTGGTAGTTTCCTGCTCACGGGCTCTCTTTTTTGCTTGCTTGAAGTCATTGTTTGACTCCTGATGTCTGTCCTCATCTGAGTAGGCGTCCATGTCAATTAAGTTTTCTTGGTCCAGAACCTCGTGCGGAGTAGGGGTTGGCGGAACATCATGTGTCGGTCATTGGTGGTTTCTGTGGGGGGACACTGGGGTTGGCCGCTTCCTGCAGTTCGTTCAAGTTGTTGATCAGGATGAATTTTGGTTTCGTTCTTCTGTATTGTACAGCGCCGATATTCCTGAATCTCGTAGGTTTCAGCTGATTGGTCAGCGTGGACATTGGATTCGTAGTGGGGGTTTTCTGATGGAGGTTCGGTGATTCCCGCCCCTGCTGTCGATCCTGTCGGCCCTGGTGGCGTATTTTTCGTCATCTTTCTGATTTCGGAGGGTTCTTGGGGGTCTGGAGAATCTGGGGAAGGCCTCGGTGGCACTGACAAAGTTGATTGGTAGCACTATTATTGCACTATTGTGTTTTAGCTGATTAGTTTCGAGACATTAACACTATCAAAATGTTCACAGTGGCCCTGTAAAGGACCGCTGGACGGTAAATTTACGTGTCTCTGAATGAAAAAGTCACTAAAATTGTTTGTCTCTGCACTAATGATGTATAGTATAAGTGCCGGGGGCTTATTTGGCTTGTTCCCGGCAGGCCGATTTTTCTTTTTGCTAATTTAATCACTTTTGGGGATTATATGGTATTCGGTTTAATTTGTCAATGTTTATAAATATATATGGGTCCTAGTTTCGATTTTCGTGCACTGGTTACCGCGAACCACACGCTCCGGCTTCACGGGGCCGTCTGAGTGGCCCTGGTCGTCGTCTCAGCTTTTATATGAATTCTGGCAATGGAAAAACTGTCGACCAATCAGATGCAAGGATTTCCAATTGAATTGGCCAGAGAGCGGTGACTTCGTTTTCGTCCGCGCTCTGGAATGACTATTTTTTGGGCGTCAGTTTTAGCGAGAATGGCTGTGGAGTGTCTTGTGTGCTATACCATGCAACATGCAGCATGCACACGCAACCTACTAAATGTCACTCCACAGCACTTTCACTGCACTTTTTGACACTATAAGTTCATAATTGAGAGCAGAGATATTAATGTTTATTTAGGTAAAGTTTTTATAAGCGAAATGTTTATTTTTTCCCTATAAAACACTTCAGATACGGGAGCGGCAAACAAAACACACCTTGTTTACATTAACATCCGGGTAAAAAACGGGATGTAGAAGGTTTTTTTAAGGCTAGCCGAAGGCTAGCATCCTTTCAGAGGGCTACACCCTCTTTTAGGGAAGGGAGTTGAGAGAACCATTATGGAAAAAGGTATGGGTAGTTGGGCTATGGGCAATTATTTATAATTATAATCTTTATTATTTAACATGTTATTGGGAGGACATTATGATCTTTGCGATCATAAACATACTTGTAGGCGAACTGAAACATAAATCATGGTTATACGTAAAAACAAAATACTACCATATAATATACAAAATATAGGATACATAATACCACATATAACATAGCAAGGATGATGAAGAACATAAAATGGCAAACGTGAGAAATCAGACAACAAATGTAAAGTGAAGGTATTGATAAGCGATATGTTAAAGTCATGATGAAAATGAAAGATGAGATGAAGTGCACTTGACGCCACAACACGACACAAGAAGTGTTAGAAAGACGAATGTGGTTATCTTCTGAATAGGAGCTGCTCTAGGCCAATGGAGACGTGGTCAGCCCTGTTAGAGAGATGGAATTACTGTGCATATGATTGAAAGATATGCGGTAGATGAATATGCAAACGATAATCTTGGAGAATTTGTAGATCGAGATGGTCGGGAGGGACCGTATAGCAATATAAAGTAAAGAGAAGGTGAAGTGGAGTATGATAGTACCGTGCAGGAGATGAGTGGAGTGCAAGATGATGCATAGTTTCAAACAATAGAGGATGGTGATGTGTGTAACGTTATGAATTTTAAGCAGAGAGTTTCGAGATTATAGGTAAGTGTAGGAAATGATATTAAAGAATATAGGTCTCGAGTTGGACTCGGGAGAGAAATGCGGAAGGCGATGCGGAAAGCATGTCTCTCAACGATGGCTAATTTCTGATAATGTGAGTAAGAAGCGAAAATCCAAGCTGGAAAACCGTAAGTAAGAACTGGGCGGAGGAAGATCTTGTATGTGTTGAGAACTATGCGTGATGAGAGACCCCAGGTTGTGCCAATTAGTCGTTTCAAGAGGTTGAGGCGGTTGTAAGCTTTAGTTTTCACACGGTTGAGATGCGGTTTCCACGTTAGAGGATGATCGAATAGTATGCCTAAGTATGTAACGGTTCGGGTTGGAACGATGGTTGCATTATGAACATGGAGTGACAAAAGAGATGGATTTCGGTGGGCCTTGGTACGTTTACGGGGCGGTATGAAAACAATAGCTTGCGTTTTGGTGGCATTAATCTTAAGTTTCCACTTAGAACACCAGTGCGTGAAGCGATTGATGGCTATTTGTAATGAATGATTGATGTTGTGTATAGTTTTGCCAAGTGCAAGAAAAGCTTTATCATCAGCGTACTGACGCAGATGGACGTCAGGAGGATGTGGAAGGTCTGCAACAAAAAGGATATATAATAGTGGGGAAAGGGCGGAATCTTGAGGAACACCGCACATGGGAAAAATGGGATGTGAGAGTTGTTCGTTAATGGAAATATAAGATATACGACAGACAAGAAAATGATAAATGAGGCGAATGTATGCCATCGGAAACTGGAATTTGATGAGCTTATAAATTAGCGCCAGGCGCCAACCCTTGTCAAAGGCTTTCTCAAGGTCGAAAAGGACGAGACACGAGGGTTGAATGGAGTTGTAATGGTTGGTTATGAGCGTAGTTAGGCGAAGGAGCTGATCATTAATGGGGAATGAGGGACGGAAACCTGCTTGATGAGTCGGAAGAAGTTGGCGGTCTTGTAAATATGGATGGAGGCGTTTCACCAGAATGCGCTCGAATATTTTGCTCAGTGTTGATGTCAACTGGATAGGTCGATATGAAGAAACATCTGACTGTGGTTTACCAGGTTTGGGAGACATGAGTGTCTTCGATACTTTCCAGTCCGTTGGAAAAAACCCTGTGCGTAAGATAAAAGTATAAATGAATGCCAGAAGAGTGAGTAATATAGCAGGGCTTTCTTTAATATGCCGATAGGTGATCGAATCAAAACCTGGTGAAGTGTTGCGTTTGCGCTGAATGACACTGGTGATTTCTGAGACTGTGATGGGATTGGTAAGAGCATGGTTGGGGACTGTATGAGAGATATGAGGTTGAAGTAAAGGACGGTTAAGATCGACTTGATCGACTGGATGAGCAATGTTGTCGGACTCTGAGGGTGTGAATATAGTTTGGAGATAGTCAGCAAATGAATTTGCTTTCTCGCTGTCGGAATGTAATGGTGTATCGTGTAAGAGAATCGAATATGGAGTCTTAGAGTGTTTACCACAGAGAGCATTGAAGCGTTTCCAGTAGCGAGTAAGATGAGTTGTATCGGAGAGTTGATTACAAGTTTTAACCTATTGGCGTAATTTATAAGCGGAAATATAGTTGCGGACCGTTCGCTGAAGTTGATGATGAAGTCTTAGAGCTTCTGGATTTCTGGTGTGAAGAAATTCGCGGTAAGATTGGCGTGATCGACGGACTAATGCTAGATATTGTGGTGGTAGTTTTGGACGGTATGGGATTGATTCAGATTGAGGGATATGAAGTGCAGATGCCTGTTGAATGCAAGTGGTTATGAGATTGACCTGATGTGAAAGTTCTTCTGGGGTAGTAGGAGCTTCGGAATCAGCCAAAGTGTTTTCGAGATACGTACGGTATTGTGGCCAGTTGGCTTTATCGTAACGGAGTGATATACGTGGTGAAAGTGAGGATTTGATAGAAGCCAGGATAGGATAGATTAGCTTGATGGGTGCATGATCACTGCCCATTAAGTCTAAAACATCAATAGTGCAGCGATTAATGATGGTATTTGAGACTATTGCTACATCGGGAGTGGTGTTGCTGATAGGGCGAGTACAACGAGGAAGATTGAGAACACTACCTGTGGTATGAACTGTGATGTAGTCAGTAAAAGAGGATTGATCGGCATTTGAACGGCTATGAAAGTTGACATCGGCCAAAATAATGTAGTGTTTGTACGTATTTGAGATGTATGAGAAGAACGCATAAAGTATAGGAAGGCCGGGGCGTACATAGATAGTGGCAAGAGTGATGGCAATATTACGGAAATACAATGTGGTGATGAGATATTCAGGGAGATGTAAGATGGGACATTTGTGAGAGCGGAACAGAATGGTGTGACGGAAACCTATTGCAGCTCCACCGTTGGCTCTGAGGGCTGGCACCGGGCTATCGTGGCGAAGTAAGGTATAGTAGAATAGAGGCACTCCAGCTGAAATTTGATCCCTCCCGTTCTTAGAATTCGGTATCATTTCCTGGAATTGGGAGGCAAGTTTCGACAAGCCTTTAGTTGCTATGTTCATAGCCTTTTACGGCTACCACAGAAGCCCGTGGGAAAATTTTGGTTTATTTGAACCCCCGTCACCCCCTACTCCTCCTGGAAAACCAAAGAGCATAAGCGATTTAGCCCCTTGGTCCTATTACCACGAGATGACTGTAGATTATGAACTGAAAGCATGATATTCAAATGATCGAAGCTTCTCAGCAGATTGTATGAAATTGGTCTTAGTTGCTAAGGTAAATATTATATGTCATGATTTTTTTAAAGCGTGTGATTAGACACAGTATATGAGTCTCAGAACGAAACACATACCCATGCAAAATCGTGTTGCTCAGCCCCTTGGCCCTATTCCCACAAAGTGTCTGTAGAAGACGTGATATTCAAATGATCAAAGCTTCTCACGAAATTGACTTAGTTGCTAAGGTAAATATTGTATTTCACAATTTTTTTAAGACGTGGGACAAGAAACCATATATGAGTCTCATAACGAAACACATACCTATACACTCCTCCCCCAGACCTCCTGCGAATGGATTCCAATGATTGAGCATATTCTAATAGCGGAAGCTTCTCATAGCATATCATATTGTTTAAAAACGTAGGATGTGAAATGTGTTATATGGATATTCACATGATGATGTCTGCTATGACAAGTAAATCGATATCACTTCCTGTTTAGTTATGTTCATAGCCTTTTACGGCTATACCAAAATGATGATTTGTGAGAACATCCTGTAGCTAGAAACAAGATGAAACATGCCTTTTAGGGTTACCATCAGCTATAGGTTCATGAAAAAACATGCCTTTTCTAGTCGTCTTGTATTGGTTAGCTAATTTGAATTCCCAAGCCCCGCCCCTCCCGCAAAGATTCTTGAACGGCTACCGGATCTTCATCAGAGTCCTTTCAGTTATCACGATTGAAGCCTGCCAATTGATTGTGTTTTCAGCTTAAATCTGTAGTGTGTGTTTTGTGATTTCAGTTATTACGATTAAAGCCTACCAATTAATTGTGTTTTTAGCATAAAACTGTAGTGTGTGTTTTGTGATAGCGGTCGTTCTTATTAAAATAGGTAAGTAATATATATATATATATATATATATATATATATATATATATGTTCTTTCTTCATTTAGTTATAAAGGCAGTTGAAAGAACAAGTGTATTTATTCATAAAATAGTTCCGTTCAGGTTCTAACATTTAAAAAAAACAGACACATACATACATATATGTGAATGTCTGTTTTGTTAGTCTCTTTCTTTCTCTGTTGCTAGCACATTGAACTCCATCTTAAAATGGTTTAGTTTGAAGAGCAACAGATAAGATGTCATTGTCAAATGTTTTGATGATTCGTATTGCAACTAGATAACAGACTGACCTAGTTAAAAACACATACATATAAGTGAGCTTGTATGATGCTTCTGTTCGCTGTAAGTAGATTTCTAAGAAAAACATAAGATGGAATTCTTGAATGTTTTCTGGTTCGCATTGCAATTATATATCAGCTGACGCAAGACTTGGTGTTTTAATTTTGATAATATGATGCATACCTGTCTGTCTTTCTGTCTGTAAATGAAATCTTTGCACAATGAAGAGTTTTACGTCCAACAATAAAGCCAACAAGGTCTGTCTGTCTTTCTGTCTGTAAATGAAATCTTTGAACATTGAAATGAAATCTTTGAGTTTTACGTCCTAGGATTATGCCAACAAGATTAATGGGAAATTTTTGAGTTTTACGTTCCCCGGTTGGAAATCTTTAAGTTTTACGTCCCACAGATATGTCGGTTATGCTAATGGAGACGGTGGTGTTGAGTTGATGAGTTGAGTTGATTTTAGTTTAGCGTCCCTTTCAGCAGCGAGGCTATATGAGACGTGGACCTACTGATTAACGTGGAATCCGAACCACATGAGCTCCCCGCCGGGACGGTGGTGATGAGAAATGAATGAAATGTTGGAAAGGAGTTAGTTGGATTAAATTCACGTATACGGTGTTTGTCCACCACAAAGTTCATTGTGATTGGAATAGGATTTTGAACCTACGATCTTTCATGTATACGGTGTTTGTCCACCACAAAGTTCACTTGATGGGAACAGGATATTGAACCTGGGACCCCATACACCAGAGGTGAACGCTCTACCAGTGAACCACCGTCACCCCCAAACCCCCCGAGTTAAGATCTAACGAGAGAAACAATGAAATGAAATCTGAGTTTTACGTCCCACTCTTATGACGATTAGGCTAATGGGAAATCTTTAAGTTTTACGTCCCACAGTTATGTCGGCTATGCTAATGGAGACGGTGGTGATGAGTTGTTGAGTTGAGTTGATTTTAGTTTAGCGTCCCTTTCAGCAGTGAGGCTATATGAGACGTGGACCTACTGAATTAAATTCACGTACACGGTGTTTGTCCACCACAAAGTTCATTCTGATTGGAACAGGATTTTGAACCTACGACCTTTCATGTATACGATGTTTGTCCACCACAAAGTTCACTTGATGGGAACAGGATATTGAACCTGGGACCCCATACACCAGAGGTGAACGCTCTACCAGTGAATCACCGTCACCCCCAAACCCCCCGAGCTAAGATCTAACGAGAGAAACAATGAAATGAAATCTGAATTTTACGTCCCACTCTTATGACGATTAGGAATAATAATACTCTGAACTCAATAACACATCATCTAAGGGGTTGATGTTTGGGGGTCCTCAGGGTTGATATCGAGACACGTAAAAATAATTTAAAATGAACAATAGTAGTGTCAAATACATAGTTTTCGGGGTCGCTGTGTTCAATGATGATACTCTGAGTTCAATAACACATCATCTAAGGGGTTGATGTTTGGGGGGTCTTCAGGGTTGATATCGAGACACGTAAAAATAATTTAAAATGAACGATGCTAGTGTCAAATACATAGTTTTCGGGGTCGCTATGTTCAATGATGATACTCTGGGGGGGTTGATGTTTGGGTGTCTTCAGGATTGATATCGAGACACGTAAAAATAATTTAAAATGAACGATACTAGTGTCAAATACATAGTTTTCGGAGTCACTGTGTTCAATGATGATACTCTGAACTCAATAACATATCATCTAAGGGGTTGATGTTTGGGGGGTCTTCAGGGTTGATATCGAGACACGTAAAAATAATTTAAAATGAACGATACTAGTGTCAAATACATAGTTTTCGGGGTCACTGTGTTCAATGATGATACTCTGAACTCAATAATACATCATCTAAGGGGTTGATGTTTGGGGGTTTTCAGGGTTGATATCGAGACACGTAAAAATAATTTAAAATGAACAATAGTAGTGTCAAATACATAGTTTTCGGGGTCGCTGTGTTCAATGATGATACTCTGAGTTCAATAACACATCATCTAAGGGGGTAATCATGAATGGGGCGAAAATTCTATCTCTTAAAATAGGGAACATAACATTCATTGATTCACTAAGGTTTCTTCCTATGCCCTTAAGTAAATTAAGTGGTGCATTTGGTCTTCAATCGTGCAAAGGATATTTCCCACACTTTTTCAATCGAAGTGAGAACCAAACATATGAAGGTACACTTCCAGACATTAGATATTATGGAGCAGATACCATGAAAGTAGACGAAAGACGCAAGTTTCTCGAATGGTATACCGAAAATCGAAACGATACCTTTAAAATGAAAGAAAAACTCATCAAATATTGTGTACAGGATGTTGAAGTATTACGTCAAGCATGTATTTCCTTTATGAATACATTTGAATCTGAAACAAATGTAAATCCCTTACTTGAATGCATTACAATCGCCAGTGCATGTAATTTGGTATATCGTAGAAATTTCTTAAAGGAAAATACGATTGGTATCATACCAAAGAACGGGTATCGATGGAGAGATGTCCAATCAGTTGAAGCAGTACAATTGATAGCTTGGGAAGAAAAAACAAGAAACATACAAATTACCAATGCTGCTCGTAGTAAGGAAAAACGAATTGCATCAATGAAAGTAGATGGTGTATGGACAGATCCCAACACAGGAAGAATACACGTGTGGGAATATGAGGGCGATTTTACACATGGCTGTATCTACTGCTACCCTAACGACAGAGATAAACCCATCTATAACAATGCTACAGATACCATGGAATTTTGATATGAAGCAACAAAGAAGAAAATCCAAAAATTAAAAGATTTTGGCTGTGAAGTGCATGAAATATGGGGTTGTGAATTTAAAAAACATTTGGCAGGAAATGAAGAGATGAAGAAGTATGTTAGTAATCATCCGTATACAAAGAAAACACCATTAAATTTTCGTGACGCTTTTTATGGAGGACGTGTGAATGCCATACGTTTGTATCATAAAGCACAAGAATCTGAAGGAGAAACCGTACAATACAAAGATGTTATTTCGCTTTATCCATTTATCTCTAAGACTAAGAAGTTTCCAATTCGTCATCCTACTATCTATCTGCCTGGAGATTCAAATATTCCTACCATTGAAGAAGTTGAAGGATTAGTTAAACTAAATATTCTACCTCCAAAAAATCTCTTACACCCAGTTCTTCCTTACAAGTCAAATGATAGATTGATGTTTCCACTTTGTCGTAGATGTTGTGATGAATTAAACCAGTCATCTTGTAATCACAACGATGAAGACCGAGTTCTACATGGTACATGGATAGCAGATGAAGTAAGAAAAGCATTAGAAAAAGGATACAAAATAATAAATATTCATGAAATTTAGGCATATGATGTTGTTCAATATGATGAAGAAACAAAAAGTGGCGGCTTATTTGCAGAGTACATAAACACCTTCCTGAAAGCAAAAACGGAAGCTAGTGGATGGCCAGCATGGTGTGAAACAGATGAGCTAAAGCAGAAGTACATTCAGCGATTTTATGAAAAGGAAGGAATACGTCTCGATGAAAATAAAATTCAACATAATCCAGCACTTAGAAGTTTAGCTAAATTAATGTTAAATTCATTTTGGGGAAAATTTGGACAACGTGAGAACATGGGTCATGTAAGCATTATTAATGATCCAAAGGAATTATATGAGAAATTAACATCTCATGATATAGACGTTCATCAAATATTTCCAGTAAACGATGATATGATATATGTATATTGGCAATACACAGATGAAGTTCCTGTTTCACTACCAACAGTAAACGTCGTCATAGCCGCGTACACAACAGCTCAAGCAAGATTAGAATTGTACAAGTATTTAGATCAACTACAAGAAAGAGTATTGTATTTTGATACTGATTTAGTCATTTATACGCAAAAACCTGGTGAAACTACAATTCCAACTGGTGACTTTTTAGGCGAATTAACAAATAAAGTACTCGAGTATGGTAAAGAGGCCTATATTTCAGAATACGTCTCGGCTGGACCCAAGAACTATGGGTTACGTATTTTTGATCCCAGTACGAAGAAGGAGTTTCAAGTATGCAAGATACGGGGCTTTTCATTAAACTATGAATCTTCAAAACACCTAAATTTTGATGTAATGAAGAAAATGATAGTAGATAGTGAAGAGGATGCGAAAGAAAAAGAGGAAGAATCTCGTCCCACTGAAGTCAAAATTACCAATGAGAAAAAAATTTGTCCCAGGAAAGACCATACTATCGTCAGCATGCCCGAAACAAAAATTTATAAGATAAATTATATAAAACGACGTAGAATACCAAATTCATATGATACTCTTCCATATGGCTACACTACTTCCAACAAAAGAAGAAGAGAAATGTAATAAGGCCCTTTATAAATATACGTATGAAGAAAGAATGATCATACTCTTTAACATGGACACGACGTGGAAACATCCCTTTTCATGTATTGTTGCCGGACCAAGTGGATGTGGAAAAAGTTCCTTTGTAATACGATTCCTGTCCAATTTATCACGTATGGTTAATACATCGTTTCGTCATATTTATTGGTACTATGCAGAATGGCAAAATGCATACAGAGAAATTTCGACAAAAGTACAATTTATTGAAGGACTACCTCGAACAAAAGACTTTACCTGAAACTGGACCACATCTTATTATTATTGATGATCAAATGTGTGAAGTGAACCGCAATATAGTTGATTTCTTTACAAAGGGTTCTCATCATAGAAATCTTAGTGTACTATTTATTACACAAAACATATTTCATCAGGGAAAAGGAAGCAGAGATATGAGCTTGAATTGTTCTTATCTCGTATTATTTAAAAATCCAAGAGATAAATCACAAATTAAACATTTGAGTTATCAACTAACTCCTGAGAATCCAAAATTTCTTCAAGAAAGTTTCAACGACGCAACAAAGTTACCATATGGATATTTGTTTATTGATTTAAAACAGGATAAGCCAGATGAACTTCGTTTTCAAACAAATATCTTTCCTGATGATATTTATCATTACGTTTATGTTCCATCGAAATAGAAGAAGAAGATGTGTTTATAATGTTTGTTTTAAACTGTGTTTCTTCATTCTGACAATATGTCTCCAAGAGTAAAACACGGAGATCTTCTTCGTACGCTGAGCAAAGCAAATCCTAAATTACGTAAAGCTATACTGGCCAATGCAGACTCTTCAGTGATTCGAAGTATTTGCGAATGTTGTTATAATGTATTAAAAGGGAATGTACCTCTTACAAAGACACAGAAAGCAAGATTAAAGCGATACAAGAGGACGCTTCGATATCTTGTGAAGAAAGGAAATTCCATCCAAAAGAAGAAGAAGCATTTATTAGTGCAGCAGCAGGGTGGATTCCTACCGGCATTATTAGCTCCTATTTTAACTGGTGCATTATCAAGTTTACTATTCCGTTAGTACAATGGAACACGCAAAAAAGATGATTTTAGTTCCACCTGATGTTCTGAATCGTATACAAACACCAGCATCATCATCATCATCAGCCCTGGAGAAAGGTGAATCTAATTTGGATCAAGAAATGCAAGAGATTTTACAGTTATCATCGCTTACTGATGAAGAAAAGTGGAATCAGTATAACAATATTCTTCAAAAATATTTACATTTAATACGAAAACAAGAAGAACCTGTGACACTTTCAATTACGTCAACTAAATCAGAGAAGCCTGAAGTAGAAGAAGAAATATTATTATCTATACCCAAAATGTTTCGTGAAAGAGCTGAATTACTACTGAAACATGATGATAATATCACGTGGGATAATAAAGGAGCTGTTTACATCAGAGGTGATAAACTAGAAGAATCTCACATTGTAGATTTAATTTCTGATTTGTCGCGACCCCGGAAACACACAAATCCACCGGGATGGGAGAAATTTTGTAATTATTTATCTTCTAATAACACATCTCAAGAACTTATTGGAAATCCAAAACGTTTGTCATATATTTTACGACGAACAAAAGCATCACCAACAGCATCATCGTCAAGGGTAAAAATACCTCTGAAATCGTTTCCAGAAGACGACGAAGAAGCAGAAGAAGAAGAAGAAGAAGAAGAAGAAAAGGAAAAAGTAGTATCTCCTATAAGGAAAAGGAAACGTACCTGTAAACGTCCAGTATGGTCAAGGTGGAAACCGTAAACAAACAGTTAAGCAAGATTTACTACAACCCTTCACATCCTGCGTCGTTTTCAACTGTTAAAAAATTGTGGATAACTACAAAGAAAATTCCTATACATTGTATAAGAAGATGGTTACTGCAACAAACAACATATACGTTACACAAACCTGTACGTCGTCGTTTTAAAAGAGATTTCTATGTAGTGAATAACATTGATGATGAGTGGGAAAGTGATATTAATGATCTTCAATCTCTTC
Source organism: Thermobia domestica (assembly GCF_964235325.1). Lineage (NCBI taxonomy): Eukaryota > Metazoa > Arthropoda > Insecta > Zygentoma > Lepismatidae > Thermobia > Thermobia domestica. The sequence goes on along the minus strand of NC_137454.1, from coordinate 138,827,025 downwards.
ATAAATTTAATGATGGATATCGTTATATTCTTACAGTGATAGATGTTTTCGGTTGATATGCATGGGCTGTGCCATTAAAATCTAAAAGTACAAATGATGTCTTAAAAGCATTGAAACTTGTGTTCAAAGACAGAAAACCAATTACATTCCGAACAGATAAAGGAAGTGAGTTTACTAATAAAACAATACAGAAGTACTTAGAGGACAACAAAATAAAACATATTACAACTAAAAATCCTGATATAAAAGCTAGTATTGTAGAATGTTTTAACAGAACTCTAAAAGAAAAAATGTGGAAGTATTTTACAAAGTATCAAACGTATAATTATTTAAATCTATTACCTCTTCTTGTGAAATCATACAATGAAGGTTATCATTCAAGCATAAAGATGTCACCTGCAAATGTTTCTCAAAATAACCTATTACAAGTATGGCATAATCAATATGATAATAAAATAAAGAAGAAGAAGAAGAAGAATCCAAATTTCTCAAAACATCTTAAGATTGGTGATACAGTACGAATTAGTAAAACTAAACGTACATTTGATAAAGGATATATGCAAAATTGGACTTGGGAAATATTTAAAGTGAAGAAGAAGATAATACCAAGAGATCCACCTGTTTATGAAATTGAAGATTTAAACAAGGAACCACTGGATGGATTATTTTACAGAGAGGAATTACAACCTGTGACGTTATCAAAGACATTTTACATAGATAAAATCATACGTACAAGAAGAAAAGGCAGCAGAAAAGAATATCTAGTTCATTGGAAAGGATATCCTTCTTCTTTCGATTCCTGGATACCTGCATCATCCGTAAAGAAGATCGAGAAGTACAATGGAACCTGATGGAGATTTTTACGTTACGCTTCCAAGTAATACTTCTATGGAATATTTCCTGAAAACACCTTAACATCATACACTACGAAACTTCATCAAAGAATGAAATTCCATGAAAAGTTGGAAGTGGCTATTGTTGAAATTCATTATCCTCATACAATATTAAATATTAATGACGAAAATAATAAAATTTTTTACAAACCTGCAAAAGGAAAATTTATAACTAGTCCTGTACGTTATTACACTGACATATCAGAATTGATAAAGATAATAAATACGTACAACAGATTCACAAATTTACATATTTCTTATACTCGTGAGAGTAATACCTGTTTTATACGACGTCTTCATAAAGACATAGATGTAGACCTTGCATTATCACCAAGTGTTAGTGCGATGTTGGGGTTTGATCCAAGCGTTGATTTAAAGGATATGCAACAAGGCCAAAGCATTCCAAATTTACGTTTAGGACTTCCATCTACAATGTATGTGTATTGTGATATAATTCAATCTGTATTTGTTGGAGATACAGTAGCACCATTATTACGTATCATAAATATGAATCCTGTGAATCATACATTTGGAAGTAGTGTTATAGAAATTTTTAATCCTCCACATTATGTGTCTATAGAGAAGATGCATTTTGAACACATCAAAATAGATATAAGAGATAGTACACTCTCTCCACTGGCATTCACTTTCGGAACTGTATGCCTTAAACTACATTTTCGACCAGTGCGTCAACATCGACAAATATGAATAATCCATATTTACAATATTATCAAAAACAAGCTCTTTCTGGAACTGGAAACGTTTATGTTGGTTCCCCTTATCAAGTTGGACATGGTATTGGAAGTTTCCTTGGAGGATTATTTCGTTCTGTCATGCCACTAGTAAAACAAGGAGCTAAAACAGTAGGAAAAATTATTAAAATCTGGAGCAAACGTTATTACTGATGTCATCATCGATAATCAACCTATTAACGAATCCTTTCATCAACGAATGGGTGAAGCGAGATCCGTCTTGCAAGACAAAGCAAAAAATAAACTGAAATCTATGCTAGGATCTGGATATCAACGAAGGAAAAGAAGAATTACACATCATTCCATCTTTAACCCTTCATCATTACACATCATCAAGCGCAAGAAGAAGAAGAAGGGCAAGAGGAAACGTACACAAAAAACAAAGAAAAATCAGTCTTATAAGAAGAGGAAGTTATCACACGATATCTTTGATTAAATCATCACCATTATGGCTTTCTTACATCATCAATCCTGCGAGTGTGTAAAAAGTGAACTAGATATTTTTTCTAGAAAACCAACGCAAACCAGTATATTGGATAATCATGTTGTTACATACAAACCAATCAGTTCACTAGCTGATAATGCTCCTATAGAGTTTGTCATCCCAGGAACAAGTGATGAATACATAGATCTACCACATACTCTTCTTTACATCGAAGCTCAAATCGTTAAGCCTGATGGATCAGCATTTGGTGAAAGTGATAAAGCTGTGGCTCCTATTAATGACTTTTTAAATTCTATGTTCAGTGAAGTGGAAGTGTATTTAAATAACAAACTGATTTCATTTCCATCTCATAATCATCCATATCGATCATACATTGAAAAACTGTTAAATTATGATGATTCTGCTAAAAATACTCATCTTCAATGTGCATTCTGGTTTCAAGATACTGCTGGACATATGGATGCAACATCTAGTGGTAATAGAGGATTTCAACAACGTTATGAATTAACAAAAAAAAGTGCAAAATTCGACATGCTTGGACATCTTCATTGTGATATTTTTAATTAAGATAAGTTTTTAATCCAAGGAGTAGATTTACGTCTCAAGTTAATTCCTGTAAAGCCAAACTTTTGTCTCATCGCTAGTGATGCATCTGTTGAGGCTAAAGTGAATATTTTAGACGCTGCTTTACATATTAAAAAGATTAATGTTAGTCCTACAATAAAACTAGCACATAACAAGCTTCTACAATCAACAACAGCCAAATATCCTCTCACAAGAGTGCAAATGAAGTCATTCGTCATTCCAAAGGATCTTCAATCAAAAACAATTGATAATTTATTTATGGGAGTATTACCAACTCGAGTGATTGTGGCGTTTACACAAAATGATGCCAATACAGGAACAATAACTTCAAATCCATTTCATTTCAAGCATTTTGACATCAATTTCTTCTCTCTATACATTGATGGGAAACCTGTACCTTCAAAACCATTACAACCAATTTTCGAAAACAACCTCTATGTTTCCTCATATCATACCTTATTCTGTGGATCAGGTATTCACTTTTCCAATCATGGCAACAATATTCCTCGCCTTGACTTTCCTCAAGGATACACTATCTTTGTTTTCGACATTACTCAAGATGGAGAAGCCAGCGCTGTGCAGCATTGGAACCTTATACGTCACGGCTGTGTTCGTCTGGAAGTTCATTTTACGAAGCCTCTACCAGCACCTATCTCCTGCATTGTGTATGGAGAATTCCAATCTCTCTTAGAAGTGGATCATCAGAGGAACATCATCATGGATTTTAAAGGTACGTTATTTAAATATCATATCATATATGTACATGTCTGCATTTTTCTACATGATGTCCTCTACACTAGATTTATTGAATGCTTTGCAAACAAATTCTTTATTTCACAATCATTTTGTTGGCGTATATGCAGCCAATGAATTACCAACACATGTTCCACTACCTGCAGCTATCATCATAAATACAGATCCCTCGAACAAACTTGGCACACATTGGATTTCCGTATATATTGATACTGACGGACGTGCCCACTACTTCGATACATTTGGATTTTCTCCATATGTAATGCAACATATTCAATTTCTACGTAGAAATTCCACTTCTTATACATTTAATAATAAACAAATTCAAAGTGTGAAATCGTCCCTATGTGGACATTATTCATATCTTTTCCTATGCTTCAAAGCTAAAGGAAAGTCCTTAAATGAATTTCATTACACTTTCTCATCAACTCCAGAAAAAAATGATCGTCGCTTGCTGTATTTACTTTTACAGGTAATCATGTCTTCATTCTTCTTCTTCGTTTGTTTTGATTACTTTCTTTTCATATTATTGCAGGTAGTCATTTCTTCTTCTTCTTCTTCTTTATTATAATGTGTTTGTATGTATTATTATTTGTTGTTTTATTTGTTCATGATTATAGATAAAATAAATTTTGTTTGTTTTTCAATTTTTTCATTTCAGAGAGTAAAAGATCGACATCGTGTGTATGGACATCATCATCATTGTACAGATTGACTTCTATCTACGTTTCATCACCATCAACAGTAGTAGTATCATTAATTGAACTGTGTATAGTCATCATCAGTGAACAGTATATGGCAGTTGTGAAGTTATCATCACATGTACAATGAAAAAATCTAACGTTCTTTTAAAATGTACTATACTTACCGTCGTTTTAATTGTGTAAATAGTTTCATCAGCAATAAACACTTTGTATTATTTTTTCTCTTTGAAAACAAACGTTTTATTTCTTATTTTCTCCGTTTCCTAATAAATAAATATGTTTTATGATCAGTTATGTAATTAAATACACATATCGTAAAACATATTTTTAAGTCATTGAATTAAAGAATTTCATAGTGTTTTTTTTTTTAAAAAAAGATTCTAAAACTGATTTTTAATTCAATGATGTAATCACATAACTACATAATAATAATGAATGCAAATACTTAATCAGTTATTATTTCGTAAATTAAATCAAGTATGTGAATTCAATATTATTATTATGATAGGACTTTTGTGTTTAAAATTTTAATATTAATTATTTTAGTTCCTTTTTTTAAAAAAATTATCATACTCCTATCATACTTAAGACAAAGTTGTATAATACTAATAATAATAATTTCAAATACTAATTTTTATTTTAACATTCATTTCAAGAATTTGAATTCATTATGATTATTATTATTATTATTATACGTATCACTTATAATATACGAGGAAAAAATATGTTAGGATTTTTTTCTTATAAAAAAATAAAAATCCTATCATATTGAGGTGTATGAAACGAACACAAAACACACTTACACAAATAAAACATTTCACTTTCACTATATATATTTTTATTACATTTGATATTACGTTGTTTAGTATACATGAAAAAAAACAAATCAATTTTCTTCTTCTTTATGAAGAGACGTTGACTTCATTGATACCCTCCGAAGGTTGAGTATCGGTTTCCACCACCATGGCTGTGTCGATACACTATCAAATAAATCAGCCATAATTGAATCTATGAGTTTTTGTTTGCAAAATACTTTCATTTCCAATTTTAATCGTTCACCATCAATGTTCACATTACTGTTCTTATCAAGAGAGACACTTGGAAAACTGATGTTCATACCATTAATAATACTCTGTTCATCTACACAGGTATGGATTCCGGCAAGTCCTCTGCATGTAAGACAGTGCGATTGTACATGATTACGAATAGTATCTGTACACAAGTCAAAATATTCACGTAGCACAACACTACAACCTTTACTGTTTTTCACAGCATGTTCAATACACGGTAATATTTCCAAGAAATAAAGCCAATCACTTGAAGTTAAGTACACAGTGTTTCGAGGAGCATGAAGTGTTCCTTTCTTCTCTAACATCACTAATTTTTCACCCATTAGTTTTCGCACCACCAGTTCGTTTTTTCGACCAAGAGATTGTAACGATCTGAAAACCGATCGTTTCAAATCTTATTTGTTTTGCTTGACATTGTAATTATTGTTTGTTTTATTTTATTCTAAATATTTGTTCATTTAATTTTTAGCTTATTGTTACTAATTTTAAAATGTTATTATGAATTTTCAACTCAACTTTTATTAAAACGAGTCTTTGAATTATAGTTTTTATTATAGCTGGGATACTAAATGAATCACTGGGCGGAAAATGCTTTAAATTCTGTATATATGCATTTTTATCTTTTTCTTATGATTGATCGATTAATGGATATACAAGATAAACAGTGAAAGTTAATAAATATAAAATCGAATTAATTTGACGTTTTTAAAACAATTTGAGGTGTTGTCTAAGTGAAATACCATAAAATAGTGATAACCATATTCTTTTGTGCAGTAAATTAACATATATGGTAAGATGTGTTCAAGAAATATCAATCAATATAATATGAATTGCTAAGAGCCTAGCACCGCCTACTTCCTTATCCCAGATGATTCTCAATGTAAAATTATTAAGTTTGATTTGTATGCAATAATTATTTTATTAAATAATATGAATTTTACGGAATTTAGAAAGGTAATATTACAGCCTATGTACTAACACGAGATGGATGTTACGGATGTTTTATATGTATTCTTAGCCATTGTTTATAAAGCTTCGCAGTCATGTGGAAATACGTCGTTGTCTTGAAATAATATATGTACTGGCTGTAGGAAGTAAATTGGTGAGATAACTGGTGTATCCTACAATCCGGATCGTTTAAAAGCAGACAGCTGTAATATGGCTCTTGTATCCTGGTAATTGAAATAAGCATTAAAATTTTGAAACTGAGATTTGGAATCCGTATTATTATTGTTATGATTGTTAAATGCTGTGAATCTACTTCCACGCATGATATCCGGACCTGCTTGACTGGTGCTACTTGTAATGGAAGTCCGAAATACAAATTATATAAAACTTAAGGTTTTCTTATGACAACGAATGGTTGGTACTATAGAAAGGAAATGAGAAGTACCAGTGAGTGGTGTCGAAAAATCAATTTTTACAGCTACACAGAGAATGGCGACCGTGTTACCGGACTTTGAAGACAGATGTCGTTACTGGTAGCAGATCCAGAGTCAGAAGATAACGACAATGATCTGAAAAGATATCAGCGTTGAGGATAGTGGATACCAGAGAAAATAAAAATTTTTAGAAGATTTTGGGACTTCGGAAGTAGGCGGAACATTATTGAATAATATGGTAAGGAAGAATAAAGGTGATAAAACTGCTAAAAGCAGACACAATTTAATGTATCTGTGTTGTGTCGGTGTGGAAGTAACTGGACAGGATACTGATAACAGTATAGTGTGTAATACTTGCCGCAATTATTTTCATCTGTCGTGTGAAAAAGTAGAATCAACCAAGTTAGAAGAATTATTAAACACTTGGTGTTGTAGTCGATGTACCAGTAAAGATAATCAATCAATAGTAGAGGAGGATGAGGCTTCTGAAGAGAAAGAAGAAGTTGCTGAAAGTAGTAATATAGGATCTGAAACAATTTTGACAAAACTGTGGAAGGAGATGACGCGTATGAATAAAAATTTTGAGGATCAGATGACACTTATGAATAAAAATTTGGAAAAGAAATTCGAGGATCAAAATAAGAATTTTGAACTTCATTGGCAGAAGTTGGAAGAGCGGATTAATAAAAGAATGATTGAGACTCAACAGGACCCTACTAACTGCAGACAAGAGTTGAAGGAGGATTTGAGAACTGAGATACCAACTGTCGATATCCGTTTGAACCAACTGAGTGAAGAAGTGAGTGGACAAAAGGATCAATCTTGTGATGGACTAATAGAACCTATTCTGACGAACACTGCCCAATGGACAATAAATGTATTTGAAGATATGAGAGTATATGGTGAAAATACGGATGTTAAAACTGTATCACGTAAAAGTACGAAAACATCAAACGAACTAGTCGAAAGACCTAATAAGAATACAAAACAATCTAAAGAAGAAAGCAAAATGCAACAGGTGGAGAGAAGTAGTAATACGATAATATGTAAAAATAGAAGTTGGAGGAAAAGAAGGAAGAAAATAAGGGAAAACGAGAGCAGAAGCAGAAAAAGAAGAAATACACTGACAGAAATCATCATCAGAAATCGAAAGCGTAGAAAAAGGAAAAGAAGAAAACTCAGAAAGCAAAAGAAGACACGAAAGAAAGTAAAGAAGTCACATAAAAACAGTATCAGGAAATATAACAGAAAGAAGTCTAAGCAATTAAAAGGAAGACAATATACGGGGAGGAAACGAAATAAATTGAAAGGTGACGTATGATATAAAGAAACGAGCTTGTATAAAGCGAATTCTATGTTATTAATGTTACTGTTTTTAAAATTGTTGTTCAGTTGTAATTTCTATTAGTTTATTCAGTCTTTAAACACTTAAAGAAAATATAAATGTAAGATAACTATGAATAAAAAAATATAAATGTAAGATAACTATGAATAACATAACGTGAAAATTTTATGTTGGTCTTTAAAGATCATAAATTTTTTTTCGGTGAAGCCGGGGAATTGTAACGATCTGAAAACCGATCGTTTCAAATCTTATTTGTTTTGCTTGACATTGTAATTATTGTTTGTTTTATTTTATTCTAAATATTTGTTCATTTAATTTTTAGCTTATTGTTACTAATTTTAAAATGTTATTATGAATTTTCAACTCAACTTTTATTAAAACGAGTCTTTGAATTATAGTTTTTATTATAGCTGGGATACTAAATGAATCACTGGGCGGAAAATGCTTTAAATTCTGTATATATGCATTTTTATCTTTTTCTTATGATTGATCGATTAATGGATATACAAGATAAACAGTGAAAGTTAATAAATATAAAATCGAATTAATTTGACGTTTTTAAAACAATTTGAGGTGTTGTCTAAGTGAAATACCATAAAATAGTGATAATCATATTCTTTTGTGCAGTAAATTAACATATATGGTAAGATGTGTTCAAGAAATATCAATCAATATAATATGAATTGCTAAGAGCCTAGCACCGCCTACTTCCTTATCCCAGATGATTCTCAATGTAAAATTATTAAGTTTGATTTGTATGCAATAATTATTTTATTAAATAATATGAATTTTACGGAATTTAGAAAGGTAATATTACAGCCTATGTACTAACACGAGATGGATGTTACGGATGTTTTATATGTATTCTTAGCCATTGTTTATAAAGCTTCGCAGTCATGTGGAAATACGTCGTTGTCTTGAAATAATATATGTACTGGCTGTAGGAAGTAAATTGGTGAGATAACTGGTGTATCCTACAATCCGGATCGTTTAAAAGCAGACAGCTGTAATATGGCTCTTGTATCCTGGTAATTGAAATAAGCATTAAAATTTTGAAACTGAGATTTGGAATCCGTATTATTATTGTTATGATTGTTAAATGCTGTGAATCTACTTCCACGCATGATATCCGGACCTGCTTGACTGGTGCTACTTGTAATGGAAGTCCGAAATACAAATTATATAAAACTTAAGGTTTTCTTATGACAACGAATGGTTGGTACTATAGAAAGGAAATGAGAAGTACCAGTGAGTGTTTTTAGAAAATCAATTTTTACAGCTACACAAGATTTTATAAATGTAATTTCCACTTGAGAATTTAAATAGTCCGTAACAAATGGGGTTAAATGTACAAGTTTCTCCCACTCTGCCAAATTTAACTCCACTCCAAACACAAGTCCTTTGCCAACACGAATCACTGGTTCAAATGTATCACTATCCAGTCCAATACAAATTAATTTGATTTTCATTGAATTAAGTCAATATTCAACATTTAACAAGTACTCTTTCTTGGTATCCATAGTTGATGCACAAGCACTCAAAGACATGTTACTCGTCGCTGGCCAGCACAGAATAACGACACTATGCATACAGATGACTGCGCATGCATGAAGAGGAAGGGTGGCGAAGAGGAAAATTCATGTTTCATCTTGTTTGTACATGCTACCATACACTTACGATGAGTAAACCAGTTCAGTAAATTCAAGATCGTGCATGTTACGTCCAGATATATTAATCTTCATTCCTTTATATATTAAACAGACATTCCCACTTTGTAAATACGTTAATAATGCACCATTATCTGCTTCCAATTTTTCAGTACAACGTCCTGGTAAAATCACTTTTTCGCCTCCTTCAAATGTCACACATGCCTTCCTACCATATACCGTTGTAATTATCTCACAGTTTACAATACGAAATGGTACTCCAATCTCCAAATCTCGCATTTTTGTAACGGGTACCATTGATGGCTTATTAAGCTTATCTAATAAACTCATTGACGATGACATCTTTAAATTTTGACGTTTCTTCCTTTGCAACAGCTGCTAACAGAATGATCTACACAAGCACATACGTTCCGCTTACGCTCTTCACAGGAAGGGGTGGGGGGTTGGGGATTCAAATTATTAGCCAATAAACGACAAGAACACGAAAAAGGCATGTTTTATCTTGTTTTTTACATCTGGTAGGCGTCCAAGACTATGAGCATAGCAACAGCAAACCAACATTTTCCCACGGGCTTCTGTGGTAACCGTAAAAGGCTATGAACGTAGCAACTAAAGAGGAGTAGGGGGTGACGGGGGTTCAAATAAATCAAAATTTTCCCACGGGCTTCTGTGGTAGCCGTAAAAGGCTATGAACATAGCAACTAAAGGCTTGTCGAAACTTGCCTCCCAATTCCAGGAAATGATACCGAATTCTAAGAACGGGAGGGATCAAATTTCAGCTGGAGTGCCTCTATTCTACTTGTATAACGTGACAGGGAGCAAGATGAAGTGGGTTTGAGAAAGGTTTCATTCAGGAGGAAAGCTGTGACTTGTTCTTCTAGTAAGAGTGTTTCGAAAACGACTTTGTGTTTAGGAAGAAATCGGATGTTGAGGAACAAAAAAACTATATCCATATTGGGTACAATTAGACTGATGTTTCGAGGCGAGTCGTGTGAAAATGAACGTAGTTATTAGAGTAGGTTGCGTATAATGATACATGAAAGGTAGATTTCGCTGCGGCAATAATTTGTTGTAAGATATGCTGTCGGTGAAAAGGGTGAATATTTTGTAAAGTAAGAGAAAGGAATTCTAGTAACTTACTAACTGTGACAGGATCGTCAACGGAGTGATCAGTGGAAGTGGATGATTTAGCGGTTCTCAGAGGAACAACAAGTTCGGGATGTGTTTTTTGAGCAGAAGGTTTGCCTTTACACTTATAACTATAAGCTGGATGGGGTTCGGTGCAAGTAGGGCATTTCGGGGGCTGAGTCATGTTTGTGCAAGCACGAGTTTGATGAGGTCCCGAATAAAAGCCGCAAACGGTAGGATTTTTACAGGCCGTTGTATGATGTGAATTGTATTGTTGGCATCGTTCACAGCGTAGTGGTAAAAGTGAGGATGACCGGGAGGGCTCAACACGGTGTCTACGTTTATAAATATATGCTCCTTTAGATAACAAATTGTTGATTGTGTCTTGAGAGGGCGTGAGTATACGCACCATATAGGTGGCACCAGCATTGTTGTTTATGCGGACAGCTTTATGAATAGTATGCCCTTCGAACTGGAGCTCTTCTTGAACCTCCTCGTCGGTATACGTTAGTGTTGCCACGAGACGAGACATTTCTCGTGTCCCGTCTTGTCTCGTAAACGAGACGAGACAGAACCCTTTTAGACGAGACACGATACGAGACAGACTACTTGTCCCGTCTCGAAAATCAAAACGCTGGCGGGAATGGCCAAGATTGAAATTGCCAGTGGTCATATAGATTGCAAAAGGAAAATTTCACTTTGTGAGAAAACATGTTGAAAAGCCTTCATAGAAAAGTGTCCTCTGTCTATTGAATGAAACAATCGTGATACGTGAGCTTCCAAGAATATCATCCTTAATGTCTTGTCCCCAATTCCCCTTGCTGTAAACTTAGGAATTCTCATTTTTTCATTTCTTGCTGGAATGATGACAAACAAAATCAAAGACAGGGAAGATTTTTACAAGGTCAAGAAACCGAACTACCCCCACCATATATTCAATTTGAAAACTGGGTAAGGTATACACTCATTAAGGCTGTAGTTGAAAGTTCTGGCTGAGATGGCGGAAAAGAACAGAACAGACTACATTTGTCTTTATTCTCTGGTGGCGGTATTCTTTTTGCTACATGAACCGAAAACGGCGATTGAAGTATGTCATCTTGCAACTAAAATTTTGTCTTCTCTCTCTCTCTCTCTCTCTCTCACACTCTTTCACTCACTCACATACACACATACACATAAAAACACACTTTTACCATTTTACCAATCGCTCGCTTATTATACAGCAGTCATGTTGTAAAATTCACCTCTTCGTTTGGAAGGCGGGCGAAGGACAAAGAAAGCAAAGATATTATCGACGAACCCTTCAAATTGTTTGCTTTCAGCAAATTTATGATACTAATAATGACACTTTAGGTGAAGAGATTTTACAGGGAGACCTTCGTTTTGTTACGCGGAAATGTTTGATCTGACCAGAGTGCGAAATTGCCCTCTGCTTCCATGTTGAGAGGAGGGGAATACTTCCCTTTCCTAGTGAATAATATTCATTAGGACCTGAATTATCTTCAGAAATGGTTTCTTGCAGAGTGTAAAGAACATTTGGAATAATATTCATGGAACTCCGTTGAAAGCAGAAAATATCATGAGAATGATCAAAATTCGAACATTGAAGAACATAATTAACAGAAAAGAAATAGGATACCCAAACTATATTTTTAAACCTCCTATAAAATGTATATCCTATAATTTTACTAATTCCTTACTTCCATGAAAGTAGCCTGGGGAGGATATTCTCTCCAATTTTCTCAGACTGAAATCCTTTTATCCCGTACTATTTTTCCCCTGACACAATACGAAAAAAGGGGCCGCGGTGGCTCAGTGGTAGAGCGTTCACCTCCGGTGCTTCGGGTCCCTGGTTCGATCCCAGCCCGCGCCGTGTGGACTTTGTGGTGGACAAACACCGTGCTTGTGGGTTTTCTCGGGGTTCTCCTGTCTCCTCCCACTTTCTTCATTCCACCATTTCACTCATTTCTCATTATCACCGTCTCCTTTAGCCTCACCGGCATAACCGTGGGACGTTAAACTTAAAGATTTCATTTCATTTCATTTATAATACGAAAAAACAAATGCTGTTAAAATCCATACATATGACCCTTCCGGGATTCAACCCGGGGCCTTCAAGCCGATGGTCTATCGCCGCAGACCGCTCGGCTTGGTATGAAGATGTACGTTGTATGATTGCGAATAGATCACGACAATATAAGAAACTTTAATCCAAAATGGCTACCCAAAAATCATTTTTTTTAGACCATTAGCTAATCTGGGTGTACTGTCATGAGTTTGTTACACAAACGGGACAACCACCGTACTATGGCACTTTAAGTAGAGCTTACTGTGCAGTAACATATAAAATTTCAATCAAATACTTTCCATTACTCAATAAAATTATTTGGTTCCGAGCTTTTTTTAAAAAAAAATAATTGCAACAAATCTAAACATGCTAAAATGGAAAGTAGTTTTTGGATTGGTATGGGTTAACACTGTAAAACCTAAAGGCTGGAATATATGAAATCAAAGTGTACACATATATCTATCTCTCTATTTATCTATATATCTTTCCATCTCTCTCTCTCTCTCTACACACATATATATATATATCTTTATAGTGTCTGTATATATATATATATATATATATATATATATACAGACACTAGAAAGCAAGTGGGTTGATGTATACTATAGTGTCGGGGATGGTGACACCTTTACATCGAACTTTCCTTGTCGTGTAAACATTATTTGACATTAGTGTCTTCGACGTACTTATGAGCAATTTACTGTATATTCGTGTATTGAAACGTGAAACAAATTTCAATGTTTCAGAATGTAAGAAAAAAGAAGCCAGGGTCGAGAAACCTCAGACAACTAACGGCAGAGATATATTATATTGTAAACCATTTTGATCTTGCCTTGTGAGCTTATTTGAATTTATTTTTAAGACCTTTAGGCAACTTTGACCGAATGGATGATGATGGGAAAATTAGTGGAATGAAGAAAGTGGTAGGATACTAGACAACTTCGAGAAAACACACACATTCGAAAAATGAAATGAAATCTTCGAGTTTTACGTCCCACGTTTATGCCGGTTAGGCTAAAGGAGACAGTGATGATGAGTAATGAATGAAATGGTGGAATGAAGAAAGTGGCAGGAAACGGGAGGGGACAGAACCTCTCGAGACGAGACACGAGACGGGACGAGCAAATTTTTTCGAGACGAAACATAATTTGCACGAGACGAGACAAGACGAGACGTGGCAACACTAGTATACGTCGGGTCAACCCCACGAATTACTACAGAAAGAAGTGGAGGCCGTTTCGGTGGAGGCGCTTGTTTCCGTTTAATAGAGTTAAGGGATGTAAGGGTAGCTTGTTTCCCAAATATTTCAAAAGATGTTTTATTCCGAACTAAGATCGCGAAGTTAGGATCCGGTGATTTAAGTATCATGCCGTTGCGTGTTTTGATGACTTGAGACAGAGGGGCATTCGGCAGATACTTTCGGAGCTGAATAGCTATGAATTTCTCGTTACTATACTTGGTATCAAAATTCTGAAGGAGAAAAGATTGAAGTACCGGAACAGTTGATGACGAAGATGAAAGATGAGATGAGTCGTTGATGGCTGTTGGCTGGGCTTCCATGTCTGAAGTATCTGAAACATTTTCACGATGTTGTTTTTTCGCCGGTTGGCGAGGCTGCTTAACAGAGTCAGCATAGAGTTGTTGACCGCGTGGAGATCTGGATCTCGTGGATACGTTAGAAGTTGTGGAGGCAGTAGAACTGCCTGACTGTGTGCGCTGTCTGTTGCTCATATCCTTCCGCTTGGTCACTTTCCCAGCCGAAGCAGACGGAATGGCAAAAACAGGAGGAAGACCACGATGGCGTCCATCCACCGAGGATCCAGTAGTACTAGGAGAATCAGCCATAATGTGCAGCCGTGAGCCTAAACAATGATACAGTGAGCAAGGTGGGACAACCCGTTTGGATAGTTGTCCAGGTGGGGCAACTCCCCTGGCTCGATCTGTGGATCCGGCTGCCCTTGGCTAGATAAGTCTGACAGACGGTTCGTGAGAAAGAGACAGAAGGTGAGGCCCAGGATGGGGAACAGGAAGGTTTTTCCAAAAGTCGTCACCATATAATCAGTGACGCTTCAGAGCGGAGCTCTGGGAAAGTATGTGTAGATTTTTTTTTTAGTTGAGGGAGTAAAGGTATAAAATATATATCTTTATTCATCATTTTTGAGCATCCATTTTGAGGAAGAGATGTTGCACTCCCAGCCATTAGAGGGTTACGCCCTCTCTTTGGCACAGATGTTAAGACAAGTTAATTGAATTTAAACTATTGTAGTTGGTCTAAGTGCGACTATGAGTAGATTAATATTTAACACAAAATATAAATACATTAATCTTGATGAGAAAAAATGCATATAATAATAATAATAATAATAATAATAATAATAACAATAATAAGAAGAATAAGAATACTGAGAAAACATAAGTGCAGGAAATACATTCAAGGTACTAAGGTGCTGGATATGAAAAATAATACATTTAAAGTGTAAATAAATATAATGTGGATATGAATAGATGAAATGAAGTGCATTCATGCCACAATCACAATGGGTAAGTTAGTTTAAACACATGAGGGTTATATCTTCTGTCTCGGGGCGACTCGAGACTGATGTAGACAGGATGAAAGCCCAATGTTAATTATGAATGAAAAACAAGTGCTAAGATTGTAGAATGTGAGGTAAATGTTCGTGAATCATGTAAATGGCAAAGATATCTCTTTCAGCTGCGTCCAGATTCGATGTTTGAATATATATTGTTGTTAGAATGTTGAGTGGCGAGTGTAAAAATCTGTACGGTGCGTCGGTAATGGCATCAACTCGTAATGTATCGAGATATAATAGATGAGAAGTAGTGATGCGAGACTGTATATCGTGCCCTAAGAGTAGAGAAATGATCAATGATGTTGGGAAAATCAATGTGTTCATACGTGAGGTAATTTGGATATGGTAATTTAATACGATGTGCAAGGCGAATAACATGGCGTTCGAGAATTGCAAGCTTTTCGTATAGCGTAGGTGAGGCATGTCACCAGGCAATGTTACCAAATGTTAATATAGGCCGTAAAAATGCTTTATAGGTATTGAGTAGTAACTTTGCATTTAGCCCCCAAGTTGTGCCAGTGAGACGACGGAGGTATTTAATCTGCGCTTTGCTTGCAACGCAAGTTTTTGGAAGTGAGGTTTCCAAGAGAGTTTCGAATCAAAGACCACTCCTAAGTATGTTGCAGAAACTGCTGGTCTAAGGAAATGACCATCTACTGACACACGAAGATTTCCAGGATTTCTGTGTACTTTATTGCGTCGTTTTGAAGGGAGGAAAACAAGGGCTTGTGTTTTCGCAGTGTTAACAGTTAATTTCCATTTACTGCACCAAGTAAGAAAGTCTTTTAAGGTTATTTGTAGGGTTCTGCTGACCTGAAGGATTGTTTTCCCAAGCGATAAAGAGGCAGTATCGTCTGCGTATTGAAAGATGTGCACATTAGGCGGTGGGATCGGCATGTCGGAAGCGTATAATATATACAATAATGGACTAAGGGCGGAACCTTGTGGTACACCTGTATGTGGGAAAATGGGCCTTGATAGTACATTTCCTATTGAAACATATGCAATAGGGTAACTTATAAAGGAGTATATGAGTCGAAGGTAAAAAGTGGGGAAGCGGAGTGACTGTAGTTTACGTAGTAAGCCATAATGCCACACTTTACCAAATGCCTTTTCTAAGTCCATGAGGACTAGACAGGATGGAAGTCCCTTATTGTACTGATTTGTGATGACTGTAGTTAAACGAAGCAGTTGATCACTGATAGAGAAGTTAGGTCCAAAACCTGCTTGATGTATTGGTAATAGATCATATGCCTTAAGATGTGCATGAAGTCTATTTACTAGAATCTTTTCGAATAGTTTACTAAATACGGAAGTCAACTGAATCGGCCGATATGAACTGACATCATGAATGGGCTTATTTGGTTTATGGAACATACATACTTTGGAAACCTTCCACTGTGACGGGTAATAACCAGTTAAGAGGATGAAATTATAAACGGAAATTAACAAAGTGGTAAAAGAGACCGGTGATTCTTTTATCATCCTATAAGAAATTCCGTCCATGCCTGGTGCTGTGTTTCGTTTTCTACTAAGAGCTGAATGAAATTCAGTCGGTGTAATAGGCCTTGTAAGAGGATGATTGTGATCAATGTGATGTGATGTAGAAGGTTGTAGAGAACAGATGGTGGAGAGATCAATCCGCTCATCACAAGAAGGCGATTCTGATGGAGTAAAGACTGTCTGTAATTGGTCAGCGAAAGCATTTGCCTTATCGATATCAGTGTGAAGTGGTACACCATTAAGTTGAAGCGGATACGTATTTATTGTACTTTTACCCGTTAGTTGGTGAAATTTCTTCCAGTATCGGGTTGGATGTACTTCGTCTCGCAGTTTGTTGCAAGTACTAATCCAGTGCTTCCGTTTGTATGCAATAAGGTAGTTCCTAACTGCTCTTTGCCATTGCCTGTGGTAAAGGAGCTCTTCCACATTACCAGTTCGGTGATATTCTCTAATGTGTTGACGTGAGCGCTTTACAAGTGCAAGATATTGAGGTGGCAATTTTGGTTTGTACGTGCATATTTTGTCTTCAGGAATACTTACACGTGCGTTTCTTGTTAAGGTGCCAGTAAGATGAGTGAGAGTATTATATAATTCGTGTTCGCTACTCGGTGCAGCAATATCCGTAATATCCCTGTCAATATTCTGCTTATATGTGCTCCAGTTTGCTCGATCATATCGCTTGACAGTACGGTATTCGGTTTTAGACTGTGGCCTGTCGCTACTAGTAATGTTAACTATGTTAATAGTCCTAGTGAAACTAAGGTTGTTGTCAGTGCTTTACCTTTTCTGTTGTTAATCCTTCAGTTTATTATAAAAACGTATGTAGCGTAACTCGTACCACAAACACTGTCACATGGTCGGTGTCAAAGGGAAAATGGGCCCTTACGTAAGCAGTAGCCCACCAACGTTTAATACTAGCAATTTAAAGCCTAGTTATGATCCAAGTGTCTTTTATAATACTACTGTACCGAGTGGTCAGGTACCGCGTAGCAGTGTTGCCACCTTCAGTGGTATAACACCAAGTTTGTTACCTTTTGCAATAAATCGGAAGGACTTACAATTTTTTCCTTCGTATTCTGGGGATATTAAACCAGGAGCACCGAGAAAGTTTTAAGAGATCTTGAGAAATGTTTAGGCATGTATTCTCTTTCTGATAGAGATAAACTACCGATCGTGGAACATTGCATGGTCCGAGCTGCCTTCGCTTGGTATAGTTCAGTGGCCCCTGAAGTCAAAACTTATCAAGACTTCGTGCGTCTTTTTAAGAATCAATATTGTTCGCCTCAAATAGAGCGTGCGCAAAAGAAGTCGTTACAATCATTGCGTTATCACAAAACGAAATTTGCCTCATTGTTGGACTACGTTTGGTTCGTAGTTGAGAGTTATTACAATATATGTGAAACCCCGAGTACTTCCGAACTCGTGGAGTTAAATTTGAATTGTTTACCGCCTAGGGACATGCGTCTTTTATCTGTTCAGCAATACAATAGTGTTGATGAGCTCATGAGTAAGGTAGCTTTGCTATCTGGAATTGAGGATACTTCTATACATGAAGTTAGGCCTCCAACAAAGAAAGTGTTCGCTAAGCAAGCGAAAATTATCAACCGTAACCTAGAACAAGTTGATAGTTGTTGTCAAACCAAGTTCTTGAGTTATGCTCAGACTGAAAATAGAAATAATAAAAATAACAATAACCGTAATAATAATAATTATCAGTATAATAATAATAATCGATATCAAGGAAATGGTAGGAATCGTTATCGTGGTAGAAATCAAAGACATAACGGAGGATACGAAAACAATAACAATACCAATAGAAGACAAGACTAGGTGCCTTCCAACTCAAGGGAATATCAACCTTTATTTACTTCGGAAAACTAATGTCGCAGTCCTTTCCGGAAACGGGGGGAAACGACTGCTATATTTCATTAGCCCCCGTAGATAATGATTCTGAAACGAATGTCAAAACTCAAGTTATCTTGGTTGAGTCATTATCTGGAGACATGAACAATAATGAGAGTAATAACGCTATGTCGTTTAATGTAAATTTTGTAGTCGAAGAGGACGAAGAAAAAGAGAAGTCTGACTACTATTTTTCTTCCTTCCCTGTCAAAGGAAATATTGGAGGAGTCCAATTAACTTGGGCCATTTATTGTGGATCTCAATTATATCTTTTGGATTGGAGTATTTGGAAGCAGTTAAAAATTAAATTTCCGTCTGTTAAATTACGTCCGTATACTGGTTTATCATTAGGTGCTTTTGAGGGTACAGAGAAGTTTTCAGTTCAAGGTGTTCAGATATTTAGTTTAAATATTCAGGGTCATTTATTTGACATCCCATTGTTTGTCATTAAGTATCTTCGAACTGACCTTATTTTAGGTTGTCCATTTTTAGATAAATTCAAGGCTGCTGTTGATAGAGAAAAGAAAGAAAGAAGATTGCGTGACAATGTTGGTAGTCTTGTCATTCCGACTGATCAACCCAGTGTTCTAATGGTAACTCTGTCTTCGTACAAGATTGAGATCGAGAGTGCAGAGTGGCCATCTGACAAGCAAGAGACATTTTCCTCTAAACCCCTATGTTGTGATGTTGATATTTCGGAAGCTTCTTCCTCAGTAGTAAAGTCAATTGCTTCTTGCGTGCCAGATATGCCTATAACTCCTGAATCCAATCTTTCGGAAACTGAAATTCAGGATTACATTCGAAATGATTTAGTTGATAATGTTAAACAACGTCTATATGACTTGTTACTTAGACATCGTAAAATATTCAGGGTCATTTATTTGACATCCCATTGTTTGTCATTAAGTATCTTCGAACTGACCTTATTTTAGGTTGTCCATTTTTAGATAAATTCAAGGCTGCTGTTGATAGAGAAAAGAAAGAAAGAAGATTGCGTGACAATGTTGGTAGTCTTGTCATTCCGACTGATCAACCCAGTGTTCTAATGGTAACTCTGTCTTCGTACAAGATTGAGATCGAGAGTGCAGAGTGGCCATCTGACAAGCAAGAGACATTTTCCTCTAAACCCCTATGTTGTGATGTTGATATTTCGGAAGCTTCTTCCTCAGTAGTAAAGTCAATTGCTTCTTGCGTGCCAGATATGCCTATAACTCCTGAATCCAATCTTTCGGAAACTGAAATTCAGGATTACATTCGAAATGATTTAGTTGATAATGTTAAACAACGTCTATATGACTTGTTACTTAGACATCGTAATATTTTCTGCGAATATCCGCGTAGGATACGAACGCCTTTGTACAGAATAGAATAAACTGACGAAGAGCCTGTCGTAGGACCTATTATTCTGTGCCAAAATACATGGAAATGGAATTTGAGGCAGAATTACAAAAGTGGGTAAAATCGGGCATAGCTCGCGAACAGACCTCGCCCTATCGGAACCCCAAGCATTGTGTCCGCAAGGCGACCGGTGCTGTCAGACCTGTAATCGACTTCCGTCTGCTCACCTCCGCGTTCGCTCACCGAAGACTCAGGTTGTTCCAATAGGCGACATATTAAATCGTGTTGCGCAAGCACAGTACTTTTCAAAATTCGACTGCTCGTCAGGGTACTATGGCATGGGTTTGAATCCTTCGTGGTATCCCTGTACCAGTTTTGTTTATAAGGGACGTCAGTACGTCATGTTGGTGCTGCCTTAAGGAATCAAGAGTGCGCCTGCTCTTTTCCAAAGTGTAATGCAAAGTTTCTTCGATCAAAGTACAAAGGATTTTGTTACTCTCTATCTCGACGACATTTTAATATCTAGTCTTTCTCTAAACGAACACTTCGCTCAATTAGAGCGTGTATTTGAAATTTTTGAACGTGGTAATTTTTCTCTAAGTTTCCGGAAGTGTTGTTTCCTTTAGACGGAAGTGAACTTCCTGGGACGTCATTAGTGGTCAGACTGTTAAAGTCGATCCACGTCACAATGAACCAATTCGTTGCTATCCTATCCCAAAAACCAAGAAGAAAATTCACCAATTTCTAGGTTTGTTGGGATGGCGAAAGCGTTTCATTCACGACTATTCAAATCTTACATCTCCGTTGTTTGATCTCATCAAAAACGATGTTAAGTACAAACTTACTCCTGAGATTTTAGATCTCTTTTATAAATTAAGGGAAATCGTCAGTAATCCACCTGCGTTGGGGCAATCCGATTTCAATTTGACATTTCATATCCAATCGGATGCTTGTTCAGAGAATTTGGCCGGATTTCTGGCACAATATCCTGAAGGACCTGATCATCCAAATGTTATTGCCTACGCTAGTCGTAGAGTTAAACCCCATGAACTTTCATTGTCCTCTTTTCAGTTGGAATTTCTTTCTTTTTTATTTCCGTGTGAACGTTTTCCACAAGATATTCTTGGGAGAACAACTTATGTCCATACGGACAATGCTGCTGTTACTCATTCTTTTTCCATGAAGAATTTAAATATGAGAACGACGCGTATGCTTCTCAAGTTACAGAAGTTCGACCTCGTCTTTGAACACTGTTCTAGAAATTTAAATTTTATAGCAGATACCCTCAGTAGGAATCCACCAGAAGTGCCTTCTAAGTTAGAGGAATATCAAGTCAATCTCCTATCCGCTCAGAATTCTTCTCTCTTCAACATGGAGGAAGTCACGGATGATTATCTTTGCATCAGATTAAGATCCTTGCTAGATGATTCTCCAGAATGTGTTACGTGTCACCAAGGTTTATTGTATTACAAGCATAAGAACTCAAATCAATGGCTTCTTGTCATCCCACAGGAATTAGTAAAGAAAATAGTTGGATTAGTCCACTCGCGTGGTCACTTTGGAGTATAGAAGTGTTGGGCTGTATGTCGTTCCTTATTCTATTGGAAGAAGCAAAGATTGTAAGTTCGGCAATATATTAGAGATTGCCTGGATTGCGCGGAAACAATTTGTCAATCAGATAATTCTTAAAGAAGAGATTCATATAGAAGCTATTAAACCTCATGATCGTTTAGCGATCGATCTTGTTGGAAAACTCCCAGTTAGTCATGGTTATTATTATAATATTTTGTCTATTATAGATGTTTATTCTAGGTTTATTTGTTTCTTCCCTTTGAAGACTGCTCATGTCAAAGGTATAATTTCAACGTTGGAAAAGAGTTATTTCTATTTATTTCCTTATCCTAATGCTATTGTCTCACACAAAGGCTCTCAATCCTCTCTCGCCAATGGCAAGATTATTGTAAGGGACATATTAAATCAATATTAACATCTAGTTATTCGCCTTCTTCTTATGGCCTAGCGGAGAGAAGCCAAAAGGAACTTAATCGGATTATTCGTTTAGAATGTTATAGCAATCATTCCAAGTGGCGTACTATACTCAAACAATGTCAGGAACTCCTTAATTATTCGTTGTGCAGCAGCATTGATTGTACGCCTGCAGAACTATTTTTATCTTACTCTGCTATTGAAGCGTTTAAGAAAAATTTTCCTTGGCCTGGTGTTCTGGAAAAGACACCTACCCAAGATCGTCATATTACAATGTATCCTAAAGTTACTAAGAAAAATAGGAAAGCTCTATGGGAAGCTCTATGGAAAGCTCTCTGGGATCGTATCAAACACTTTATTTTGTAACTTAAAGGGAATACATAGTAAACGTTTGGCTACGTTTGCAAACTTATGTATTCGGTAAAATTTTCCATCTACTAATTCATAGCATTTCGACATTCGTACTGCATTGGTGCTAGATGAAACTTCTCCCGTTTCTAAATATTAATAAATATGTCCAAAGAATGTGTCCTCTCTTTGATAGCGGCATATATCCTGTGGCTCTGTGAAATTCACTAAACATTTGTCTTGATCGATATTTTCTACTGAAAGATCTCCCGGCTGTACGGGAAGTAGTGTGTAACGGCTAAGTCCGTCAGCTATATTGAGCTCACTTTTTACATGTATTGGCGTGAATTGATAGTCTCATATATGAAAATACCATTTCAAAAGTTTTGGTGGCAAATTCTTACTATTACTAGTCTTCAGAAATGTTAGAGCTCTTGAATCTGTCTTCAGATAAAAATGTCTTCCAAGCAGGAAGTAACGAAATGCTCGAAATGAAGCTATAATTGCTAGAAGTTCAATTTCTAAAACACTCAATTTTTTCTCTGATTCTGTTAACAAACGAGAGTAGTATGAGATAACATACCATTCACCTGAACTTTCATCATCTGTCTGCAGCAAAATTGAAGAAATTGCTGTCCTTGACCGTCAGTATACAAGCACAAGGGTTTGTTTTGATCGTATGGTACCAGAGCGGGGCTGCTAGCAATTTCTGTTTCAAAAGTTCAAAAGTTTCTTGATATTGAGCAGTCCATCCAAACCTTTCTCGTTTACGAACGAGCTTTTGAAGTGGTTCCGTGATTTCTGCATAATTGGCCAAAAATTTTCGAATCTAATTACAAGGCCCTAAGTAGGATCGTCATTGTTTCGTATTTTTAGGTGGAGGATAAGTTTCAATAGTTTTCAAAATTCTGTCTGAAACTTCAAACCCAAATTTTGAAATTTTGTGTCCCAACGCTATGATTGATTTCATGAGAAACTGTGATTTCTCTACCGACACTCGCGAACCATAGATTCTCAGTCTATGCAACAGTTGTTCTAGAACTTCTACAAATTTCTCTTCAGAATTTGAAAATAGAAATAGATCATCCACATATAAGGCTATATTGTCGGGCTGTAAATTAGCTAGTACAACTGACAGAAACGTATTAAAATAAAAAGGAGAATTTACA
Source organism: Thermobia domestica (assembly GCF_964235325.1). Classification (NCBI taxonomy): domain Eukaryota; kingdom Metazoa; phylum Arthropoda; class Insecta; order Zygentoma; family Lepismatidae; genus Thermobia; species Thermobia domestica. The sequence continues at coordinate 138,803,393 of NC_137454.1, read as the reverse complement.
GAACCTTGTGGCATACGAAGGTATTCGATTTCCAAGATTTGGAATGCTAAATGATGTAAATTTCGTTGTAATTCTAATGTGAAAAAGACATTAGAAATATCCAAGTATCCGTAGTACAAGTGTCCTGACATAGTTGACAGTATTTCACTGACAGGAGGTAAACTAACACTATGATACAAAACTCGTGAGTTCAGTTCTCGCAGATTAATAATCTTGCGCAGTTTTCCTGACGGTTTTCTAAGAAACATAACCGGAGAATTATAAGGCAAATTGGATCTTTGTATCACCCGTTGTGCCAATAACGTATTTATAAATTGCGTAACTTCCGATTTCAGTGCATGTGGAATTGGAAATTGTTTGCGTGAAAACGGAATTTCTGTGTTAAGTTCAATTTTACATTGAAAATGTCTTGCTTTTCCGATCCTGTTAGGATTCCACGTAAACACATCAGCAAAGCGGTTGCAGAGGTCTGTTACTTTTTCTCTATATTCAGATCTGGCTTCTTGACCAATATTTAATTTAGAGATTTGAAATAACTGTTGTTCTTCCCGTAATAATTCCTCATCCACATAATTTTCATCTATTGATTGGCAACATTGATTTGACTCTTCAATTTGAACATCTTCAGCTTTTCCGATTACAAAATTCTTATGAAGAACGACTTTTGTGACTAAAGGGTTAATAATTTCAACTACAGGTTCGTTTTTATTTAAAATAGCTCGTGGCACTAAAATTCCTAGTTTCTCAATTATAGACATGTCTGGCTCTAAAATCACTTCTTGACCTGATTTCGAATTAATACATTTAAGTGGAACAATTATTCTTGCCCTTGGAGGAAGATACGTCCTCTTATAAATAACAAACTTTGGATCATATGCCTCTGTCAATAAACAAAATATTGCTCGGAAATCTGATGACCTGTATTACTCTGTTGTGTGTTACGAGGAGGCTTTCCATATCTAAACAAAGATAGCATCTTATTGAGGTAATCAACACGGGTGTTATGAAAAATAAAGAAGTCATTTCCTAAAAGAGCTTTCGGACCAAAATTTTCCACTATTCTGAACCTGTGGTGAAAGGATCGACCGTTGATTAGAAATTTGATTATGGCTGTGTGTTTCAGCTCTATAGGTTCACATGAAACACCAACAACTTTCGTAATTTCTTGTGACAATTTAGTTTTAGGAGATAGCAATGATTTATCTAAAATTGATATTGTACTTGCCGTATCTGCAATTATTTTTAATGGTTTCTTTCTCGGTTGTATTGTAAATCTAACCATGTCCCCTTCAATTTCTAATGGAGTCTATATCTCTTCTCCCTGAACATTCTTTTGTTTATATTGACGGTGTACACTAGTATTAATTATCTCTACGGGTGGCCCTTTTTTCTTGTTATCTGTGCATCCACCGTCTGCATGTACAGACTTTGTCAGTTTAAATTATAAGTTCCCTGTACCTCATTCATTTGGGAAGGGTTTTGTACAGGAACATAATATGTCGTACCATTACTTTGCATGTGATGTACACCCTGCATTTGATTAAAACTAGGTATCTGTTGTACATGAGACACGTTAGTATGGTGATAACACTGATTGTTATGATAATTTGCGCGTCCTGATCTAAAATTTCCACGACCACCACGGCCTCGAAATTTGTTATTTTTCACTCTAAAATTGTTGTATTGAGTATTGTTTCTACCCTATTATTCTTAAAATTGCCTCTCTTACTACCCCGAAAATTATTTGTTATTCTGATGGGATTGCGAATTATTCTGCGCACAGTGAGTGTTTCACTTTTGCGAATCTGAAGAACCGCCTTCGATTCTCAGCGACAATTTTTCTATTTCTTTCTGTAACTGGTTAATGGAAGATGTAACCTCACTACTTTGAGATGAGGATGAAGGTGTGTTTGTGTTCTGAGTTTCCGAGTGTTCAGCTCTGTGTTGTTGTTTCTCTACTAATTCTCTAATTGCCTTCCTTTTATTTTTCCTGTGCCTATGTGACGTAATCTCGTCCTCGGACTCGGAAGAAGAACTGTCAATAACCGTAGATTCTGATTCAGAATCAGATGACGAACACCTACATTTCCCTTTTCTACATTTCTTCTTATACACTTTCTTAATACGTGCATCTATTTCTCTCTTTTTCCTATTTCTAATTTTACATTCATTTGCTTCTAACGTATAGAGAGCCTGAATAAACGCATCTAAAGTGTCAAAAGACTCGTAACCTAGGTGTTGAATATAGTACGGTTTCAATCCTGCTGTAATGATTGAAATGATCTGCTCTTCTGTCAAAGTCGGAGCATGTTTGTCTACCATGGATAAAATATCATAAACAAACGACTGAATGAGTTCATGTTTTTTCTGAATCCTATTCTGTACGGTAGAGAAAAATCTACACTATCTCTAGCATTCTTGAAACATTTAATTATCTCAGCTTTACAATTCGCGTAGGTTGTTTCATCTGTAATGTTCTTTCTCTTTAACGAAGTTCGCAATTGTTCTTTTAGTTTCCCTGGAAACGAGGTGATTATCATTTGTTTTGCTATTTTATCAGTCCAATTATTTAACCGTACACAATCATCATATTCATCAAAGAACTGTATCGTGATTTTGTGTGGTTTAAATTTCGGAACTGGATAATGAGAATTGTACACATTAACAATAGGATTTTGAGCTCCCTGACCTTCACTGTGTTGTCCCTGCATTTTCTTATAGACTTATTGATTTCCGTTTTAGTGGAGGAATTTTTACTTTTATTGGGATCTTTTTGTATCTTAACGTTCTAAATTGTTCGTCTGAATGTTCTGTATCACTGCTGGAAGTATTATTCATATCCTACATACGAACAGAAAATAAACCTTCGCATTGTGACTAATTTTGCAACCTAAGCAAAGTACACTGACCATTAGTTTGTAAATGCAGCAAATTCTTATATGACAACAAGAATCTTGGTGTATTGTCCGTTTCTTTAGTAACAAGAGGAAATGAATCTTGCAAGACTATATAGCATTACAACAACTGACGTCTGTAATTTCAACATACTATGAGAGAGAGAGAGAGAAAGAACATGAAACTCCTTTTACTCAACTTAAAAAATTGATGTTATCGTCTAAATAATTTAAACTATACGCTTGATACGCTTCATTCCCATATGTATGAGGCATCGGAATCAAGCATGATATATCTAATTTAATGTAACTTGAATGGCCTATAAAATTAGCGAGATCTCCGAAATCGAAACATATGTGGTAAATGACCATAATCTAATTAATGTTGTCCGGAATCTTAATTTTACTCATAAATGGATAAAACCGGATGCTTCCACCATAACGTGTGCTACAAATTTCTAACTGGAATGATTTAGTATCTTAGAAACTTTTTATACTTGGGGGTAGAGCGTAGCTCATTTGAAATTTTTAACACCGTGTATTAGACAAACTCAAGGATGGATTTAACTAATCATCTTAGGATAAGAAATAAAATAATCTTTTTTTTTTTTTTGGATATTTTCGACATCACACCACAAGCTATTAGGATTCGAAATGGTTTTAACTATAGAAATCTACTACATCCTAATGGCACAGAAACTTAACCATTATGATTATCTAACATCGTAAATAGATGCAGTACTCACAGGTAGTTCAGCTCAGTTCAACTCTATGAGGGTCACTACGAAAGTTTTGATATGTGAAATAATTTACATACTTAAAATCAATTTAACACTTACATTTTCTCAAAGTATTCACCATTACACTGTACACACTTCTGCATCCTCGAAAACCACTTTTGGAAGCAGTGTTGTGTCTTTTTCTTCAAGTGTTGAAAGTTCATTCTCATGAGCCACTACAGCTTCTTCAGGGATGCAAAATCTCTTCCCATGCATGCGATCTTTGATCTTGGGGAACAGAAAAAAAATCACACGGGGCCAGGTCAGGGCTATACGACGGATGAGTCATAAGTTTGACCTCCGTAGATTCTAAAAACTGAATTGTGATGTTGGCCGTGTGTGCGGACGCGTTGTCATAATGAAGCAGGATCCCACGCAATCCAGTTCTTGGATGCCGTTCCCGAAGCTTCTGGAACACTTTTGTTAGGCAAACAGTGGTGTACCACTGAGCAGTAACAGTCCTTTGCTCTTCAAGTGGAACAGGTGCAACATGGCAAGAAAGTTGCGACCATCTTCTTCCCCACACTTCGCGGTCGCTTCACTTTCGTGGGTGGATTTTCGTCTGGAAAGATCCAAACTGTAGACTGGCGTTAATTTTAGGGTCAAATTGATAGATCCAAGTCTCATCACTATTAACAATGTTAGAGACGCGTCGAGAATTGCCTCCATCAAATCTTGCAAGCATTTCTTCACACCATTCCACACGCATGCGCTTCTGCTGTTCAGTCACCCAACGAGATGAAACCTTCCTGAGCCGAAGATGATCATGAAGAATTTTTGTTACTACTGGCGATCCAATGTTCACTGTAGATTCAATGTCCTTGAAAGTTGTTCGAGGATTTTGTCGAATCATTTGTTCCACAGCGGCAATGTTTTCATCTGACACAGCTGTTGCCGGACGTCCAGCTCTCTCTTCATCTTTAAGCGATGTTCAGCCTCTTCTGAATTCACCAAACCACCGAAAAATTGTGGCACGGGAAGGAGCAAGGTCCCCAAATGCCCCCCCCCCCCCCGCAAACGGTCAAGGCTTTGTGTCTCGTTCAAACCACTTTTGAAATCGTAAAAGATCATTGCCCGAAAATGTTCCATTTCGAGATCCATTCTAGACAGCCGAATATGCTCACATCAACAAACAAGTGAAGGCGATACGGCCACGCCGATAAGCGAGACGAGTTGAAACTTGCTTCGCTTCTTCGCTCTGGATACCACTACCGAACGCAATTGTTGGAATTCAAATACAGTGTCACAACAATGCGTATCTCAAAACTTTCGTAGTGACCCTCGTAAACGATGTCCTTTCACTATCCAATCTTATTTCCAACTCCCCGAGTCTACTCTCCGTCCTCAACCAGCACAACCCCTTTCCGGGATTCAGGTGCTTCCTGGTTGTGGCGTAGAGCTTAGCTCAGGTCTCTTTCTGAAATCTCTTACCTAGTTATTTCCGTATAGGAAAACTTCCTATAATTGTGGTGTGATGCCGACGTTATCTGTTTTTATTTTTTTCTAAGCAGTTTGAATATCACTTCCTTGTTTTATAGTAAACAAAATAAATTTAAAATATACATGTAAGGATTTTGGGTACTTTACAATATAATCTTTCTTATCAGTAAACAGAATATTAAAAATTAACTGGCTTGACGTCAAAGGCAGACACGTAGCCAAGATTTCGTGAAGGTGGGGGTCTGTGACATGAAATACTGTGGTCATCACACCAGGGGCTCGATCATTCTAAACTATTTTACTGGAACATATACTGGTTAGTTTAGCCAGGATTTCATGACGGAGGGGGGAGGCGTGACATGAAACACTGAAGGCCCAATCAATCTAAACTACTATACTATCAACATATATATTGGTTTATTAGGACAATAAAATGAGGATATGTTGGTAAGTATTTTAATAACAAACTACGAAGAAATCTCGAGTAAAATAATAAAAGAACGTATTGAAATTGATTTTACAGTATTTACGTTCTTCCTCTGTTCATTCAAATATAACAGTTTCCCTTTCGTTACGACCTCAACTATTATTAAAAAGAAGTACATATTCACTATTATAAAAAGTACACTCATGTCCAAAATGATTGTCGCATATCTATGACTATCTTCTTGTAAGAATATAATTTGATAATGATTTTGCAGGGTACTTTGAATACTGATATCATGTGTATAATCGAGAAATGTATAGACCCTATTGTGGTAAATTTCATAGGAAAATAATTATAAATACGAAAATTAGAGTGAGTAAAACGAAATGTTGCTAAATGGACAAGAAAGTTCTATTTTTGTTTGATTGTTCTTATTTACTGTTCTTTTGACAAAATTTGCTACTTACATGTCTTTGCCGATTATACACATACTAACATTGTAAGAAATACCGGGCGAATTCGTTATCAAATTATACTCCCACAACAACGTATTTATAGACATGCGACAATAATTTTGGACGTGAGTGTACAAACTCAATAATGTCTTGTAAAATATTTTACAATCTCTGCGTTCCTTTCTCTGTTGAATCAAATGTTAACAGAACTTTCTTTTCACATAATTTTTTGTATTTATTATTCCTTCAATTACTGTCTGTTCCAAATGACAATTTAAAGGAGTAGTAGAAAATTGTTTTTGAAATAACATGTTTAATACTGCAAGGATGCGATGACGAAAAATTATGATCAAAAATGTCCACGCTGTTTAACGGCATTATGCTTTCAGAAGCTTGAAATCTCCCTGACTAGTAGCAGAAATTCTAAGAATTGCGTAACTTCCGGAAATTTCAAATTCCCTAACTCTTCCAGGATACCCCATTCACCTCGCCACCATGTATTGTAAGTAATACAAATCTCCTCATAAGAAAGAGTAACCAAAAGCTTTCAATAGTTTTCTTTTTTAACGCCGATTCTTCTTTTTCTCATTTCATTTCGTTTTATCCTTCCTTAATTTTTTTCATTTCTGGTTTCGAAGAGGGGGGTCCCGGACCCCACTTGGCTACGTGCCTGGTCAAAGGAAAATCTCCATTACTTAAAATATGTCCGAAATATGAAATTTTAGCCTAAAATCATGTGTCGCTTGCCCCCTTCCTATTTGAAATATTAGACCTTAATTCACAATGGCGATTTCAAGATGGCAGCCATGATACTAAATGGCACCATCTGGTGGGCCCTCACCCCAATTACCCACATCCAAAGCTACATCATCTTTCCTCAAGCCGTTTAAAAAATACAAGAGTGGTGCTGGACTTTGCCTCATCTTGCAAATTCGTAGATATTTTTCCTGTAATACAGGGTGTCCGAGAAGTCCTTCCATGATTACAGAAATTGATAACTCAGGCTAGAAATAAGACAGAAATATGAAACTGGTGTTGAATTGTTTACAAACTATAAAAGTTTTGGTCACATCAGTACACTTCCACATGAGCACCCTTGGTAGCACGTAGCACATCTAGGCGATATTCAATTTCCATCCACACATTAGCCAACATCACTGGAGGGATCGATGCAACGACTGTGGTTATTCGTTGCTGCAGGGTTTCAAGATCTGGTACACGTGTTCGGTAGACCTCATCCTTGACATAACCCCATAAAAAGAAGTCTAATGGGGTTATGTCAGGAGAGCGTGGAGGCCAAGCTGTTGGTCCATCACGACCAATCCATCGCCCAGGAAATGTCCTATCGAGATAGGCACGGACGTCCAAACCCCAATGAGGTGGTGCACCGTCTTGCTGAAAAACGACATCGGGGCGATACTGAAGCAGCTGAGGAACAGCATACAGCTGCAACATATCCAGGTACACTGCAGATGTGATGGTATCCTCAGCGAAGAAGAATGGCCCGATAATTCGATCGTGCAATAACGCGCACCAAACATTCACCTTTGGACTGCCTCTGGTGAACTCCCTGACCTCCCTGGGGGGTTCTGAACCCCAAATGCGTACATTATGGCGATTCACTACTCCACTGACAAAGAATGTCGCTTCGTCGGAAAAGGCAATTCGTCTGAGATAACCATTATCGTCCTCAATACGTGATAGCATTTCGACCGCAAAGTCATATCGACGTGTACCGTCGTCGGGCAACAATGCCTGAACGAGTTGCACTTTGTAAGCACGAAACAATAAACGTTTGTGTAAAATGTCATGGATAGAGCTTTTTGGCATCTGTAATTCACGTGAGGCCCTGCGCACCGATTTCTTAGGACTTCTCAGAAAAGACTGCCGCACAGCCTCCACCATGTCTGCTGAGGTTCTTGGTCGACCAGACCTCGGAAGGTCAGCAACCGACCCTGTGTTCTTGAACTTCTCATACCAGGCTTTAATGCTCTTGACATCAGGTGGAGTCCTCCCAAATGTTGTCTGGAAATGTCTCTGCACCGTGGTTGGTGATCATGTCTCATGGTACCACAGGACACACTGTGCCTTCTCCTGGTTGGTTGGCATGGCTTCTTGGGCTTCTTACTTACGTACTACAAACCTAAAACAAAAAAAACAAAAAATTGAGACTTGGTAAAACAGAACAAACCTAACACAGACAAAAACTTTTATAGTTTGTAAACAATTCAACGCCAGTTTCATATTTCTATCTTATTTCTAGCCTGAGTTATCGATTTCTGTAATCAGGGAAGGACTTCTCGGACACCCTGTATTTGTGTCTCACATCAGAATTTAGACTGGCTTCAAAGTGAAAAATCACTGAACGCCCAGAGCGGGGGTGTAACCGGTTTCGCCATCACTGTCAATGTCACTCCCAACTTACAGAACTCTGGGTGTGTCACCCAGTTCCACAGGGTATGTCACGAAATTTCAGAAAATAAAAATCATGAATTATTTAAAATTAATTTTGAGACAGGCTGGACCAGTCAACGCCTCCAGCGGGAGTAACAACTACAGTACTACATGGCCATTACTATAAATAATTGAGTAATTCCCATAGGTAATATAATCTTGTAATAATACAGTGCATTTGTGTATGCTGCAACGTAATTAATTGTGACCATTTAATTCCTTTTATATATATATTTAGAAGACCCCAAATTTATTTTTTACATGCGGAACCACATAGTTGTAATATTCAATTTCTAAAGGTGTTTTCATATTTATGATCCCATCATGTTCAAGATTCACACTAAGTCATTTCTTGCTAGGATTGTGGTCCCAGCGTGGGCTTTAGCTTTATCATCTGTCATTTCAAATTACTGAATCACTCAAGTGACTTCAACAACTGGGTTCTTCTTTTAAACAACGAAGAAATTGGTAAAATTGATGCAATTTTAGTGGAATCTCATAACTTTTCCTTCTTCTTTCTTTCGAGTTTGGTATTCCCTTTTGGAGGTGCTTTAAAGCCCCCTTTTGTATGACATCTCAGTACAGTCTTCTTAGTTTTACTTGAAGACGATTTATTTGTTACCAATATTGCAAATAATCACTGTAATATCGTTTAAAATCTTCTTTGCAGTGTACAAGGAGTCTTTCAATGTGAAAACCAGCAATGAGGAACAACCACCATGGAAAGTACGTATTTAAGGAAAGCCTACCTTTCTTTTTATACTCGGGTGCATATGAGTTTGAAAAGTATGAAGATAGGTCCTCAAGGTTACTGCGAACTAAACCGACATAAAAACAAAAATTAAAAAAAAAAAAAAAATCGAAGAACTACCTAGGGATGTACTGATAGTCGAGATGTAACACGAAAATTCCATTTACAATATCCCGCCAAGAAGCACACGTCACCAGCTTGTCCTCATAAATTCTTCCGAAGTACTCCTCTCATTTACTCGTTCAAGACTTCATCTCATACAATTTACACTCTCAAACGTCTACACTGGAAAAAGGAAAGCAAAAAAGTCTTGTGTGCTGTCAAATTTAACTATGAAATAATTTTCACTGAAAAGGTAATGATTACATTTCATATACACAATACTACTTATCACTCACTGTTATGCCTCGATGTCACTTCGGATGTCAAGAACTGTGCAGATGCAGCACATATTTTCTCCTCCTAACAACTTGGTTATTATGTATAGAAGGCACAGATCGGCATGTTCCACATTTACGTATTGTAGATTACGTATCTTAATAACTTTATCTACTTATTATTTAAAGGTTAATGAAAAAAAAAAATGCATATAGGATGACGCAGACCACTCGACCGTAAGCCATTCATTAATGAACAAGTATTAATCATGTGTTTTATGTTCATCATGGTCGCAGAAATACTTATTACATCGAAATGAACAATCAGTTTTCCAATTTCAGAATCTTCTTATTTTTATTTCTGAAAAACTGGGAATCATATTAAATGACAACGAAATGTTTAAACAACAGTTTAAATATACTGCTATAAATAAAAGGCCAAAATAAAATATTAATAATTCTATATTATTATTTTCTTCTTTTATTATAAAAGTAGGAAGAATTTACATGTTCAATATTGTTATGACAATAATGCAATACAGTTCCTTAAACTCAATTATAACACACAAAAAACACTTTGCCTTTGAAACTTGAACTCAATTTTTATTATATCACCAGGGACAAACATATATGTTTTACCTATGTATGTACATGTTATTCTAATATATTTGCAAATACACACAAAATGTGTACAGCAGGACTTCATACTGTATGTTGTTTCACCTATTGTTTCTGCATCGTGTGATATGTGAATTAAACTATACACTCTAGCCCCTTTTAATTTCTACGGAAATATTCGGCAGTCCTGTTGCAAAATTCATGCTGAAATTCATCGAAAGAGATATCTAAGAACTTAACTAAAAATATCAATGAATAAAAAGAAATAAAAGTACTAATTGACTTTATCGTAGAACAATCTTGTCGAGTTATATTTAGTAATGGGCCATATATTGAAGTTCAAGCTATAAACATTTTAAGAAAATATTTGAAAAACTAACTTCACCAACATCAGACTAGTATAAATTTAGCACTTTTAAACTTTATCTTCTATCTTAGAGGGTATGTATTGTTTAATATTACTTTTTCTTTACTGTGTAAAATAATAATATTAATAAAAATCGCAACTTAGTTTTCGTCTCTGGAAAACAACGCAATTGGTAATATTATATTAATTACGTCTTAGTAAATTGTCGTGTAATAAATTTAGAATGCTCTTATTCTGTTCGAGCAGAATATATATAAAATTCAAAACATTCACATGTACTATTCTCACATAAATTAACTGCCTTTGTTTCCAACCAATACTAACTTAAATAAGTGTCCATAAACAGATATCAGTTCTTTGTATTTGAGATCTACCCCAGGAGATTGGCACGCTTCGTAAAAATCAACGTTTATATTGTCTCTATAGAAAATATTAATTGCGAAATATATTTTAAAATGTTATTTAATATCTCTATTTATGTGGGTTTCAAGAAATTTCATAATAAGAAATTTGAATCAGTATTTTTGAAATTGCTTAGATAGACGTTGTTTTTTAAAATCTTTTGATAAACTATATCTTTAGTTTTAGGATTATAATGATTAATATTAATTGATACTAAAAAGTATTGATTTTGGGTGGAATACTGCTTGTTTTCTCCGCTATACTTCAAAAAACAAAAAGTAAAAATTCCGTTAGACTTTACTTCGAAATACGTATCATCACTAACATTACCATACAAATTATCTGCATTAAAATTTCTGCTAAAAAGATTATTTTAAAAACTATAGGAATGTATTGTTGCTCGTATGACAAAAAATTACTAAAAGTAATATATTTCATCCACAAACATCATAAATATAGACCGACTACTCGACTTTTTATTATGTTTGACAGTGTAACGGTAGTGGGACTTGGTGCAAAGCAAAATAATTAACATATTTGGTTCTTAATCCCTCCACTTTCCCAGTATATTAAGTTAGTACACGGACGGACAGTTTTGCACAGAGATCAAATCAAATGCAGTTACTGATTATTTTATGTTTGTCTTTTAAAAATCCATTTATGAGTGTTTAATGTGCATAGAACTTGGCAATTGACTGAAAAATAATTATACTTTTCAAACTACAGAGCAAAAACAATTTTATATCAAAGTTTTTTAATCTCTTTTTTTAAAAAAAAATCCTTTCTCGAGAGAGAATTAAATTATTTTCTGCATAGTGGATAAAAAGAAAAGCGGTTACACTGTTATATTAAAACATAAAAATAAAGTATCTCGACAAGATTATTCTAAGTAACGAATTAAAATACATACCCGCAAATAAACTTCAGGAGAATTCGTTACAATAATTACTGGCACAATAATGAATTATTAAAATGTTGAAGTTCCCCTATTTTATGTATTGTATCAACTTTCATTACTTTCAGTCCAAATGTGAGGTAATTCCTATCAGACTAGAACTTAAAAAAAAATACAATTTATATGTACACACATAACTAGCAAGTAGCATAATTCCTTTATACAGGTTGCAGAATAATGACTACCACATACAGAATGAGTTCTTTAACTTGAGACTGCAAAATCTCTGGAGAAATAAGTATCGCATTAAAAAAAGAAAGTTTGAAATAGAAACATAATATTTTGGAAGAGGGAAATTCATCTGTGATAAAATTAGCCTTCCTGGGAAATTTTGAATACTAGAATGGGGATCCCTCATTTCTTATTGCAGATTCGGGTATTACGGGGGAAAATAAGTAAATTTTTTATTCGGATTTTTTTTTCTCGATTCGTGATAGATGGCGCTGTAATCAGTGAAAACTAGTTTCACTAGGGTTTCTTCAATTGGGATCCACCATGTCTTAACTGCAGAACAAATCTGCAATAAACAGTACAAATCTTTGGTATTAAACGTTTCCTCGACTCATAATAAGTGGAGTGTAAGATTGCTCTGCATTTGGCATGAATTTAGATACGCCTACAGTGCCAGAGATGTTATCCGATATTCTTTTATATTTGATCATCACTTCTTCAATTGAAAAACATGTTAATCAAGAAGTTGTTTATCAGTTGCCTCATTCGTTTATTTTGCATTATTTTAAAAGTGTATTCTATTTTACATTTTGGATACTATTGACACCACATAAAATTGGGTAATTTTTACTACATTCATGCAGTTGTTTAATTTGTCTAGAACTGCGTTCATTTGTTCTTTTTGAACTTATTTTGCCTAGTTTCATGAGTATGGAGCATTGCAGCAGATAAAATATTTGGAACTAAACCATAATTACCACCGCAGATTGAACTTTGAACATACCACATTTAAATTATCTGAATTCACGTTGAATGTAGAGGAAACATCCACACCACCTATCACGAGTCGAGAAAATGTTTAATACAAAAGTTTTGTACTATTTATCGCAGATTTGTTCTGTGATTAAACATGGCGGCTCCTAATTGAAGAAACCTTAGTGAAACTAGTTTTCACAGATTACAACGCTATCTATCATGAATCGAGAAAAACTTTCCGAATAAAATTTATTTTTCCCCGTAGTACCCGAATCTACAATAAAGAACGAGAGTCCCCATTTGAGTTTCCAAACTTCCCCAAGGGGACTAACAGTATGATAGAGAAATTTCTCCTTTCCAAAATATTAACTTCTTATTTCGAACAAATTTTTCATCCCATGCTTATTTCTCCAGATATTTTGCAGTTTCAGGTTAAAAAAAGAAACGAAAAAAAAAAAAAAAAACTATAATTTCTTCGTTCGAAGTTATATAGAAATATACACGTAAATCTGTAGTTAAAATGATGTATTTCCGGATAATTATTTTTATAAAATTTATTTATTTATTTTTCGTTATTTCTTTGAATTTTCGAATTAACCCTAAACTTCAGATACATTTCAAGTATCAATAAAAATACTAACGTCCACATATATATATATATATAAATGCACATTTATGGTTGTATTACTCTGAGTTAGTCTCTTTGTAAAATGAACTGTTTCCTGTGGAGCCTAAGGGAGCTAACTTAAATTAGTTCCACTAGTCCTACAATATGGTTTGCCCCCTTACTTCATAGAAATATACGGCCTACGGTTTTCACTTTGTCCTCCGTATTTTAGATTTCCGTTAGAAAAATTCTACGTTTACTCCCTGGTTAGTGATGGATCACGTTAATTAGAATGGTATCATTATTCTGCGTATTATCCTGTATCTACAAACAAAACATATTTGAGTATATAACTGTCCATTTAAAGACACTGAACTACTTTTAATTTCTGCACTGAATTTTTCAATTAAGCATATGTATATTCGCAAATTACATACAAAATACAAAATCGAAATCGAGGACGCAGACATATTTACCAATGTAATACATTTTCGAAAGTACATGGAAACCACGGAAACTTAGCATCACTTTTCACTTTGAGCGTTTTACATAGTAGCGTAATAACATATGATACAAAAAAAAGCTACTTTTTATAAAAACTACAAAAATTTTTATATTATGGGGAACATGAAATAGAACTTTTTCCTATACCACAATGTGCTAATCTACATTATCATTAATTCTTCTAGAAACCACAACAAGTATCAACTAAAAGTGACAAACAGAAAAAAAAAAAAGCTTAAAGTAGAGAACTGTCTTCTTTACATAAATTTTCAACAGAAGTTAACTACAGAAGACATAACATATCACTATCATTTTAGCATGTTAATATTTTGTAATAGGACTGCACATAAAATAAACATTGATTTTCCCTGAGAAAAATGTCTTTGTATATTGGATTTTTCTACTATATGATATCTATCTATCTATATATGGCAATAAAATTCTGAGCCACTACAATTCAACCATTTCGTACGTAAAGTTCTCGGTAAGGTCTCTCTTCATTACGAAACTTTCATCTTCATTTTATCTGTTATACATTTTTTTTCTCCCAATGTACATTTTTACAAAAAAGTTTAAATGCAAAATTAAGTTCAACTAAACAATTTCTTTTTGTCCTGAAATCCTCACTATCTCCTGTAAGAAAAAAAAAGTCTTTAGTTCTTACCAGAGTTCCCTTTTTTTTTCTCTAATATAACAACGATCAAGTTCCCATTTTCTAATAACATTTCAAATGTTATTTAACTTAGTTTACCCTAATTTTGATTTGGTGAAACACACAAGAATCACACATGTCACTGGATTATTATTATTATTATTATTATTTCAAGAATTTAAGCAAACGAAATATTTTTCACAAAATGTCAAAAATATATAGAGTTGTTGATGTTCTATTAACAAACACTCACTATTTGCTAAATATTGTTAATGTTCTAAAAATTTTATATGAATCGTGAGTTTTCTCATTATTTATAGTACCTCACTTAAAACTAAGAATGTCCTTTTGTTAATAATTCTTTCTTGACAGAAACTAAGGTAATAATTAAACGAATTACCAAGGACTAACATAGGAAAATCCGGTCGCTAGACTGACTGGAACTCGAACCCACTTCTCATAGCTCTTCTGTGCCTACTGATAATTACTTAGTGCATGTAAAATAATCCCAGTAATTGAAGATACATACTGTTCCGAAATTTATTCCATTTTAACGACTTACGATATCATATGCGGAGTTAGGGAACTCTGTAGAACTAAATTTATTTTTCTGATGATGTTAACTTATTTTTTAAAAGAAAACTAAATTCACATTCACAAAATAACATTTGACAAGCATATTATACACTCTTTGGTTTTCAGCTAGTATGAAAAAGAATGGAAAATGTAAAAAAAGAAAATGAAGATGTATATATATTATATATATATATATGTATGAGACGCAGGAAGACATGAAAGAACATAATCTGTAAAAATGAAAACACATAACAAAGAAGAAAAAAACATTGCCACAAAACAATCTACAACAAAGCCTATTATCTCACTACATAACATCTTTTCTCCTCTTTTGTAAGTAAAAATATATTTTCATATCTATCACTTACGGCAAAAAGAAACCATTACTCCACAATAAACTCAACCAATAACTACGTACAATGTAGCAGGGCTATTTCTTTCTCTATTTTCTTAAGTTACTCTACAGCTTGCTTTTTAAACAGAGTACTAAAAATATCATTCTAGCTAATTAACATACATTATTAAACTGACAGACAAGAAAACTAAGAGAAAATAAGAACACAAGTACGATACTTTTTGCATAGCACTGCAAAATATCTAAAAAATACTACTACAATGCACTTCAGTACTATATTATTACACAGTAGCAGAAAAATAATTATTTCTTCCTTTCAAAAATAGAGTAAATTCAAAATGCTTCTATCGACTTTTGCAACAGGAAAATTGTTGCGTACACTGCAGGAAACTAGCACTTCAGCTTTTCATAATAATGACTTGCATTGTTAATTAGGAGTTCTGAATTCTTTCTTTCGATTATTCTGTTGAGCAACACAAATAACTAACAGAAATTAATGATAATAGTAAAAACACTAAGAAAATTAACAGTAACCATAAAATGATTACAATTTTTTAACGAATCTACTCAGAATAATGAACAAATAAGCTGTGTTACTGATGAAGAAAAGTAAATAATGAATGACTAATTCCATCCTAGTTGTACTTTTATCCTCTTCTTTATAACAGATAATTTGAATACTGCATGGCACAGTTTTCAAAAGAGACAAGATCTACGAGAGATGATTTCTTACTTTTTTAAAAGTTCTATTTCACGAATTTTTTTTTATGAAAACAGAAATGCACTAAATAAAATTTGACTGTTTTCTGTTTGTATCTTGTAAAAATATTTTGTACTTTTGTTACTATGATTTCTAAATCACTTATTTGTTTCTTGTTTTGAATGGCTACATTTATCTGGTCGCGCTGTTGCTTTCTTTTCTTGTCATTTCGAAGTTGGTGTGGTTTGTTTAATAGGAGTGATTGATGTTGATCCATCCTTAGGAAGACCCGGAAATGTAGCAGGAAATCGAAAATTCGCGAGACCAAGTCCTTGTTGCATCATTTCCTTGTACAAATGCAACTGCTCGGTTGGGGTTAAGGACGAAGGCATTTGTAGCGGTGGGAACAGTGATTGTGATGCGGCCAACATCTGAGGATATAGAGCAGCGTAGTAAGCAGGATAGTACGCTGATGATGGCGGTTTCACACCTGGTGGCAAGTAACCGAATAATGGGTGAAAATTGGAACTGGTAATATCGGCAGGTGGGAAATTTGGTAACCGATCCAGTGATGTAGCTTGTTCATTACTATGACGAGATGATGATGATGAACTCTTCTGCTGAGATTTTACATCATTTCCGGAACTATATTTGGCATCTTTCGTAGTGCAACTTATTTTCGGTACTCTTGTGATATCACATGTATTCGTGTCAATCAAATGCGATAAAGTTTTACTACAATTTGGAATGTTCAACGGGACTGAGCTGTTTTTGTTAGATGGTGTCACTGTTACAGAATTCGAGTTATCACAAAGTCTTGCTAAGGAGGAAGGAACAGATGTGGCTTTCTTAGCGGCGGTAGTTGATGATGACTGTGGAGGATTCCTGACAATGGTTATTTCAAGTTTTGGACTCAAGGAATCACTCAAATTAGATCCACAGATTTTTTGGTTTTCTGATGGACGAGATGTCACAGGAAAAGCTGTAATTTCAGCTGTCCTAAATCCTTTTGCCAGATTAACACTTGTACTACTTCTGTCGGAATTCAAAGGTTTCGTGATTCGCTTGATTTCAATTGCACTCCCGACACTACGTTCCAACTTCACTGATAAAGGTTCCGATTTCACACGCAAATCTAACACTTCAATAGCGTTGGACCTATTGCTAGTCGTTGGTTTTGCGTCTTTATGTAGTTCCTCCTTCGGGTCTCGATATACCATTTCTGACTTGGAATAGATGGATCGAGACTGAGTCACGCGTGGTACTTTGGAATACTGCGCATCAACCCGCACATTCCCGTTTAACTTTCCTGAAGACGAGGCTGCACCGCCTGACGATGACAAGGCATACATTTCCAATAGGTTTTTGTGTGATGGAAGATTCTTCAGGTTTTGCACACTAAGTAAGTTCTTATGATTGAACGCCCCCTGTTCACTCGAAGATGAAGAACCAAGTATATGTGACACATCTGGTGTCACAGTAATGGACACCTGAGCCTTTTGCGTATGCTGAATCACAGATGGTCTTGCGGAACCGGAACAGTTTCCTGAGCCACTTGAACTACTACCATTACTACCACTGGATTCAGATGTGGAATTATTGGTGTCCGTTGACAGAATTGGTGTCACTTCCAGGCCACCTTCTTGCAAAATTTCCAGTTTGCGTTTCTTAAGGGCTGGAACAACCGGTATTTTCAGTTTATTGTTCGTATGAAGCTGGGAAAGTTGAGGCACACGTTGGTCTGTATTCGGAAGAGGAGGAATCACAATCAGTTCAGCTTTCTGGTCTAATTTTTCCTCCGCTGATGTGTCTTTTGAAGTCTCTGAAGAACGAGGCACTTTTTTCTCGACCCGAGAAGTTACCGTAGCTTTCTTCACTTCTTCCACAATGACTACTTCTTCTTTCACACGAGGTTCCTCTTTCTGCAAGAAATTAAAATATAAAATTAATGTTAATTCTTACAAGAGTATCTAGGTTCCATTTTAGGTAATTTCTTAAGTCATAATAAGCATAGAGGGCAGTACACTGAACTCACGTTAGAACACCTCATTTAATAACAACGACGCCTTGAATAAAAATCCATAAAAACAGTTATTTCCTTACAATAATATATTTTTTTCTAAAAGCATACAAGGAATCAGTCTCCTTTCTTACAATAAAACCTTTATTTTTTTGCAAATTAAAAAAGAAACATAAAATAAAATTAAAAATGTTATAGAACAAAATATTATTATTATTATTATTATTATTATTATTGGCAAGTACGATTACGACATATTTCAGTCTGTGAAAAAACTAACTTAATGAATCCTGAATTAATTCAATTTCATAGAACTATGGTACTGCGAAATAAGACATAAAATCCAAAAATTCTGCTTAGAAATTAATGTCATACAGATAAACTTAGCCACCCACCTCTATCTTAAAACCCATACTCTTTAAAACTGTGCATAGGAATCTTTAATAATTTATCTTGAATGAGAGATCTTAATTGGCTCAAGATTCAGATTCACATTTGTTTGACCTAATCTTATCTACAGATAAGAATACAAGCCTTTTACCTATATTTTTAACACAATTATTCACAAAGTCAAAATAGAAGACGAAAGCACAAGTTTCGAATACATATAAAAGAAGAAATATCAAGAAGCTGGAGCAAACGGAAATAGAAGGCATCTTCATGAATTTCACAAAAAACAGAAGAGACGTGAAGCAACAAGTACCAGCAAACAGAATCACTGAAGGAAAATGGAAAAGAATGAAGAAAGAGAATAGAAGGAGCAAACGTCCCTATAGATAAAGAAGACAAGGTTTGGACTGATTTAGGGTTTAACAAACCTTTCAGCACTGATACTATACGAGACTGGGACCTACAGCTTAATACGAAATCCGAACTATATGAGCTCATAGGGGAAATGCAATCCTGGTATCTCGCTCATGACCTTTTTGCTTCTAAAAGCTATAAAGTGGACTTGACGATGAAACCAATAAAATCAAATAATTAAAAATCCAGAAAGAAATGTAAGGTAAAGACTGATATTCACCGCAAAAAGCAGACTATTTTTCTAAATAGCGCTTTCGGAAATTCCTGTTTCCATCTTCAGCATAAAAACAATTCAAAGAGAATTTAAAACATGGAGGAGAAATGTGGATAGATAAAAATGATTGAAGGCAATATCTGTACCAGAACAGCTGAGCACATTCGCACATCGAATCGCGTAACTTACAACCGTTATCCGGATCGACAGTGCATCTTAAGACAATAACCATAGCATTGCTAGTTCATGTTTGACAGAGAAAGCAAAAACAATAACTGAACGAAAAATCAAAGCCTATTAAATTCATAAAGGGAAACTTGCACTCAATTTAGATAAAATGCGATTTGGAGACAAATGCGATTTGGAGCAATCTTTTTACTACATATTTCCGCCGTCTAGAAGGAAAAGAAAAAAAAAAACAGTTAACAGTGAAAAGTGAGTGACCATTAGCATTTGTTCATTTTTGACAAGAAGACTTGTGCTTCACATATCTTAAATCCTTTTAATCATTTTTACCTATCCACATTTCTCTCCCATGTTTTAAATCCTCTTCGAATTGTTTCTAGGGTGAAGATGGAAACAGGGTCTTCCGAAAGCGCTACTGAGAAGAATACTTTGTTTTTTGCGGTGAGTACAAGCCTTTTGCTTATATTTCTTTCTAAACATTATCAACGCCCGCAATACTGTGATAATTAAAAATTCGAGCTCATTTCAAAGAAAACAGAAAAATAATTCCCTATATAAATAAATGGGTTATGAAACAAAGATGGTGTAGGTATTCAACACCGTTAAGTTTTTGAAATATAAACTCAAAAATATTCCAAGATGATAAAATCGGATAAAATGGACAAACGTTTTATGTAAACTATGAATAGATTGAAGTTAAGAACAATGCAAAGAGTGAAAGAGCAATGCATTTTAACTCTAAATAAAAATTCTAACGAGGAACTTGAATTGATCAGAATCTATTTCGTATAACTGTTTTCGGAACTGAGAGTAATCTCAACAGTGAAGAACGGAAGAAACTAACATAGTTCACAATGATTACATGCATTCATTTAGGCTCCCTTCTGTAGCCAAATTGCTAATTTTGTGCTTTCTGTGTGTGCAGTCCGAGTTCGATTCCAAGTGCGGATTCAAAGTTTCGGTACTGAAAAGGGAAATTACAAACAGCGAAAGCAAGTGTTGTGTTATCTTACGAACTATATTTAAAATGAAAAAAATATTTCCTTATATATATATATGTAAAAATTTTCTGAATGAATACAAAGAATCTAAACTACTTTTAGGTCATTGCATCATAATTATAAAGAAGAAAATAATACCGTAATTTCTATATCCTTTGGTAGAGTGAATATAGGCTTTGCCTTCACTTCAACTTCAGGTCCTAGAGGGAACTTCAAACCTCTGATTGATGCCGGAACTGGTTTCAACTCTTCGCCTTTCATCTTTCTCTCATACGGCAGGAGTAGTCTGCAAAATCAACATAAACAAAGATTTTAATTTAAAAAAAAAAAGACTAATAAAGAATTTAATAGCTGATTTTTTTTCTAAAATAGACAATATCGCTATCATAGTACCATGTTAAATAAATAATACATAAATGGATTTACAAATTTATGTTAGAATTTATGCCTCACGGTATGCCCTTTAGGGTAAAGTGGATGATAAAAACTGAATGATACTGAAGTTAATCCTCCCACTACCTAGGTATTTTTTGAAACGCAGACTACGAAGGCGGGAAGGGGAGTATTTTGTGCCCACCCGTTAAGATTAAATATATCTCGCAAAAGAAACTAATTAGAAGCTTTCACAAAAATCTACAGGGACTGAAGTGAAAAGTACACAGCATGAGACTATCAGCTATTATGCTGCCATCGCTGATCAGCTATTATGCTTCGTTCGCACCGTTTATTATTATTATTATTATTATTAATAATAATAATAATAATAATAATAATAAAGCAACCAGAAAGAAGGGAAGTAAAAATATGAGATAATCTGAACACGCTAAACTTTCTCTCTTTTCCAGTTTTCAGATTTCCAATTTCAGCGTAATTCCCAACTCATCCATAGAAATCTGTGTGTCAGCACGACCTTCTCGGTTAACTAAAACGAAACGCGATAATGACGTTCGAATTCCACCTTAAACTAGGTCCATATCTCATACAGTCTCGGTGATGGAAAGGAAGTCTATGCTTCAACACACACACACACACACAAGCTAGAATATTTTAGTTGTGGAATGTATTAAAATACTTTAATTGAATTGAAGTTTGGATAACCAATAGCTACTTGTGGTTTAGTACAATTTAATATGATAGATTAACGAAAGGTGAAGATGAAAGTTCTTTATGTACTTTATGCGGATCCGATATTATGAAGGGAGAGAATCAACAAATATCTTTCAATATTATCTATCACTTTCATTAATTTTACATTACAATTTCTACATTATAAAACAATTATGTATAAGAAAACTCAGTGATTTTAAGTGATTGGCAGCTGGGAATAGGGCTGCACCAGAACATATAAAAACCTTAACTGACATTAAGAAAGACTACGAAGCAGTAGTTAGGAATTATGATACTATATCGTGTGATGCTAGCAAAGGGAAATTGAATTCGTTGTAACTAAATATGAAAGATGTTTCAGTCAATTTACCGAGTTTATTTCAAGGTTCTGTCAATGTATCATCATCATAGGTCTAACACGTAGTGAGATTAGTAATATATAAATCTGGCAGAGTTGCTTGTAGTAATTGAACCAAAGTAAATTTATTTTCAGATTGAACACAATCAGCATAATAACTAGCATTTAGAACTTGATTGATAGCACTGGCGCAAATCCCGGGAGGGGGGGGGGGGCGAGGGGAACATGTCCCCTTCAATCTTGGAACTGGAGGACTGTACCCTCTCCTATAATCCGATTTGAAACGTGTTTTCATGAAATTGATGCCCACTCCCTTAAAATAAGCCTCAAATCTGCCCGCCTCCCAATGTTGAAGACAATTCTGCTCCTCTGATCCTCCACAGCACTGTTTTACAACTTCACAAATATTTTGAACATCGTTTAAATATATATTATATATATATATATATATATATATATATATATATATGGGAAGGGTCTTACCCGTCCCCCACCCCCCAATGCTGAAGACAGATTTGCGCCGCTGCTTGATAGCAACAAGGATGTTCCACCTTTTCCAACAACCTACTACAACAAAAAGTCCTTGGTCTTGGAAAAATTCGGAAGTAATCAAGTTTTAATCCAATAACTGTTGTATGAATACTGAAATATAACTGTAAAATTGTAATTCCTTTATTTATACCTCTCGTAATGCCTTCTTGTGCAAGTGGCAGCACTTGTATTTCCTCTGTGACCACCCAACTCGTCATAAATGGTTTTCCACATCTTTTTCCCTGTAACAGCATCATATCCACCAAAACTCTGAACTTTCTTGTAGAAAAAATACAAATCAACTGTAAGAGAAAAATAAAATCACTAAGTATAGGATTCTCGCATTGTTTCCAATTATTCAATTCAATATTTAAATTTAGCTTTTCTTCTTATTTCATTACTTCGTTTCTTTTTTTACGTTAATTCTAACACACAGCGTGAAAATAAAAACACTTCTTTTCTTGGTTTCAAAACATCTTAAAAGAACACTCTTACAAATAGTGATTTTTTCATAATAATACTGTTATATTACCATTACACTTAATAATTCTCTATTACATACAATTACGAAATACTATTAAGTAAAATGATTCATTTTAGAGAAATTATTCATCGATGAGAAATCTGCCTGCGAATAAATAATGACGTCCTAGACGACATTTCGAAAACTATGAAATAAACCAAACATATGTTACGATATGAACAACTTTTATGGAGGTAAAAAATAAAGAAGCACATATATATTACAAAGACTGATTCAAATATTCTTCAAATATATAAAACTTACATCCATGAAATTAGGAGATGGTTTAGAGCAGTGGTTTCCAACCTTGTTTATCTAGCGCCCCGCCATTAGTAAACTCTGCATACTTCACGCCTCCCTTTTTCCCGTTCATTTGGTCACACGATTTGTTTGATGACCCTTTCTGTGATTTCAAATGCAGCATTGAATTCTCAAATTCTCAATAATAATAATAATAATAATAATAATAATAATAATAATAATAATAATAATAATAATAATAATAATAATAATAATAATAATAAAGTGCAGCCCTTACCGCTGGTCCACTGGGCAGCGCATATGCGTTAGGTACACGTGGTCTCGGGTTCAATATTCGGTAGAAAAGCACAAAAATTTAATTTCACAATGATTCACTTTCATTAATTATCTGTCTCTAGTCGCCTCAGGGGCATAAGCGTGGGACATTGCACTAAAATTTCATTTCAGTAATAACCCTATTATTACCAATTTATATTCATTTCCACCACGATTTCTTGTACTATAACGACCACATCTAAGTGATTGAGCACGGTTTTGTAAGTGACACAATTGCAGCACATCGTTCTTTGACACAACTGCAGACCTAACAATTTTCAAATAGTTTCTGAAGCGCATGGTACATGCCTCATCATAGGAAAATACTCATTTCGTCTCTTTTCTTATCTAAACGTAGACGGTCAAGTAGATCTGGTTGTATAATATTAGCCTGTCGCCACTCCATCACTTGGAAGTAAGTTCTTAAGATGTGTTGATGTAAAACTAGCTTTGCTGGCGGCAAATGTTCACTTTGAACGTCTTTTTTGGTAAACAACCACCACCAGAGCTTACCAATAACTGAAAATTGTTTACCTTCTAAATACACGCGACAAAGGAACCTTTCTATCAATTTTTCATCTTCAGATGTAAAATTTTGTGGACACCCTTAATGTATCAAATGCCTCTAGAGCATTTTCTTCAGAAGAGTCAAAAAACCAGAAAGGTTTGTTTTCTCTGTTCTTAAAGTAACCTTTTGTGTTACACCCAGACAGAGAATGAAGTCTTAATAATGCCTTAACTTGCATGGAATTTAGGCAAGAGTTATGTTGTATGGACCTCCTATGAGCTCCAGTTTCTCTAGTCTGGTGGGAGCAACTGAAACCACCACAATAAGAAAATAAACCCATCTGTATCCATTGAACAGAAGTAGAGCGTACAAGCACGGGCCGATACATGTAAACAGTGTAAAATAATTATTGTATCAGCTTCTTTGTGACTACTTGCACGTTTGTAACAACATTTCTAACCGAAGACATTACCTCGTTCCTCCACTAGTTTGGTTTTTAACAAGACGAAATACTCTTTGGTTTTGTAGGAATAGATAAAGCTCGCGAACAAGAAACCAGAGAAATGAAAGTACTTGCAGATGTGCTAAACATCACTCAATGAAAACCAGGTATAACTCGTTTTATCTTAACTTTTAAGGATGTCCACAGAAGATAAAGAAATGGGTGTCACGTAAGAAAACAGATCAAAACACCACCATCTTATAGCACGCAAAGCGTCTCGCCAACCGAAAGATTGTCAAAAGATTTATGTCATATTTGAGAATGAAAAACCCCGTAACTTTTGAAGGATAACAAATTAATATCTCAACAAAGCTTGCCTTTTTTTTTTTTTAATTCATCCAAATTTTTTTCAGAATTTATTTTCGATAAGAATATCTGAAGAAGAAGACGTCTCAGGGATTTTGAGTTTTCAATTGTTCCCCGATCAATGTTTAATTTAGTGGAATCAATGATTTTACCTTCAGAGAATAGTACTTGATGAACATTTTTAAACATCTCATATCGCCAATCTCTGACAACACAAATCAACAAGCTTCATCTACTTACAATAAACCAGTAGCTCACTCAAAGCAAAACACTCCCATACATCACTCTGTAGCAGTTATTGACGTCATGACAGAGGTACAATATATACAAAAAGATTCAAGTATAAAGACGAGTTTACGTGTTGAGATCTTTCAATTGAGTTTATCAAGAAGATGGATAGCTGTCTAACAAAATATGACGAAACTCACCTAGTGTTTTTACATGTACGTCGAATATTCACTGACGAACTCAATGAGAAAGAAAAGAGCTAGCCAAACAACGCCTGTCCAATATAAAATCACAGACTCCACAAATATAAGGAAAGAGACCTTAGATCTTTACGGTCTCATCACAGGACTAAGGATGAGTTGACTTCACTCATAAAGTATTATTGCATGCAAAGAAAGTAAAGCGAAATTTAGTTGTTAGTTGGAGGAATGAAGTAAAGTCTTCGGGTGAAAATTATGTTACACGACTTGCAAGTACTCATGAGGAAGCTGATACAATAATTATTTTACACTGTTTACATGTATTGGCCCGTGCTTCTACCCACCACATCTATTCAACAAATACAGACGTGTTTATTCTCTTATTGTGGTGATTTCAGTTCCTCCCACCAGACTAGAGAAACTTGAGCTAATAGGAGGTCTATAGAACTTAATCGTAGTTACTTTTGCTTAAGCCCAAGCAAGTTGAGGCATTATTAAGACTTCATTCTTTGTCTAGGTGTGACGCAGAAGGTTACTTCAAGAACAGAGGAAAACAATCTTTCTGGAAAGTTTTTGACTCTTCTAAAGAAAATGCTCTAGAGGCATTTGCCAGATTAGGATGCCCAGAAAGTTTTACATCTGAAGATGAAAAATTGATAGAAAGGTTCTTTATTGTGGGTATTTAGAAGGTAAACAATTTTCAGATATTGGTAACCTATGGTGGTGGTTGTTTACCAAAAAAGACGTTCAAAGTGAACATTTGCCGCTAACAAAGCCAGTTTTACATCAACACATCTTAAGAACTTACTTCCAAGTGATGGAGTGGCGACGGGCTAATATTATACAACCAGATTTACTTGACCATCTACGTTTAGATAGGAAAAGAAAAGAAATGAGTATTTTCCTATGATGAGGCATGTACCATGCGCTCTAGGAGCTATTTTAAAATTACTTCGTTACGGTTGTGTGAAAGGACGATGTGCTGTCAATTGTATCAATTGCAAAACCGTGCTCAATCACTTAGATGTGCAGAACTGTTGTGGAAATGTGGAGCAGAAGAAGAGCATTGTGACAAAAGTAAAAATGATGATCAAAGGGAACTGTCGGACTCAGATGATGACTCAAAAGTCGAATTTCTATAATTAGTTTCCTTTCCAAACAATTGAGGAATAGTAAAATAGGTTTGTTTGTGTATTTAAAGTATTTTACTACGTATTTGTTTTACTTTTACAACCCAACATTTTTGTAATTTTATTTTTTGTTTAATTAGAAATCATATCTTTCTTCAACGGTAATATGAAAGTTGTTCACAAGAACATGAAAATAAATTACAATATAATTGGAAACTTTTGTTTATAATGATTTGTTAACATTTTATACCTCACACCACTCTCATTGTCGATATTTGACTAGATATCTTTCAAAAAGACTTAATTTTATATCAATTTTGCAGACTTTTTATTAAATTTGTAAATGAATAAGTATTATCTATTTGGCAAATATGTATAAATAATAACCATGTAGTAAAATGAGACACTTATTAAAACCCATTCTCTAGTTTAGTCAGTATGTTCATACAGTTCGAAAAAGAGATTTAATTTTACCCCAGTTTTGATAGTTTTCTTAATTTTTGAAGTAGTGAAGCTATTCATTTGGCAAATATCTATGCAAAGGGCACATGAAGCAGCCATAAGAAATAAAATGAGCCTGTGCAGCAGCAATTATATGAGTGAACTTTAGCCTGTGCAGCGCAAAAAAAAGACGTCGATGTCGATGTCGGCGTTAGCGGCCATCTTAGAAGTATGACGTCATACATCGGCTCGGCCACACTTCTAGACAGAACACCCGGTAGTACGCGATTCTATAGATCATTACCTATCCATCGCCACCACTCATATAATTGCTTCATTTAAAATCCCACGGAATTACATATGCCCCTCGACTATTTCAAACGACGATAGGAGAGAAGGAACGATAATCGTGGTAAAAATCTAATTCGAGATTTCAACTGATTTATGTTTCATAACCCCTAAAAATCGAAACAGTTCATTCGTCCCAGTGCTAATATGTTCAATAGTACATCGTTCAACGTATCCGCACCAAATCTTAAACTTAGGATTTTATTATTATCTAGTGGGAGTGGGTTCGCAGGTTCCTTTTACGCCCAAAAATAAGGGTAAAAATAAAAAATTGCTATTTTCTCTTTTTTTTAAAAAAAAAAAAAAACTCTCACGAATTTATTTATAAAGTATTACATACATCAATATTTTATTATCAATTCTATACTGTGATATAAATAAATTCTCTGGGAAAAATCGAGAATGGTTAGTTTCCTTTTGGGGATAAGTTCTATTTGAACGTCATTCCATTACTAACCGCACAATTAGACATAAATAATTTGTACTAAAAATATTGACATGGGGTAGTGTACTCTTGGGGGTGTTTTTTTGGTCAATATTCTCAGAAATTACTTGAGTGATTTTATTCATACATCATAAGTAACTGTTTCATTAATAACCTAATAATATGACCACTCACTAGAACTGAAAAAAGAAAAACCACAAGGGATTGTTTTAGAGATGCAAAAAAGCCGGCTTTTTTGAATCGATAGTTTTTTTCACATAAAAAGCCGGCTTTTTTGGAAAAAAAAACGAGAATTTTGGAAATTTTGGCTTTTTTCAACTTCATGATTTTTTTTATCTAAATAGCATTCTTATAGTATATTCTATAGTTAGATAAGAATTCCATGATCTGAATGTGATATTTCGCTCTGAAATTCACCATCAAGATGGATGGAGCACATGTTTTACGAATTAAAGCTAACATGAAGAATGTAGTATTTGAGGGTAATTTTAGAGGCTATTTAACTTTATTTAACTTTTGAGTTATCGACATCTTTTTTCTTCTCTAGTTTGTCATCAGTGTTTCATTTCTAAGAGCTTTTAGTACTCTAGCTTCTAGCGCAAAAGTTAAACTTGCCCATTTTTCTATTTATCCGTCAAAGCGTACGTTTTTCAATATATCCGTCAAACCGTACTTCCACATTTCTGTTATACTGTAGCTGTGAAGTGATTTAGCAATAATTTTCCGGACACAGCCTTGAATACCAATTTATACAAATAATCAGTAGCGGATTTAGAAAAGTACTTTAGGAGGGGTTTTTCTGATTGTTTCGTTTCCTAAAAAGTCCTAATTTAATTTGGGAAGTGCTTGAAGTTTATGAGTACAGGCATAACTAATATTTCGTTTTGTTTATAAGTTTAGCAATAATCTTCCGGATACAACTTTAAAAATCATTTTATACTGAGAATCAGTGGCGGATTTAGAAAAGTATTTTGGGAAGGGTTTCTTACTAATGTTTAGTTTTTTTAAACATTCGTAATTTTTATTTGACGGGAACTTAAAGTTTATGAATAAAGGCATAAATAATAGATATTTCGTTTGTTGCAGACATTCCGTAACTTTGGGGAACGGACTTCAGTCCGAAAGACCGCCCCCCTAACCTTCGCAAAACCGTCACTGCTGGTAATTAGTAATAATAACGATTTAAAAACAATAAAAAAGGAAATCGCCCAACTCACAGTACACGCACTATTTCTACATTCACAGATGAAATGAAGAAAAGCTTTGTCAGAATGGTCGAATGCTGGTTGAATCCCGGACTTCCCGATAGAAGCGCAAAAGCTAATTACTCAGTCATGTTTGTTGTGCAGTTGTATTTAGCTTAACTTAAATATATTCCGTAATCTTTTTTTTTTGGGGTGGGGGGTGGGGGGGGGAGTTCCGTAATGATATGTTGAATCCCTCTTGTTAAAAATTCAGAAAACTTGAGGATTGGGTAAACTGTGATGGTGGTTCTATAAAACTTAACTGTAGAATTTCAAGAATATACAGAACCAAAAGCTCTAGATGTGCAGCCTTTAAGTGTATCATATAAATCTAAGTATTTCTCTTATGTTTTATTTTAATTTTATTTTGTTTCAAAAAGAGGGTATGGAATATTTTGAAGTAAAAATACTACATACTATTTTGCTAGTTATTTGTGTATTCTTTAAAAAGAAGTGTTTACTTTTAGGGTTGGCTGGTTTACACCAACTTTTTTTTTTTAATAACTGGTTTAAACCACAAAAATAAAAAGAATGAAAAATGCGAATCGTGTGAATTTCATGGTGACGTTTCCACATATCAAACCACCTGCAACAGTTTTATTTCCCTTTCACCTTTTAATCAAGGTGTCCCATGATCAATTCTCGGTTCGGATGTCAGTTTAAGCGAAAGTCTTCTCCTTGCTAACCTCGGTATTTCGTAAGGATGTTAAGCCTAAATATACGAAACAAACCAAATTGTATATTTCTGCATGCCTAAATACGTGTTGTTTTATAAAGAAGCCAAGATTGCTTAAATATATTGATAGAAATTGGCAAAATTTATCGATTGCCTACGTAGCTTCCAACATTAGCTTGGATTGGACTTTCAATGATATCTACATACTAAATTTGTAATTTAATACCTCAGTTTTAGCGTACTGATTATGGTACGTTGACCTTTAAATTTTACATGCAAAGCAATAACAGGATTTTCCCGTTATTGTCTTACATTTCACGTAATGACGGGATTTTCCCAATGGCTAGGGCGGGAGATTCTCAACTTAAGAAATTTACTGACCGCACTTCTTTAAGCTTATGGGAGTTCTTCCGGCATAACCCCGCTGTTGCATAATAACATCAAGGCGAAACAAACTTATTTCTGTGAATATGTAATATAAATACATAAAGCAAAAAGTCTAAATCAAAAAAGCCTGGTTTAAACCAAAAACGCCTGGTTTAAGTATCCCCCAAAAAACGGGTTTTTGGCATTTTCAAAAACAACCACGGTTCTTGCCAACTCTGTTTACTTTTGTATATAGGAGGTTAAAAAATTCTTATTATATACATTGGTTAATCCTGTGGAATTCATAATGTAAATATGTTGAAGAAAAATTGTTTGAAATATTTTTTTCGAAATTCATAGTTTATTTTCGATGTTTTATATTATTATCAGCATCAACCACTAATTAAATGATTTTTTGTGTTATAGAGAAGCGATACAAAGTCTGTTTTATCAATTTAAAGCAGTATTTTGAAAAAAGCCCAAAATTTCCCAAGCAAAAAAGCGAAGCAGAAAAAACAGAGTTTTTTTCCAAAAAAGCCGGTTTTTTTCCGAGCCCTTGCATCTCTAGATTGTTTACTATCGGGGTTAAAATTTCCGGCAATCTTTTTACGTTTCAGTCCATTTTCTTCACACTTCATTAATAATGCTGGATAAGCTTATTACGATCTATAATAGTTCCTGCCTCAAAAGTATTTTCTGGAAGTTGGCCACATTCCAGTGGAACCGACAGTAACCAACATACAGGTTTCAGGTTTCACTTCACTGTATTATACACTGGACGAAAAACAAAAACCTGAGATATCATGGAAATATAAGAAAAAAACATTTTCTTCTCGAAATTGTAAACCCACTAAAAATAATAGAAGCCTCATGTAGTTCTTTTATTTTTAAAGTCTAATTAGTAATCTTTAAGGATAGGTTACACTTACTTTGTTTAAATCCGAGATGAGGAACCCTATCAATTGGTGTGTTGCGTCCACGCATGAACTGGAATAAATGCTCAAGGAATTTCTGTTCTTCTTTGCTGACAGGAGCTTTACGTTTGGAGTCAGCCAATTCCCTTCGAAGTCCATTTCTACTTGATGGTGGCCCTTGTGGTTGCGAAGTTTGCTGACTGGTGAGAACTTTGGGCTGAAAAGTTACAAAACAATATTATTCATGTCTCTCCAAGTTACACATCTAAACTAATTGATATCAAAATTGAAGCCAATAAATGTGTTTCAAAGCAGAATTTTTAATTGATAAATATTCTCAAGTTTTAGGTACATTTTCAATTTTTCTTTCCCAACAAGAGATGGTCTCTGAAGTTTCTAATCACATGCGGAGGGAAAATACAGCCCCTAATTTGGTGCTAGTGTTACCAACCACGATCTCTCTGTCTTACACCATTAATTAAATTGCATTATACATGCACCGAAAACCGCCTTGACACGTAAGTAGTGGCAACGCTGCTGCGAGCTGTCATTGACCTTCTCTTGCTGGCTCCTCTATAATATTACAAATTAAATATGACGTGTCGAATCATTATTTAGTACCACTTCCCATTACAGTCCTATCAGAAAAATTTAATATTGATTTTTTAAATTCTGATAGTTACTGATTTGTTTCAATTCATTCACAATAAGCTTATTTATATTCGTCACTAAACTAACACATGAGGCATATGTTTTTACCTTTGCAACAGATGAACTGGTAGTAGAAATAGAAGATTCTGACTCGTTTGACTCTGATTCTGGAGATGGGCTTCGTTTTTTGCGCTTTTTCCTAGGTCTTCCTTTCAGCTTTGGTGCTGGAAACATACAATAAAAACGTAAATATTAAATGATATTCTGGTGTGAAAGCTTTGATTAAGCACTATTAAAAAAGGCTAAATACAATATTAATTAACGCCAGGACGTGTGGTGTGGTTCTGTAACAGTGTAGAAGAGATACGCCTGTTCTGTAATATAAATAGTGTGTCCGGTGAGGAAGTGCAGAATTTTGGGGATTGCTAGGGAAAGTCATACTAAGTCAAAAAAATGTATATGAACATATAGTCTATTCAACCTGGAGATAGCGGTTATCTTTTTTAGCCACTTAAAACCTGCTAAGTTTCAGTTAATTGTTATAGCACAACCTGTAGGCCTAGTTGGTATAAAGACGAAAATTTTCTCTCATTCGAGAGGTAATAAAGTAAGTTTTCCGACGGTGTAGATTATTGCAAGCATACCTAAAGGAGGAAAATTTTTAAAATTTCCCGTTAATTTTTAACATTCTCGGCGCTGAGTGTAGTATCCACTATTTTTTTTCTGTTGCCCTAGTGACAGTGTTTCTACTCAATAACAGGAGATAATTATTTTTTTCTTTTTTTAAAAAAGGATTTTTAAAATTTTCCCTCTGTTACTTCTCCCCTTTAGGTATACTTGCAATAATCGTCGGAAAGCTTACTTCATTACTTTTCGAATGAGATACAATTTCTGTGTTTACACTAACTCCAGGGTGTGCTATATGAATCAACTGAAACTTAGCAGGTTTCAGGGGCTGAAAAGATATCCTTCTATCTCGGAAACCAGGGGGAATAGACAATATGTTCATATGAACTTTTTGATTTAGTACGACCTCCCCTAGCACTTTTCAAAATATATTCCCTTCCTCACCGGGCATCTTGTATATCCTTTAGATTTTTAAAAATATTACTAAAAAATACATTTTTCGTAATTACTGGATCTAGAGGTGGAAAGACTATTTTAAGACCCATCACCATATTTTAAAATTCTACTGTAAACGTACTTGAAATACTAAGTGAATAATATTTTATGAAATTGTTAAGGCCAATAGCATTAACAAATTCATAAAATGTTATTCACTTAGTATTTCAAGTACGTTTACAGTGGCATATTAAAATATGGTGATGGGTCATTTTGACCCATCCGGTCCTTCTAGTGTTAACAACCGGTTCGGGTGAACCGGCTGAATGACAAAACAGGGTAGAAATTCCTGAATATAATAGCGTAATCACTGGCGGCTCTTGAAAGAAGTCCCGTAAGTAAAAACTTAGTTACGAGCTAAGGGGCTTATCTAATATATACAGCTTTTTCTCTTTAGCTTGAAGCAATAAAATTTAAGTTTCTACCGATGTGGTTTTACTGCATTGTGGGTAATAAATCGGAACCTCTAAAATAAGCAGAAGTTACTCACATAGTAGAACAGCGAGTTTAACTTTGTAGTGATGTTATCTTCAGGTTTCTGCAGCCAGTTAATTTTCGAATTGGTAATGTTTTCGGTTTTATTCACAGTTAAACTTGGTATAAAACGCAAGAAACGTAATTTGTAAGAATACTAAAACTTTCCTTTGTACAAACGTTTACCATGTTCACTGAAATGTAAACTATCTTAGTGGTTTTTAAATCACAAGAAGCCATAGCCGATCAAATGGCTTTCAGTTTGAGGATTTCTTGTTAGCACACAGGATCTCATTATTTCCGAATTTTTTTTAATATTATATATTTTTGTTTTAAATAGCAGATTTCGATATATCTCTTAATTCAAGTGCTAACAACATATCTGTATGGTCTTGCTGAAAATTGAACACAAAATTACGCGCGATAGCTATTTAATTAGG
The DNA here is from genome assembly GCF_964235325.1 of Thermobia domestica. Taxonomy (NCBI): domain Eukaryota; kingdom Metazoa; phylum Arthropoda; class Insecta; order Zygentoma; family Lepismatidae; genus Thermobia; species Thermobia domestica. The sequence continues at coordinate 138,769,838 of NC_137454.1, read as the reverse complement.
CTTACATGACATGTTATTGTTTATTATTTTGAACAGACAAATGGTTATATTTTTCGTGTAATTTTATATATATTTCATAACATTGGACTAACTATTTTTGTTTCTACAGATAATGCAAGTCTAATAAAATATTACAGATATTTAGAATTTTTCTTTCATATATTACTGTCGGATATTTTTGAAAATATATATTTTAAAAAAATCTCGACTTCTAATCTGTGACTGGAACTTAAATATATTTGGGACATGGTTCAATCACATTGCAATATGCTACCATTTTATTAATTTTTATAGTTCACAGCCTACATAAATAGCAACAGGTATATATGCATGGTTCTAAGCAACACTAATTTCCCTATTATGCATAAAATACAGCCACGCACGAACAATTTTGTATTTCTATGGAACTGGGCGACCCCTGAATAGCACTTTCTAGCATAGTTTTATAGCATTTCCGAGAAATGCTGTACTATTTTTTACCTTGTTGTCATTATCTACTATCAATACACGCAGTGAAAGCGCCCTTCCAGCTGCGTCATCTTGTATTAAAATTTGCCGACGGGCAACAATGTAGATTTTTGGCTTCATTGCCTATAGCAACAAAGAACTAGAACAGGAAGACAGGTTAACAAAACTGTGCATGTGGTAGGATTATCATTTGACAGACTGACAAAGGACATTTTTAGATTTCATATTTTTCGAAAAATCTCTTAATGGTAGGGCCTATAACAAGAAAATGGCTATACTTTATGCAACTCAACTTTTACAATACCGATCACGGAAAGCTCGTTTTCTTCGCGCTTACAGCTGGATTTCTTTCGAAGTTGAACACTGCAACAGTACTAATATACAGATATCAGAATCTTGACGAAGCAGTTAGTTGTCTGTACCCAACTAGATAGATCATTTCCCCACTTCACTAAAACTTCGCCCGGACTATTTTTAGGGCTCGAAAAAGAGGCCATGTATGGATAAAAGCAGACGCCAGGTACCCCTAGTATGTAGTATCTAAAAACTTACAAATTTTCATTTTTTTCTTGAGACAAATTGCAACATGGTTTTGATTTCATTGTTACGTTTTTAAATTGCTAAACTCAGTTAAATTCATTAACGCTTTAGTCTACGACGAATTTTGTCTGCCCAGATATCCACCACTTGAGTGATAAGTGTGAACGGCATCAACTCAATGTTGCTTCCTTCTGTATGAAGTCAAGCACACTACTTCCCGATAAAAGTATTCCATGTTCACTCTGCAACTGCCCCACGTCTGGTCTGTTTCCACTTGGAAGCGAAACCAGGACCAAGTGTACTATACGCTTATAATTATTCTGATAAATTTTGCAATGTAATACCAGATTTATATATAAACTAGCCTTCGGTTAGCTGAGAACTTTTCTTCCAGACCCCTAAAATTTGCTCGACTTACGGTCTTGCACTTCACATTTCAGCCCCCGTTCATCGCTTGCAAGAATACGTTTATGGCATTATTCTTTGCGAAAAATTTAAACCTCTTTAACCCTTAGAATACGCATTTTAATTAAAGTAAAATGATGATAATCCATGTTCACCAAAGTTCTAAAACCTTCACTATTTTCCTCCCGCTTTTTTCTCCTCTTCTAAGCATGGGCGCCAACAGGGAGGCCGGCCCCTGGCTCACGAAAGTGTATTAAATTTCTTAAGATTTTCTTAATACAAATAAAAAAATACCAAACTTATAGGCCTATAGCAACCAGGGAGATGAACAACTTTCTAGAAAATTTTCTTCGGGCGCCTATGCTTCTAAGGGTAACCTCAACCGCTGAAACACATCCTTAATCACTTTGAATGTAAACTCTAAATACCAAGTTATACGTCTCTACCTTTAACGAATTTCGTGATATCCATGCAATCATAACAAATGTAAATCTACTCTTTTCTTCCCTTCTAGGACACATATAAAATGAAACAGTGAAACACGTATCTAATTATTTTAAATGAGGTGTCCAAATATCGTATTTTAACCTTAAGAAATTTTGAGATACGGATATATTGTTATAATACATAATTCTGATCCTTCCTTTCTTCTCACTTCCTTCTCTTCTAGGTTAATAATAATAATAATAATAATAATAATAATAATAATAATAATAATAATAATAAAAGCGAATAAAAGCACTTCTGCACGTGTCTGATTATTCTACATGAGAAGTCCACCTTCAGAGATTCCCAGATATGGACATTTTAAGATAACTGCCACTCCCTTTCCCAGTCGAATTTCCAAAAATCAACCCTTCTTCAAACTTTATATCAGAAATTCTATGTCCTGTCTAAATTTGAAGTTTCTAGTTTACGCGGACATCAATCACTCAGGAGCTCTTTTATATAGAGAGATTAATGAGGCGAGGTATCTTTATTTTTCTAGCCTATTGATTTACATATGAGGAATTACTTTTCTGTTTTCTTTGAAATGAATGGGAATTTTACGGATTTCTTCTTCAAGTCTAGTTAAACGTCAGTTCTTGCTTTTCAAAATTAATTTGTATTCCATATAAACTTTATATTCTTAAACTGAATTTAATATTAAATATTAGAATTACATGTAGACTAATAAAATTCAATATTCACGAAGTCACGATCATTTATTTCTAAACAGATTTGAAGAAATCATTAAAATTCAACTTCATCTTAAGGAAAACAGAAATTATTCTCTTATACATCAATGGGCTAAAAAATACAGATGGCACATGTGTTCAACACTGTTAAAATCTCTGGCACAACACCGACGAAGGGCTATGGAAAGCCAAGCAGTGTACGTTCAATTGGATAATGAATCCAAGAAACATCCACATTTTTTCGCAATGCTGGCTGAAACCTGTGCACCACAGAAATTGAACAATGGACACTTAACAAGCTATGACTTGACTGAACGGATACCAATACTAAATTTTTACACACAGCGAGATAGTTTTTGCAAAAGCAAAGAATACCTACTTAAGATTCCGAAGAAATTAGTAGAATAAGTTGGCGTGTACTTCAGTAAAAACCGAAGAAATGTATTTATATACAAACAAGTAACTAAATTTTGAAGCAGTTTCGATATTCATCTTAAATTTAAAAAAAAAAACAAAAAAAAACTGTTCTGAGGCATTTGATACTGAATAATCTGTCATTTCTAATTACAATTAGTAGGGCCGCTGTGGATAAGTACCACAGCGCTCGCCTCTGGCGCATGGGATCCCTGTTTCATCCTACCTCTCGCCAAATCGTCAAGATCACGAAAGGGCGTAACTAAAAAAAATGTATTTCTGAGATAAGTCCATTGGAGTATGGGCAACAGTGGTATCTTGTTGCTCTCAAATCGGCATGGCTCAATTCCCATTAGTGTAGAATTATAAGTAAAAAACAGAAAGACGTATCCCATAAAGAGGTCCGCCGTCAGATCACAAAGAGGCGTAAATTAAGTTACGCCTATCGGGTTTTTCATTTTATTTTTCTATCAATAAAGAGTTTTGTTTGCCGGTACCAGGACAAAGAAAGACTTGCTTATTCAACAATAGACTTTTCTGTATGTGTGCATCTTGGTTCAAACCACGTCGCATGTAATTGTTCCGAACTTTGAGCGCTAAGTTGTTGGCAGTCCTCTTTCAAGATTGCCGTGATTAATCCAATGTTGGTAGTTCATTTTGTTCCGTTCGTTGAAATGTTAAGATGGATGTTCTAGTGCGATGGAATGATGGATCAAAAAATGTAGTTCATTCTTCAGAACTACGTTGTGTGGACAAATAAAACTAGTTTCACAAATTGATTAGTGAAAATGTGGTATAACAGAAAATGGTATTATGTACATGTGTTGAACACTGCTACTGCCACAAATTCTTTGCAATAGTCATGTGAGCTAGAATTCCAAGATAGTTCAAGTTCGTAGTCATCTGCAGATGATCTTCCATTGATTCCAAGTAAAGATGCTGTGCGTTCTGTCTCCAGACATTCAGAAAAGGACGAAGAAAGCCCAACGGAATTTTCAAAACTCTGTACGTTATCTGCTACTTCACATCTAAGTCTCAGTTAACTGCCACTTCAAGGAGTTGTCGTAACCTTAGAAATACAACACCAAAACTCTACAAAGAAGAAATAGGAAGCGATGAATATAGCTGGTATGAAACTGGTGGTGTTGAAGGTGAAGATCCATCTTACATGGGAACTTGTAGTGTGAAAATGTGCGATGAATATGCTGTAAGCACCTGCGAGCAGTGTAAGAAACATCACTGCTGCCTACACCTGCAGAGAAGCTGTGCCCTTCACTTTAATTAATCACCTATGAAGCTCATAAAACAAATCAAGAAAAACAAGGAAACGTACCTAAGAAGAGCACAGAATTATTAGAATCACTTCTGAAGTATCGGCTGTTAACATTTAGAACGAGTACTTCGTTGAAGGTTCACCCCGAGAAAAATGTAGTTCATTCTTCAGAACTACGTTGTGTGGACAAATAAAACTAGTTTGACAACTGAACAAGAAGAGAGTAAATAAGGAATTAATTGCTAAGCAATTCCGTTTAACTGGGAAACTATACACAATACAATGAATTTAGTGCTGCAGAGTTGGTACTCGATGCATTGGAACATTTTACCAGAGAGATGGGAAAAGATGTTCTGCTTTCAGTGATGAAGTACATCATTTTAGGATCTGAGGAATCTCCAACTTCAAAGGGAATACATCACGAGACATGTTTCTTCTTCTAATTCCGAACAGAAGACAGCAAAACATGAAACATGCGGTAATGGCAAATGGAAGAGTAATAGCTTTTATTTTCTCATTTTGTGAACGGATGCAGCGGACAAAGTAAAAATTCAATTGTCGCTGGAATATTTCTCTACGCATTGCAAAACTTCACCAATGTGGAGAAAATTACTCTTCATTTTTTGAGCAGTTCCATGGACAGAATGAGGGAGATTCAGCACCCAGTCTGCTATTTCTCACAGGGCTATTAAAAAATCGGGCGATCTTCTTGTACCTTCACAGCTTGTCCCTATCTTCAGACTGTCTAGACGTAAACAGACATACAATGTTAAATCTCTAGAATATAATGATTTGATGGATTTCAAGCGCTTGTCCAAAGACATGTGAATCCTAAAGAGTAAGAAGGACGTCGAACAACAAGATGTCAACTGGACTAAAAGGGCGGAATTACATTTTTGTAAGAAGGAACCTGATAGAATCTTTTTAAAGAGCAGTCCAATACAGGAGTCTTACTTTGAAACACCGACAGGTTTCAGATCAAGGCAGTAGCATCAACCTTTAACATCTTAATAATGAAGCTCCGAAGGCACCAGATGCAAAATACCAAAACTTACTCTCACTGTGTTCTGGTTCAGTGCCTATTATCTCGTAACCAGAATTTGTAGCATTTTACCTGTTTCTTCATCAGTAGAAAATTGGAGATATTATTGAGCGTTTAGATCTTTTATAAATTATAATATATTGAGATACTTTCTTTCATAACAACAGAGTATAAATTGTTTTTATTTGCATAAGTAAAGTATATAGATAAAGCAAATTTTCTTTCTGTGTTAAATGTTTGTACTATAAAAAGCATTATCAAAACTGTACTTTTGAATTTCTGTAGTGTGAAATTATAGATTAGAGTAATAATAATAATAATAATAATAATAATAATAATAATAATAATAATAATAATATGAAACTTTGTGGTGGAAAAACACCGTATACGTGTGGCTTTTCCCGGGATACTCCCTTTTCCTATCACTGTGCTCATGCCACCAATCATCACATTATCCATCCAACCTGGCAGAAGTTTCTAATGGCTTTAAAAGATCAAATTCTAAATTCAAAAAATCTGAAATAAAAGTTGGCGTTGATTTCTGTAAGCAAAGTTACACCAATAATCAGATAATTACACCAATATCTGCATATTCTTCATTATCTTACGCTACATAAATCACACAAAATTAGGTATATACTGTCTCATAAGTAAATGCATTCTTTAGAAAATCCGTGCATTACTTAGGCGTAACTTGATAATACGTGAACTGAGTTCGAATTACAAAAGGGCGTATCTCAAATAACCGCCATTTTTTTCCAAGAGTGACAGTTATAATCACAAGGTATATTGTAATACTTGGAGGATCACTTCTTAAATTTCCAAGCCAATTTTAGACGAAAAAGATGCGATAAGCAATTAATGAGAAACTTCTGAATCACCGCTAATATTTTCTCGTGCTCTACTGAAAAAGTGTTAAAACTGAGTTACGCCCTTTCGTGATTTTGGTGACGAAATGCGCTCAGTTGTGGTGGAGAAACACCGTGTGCGTGGCGTTTTCTCGGAGTTCTCCAGCTTCCTCCAACTATTATCATCCATCTCATCATCACTGTCTCCCTTAGCCTAGGCACATGATCATCGGACATTAAACTATGTATAAGCAGTTTGCTACACAAAATCCTCGAAATGCGATGCAAACGAAAAATTGTATCGCAAAATGTGATGCATCTATGATCATAATTTATTACCGAAGTGGGTTATCTTTGCAGCAGAAAACAGTTTATCATTACTTTTCCTTTATGACAGAATTATTTTCTTTCGATCTTACATACAGTTAAGTTCAGTGACTAGTCTTCTTGGAAACCTGACTTCTACCTTTACGTGTCTGTTGGCTCTCAAGAACACAATCTACTACTGACAACAAACCAAATTATTGGAAACAGACCGTAGAACTGATGACCGAGACCAGATCCTCTTCGCCACTTTATTCTATCTGTAACGAAAGTGGATCAATCGACTCTCCAAATCCAAGACTAGAGCTTACTTTTCGAAAACTAGAATACTAGCTATAGAATACGAAATCTTAGCAGTACTCTTTTCTGCCCTCCTATTTTTTTTTTTTTTTCATTGTATTGACCTAGAAAAATATATCTGTTTTGCTGTTTGCTTATTTTACATTGAAGTTAGGGTTAGTTTTTCATTACTTTGATCTCTTCATTATCATACCTGTTTGTGATATATAGAAAATGTTTACTATTTCACTATATGAAATATATATATATAGGCTAGGCCCTATATATTTGGCTGCCGAAAGTGCAATACAAAACTTACAAATTGTGATTCAAATTTAAATTTGTTTCCAATAATTATTGAAAATAAGAAGGTATAAAAGCGCCTATTTTTCTTTCTCTTTTCTTAGCAAAGTTCGAAGAAAAATCTGATACTGATAATTTTTATCAGTATTTCGTAAATTGAGAAGTTGCCTTGATCTTTCTTTTTAACAGAAAGAAAGATCACGAATTATTATTATTGTTGTTAATTAATGACCCACCAAAATTATCAGGTCATTATTTGAAAAGAAATTCATTAAGAATGTTAAGTATAAAAGGTAAAAGAGGAAACAATCAAGTGATGAATAATATTACACAGGACAAGTTTTGGTAAATTTTGCGCACGAAAACTTTAGAAATTTGAAAAAAAAAAAAAAAGAAAAAAAAAGAGATGAGGGTGGATCTTGATTTCCTCCTAGCTTTATGTATTATATACTTGTATTCTATAAAATGAAATGTTTTTCAATTTACTCATATCTATCCTCTTTGGTCTTCCCAGATATGAAAGATGAGTACTTGACATCACAAATCCATCCAAAAATCCAGTGTCAATAACGCTTTACTTCCTGATAGCTCAGTATGAAAACGTTTTATTTTAGCCCCAGTATGGAACTGCCATCTCATAACACACACTTCATCTTATATAATAATCTCGATATACAAGAATATAGTCAAAATTCCAACTTTTTAGAGAAATATAAATTTAATTATTAGATATTTTCAAAATGAAACGAGATTGAATACTGTTAGATACATAAGAATTGCAGTCCGCCCTCGGCCGAGGGGAGCCCATCTCTCCAACTACTTGGGCGCAATTTCCCCCCGAATATACTATTCGCCCCCAAAACAGAGTGCTTAAATTCTTAGCGAGATTCCCCCTCCCCAATGAGTTTCCACACTGGTTTGCATGTCGAATACATTGCAGGCTACATCACTTAGTAGCTCTTGTCCATTCTTTCTAAACAGGATCAGTCTATGCAGTATTTTTTTCCACCTTCCGTCATAATTTTATCCTTTCAAGCCACAGAGAATACATTCATTTACCTTCACAGTTGCCGTTCTTAAAAGGAAAATTATAGTATAATTAAAAGTGCGATTGTCATTTTGAAAGCAAATATACCCTTCCCCCCCAAAAAAAAATAACGGGTGCAACCAACGCCCTAAAACCAGCCTGTGGGCACCCCTGCCTGCTCCAAATAGAAAATAGAATTTACATATTTTCTGGGCGAGTATTTGAGACATTATTACATCTTGATAAGTATATAGAATTCCATATACACCGACTGTTTACTTGGAAATAAAATTCATATAGTTAGCAAGTAATTGTTTTTGTATAAATATAACTATGGAGAACAGCCATAAATAAATGTTTTGTATTACTAGGGTAAATGTGTCAGTCCTCAACCACTTTCGTATAATCCTTTCTTTAATCGTTGTTCAGAAAGGGGAACAACTTAGGAGCATGCAACTAACTCACGTGTGTTCCTAAAGCTATATTTTATCCTAAACGGAGATAACTTATACCATTTATGTAAAATTAATCGGACAAACACCGATGATTGATTTATTATTAGTGTTCGACCAGGGCTGGATTTAATGTTTTGCCGCCCCTAGGCCCAAAAGCGTTTGGCGCTCTCCTCCCCCCGTCGATGAACAAAATTTTAACAATACAAAATAATCGTATAGAAAATATTTATTTTATAAATATCTTCGTTTTTGTACAAATTTTAATGCATTTTCACTTTGTATCTTGTAAAGAAAGATTTGAATTGTTACAAATTAATTTTTTTAAAAGTAAATTTACAGAGAATGATTAATTTGAGTTTTACAATACGAGCTAGTTCAATAATACAAGAAATTCGTTTCGAATTTTCGACTGTACATTAGTTTTAATATTGAAATTACCGAGAGTGTCTCTAAAATGACCAGAATAACTGTTTGGACCGTTGAAATTTATCTAGATAGAGATTGGTAAGGTGGCAGATGTCGAGGGTCACATGCAAAAGAGAACTTAGGGATGGGGGTGAAGCGCATCATACGGACCGGCCTCTATGCAAATGTCTACTGCAAGTATAAGGTTAAAATTACACTTATTAAACTCAAAGATTTCATTGAGTAAAAGGTTACGAGGGATGACAACTATTCTTAGATGCCTAACCAGATTCCAAAACCTACTTCTCGCTAGTTCTTACCTTTTTTTGCAATATGTATAGAATCCGCAAATTGTAATGTACTTCTATCATTTCAGATTTCGGTGGAAAGATACGGATGGTAAGTAAAGGTATTCTTGGAATGTTTAATTAGTTGAAAAAAAAAACGCTTATCTCTATTAGTTTTTACTTTATAGTGATCAACGTTAGAACCGGACGTGGTTGATTTCTGCCATTTTCAGTTTGAGTAAAAGGTTAAGAGTGAATGTGAGAACTTTTCTTAGAAAACTAAATCGATTCTTTAAAAAAATCTCACTATCTTTTTTTTTTTTTTATATATATAGTTTTTGATCTATGTAGATCAATACTGAGACTGAAAGTTGTAGTAAATTTATATCACTTCCAATTTTAGAACATTGTTAAAGATGGAGATGTAAGGTCTTCTTGGAACGCTGGATCAATTGCAAGAAACCATGTCTCGCTATATGTTACTGTCTTTGCTCTATAGTATTCAATGTTAAACCGAAAATGGCTAATTTCTACCTCTACCCATGGGTAAATCATCTTCATTAACGAACTTTTCGAAATAATTATTTTAGCTATCGATCCCAGGAGACGGAATTCAATAATTCACTTGCATTTAGTAATTCGCGTGTGACGTACGAACTAATATTACAATATTGTAATTCCCACTTCGGTGATCCTGATAAATCGACGTGTGTGTGTCATATTTGGTTGTATTAGGTAGTAATCCTGTAGAACAGAGAACGTTGAAGTATTGAAAGCCTAGGTCGTGCTATATGAATAGTTTGCGTTATATTGAGAAAGTGGTATCGGTATACCTTGATATTGAAAACAAGAAAACATCGAAAACTATCCAAATACTGAAAACTATCGAAAAATCCCGACATTTCAAACTATCGATCGATACATCGAAATATTGCAAATCCTACCCACGACCCTGTGCACCAAAGGTGCGCGTGCTAGCCAATAGGCTAGTGGGAAGAGCTGTGCCCAAACTCACGAAATTGGCGCTCACGAGTTTGGAACTCACACTCACTCGACCTCAACCTTACGAAGTGAGCGTGAGGTTGAGTGAGTGTGAGGTCAGACTAGTGAGATGAGCGTGAGGTTGAGGGAGCATGAGGTCGAAATGAGTTTGTGAGCGAGAGGATAGGTCAAAGTGCTCACCTCTGGCGGTGAGTGCTCTTAACCATGTCGGTCCCGGCGACCCCACAGGGGACATAAAATATGACATTATTATTGCTTTACCATTTTAAAATTAGACTGACAACATTGAAAACTGTTTACAGGGGATAATCATAGATGGATCATCCTTTATAAATATTTTTCAATGTTGCCAGTTGGATTTTAAAGTTGTAAAGCAATAATAATGTCGTCATATTTTGTGTCCCCTGTGGGGGGACGCCGGGACCGACATGGATATACGCTCTCTAGTGTGCACGTTTTCTGAATGTTAAAATCTCGTGTATTGGTCAATATGCATTGTTTGTTTCATGCACAAGATATATTTTTTTAAAAGTAATGCACAAACTAACCTCATATGTGTTTATGCGAACTAAAAAGAACATGAATTTCATTTGTGATACGGAATATGTATATACTAGCAGCGTTCACCCCGCTTCGCTGCGGTCACCCCGGAACGCAATAAACTTTGTTACTTAGATAATTTTTACTTTTTCGCTTTCAAGTAAAACCATAGAAGATTGCAGTAAATCTTAACATTATATCGCCTGTCATTTATGTTAACCCGCCCCGCTTCGCTGCGGTCACCCCCGAACGCAATAAACTTTGTTACTTAGATAATTTTTACTTTTTCGCTTTCAAGTGATATGATAAAAACCATTATAACGCCTGTCATTTATGTTAACCCGCCGAGTGACACGGTCATGCGGGTTGCATATAAATACGTTTATTTTTATACCTATGATGAACTAACAAAGGATTTGTACGTAATGGACACCTGAATGGTCAATTATCTCAAGACACTGGTAATTGAAAATTAAAGTGATATGATAAAAACCATCTAGGGTCCAAATCCTAATAACCCCCCAAAAATAAAAGAAATTGGTTCAGCCGTATTAGCGTGATGAGCGGACAAAGGATTTGTACGTTCTCTTTTATATATATAGATTATTTGTCCAATACAAAAATAAATAAATAAAAATAAATAAACAGAATCGAATCTACGATATTTGGTTTCCAAAACAACTTCAACCATTGTAATTCGCTTGTTATTTATGGTATTGTAAATTGCAAAGTTACAAGAAAACACAAATCGTGAATTCCTTATGATGTAACATAGTTAAAATTTTACCAGGTTTCAAAGTTCTTGCGTATGCTACCAATTATTGCAGTATCTGACAACACTGCACATACCTGAATTTATTGTGGTGATACAACGCAAGGAGCGCGGAAAGCAATTCACAAGTGATGCATAAATTTTTGCATATTTTCGCTGATAAACAACGAATAAGAAATACAATTGTTTATTTTCCAAGGGATATTTATAACCTTCATTGATAACACAAAATACGTAAGACACGACTGCGACGAAATATCAGCACATAGCACGATATACGAACAATTAACTTAAGAGTATTTATGCAGACAAAACATGCACTCTCAAAACAGCATCATTGAATGAAAAACAGTGTGGGAAAGCTTACCTAGCGCCAAGCTCTTCAATGAGATACGTATCTTAAGGGCACCTGCTCTACTGACCACTTCCATCTCGTCCCGCTCACTGACAAGCAAGGTCACCAGCCCTGACCTACTCCCATCCCGAACCAATGCTACGGAATGCACAATAGCAACGTAACACACGTGCAACGAACTCAACGCCCGACCCTAACAACAAGGAACAAAACACCAGTAACTCGCCTCGCCTAGCCGAAACCAAAATGCATTCAACTGCACAACCAATGCTGGCGCAGTAAAGGCCGGGTTCGGATGAATAATAAAACAAAAGTGAGTTTCAACAGAATCAAATGGTCGGTACGCAATGGCAATGGAGAACAATGCAACCAGCGCCGAGAGAGCTTTGTTTTCTCACATTGCAATTGGATTTACCGAACCAATGCGACATGATTATTGATTGATTATATGATACAGGAATGTAAATGAGGTAAGCAATGAAATGTGTCTAGACCTGAACAAATGTCTCTATAGAGCATGAAAGACGGTTCACAAATACGTAGGCTATTTTATTACTAGAGCTTGATATTAACATGAATTATCTATTACTTCAATCATACATTATTAATTTAGTTTACACAAGTCCGCAATCCATAGTATCTGCCAACCATATACAGTACAATACATATGAAGCGAAAATATATTATAAATGAAGCGAAAATATATATTTTATATAAACGCTCAACAGCTTTACACACACACACCTGACATACATTCATTAGTACTGAAAAGCCGGCGTAAATAAACTAAGCACGTTCGGCGACCGACTAATGTATAACAAACAAACAAAAAACTGACGGACTCACGCTTTGAAATAAAATTTAGTGGTATGTAGAAAACACAAGCAATTTGATGACTATTAGGCTTAAATATATTAGGTTCTATTAATTTGTTGTTCTGAAGGGCGACTGTATCATCGCACGAAAGAGAAAAAATTCACAGTGTCAAACTATGGTAGATTCATGAACTATAGGGTCCCAATATTCTAACCGGAAGGCACACATATTACTTCCTGTTTCAATATGCAATAAGGAGGAAGATAGAACATATCCTTGGGATGTTCATATATCTTAATTAGGGTTAGGTACAATATGTAATGTGAAGTTGATATACCTGGATAGTAGTAGTAGTTGAAACTCAAGGGACTTGATGGCACTCTTAGGACCATAAATTCATATCTAAATACAGTTTCTCGCTATGTATTACAGCTTTTACTCCATTCGGGTCAATACTGAAACCGGAAGTTGCAGTAGACGCAACCACGTCCGATTTTATTGGTGGTAAGGGCACAAAATCGGTTTATTCTTAAACCTTTGGAGCCATGAACAGAATTATTTCTCGCTATCTTTTACCAGTTTTGCCCGATTGTGATTAACAATGAAACCGGAAATTGCATATTTCTACAACTTCCGGTTGGGACAGAGAAATACAATAAAGACGGGCATGGAACCTTTCTTGGGACAATAAATCCATATCAAAAACGTTTCTCGCTTTCACCGTTTTTGCTCTGATACGTCGACAGACGCGGATAGGCATCTGTGTTCTATTTATTACTCGTATTTAGCATAATCTGGGAATCTAAAATACGTAAAATTAATCTCGTATCCAACAGTTACTATAGACAGAAATAAAATTTTGATACTTTCAAAAAATATGTCTAGCGCTAAGTTTCTCCCTGTACGTTGGATTTATCTACTATATATCGACGTCGCGCTGGCACTACCGTATACAAATACAACCCTAGATGAAGCCGAAGTATAGATGATATGAGGCGCCTAGTATCAAAACCCGCCCAATATTTTTTTAAAAACCAAAGCAGTTATATATCGTTAGTTATACGTTTGATCTAAAGAAAATCCATAGAAATAATATTTTGTTTAAATGCTTAATATGTCATACTAACAAACTAGTTCAAACAGTGACTTTGTACACATATATATGGAGAGTCACTGCACGTTTTAAGAGATTTCTCGAAACTAAGCTGAATGGATGTGGCGGATTTTGCTATAGGCGCCTCATATGATCACATCTTTCGTGCTTTTCCCCGTACAACAAAACATTTGGACGAATGCTCTCTTCACATGTTCCAGTTGTCTGCACGGATGAAAGATGTTTGCGGGCAGGATTGCCTAGTGAACATTTTTATCTACGTACTAACTGCACAAGATAATGCACGCCTTTTTTCAAGCATGTTACGAGTTGCATCTTTATGACCACAAGGGAGAAGAGACTTTGTCTCTATCAAGGTTGATGGATGCTACTTTTTGAATGCCTTCTCTAAACTCGTATAACAATTCTGCCTTCCCTTCTCCCTGAAGAGCCACATCTGCAATTATAATTTATTTAATAGATGTTTCTTCTTCTTCCCTTTCCCAACGACAAACACTGCGTGCGCGATCCCACTTTTTTGTTTACTCCTAACCGCTAACATTATCATTGTTTTGTTTACCACAGTTACGTATTAATAATTACTGCCTACCTATTATTTAAGATTTATTTTTTCAAGTACTACCTCCGGAGATGTCCTGGTTGATAGAATTTTGTTCCCTGTTGTTAGCCTTCAAAATAATTAAATGCGGGCTCGGTATTATTTCGTATTTTCATCTGATCGAACGATTCAAGGCATTGTCTTAGAATTTATAGACGTCATTCTACCATTTTGGATAGAAGGAAGAGTTGCTCTGACAGTACGGGAGATGCGCGTTATCTTGCTGGAAAATGGTGTCATGTGATGTCAAGGTTAGGTCGGAGAACGGGGATAGAGGTCACCAATCTACGACGCACTAGTCTCGCATACCCTTCTATACGAAGGCAGGGGCGAGAGGGATATATAGTTTATTGTCCTCTCATATACTAATGGCGAGTGTGAACACATTCTGTCAATTAGAACAAACCTAACGATCTTTCTGTTCAGGTGTTCCACGATGCGTCGGTAGGGCAGTTGAGGTCACGCGTGTTCTTACAAGTAACACTTCACATCGTTGCTGCCGGTCTGACGCTAAACTATACATTTTCGGAAAGCACTAGTCCTAAATAGGATAACTACACAGTGCGACGGTCAGACGTTGCCGCGTTCAGGACTTATGGAGCGTCAAACATTAACATGGGGTTTATGAGAGTAACCATAGCAGTCGTATTATTTCATGCTAATTCGTCTTGCATTTGAACTCTGTGCTAACATTTGTGTTGTAGCAGTCGTATTATTTCATGCTAATTCGTCTTGCATTTGTACTCTGTGCTAACATTTGTGTTGTTTTTGTGTTTTTTAGGTATGCGTTGTAAGATGGATCCGAAAGTGGTCGTTTGGGCTCTGGTGGCCGAGATCGGGACAAATGAGCGCAATCCAAATTTGGAAGAGCAAAGGATGGTGGCACACATCAAGTCTCTTTTGACCAGCGGGATGGAAGTCGTTGAAGAGATTCGTACGCTCGGCTTCGGTGACAGTGATGGTGACCAGGGGGACGGAGACATGGATTTTGGAGACGAGGAAGACCAAGAGCAGGAGGATGCAGAGATGCCTTCGTCATCGCAGCAGTCTCATACGTCTTCCGCATCTGGCTCATCAGCGTCAGAATACCTGCCCTCTCCTGTGAAGAAGCCGAAGTTCCAGGATCAGCCTCCAGAAGACTCCAAAATGACACCAGAGCAGTGGCGCGAGTACAAGGCAAAAGCCTATGCCTACTGGACGGTAAATCCAAAAACAGGTAGGCCTTGGAACACAAAGACCGGTCGTGCTACCCACTCGACTCTGCAGAATCAGTTCAGGTATATTCGGAACATTGGCGTGCTACGTCACTTTGGGGCAACACAAGGCAAAGATGACAAGAAGACGCTGATGGCAGAGATCAATGAGGCAGTTCGGGGCATGTTCGCGGAGAAACAGCACACTGCTATCATTCACGATCGAACGTTGCGAATTTGGGCTAGGCAAACAGCTAATGAACTGGACCCTAACAAGAGTCTCAAGTTCAAGGCATCACCGTCGTGGGTGTACAGATTCAAGAAGCGCAACAACATCGTGGACCGTGCAATCACCCACAGGGTCGGCAGGACCTGGCAACTGAAAGAGTTGGACTTGCAGCAGCAGGCTGATGCTTTCGTATTAGCGACTCGCGAGCTCATTGCAAGCGAAAGCATCCCACCAACGCAGGTTGCCAATGCAGATCAGAGTAGCTTCAAGAAGTTGTTGCAGAGTACTCGCACTCTCCGTACCAAAGGAACAACAGTCGTGCGAGCAGTTGTGGGATCCATGAGCGCAACAACCCACAGCTACATGATCATGCCCGTGATCACCATGGCCGGAGAGATTCTGCGGCCGATGTATGTACTGGTGTCGGAACCAAGTGGAAAGTTTCCGGGAAACAAGCCTGCAGATCCACCGAACATCAAATCATTTGCTGGCAAAACGTCCAACATGAACAGGGACGACCTTAAGGACTTCTACGAGCAAGTGTTCTGGCCAAGCATGCCTGATGATCGGAAGAAGATCGTTTTGCTATTGGACTCGTGGACTCTGAACAAGGACGACAATCTATCGAACGCACTGAAGCCTGCCGACGTTGCGTTGCACAAGAGACTGATTCCTGGTGGTTGCACTGGAAAGATTCAGCCTTTAGATGTGCATTTCTTCCGTCAGTACAAGTCCTTTGTACGCTTTGTGACCGACACACTGGCCATGGACAGTGTCATGGATATCTGGCATCGCGATCGATTCCTGGCACTACAGTCGTTTTCACTCTACCAGTTCAGCGCACCCCGATTCAAGAACCTGATCCGGTACGCTTTCCACAAGGCTGGCTATCTGGACGAGGAGCCGGGAATGTGGATCTCTCCGCACGAGTACTGCTTTGACTCCCTCGACGAAGGTGACGTGTGCTTCACGTGCGGCGAACTACCGTTCGTCAAGTGTGCACACTGTGAGCGCACTCTTTGCATCTCTCATGCTCTGTTCGACGATTTGCACATTGATTGTACCCTTTAACTTACGCAAACAAGTGCTCAATCAGACAACGTCGATTCAAACGTCACAAACCTTGTGTTCTTCTTCGTTTCCTGTAACTCTCATAAACCCCATGTTAATGTTTGACGCTCCATAAGTCCTGAACGCGGCAACGTCTGACCGTCGCACTGTGTAGTTATCCTATTTAGGACTAGTGCTTTCCGAAAATGTATAGTTTAGCGTCAGACCGGCAGCAACGATGTGAAGTGTTACTTGTTAGAACCGTCTATACATAACTATCTATTAATGTTGATACATAAATAAAGTACCTTTATTTGATATAAAACGGAAACTAACTCTAGACCATTCATATTTACCAGCAACAGTAGCGACATCACGCGACTCAGTTCTGAAGCTTTTACTTCCACCGGAGTCAACTTCGATAACCTCATTAATTCGCTGAAACGATGCCTACAAAACCTTATAGCAGAGAAATATTATCTGACAGGTACCACTAAATATCTGGGTATAATACAGTTATTATTACCCAGTTCTTGTACACATTGTATTCCTAATCCTAATACTGAACCTTTTCCTTCACTTCACTTCCTTAATTTACATTTTTTCATGTGTTCTTAAAAAACAGGGGAAATAAACTGGCCATATACCCCTGCTCTACTGGCATGGTGTACCCACCTCGAATTGTTACCTCACAGTAGCGGAGCTAGGCTCGTAATAGTAGGGGAACAAGAGGGGAGGCAAGAAAAATTTTGTGAAGGCGAGGCAACCACTCTTGTTTTGGTTTGAATATTATTATTATTATTATTAACCGGTTGTGCATAGAAAAATGGGGGCCGAAGACGGGGCGAAACAATATTGGGATGGCGGTCGCCCCTCCTCGCCCCCCGTGTGACGCCACCACTGTTACCACATAAAGCGAAGTCGGTCTTCAAGCAAAATGTTCACACACATATATATATCCGATAAATAAATGTCTCATTATCGGCTCTACAATATGAAATACACTCATTTACTTCGGAAAAAATATAGAAAGAGTACCGACCACGAGTTCCTAAATGTGATCTCAGAATAACGACTCGAAAAGAAGACAAATGCAATGCCGTGCCGTGGAAAATCAGCACCCGGGGCGAGAGTATACGACGGCGCCCCTGTACATATGAGTGAGGTCGACAGACCAGCCGCGAAGCGTCGCCACGGCTGACGCGAAGCGTAAGAAATTTTCAAAATTAAACGCTGTTTTTCCTTGATTTTGAGCACTTTATTACTTTTTTTCTTTCCATTTTATATATATGCACATGCATTTTCCTAACATGAGTACGTAACATTTTTCCTATCTTTTTTGTTTCCTTCTTTTCTTTTTCTCTCTCGAATTTTGCGCCCCCTTACTTCGGCGCCCGGGGCCGTCGCCCCGCCGGCAATGACCAAATATAACACAAAAATACTTCATATATGCATTTCACTGTCAGTATAATTTGTGTTAAAATCCATGGAACAATTAAACAAATGTTATGAAAATTTTACGTTATAGACTTTTCGGGACACGTACTAACCCTTTCTCTATCCATTTATGGAAATAAAAAAATAATGCAAACGTCGCGCCGCTGGTCGCACACATTGTTGGGAAGGTGCGAAGGCTCGCCTCTGGGAGTTTAGTTTTAGCGCTGAAGGCATCTTTCAATGCTATGTTATAAAATGATTTTCTTAACACAGAGTAAGAAGTTTCTGCGTAGAATTATTTATTTCTGTTAGTGATATGTACTCTCAGGAGTTATTCAGAATAGCTGTTTCTTTTCCTACATGGGGCCAGGTCCATAATAGAATATAGAATAAGTTTGATAATTAAACATATGTATAGTTCTTTGTGTGTAATTTTAGTTGTTTTTGATTTCATAGAATCAGTGGAGTATTTATGATTTTGTTTCGGGAGGCTTTCCTAACTTAATTTTGGAAATGCGAAAATTCACTAACTTAATTTCCTAACTTAATTTTGGTGAGTAGAGTGACACCTCATTCGAAACATCTTGGTAAACGAAATAACTTTGGTAGGAAACAAGACGTGTCGATATGTGGGGACATTTCCAAAATACCTGCCACGAAATGAGAGCCCTTATGTTTTTTTTGTATTTTCGCATAATAATACTAATATACAAGGAGATAGTAATAATACAACCATAACTAATAATATTAAGTCAACTTACTATATTAATCACATAATTGATCGTTAAAATGACTTGAATGAATCCACTGAGTAAATGTGATTCACCATCCACATACCGTACTACTAACTGCTAAAAATCACAATTTTGCCCCGAAAGCAAGAGATACGAAATAGACACTTTTGCCAAAAATAAAGACCCTCACGAATCCCTAAACTTCGGGGACTCAAACTCGACATATAAAGTCATTTTAAAAAGAAGTTTGATCGTTTTCGAAAATCCCGCTCCTAAAAGGAGGAAAGAGGTGATTTTTATAATATTCAAATTTCCGTTTTCTTCTTCAGAAAGTATCTATTCAAGGATTAGCTTATGTTGGGAGCGTAACATTCGGTAACTAAAAATAAAGGAAAATGTGTTTCAACATTTTCGAAAATTCCGCTTCTAAAGTGTAAACAGGAGGCAATTCTACAGTATTTCCCGTTACTTATTTTATTAAAAATTATTCTCCCCGTGCGAAGAACGAGCACTTCTGTTAGTATGCGTATCCGGCATTTGGCGATGAAAATAATTGGTGCTCCCTGCTTTACCTTTGCTCGCGATTAGGGATGCGCACGAGACGAGTCGAGACAGGATTTTCCTGACAAAATTCGAATCGAGACACGGCTCTTCCAATAATAGAGAAATATACATTTTTCGAGTCGACATCACTTTTACAGCACATTTTCGAGACGAGACAGCCACAAATATTGTCTCGTGCGCATCCCTAGTCGCGATCTGACCCTCCGTGGAGCACAATAATTTATTTCTGATTTACTTGACTGCTGCTTCTCGAGGCAGCTCTCAAATTCCCACACGACGATGGGTCAACCCCTGAATTCGCATCGGGAATTGAATTCAAGACTACGCGTACTGAAGACGCGCGCTAATCATTTAGTTAATCAGGAACTTGCAATAGCAACAATAACTAGCATCAGCAGTATCTAATTATTATGAAATTGTGGAGTGGGGTCCTTGGTTCGATCCTTGCTCCCGGCAAATTGACTTTGTGTAGGACAAATAACGTGTTTCCTCCCACTTTCGTCATTCTACCTGTATTATCCTTCTTATCATCACAGTTTCTTTTAGCCTCTGTGTAAAACTTGGGACGTTATAAAAATAAATAAATAAACGTGGGGCGTTAATTTCCGTTATCAGAAACGCTTGAATCGGATAAAGAAACACACATAAAATACAATAATTAAAACAAGTGGAAAAAATAAATAAAAATAGGAATTTTTATGTTTATTTACGCCACCAATGTTTTTTAGAGTTATACCTAAATTGTACTTGCAAAGTTTACATGAAACAATGAAAAAAGAACGTCGAACGTAGGTAGGTACATAGTTCTGCATTTTTTTAAAATTTAGTTTTCTATGGTATTAAAGTAATTAATTAACATTTTTTAAATATTCATTTCATATTATTTGAGGTATACCTAAACAGAGTCAATTAGATCTGACAAGGTACACTCGCGAAATGTCCCCTCGGGATTCGTGTGAAATTGATTCAAATGCAAAGTTCTTCGCGGCCCATTGTACTAATTTTAGAGACCCAAACCAGTAATTTATATACTGGTAATTTACCAGTAATTTATATTACCCTGCAGGTCATATTTATGGGCCTTCATATATATCCGGAATTCAATCGTACACTACTATAACGCTCGGAGACAAAATTGCTTTTAGTTTCTTTAAATGTAACTGGACATGAATGTGGGCATATGCAAACAAACTAGATCAAGTACTGCTTCTCCGACACGTGTTATCCACCCTGGGCGCCATCTTGGATTGAAATTTCGGTTTTTTAAATGAAAATAGGTGCAAGTGCTTTCTCGAGAATTCATTGGTGGTACAAAATTACATATGTAAACATACAAATTACAACACTTACCAAGATGATTGCAGAGAAGTTCATGGCCTTCGAGATCCGGGTAATCAAAAGTATCTTTACAAAAGAGAATCCGAGTATTTGGATATGGGACTGTGAAACCTCCCAATGCCACGACAAATGCATTCTTCAACCAAGTGTTCTTTACTCCTTCCAAACGTTTAAGAATCCCTCGATAGCGACAATATTTGGCGTAGCTCAGAACTAAGACGGACGAAGAATCCACACCTGTAATAACGAACATAGTTAATAATAATCTAGCTACAGATATTAATAATATTTAGTTAGTTCAGATAATAATTTCTCATATGCATCAGCTTTATGTTACATATGGAAACGTATATATCAACAAAGTACATGCACACTGAAGTGCAGGTCATATTCAGCTATAACGCGCCGTCGTCGTACGCGACCATCTAGATACAGAATTTAATTTAAAAGGGATAGTCTGTTAACGAGCAACATCTTTGCCGCCTAAAGCATGAGGTTGCCAGCAAAATTATGATGTAGCTACGATCTTGAAGAACTGACGTGCAATTGTCAGAACGGTAGAAGCGTGTTATGCAATTAATAATTCACAACAACCTGCATCTATGAAATGTCTCCGGGCACTGAGTCACAAGAGACTACAAATCATTCCGAGTGCACATATATTTACCAATTTAATGGAAAACACCTGAAAAAATACAACTTTTCCTCTTAATATGGTGTTGGAGAACCTTTCACTCTCACCACGTTCTGACGTAGAATGGAGTCATAGGAGTCATGAATGGTAGCAAGTAGAATTTTATACCATTCTGCGTACAGTGCATCACTCAGTTCTATGAGAGAGGATGGAGGTAGAAATTGGACCGGATTCGCCTCTTTCGTTTCGGAGACGTTGAATGGCCTTTACACTCCTTAATGTATTAATTTTCCGGGTTAGATTAACGGTGGGGGCAATCAGTCGAAAAAATTGTAAAACGCTAATTCAGGCCAGCCACTCTGAATGAGGTTTTCCTCATTCACACCAGGCAAATGTCGGGAGTTGTACCTAACTTATAGATCCCAGGCCGCTTCCTTCCTTCGCCCATTCTTTCTTTTTCCCCTTTCCCCGGATAGTGTACTCGCCGCTGAGTGACGGGCTCAATGGCCATAGATGCCAAAAGCTCAGAAATCTAAATCCTAAAATCCTTATTGTATTATGTGATCCAGGACCCCATAACACCAGAGGTAAGTGCTCTACCACTGAGCCATCATACGCCCCCCACCAGAGATAGAAGTAACAAACAAATCATAGTATGTTTTATAATGATTCATAATTTTAAAGATTCTTCTCATTTTTTTTTAAATACTAGTTACTGAGTTACTTTCTGAAGAACTTTACAGAAAATAAATTACAGAAGTACTGTATGTATCTGTTTTCCTCACAAAATATCGATTTGAGAGTACAGCTTTTTTTTTTTTTTTTTTTTTTTTTTTTTTTTAAGTAACTCGTCTTATGTGCAGCAACTTTATTCATTTGGTTTATTTTCTGATACATTGCAACACTGACATTACAACTAAATGTAATTTTACTTTGCTCCTTGAAATCTCCAATTCTTTTAGAAACAAAGGTCAGTTTCCTTGCAAAAGATGGGTGGGATGAATCACACGTTATACTAGAAAACAACATAATCCGCCTTATGCAGAGTCGTTTTGACTCATTATTAGCGTCATTCTAAAGGTCTGACTACTACAGGAAACATATGTTAGTCGAACTCTTTAGTATGGTACTAATCACGTTACAAAACGACTCTGCATAAGGCCCAATGTGTTTAAACAGTCTTGCTTTTACCTTGCTAATTTCGATGGGTTTTTCATAATTTACTCCTCAGTTTTGGCTTCAAGGAAGGTAACCGGACAAAGGTATGTATTTGGGACACTCGAACTGACAGTGAAATAATTAGCCAATCGCGTGAAGCAGATGATTAATCACTGCTTCTAGTCTATTTGTAGGTATGATATTTCCACTACTTCAATTGCTTTTCAAACTGTTCTAGATTAAAAATATAAATAATAATATTAAATTTGCGACTTAAAATTACCGTAATGTCTTGTATTGTAGCTAGTGTATTTGTTTTTCTACAACAACGTTTTATATACATACTGCATATACAAATAATTTCCACTTCTGACTGGCAAAAATGCAAGGAAACTGATCCAGATCTAAAGGAAATTCGTAAGGACCTTGAGTTATTATTTCAGACAGTCTCTGGAAGGCAGTTTAGGTTTTTGTTATCAAAAATGTATCTTTCTATGGTCTATTAAACCCAGAGATTCAATGTCACGTTCATAAAAGCTCTCCATTGACTTCTGTCCTTATCCAACTAGATTCAGTTTCTCCTTTGTATTCCTATTTCTGCGTGATCTATCTTAATATTGTCCTCCCATCTGAGCCTAGGTCTTCCTAATAGTCTTTTTCAATTGGATTTCCAGTTTGCGTCCAGGTTGCAGGAAAACTCTGAAAGTGTTCCTACTTTATTCCATTTTGTCTAGCCTTGATGACCCTAACAATGTTAGGTACACGGCATAAATTATGCAGCTCCTCATTATGAAGTTTCCCCAATTCCCGTTCCTCTTAGGTCCGAATATTTGTCTCAGGATCTTCTTCTCAAATACTTTCAGTCTGCGCTCTTCCCTCAGAGTAAGCAACTATTGTTCCTCAGCCGCACAGTACAGCAGGCACGATTATCGTTTTATATATTTTAAGTTTCAAATTCCACAATAAAATATTTTGAACTGAATAATAACACAAATTTCCTACTTTCAGTCGACATTTAATTTCTTTGTAAATATGGTTTTGGTCTGATAACATCGATCCTACACATTTGAAAAAATCTACTTTGTCGAAAGTATTATTTGATATTTTGATGCATCCATAATTTGCCGTATTACGATCTCTACGAACTTCCATGTATTTAGTTTTCTCTGCATTTACTTCCAAACCCATGTCTCTACAAGCATTTAATAAGACCTCTACATTTCTTTTCATTGTTCTCCTATCATACTCTATCAGACTTACATCATTAGCATAATCTGGTGAATACCATTCAACTCTAGGCCCTGGTTGCTGTCTGATTTTTATTGGTCTAGCTGTACTATTCAACTATACTCCAGAACACAGTTGAATAAAAATGGCGAGCAATCTCCTTGTCTCACGCCATTCTCGACGTGAAAGCTCTGGGACAAGAATTTCCCTACTCCAACTTTATTTTAGGAATCATTTAAACACATTTTAATGTAACTAACTTTATCGGTATTCCAAGTTCTGTGAGAATGTTGTACAATGTTTCCCTCCCAACCGAGTCGTACGCCTTTCTAAAATCAATAAATATTATTGATCTACCTGGGTATTGTATTCCCATTTCTTTTTGAGTATTTGTCGAATGGTAAATATCTGGTCGATAGTTGATCGATATCGCCTAAATCTGCACTGATCATCTCCAATAATTTCCACTGCAAATGGAGTCAATCTTGCTAATAGAATGTTTGAGAGGAGTTTATAGGATGTTGACAAAAGAAAAACTTCGATAATTATTACAATCAGCTTTGTCGTCTTCCTTGTGAATTGGAACAGTGATTGATTTTTTTCCATTCTTATGGCAATTCCTCCTTGTTCCAGATAAGGAGAATGAGTTTGTGTACCTTGTTCCACAAGTTTTGCCCTCCAGCTGAAATTAACTCAGCCGAAATTTCGTCTACCTCCGGAGATTTGTGTTTATTTATTTATTTTTATAGTGATTTCTACTTCTGTTCGGCTCGGCTCTGGAATATACGATTCTGCTGTATGTATTTAACTTTCTCCGCGAACATTAGTTTTTGGCTTCGTGTTAAGTAAATCTTTCCATCTATTCAAGATAGCATCTGTATCAGTAAGAATTGTTCCATCGGTTTCTTTAATATATAATCGTGGGGTTCATAATCTTTCTTAAATTCGTTGATGTTCTTATACATACCCCGGATGCTTTTGTTCTTACTATTAGACCCTATCTTCAAGTTCTTGGAAGTTTCCGCCTGATGTCAACGAATGGTGTGTAGTTATATCGTTCAGATTTTGTAGCTATCGAAGTTTTGCCAGTTTTCTCTTCTCTGCTAGTTTACTGCATTCCTGGTCGAACCATGATTTGTTCCTATGTATTTCCGCGTGCCCCAATTTTTCTTTTGCTGAAATTTTAATGCTAATTTCAACCCAAGCATCTTGAACACTAGTGTGTTCCAGACTTTCTAAAACTGAAAATCTATTTGTCACTTCAATCTGGTATTCCCCTCTCATTTGGCTCTCCTCTAATTTCTTTATATTAAACCTCTCTATTCCCAATGTTGAATATTTCCTTTATTTAAAGACAATATATCTCTGTTATTACAGCTATCAGGTAGTAATCAGTGTCATAATCAGTTCTTCTGAACGACCGAACATCAATTATGCTAGACTGTCTTCTTCTATTAAAACATGATCAATGATTACGTGTTCTTTTCATTTGGTGAGGTCCAAATATATTTATGAACTTCGCGATGTGGGATTTTGTAGTCTTCACGATAAAGGTTTTTGGATGCTGCAAAGTTCACGAGTCTAACGCCGTTGTCATTACTTCCCTTATGCAGACTTCCATTCCTGATAACCTGTTTGAAAAGATCCTCTCTCTCTACCTTTACATTAAAATCTCTAAATAGAATTTTCATATGGTATCGCGGGAGTTCATCAATTACCCATTCTACTTCTTCCAGTAGCGTAGCCAGGATGTTTGGAGGGGAGACAAGGGGTTATAGGTACGTATAGAAAAATTACGAACAAAAAAAATATATTAAAAAATTACAATCATCAAAGTCCATTGTAGGACCTCTTTGGGGGGGCGGCCCCTCTGGGCCTCCGCTTCCCTACGCCACTGTTTTCTTCGTAACAACTGTCTTTTATATCGTCATCCTTATTTCTAATGGGGCATGTACACTCCGCATCAAAAAAATTGCGACAGCTAACGCCACCCAATATACATCTTATCCCATAATCGTGTCAGGTAAAGAGTCCCCCCTCTCTCTCCTCCATTCTTCTCTCTTATACTGAAATTAGCTAACAACATGAGCACAATTTTTATTTCAAACTACACATGTATTAGTTTCGATAAAATGAAATAACAAAACCGATACGAAACAAGATTCATAGGTTGATATATAGAGAAACTGAAACACAATAAAAAATTGAAACCAATTGATATCTATTACACAGAGATTCAGAAATGAGTCAGAGAAAGAGAGAAGAGAAGAGAAGAAGAAAAAGAAAAGGGAGAACAGATAAAACTGTGGAATTCAAACGTAGTAAGAAAAGAACCAAACATTATAAAGTTCCGTTTCCAGAAATCCAGCAGTAATATAGAAATAACGTTTGTTTTTACATATTTTTTTCAGAGCTATTCGAATATATAGAGGATGCTTTAAACATTCATTATATCACTTTCATAATGGATAGCATACTCAATATCAAGTAGAACTGTAAATCTCCGAGACACATCTAGGATAATGTCAAAAGTTTAACACACACGCTTTGTTTCCGCGTGGTTCGATTGCAAATTCGGTAGTGTTCATTGGACGTACTGTTCCAAAAATACATTCTAATATACCCAGTAGATAGCGTTGGTCATATACTCGATTTCAGACTACTAATGCAAACTGAACAAAAAAGCAAAAAACGAAACGAAAAGAAAAGAGAAAATTGAAGAGTTCTATTTTACTGTTAAATTTCTATCAGAAATACCCTATATTAAAAGTTCAAACTGTATCGTAATGAAAAGTTACAAATGTTGGAAAGGAAAAGTTTATGCTTCTCATAGATGAAACATGTTTCAAATTTCAACGTGAAAAAAAAAAAAAATGAATTATAGGGTGGGAACAAATTTTGTGTCGAACTAGAATAAATAAAATTTTGTTTTTAAATGACCAAAGAGGTTACCATTTTATAGTATTTTCCGAAGATTTATCTGTTCCGAACATCCAGCACTGATTTAATCTCTTCCGGATATGACGTGATTTGCACAGATAGAATGAACACGCTAAGAGCTCAAGCGGATCATCGTGTCAGTCGGATGATGTTGGTTAGGTTAGAGACCACCGCTGGGTCGAGGATTCAAATCCGTAGTGACCCGGTAATTCGATTGAGACTCGGTAACCCACAGGATAAAAAAGAGATTTTTCTTATTCCCTTGCGTTTAAACAGTATTTCTGTCAGAGATGACCAGGACTAGAGATGCCCAAGAGCACGAAAAACACGACGCCGAAGTTAACAGTTAATTAGATTCTCCTGACCAGGTATATCGGACTCTTGCTCCGTTTTAACTACGGAGCTTGAAGTGTGAACGTGTGAGAGAGGGAGAGAGGGGAGGAAGTGAAAGATGCAAAGACAGGATACGGAAACGTCAAGAAAGAGAGGGGGACGAATATAAATATGAAACATACTTAACATTGCAGTGTATGATGTAGAACGCACACATTGTTTACTCGAACTATCGCCAATGCTACCTTACAAGTTCTCCGTCAGAAGATAAATCTCTGTAGCCGTTATTTTATGCGAAAAAATCATACTACCTGATGGAGAATCGAACGAAGATCTTCCATTTGGAAGTCTAGCACGTTGCTACTACACCACCGATTGCTTTAGCGTAACTTTGTTTAACAAATGATGTAGTGTTTCTGAGAACGATAACAGGAAACGTGTATACAAGCAGATTAATGATTTCTTTGGAATGTCCTGGTAATTCTCTTGCCCTTTCCCAACCAGCATTCGTAAATCGTCTCTATCATGATAGAGGTGTTTGCTTCCACATCCTTACGTATTGCTTGCCAATTATGATAAGTCGATTCTTTACAATCACTTTGTAAAAAAAAGAACTTTGGCGTGAACAGAATTTGATCCTATGTTAGATAGCTGTATTATTCATAAGACCATTACGTTACCCCTATACTATCATGCCATCTGAAATTACAAGCCAAATATTACTAACTTTTAGCCCTGTTTTTGGAACGAACCTGCTTCTTCCTGTAACGTTATTTGTACCAGAGCGCACAACGAAATTGATTTATTCGACAGCCTATACATTATTCGGCGTAAGCTCTAAACTGCGATAAACAAAGCCACGTGAAACTAAATCTCCCTGATTTGCTGTTGTCCTACCGACGCTTGTACTCCTCCGCAAAATAGTTCATGTGATTGCATTATTACTTTTACTATGAAGCTTCATATAAAACTGCTATATTATTATAAATGACAAAAATATAATACGGATTATCTAATAATACTGCAATCGAGTGTGGCTAATGAAACAATAGAAATAAACACTAAGCATGCGCAGTAATTCTGGCGCCAACTCAACTGTGGACACCTGTTCTGCTTTTAAAGTATGACTGGCATGAATCCCGGTTCCGCGAGTGTTGTGGTGAAACACCAACAAGGCAAACCTTTACTCACTAAGCAACAATTATTTACGAGCAAAATTCAAATACTTTTTTTTTAATCTTTCGAGTTTCTTTTCTTTCTTTTCTGCTGCTGCTGTAAGTATCTGGACAACACGAGACAGTATTGTCTAAATGCACGTGTATAATTTTCCCCTCCCCGTGGGGAGTGGGAGTGATACATCACTAGCCAATCGTATTTGTGACAAGCGGAAGGATACAAATATTTTGTTTATCGGAGTTTAGAGCTTACGCCGAATAATGTATAGAGATAAATTTGTGTCCACTGATGAAGGAAAAACATACAATCGAGGAAAAAATAAGAGAAATAAAACATATTTTACAGTAATTTCTCCAAGCAAGTTCAAAAGTGCGCAAATAAAAATAAAAATAATAATAATAATAATAATAATAATAATAATAACCTCTATTATAATATTGAAAGTAACTATGTTTGTGACACCTAATGTCTTGAACCACCCGACCGATCTCGATCAAATTTTCAACATTGATAAGGTTCGAACCTGGGAAGCTTTTTTATCATTTCATTTTAACGGTAAAACAGGGAAAGGAGGAGGGGAGGAGGGTTGATATATAAAAATTAATAAAACGTTATAGCTCTTGAACCACAGACAGATCTCTATCGAACTTTCAACATAGATAAGGTTCGGATCTGAGACGACTTTTATCATTTCAGTTTGACGGTGCAACGTAGGGCCCGAAGAGAGGGAGATACATATACGTAAAACAAAATGAAAATGAAAGTAACTATCTTTGTAACTTCATCACTCTTGAACCATCCGATCGATCTCGATTAAAGTTTTAACATAGATGAAATTCGGGCCTAAGATGGTATTTATCTATTTACTTTGACGATATAACTTAGGGTTCAGGGGAGGGAGAGTTAAAAAAAATAAATAACTCGATAACTCGTCAAACAAAGGATCAATCACGATCAAATTTTTAACATATGTGAGGTTCGGGGCTGAGATGGTTTTTATCATTTCACTTTCACGGGAAACCTTGCGGAGGGGAATGGGAGAAGGAGATATATAAAACTAAATAAAACTTAATGACTCTTGAACAACCAAACCAATCTCGATCAAATGTTCAACGTAGATGAAGTTCGAACATGAGATGGTTTCTGTCATACCACTTTGACGTGTAACTTAAGAGATGGGGAGGGGGAGCGACATTTAAAAAAGAACGAAAAATTACCGGTATGAGTGGCGAATCTATAATTTTTTGGAGTCGCTGAGATTAACAGTGAAACATCTGATGCTGTTTAAATCCAAATTCAGCCCCTGAACTTGGAGGTGGGGGAGACATATAAAAATGATCGAAATAAACAATATCAGTGTCGAATTCATAGTTCTCCGGCTTGCTGAGATCAACAATGACACTCCAGATGCCGTGCCCCACATCATAGGGTGGGGATGGGATATATAAAACTTATCGAAAATGACCGATATTAAAGAGCACTTTAGTAATCGTAAACGGTGACTGAGTAACGGAACATACTACTATATCTTTCTCAATTTAACCCAACGAAGCGGGTAATTGATGTTAATAATAATAATAATAATAATAATAATAATAATAATAATAATAATAATAATAATAATAATAATAATAGACTACTATACTGTGAATGTGAACAGTTATTATTATTATTATTATTATTATTATTATTATTATTATTATTATTATTATTATTATTCACGTAATTTTAAACCTGCACGACGAATTTACTGCAAAATATGTTTTATTTCTGTAATTTTTCCTCGATTGTATGTTTCTCCTTTATTTGTGGGCAATAATTTCTATCTAGGCCGTCGAATAAATCAATTTTGTTGTGTATTCTGGTTCGTTCCGAAGATCAGGGCTAAAATAAGTAATATTTGGGTTGTAATTTCAGATGGCATGATAGTGTAGGGGTAACGTAATGGCATTATGAATAATACAGCTATCGAACGTAAGTTCAAATTCTGTTCACGCCAAAGTTATTTTTTTTTTACAAAGTGATTGTGAAGAATCGACTTCTTATACTGAACAAGCAATACATAAGAATGTGGAAGCAAACACCTGTATCATTATAAGAGACTATTTACGAATGCTGGTTGGGAAAGGGCAAGGGAATAGCCAGGACATTCCAAAGATATCATTGATATGTTGTATACACTTTTCGTGTTATCGTTCTCAGAAACACTGCATCATTTCTTAAACAAAGTTAGGCTAAAGCAATCGGTGGTGTAGTAGTAACGTGCTAGACTTCCAAATGGAGAATCGAACCAAAATCTTCCATCAGATAGTATGATTTTGTCGCATAAAATAATGGCTACAGAGATTTATCTTCTGACGGAGAACTTGCAAGGCATCATTGGCGGTAGTTCAAGTAAACAATGTGTGCGTTCTACATCATACACTGCAATGTTAAGTATGTTTCATATTTATATTCGTCCCCCTCTCTTTCTTGACGTTTCCGTATCCTGTCTTTGCATCTTTCACTTCTCCCCCTCTCTCCCTCTCTCACACGTTCACACTTCAAGCTCCGTAGTTAAAACGGAGCAAGAGTCCGATATACCTGGTCAGGAGAATCTAATTAACTGTTAACTTCGGCGTCGTGTTTTTCGTGCTCTTGGGCATCTCTAGTCCTAGTCATCTCTGACAGAAATACTGTTTAAACGCAAGGGAATAAGAAAAATCTCTTTTTTATCCTGTGGGTTACCGAGTCTCAATCGAATTACCGGGTCACTACGGATTTGAATCCTCGACCCAGTGGTGGTCTCTAACCTAACCAACATCATCCGACTGACACGATGATCCGCTTGAGCTCTTAGCGTGTTCACTCTATCTGTGCAAATCACGTCATATCCGGAAGAGATTAAATCAATGCTGGATGTCCGGAACAGATAAATCTTCGGAAAATACTATAAAATGGTGGTAACCTTTTTGGTCATTTAAAAACAAAATTTTATTTATTCTAGTTCGACACAAAATTTGTTCCCACCCTATAATTCAATTTTTTTTCACGTTGAAATTTGAAACATGTTTCATCTATGAGAAGCATAAACTTTTCCTTTCCAACATTTGTAACTTTTCATTACGATACAGTTTGAACTTTTAATATAGGGTATTTCTGATAGAAATTTAACAGTAAAATAGAACTCTTCAATTTTCTCTTTTCTTTTCGTTTCGTTTTTTGCTTTTTTGTTCAGTTTGCATTAGTAGTCTGAAATCGAGGATATGACCAATGCTATCTACTGGGTATATTAGAATGTATTTTTGGAACAGTACGTCCAATGAACACTACCGAATTTGCAATCGAACCACGCGGAAACAAAGCATGTGTGTTAAACTTTTGACATTATCCTAGATGTGTCTCGGAGATTTACAGTTCTACTTGATATTGAGTATGCTATCCATTATGAAAGTGATATAATGAATGCTTAAAGCATCCTCTATATATTCGAATAGCTCTGAAAAAAATATGTAAAAACAAACGTTATTTCTATATTACTGCTGGATTTCTGGAAACGGAACTTTATGTTTGGTTCTTTTCTTACTACGTTTGAATTCCACAGTTTTATGTTCTCCCTTTTCTTTTTCTTCTTCTCTTCTCTCTTTCTCTGCCTCATTTCTGAATCTCTGTGTAATAGATATCAATTGGTTTCAATTTTTTATTGTGTTTCAGTTTCTCTATATATCAACCTATGAATCTTGTTTCGTATCGGTTTTGTTATTTCATTTTATCGAAACTAATACATGTGTAGTTTGAAATAAAAATTGTGCTCATGTTGTTAGCTAATTTCAGTATAGGAGAGAAGAATGGAGGAGAGAGATGGGGTCTGTTTACCTGACACGATTATGGGATAAGAAGGTATATATTGGGTGGCATAACTGCACGGCGTTAGCTGTCGCAATTTTTTTTTATGCGGAGTGTATATACATTTAGAACAATAGTATCACCACCGACCCTTAAGAATAATAAAAGAAAGTCTATCATTAACACATTCAATCCGTTTAATTGCTAACATTAGCCGTTCGTGAACAAAAACCGTGTTCCTAGTTGGTGATTTTTATTTCCTTCCCCTAAAAGAACGTCAAATTTCTGGACTTCATTGCTCCCTTTCCTTTGTAACTTCAACTCCTATTAAGTCCATTCTATATTTATCTAACTCACTCGTTACGGATTTTAACGCGCCTGCCCTATAAAGACTTTTATATTCCATGTTCCAAATGTCGTCCATTTTACTTTGTTGAAGTTGGCCAAGTTATCAGTCCTGATCCGAGGCTTCCATAAATGTTTCTGATTTTTTTTTTTTTTTTTTTTTTTGACCAGGATGAAGTTTGTAGCCACACATAAAAAAAAAAAAAAAAAACTGGATAACAACTCTTTGCCGTCTATCCGCGACTGCTTATTCAATATATTCACAGCTAAAGAATATTTTTCGAGGCTTTTTCCTCGATCTGTAACCTGAGCAGGCGCCATGCCGTGGTAACATTAACCCATATTATAATTTTACAAGAAGTGTGCAACATTCGATTCAGATTAGCCTTTGAATCAGCACCTTGTTTAACTTTCTGCCGATAAAGCAAGTAATTTCCGCTATGAACGAGGAACTGATGAAGCTCACTGAAAGATGGCAGTATAACCAACTGATTGTTCTTCATACGTAGTCTATATAGATACGCAATGTTTGAAAAAATATGTATCATGACTTTTTCGACAACAATAGCCCGCAAAGATAAGACAAAATAATTATATGGATATGAATAGATGATATGAATGACAGATATTATTGACAAAATTAAGGTACTGAAGTTGAATCGTGTCGGATATGTTGCTAAGAAACGATGATCGGAAGACGAGAGCAATCCTTCATAAAATAAACTTTGGTACAATGTATATTTTTCTTCGGTTGAGGCGATGAATTGGGAGCAGGTCAAAATTCCCACAGCCAAAATCCCACACTCAAGAAATGTCAAAACGCCCACAAAATCGATCATAATTCCTACATAAATGGTCAAATCTCCCAAACGCACAAACGGTCAAAATTCCCAAACTCAAGAAATGTCAAAACGCCCACATAATCGGTCATAACTCCCACACAAACGGACAAATCTCCCAAATACACGAACGGTCAAAACTCCCACTTTGTCCATTTGTGAGCGCGAGCTGGGATCAAGCACCGGGGGTGCACACTCTATCACTGAGCCACCGCGCCCCCATGGCGATGAATTCGACCACAAAGGAGTAAAAGAGAGAAAGGATGAGAAATATGAGCTTAATACAGAAATAAAAGATAAATTCATCCAAATATCTTTCTATAGTCAGGTCTTATGTGTTTTATCTTATTTACGTCTTTGCATAGATAGATTAGTTGAGTTGATTCTGAGTTTAACGTCCCTTTCAGTAACGAGGCTATATGAGACGGGACCTATTGATTAACGTGGAATCTAAACCACATCACCTCCTGCCGGGAATCGAACCCGGCTCTCGCACGCCAAAGACGCGTACGCTAACCGCTTAGCTAAGGGCGCCGATTGCTCTGTAAATTTGGGGGGGGGGGGGGCAATCAGATGCAGAAGGTATATAGGGCGATCCAACCAGTAATGGGCACTTTTTTGAAACTTGCAAAGTTATTTAGCTCTCTAGACTTAAATATTGAATGTATTTCAACAAAAGTTTTCTTGCGCATATATTGGTGATCCCTCTTCATGATCACATATTTAAGATTTGTTTCTTGAAAGTAATTTGGACACAGTAGAAACTAAAGCCAAAGAACTACTAAAAGTCCAGTAATGGGCACTGCATATACCAGTAATGGACACGTTCAATGCCAGTAATGAGCACCTTTCAATTTAATGTAGATTTATATATTTGTGTAAAGGCTCCTAAATTGTTATACTAGAGCTTACAAAATATTACTCATTTAAGTATAGGGTGGGTAGAAAAAACAGGTTCTTCTTGAATATTTCTCAGTTTCTCCACCAAAGTTTTTCTCTCATCAAAAAGCTAAAGGAAAGAACACTACAATTCCATAAAATAGAAGTAACTAATTATTGGAAATATTGTATGAAAAAGAGCATCATCAATGATGCTTTATTTATGATTGTTAATCCCATGGAATCCCGTTCCAAATTGCTGATTGAAAGTAAATTCAATATCACAATCTTTCACTTCTATTGTTTCTTCAGGATCAGGAAATTTGAGCGTATTACCAGCCTCATAGCGCAGAAGTTTTACTTGAAATTGCAATGATGTGTTTCCTGTGTTGTTATCTTGAACGGTTGCAATGCTCGTGAATTTACCGACACTATGAAATACTTGCTTGCTTGGAGTGACCACGACCAACATTAACCAGTACAAAGTCATTAATATTAGGCAAGTTGCCGGTATCTTCATCTCGTCCAATATCTTCAACACGGTCAACTTCCCGATCTGTGTCTCCGGCTTGGTAAATGTTCAGACGAGGAATCACTTTCTGACAGCGACTTCTTTGATTTCTTTTGAGGAAGGGCTCGAACTTTTACACTTTCAATCAACACTTTATTTTCGGAATTGCAAATGACAGTGGGATGACTCTTAGTTTGAGGTTTCTTACTTTTAGCTTTTTTATTCTATTCTTTTTCTTTGTAATATTGCTGCCATTTCTCAGAACTCGCTGGAACTCTCCTACGCACCTTTGTTTTCTGGGAAGTTTCTTTCTTCAAGTCCTTCCAGAAAAGATGGACTGCAAAGGCACCACTCGTTTGGTGTTCCGATAATTTCTTTTTGCTCTCTGAGAATGTGAACTTTCCGTTGTTGCTTTGAGACATCCTATTATCAATATTAACACGCATATGATCTGTGTTCGGGAAACTTTCGGATTGTTCTTTAGGAATTACTTCTTAAACACTAGCATTGATGAAGAACTTGGAACATCAGTATCAGGACCAGATATCGACCGTTCATTCTTCTCTTCCTGGCTCTTCACGTTATTGTAGAATGATTTCCACACAACAAACAAGTCCTTAGAAGCTAAATCACCTTTCCATTCAGTACCGGTACTTTCCTATTGCGCATAGAACTGTTCCAATAATTCCATATCAATTTTACTCTCCAATTCGTGTAGAAATGAGTGCTTTAAGTCCTTGGGCACAAACTGTGTTTCCTGTTCTGGATTTTCCTGAAGATTGTGTCTTCCATCCATGTGCTTGGTATAATCTACGGCATTTGCATCAAATGGAAATATATCTGCAGCCTTACAACTAGGTCTGTTGTTATTGAAAGGATTTCCTCTTCCATCGTCATCTAAGACTTTTAACAATGTCAAGAAATTCTTCTTTTCTGATTGGGAACACAAATATTGCCATCTTTAAAATCCAGTATTGTAAAGCTGCCTCTTCAGAATTTGTAAGGATAGTAGAAGGACCCATCTTTCTAACTGATTTTTGGTGGGCTGCTTAATTTCCTCTGTAATGTTGCACTAGGAACATTGAATTCTGTGCTGGTTTTTTCAAGTTCATTCCTGAATCGATAGCTGACAACGCTGATTGTAATTGTTCAATGGTGTAATTTAAGCATTTACGTTTCTTAGTGTCTTCCATTGTCAAAGTTGGGGATCCAAAATAATCCTGGAACAAAATTAAGAAAACAATTTAGAATTTATTTATATAATTTAATAAAAGCTATTCTTATTTCAATTACTTGGGCACTTCATGACAACTAGTTAAAGATATGAGTAAT
This sequence comes from Thermobia domestica, assembly GCF_964235325.1. Lineage (NCBI taxonomy): Eukaryota > Metazoa > Arthropoda > Insecta > Zygentoma > Lepismatidae > Thermobia > Thermobia domestica. The sequence continues at coordinate 138,733,649 of NC_137454.1, read as the reverse complement.
TAAAAACAAATTAATCTTTTAGTTTTCTGTGCACATGAGCCATAGTAATGAATATGCTCTACAAAATAACGAGTAAAAAAAAAAAAAAAAGAATTTTATACAGAGAAATTTATGACTATGACTTGGGTCTAGCAGCGCTATGCGAAAAGCTATACCCACAATTAGTAATGATAATATAAGCAAAACAAAACATTTAGCCTATATTATTCTAGGCCTAAAGTTTCGAAATAGAAAACTCCTCCGTCTTCAATATAAGTGAAAACCAGTAATGGGCACCTCCCGACCAGAAATGAGCACCCCCATGCCCAATACTGGAAGGAGTTGAGTTATTTCCTTGATATTTCGTAGGCAAATAAGGATCACATTATGATATATTTTCAAACAATTCTGTGCCTTATTAGCATGTCAAGCATTTGAACCAGAAGTGAGCATGGGGGACTCATTACTTGTCAGGAGATAAAATAGCCATCCAGTAATGAGCACCCCAGGTCAGACGGTACAAGAATGGTTCTACACTTGAAATTCTACGTTTAGTCACATATTAAGACTTTAATAAATAAAGTAATACAATGTATTTCACTTACCTTTAACAATAGTAACTTTAATATTCTTCTGAAATAATCTTCTTCGAACTTCAAAAATTTCCGAAAACAAGCAAAACACGCAAACTGTTCCAGGTCACCTCCTTCTGTCTCGCACCAACACACAATCGAATGACAGACGTGGTAAATAAAAAGGCGGGGCAGAACTGACTAATCAATGTTCAAATTCCGAGCATTGCTTTCCGTGTACTTGCTGAAGTAGAAAACTTCTCATCGAAAAACCATAGCTAGGACTCATTACTGGACCTGTGCCCATTACTGGCTGGACCACCCTATATGAAGATTTTAAGACAAATTACACTCAAATTATGCCAAATATTGTATATTCAAATATACAATAGGGGGACCCACATGAACTTTGGGGACCAGGGCCCCCTCGGCCCCCCAGGATCGGCGCCCTTGCGCTTAGCCACGAAGAAGCTCTGAGTGGATAGATGAATTTGAATTGCACAAATCCATGACGAAGGTATTGACGGAAAAATTTGGCAGCTTACTTGCTTTGCCGGTCACTAACAAATGCAAATGAGAGGATGATCTATTACATGCAAAACATCTTAATCCTACAGGTTGCGGCTTAAGATGTTCCAAATATGCACAGATTTCTTTTCAAGTAACATTGTACTATATTGGTGAATTATCTCCTTTCTTTATTATATTATTTTTTCTCTAATATTTACACTAAAAAAAATCCCACAAACGCAAATCTACTTTTAAAAGTTTCGGACAATTTACTTGCATTTTATTCTTTTTCTCTTTGACAAAGAAAAAAAATCTCAACTGCTGCAACCGATAACAAACAAACGACGTCAAGTGCTTTTGCCTCAAAGCGAGATTACGAGTCATTCAGAGATTGTATTTCCTAAAATAGTTCTTAATTTACTCAATAGGTGTCTCTCAAATATCTTACCGTTTTATAACTTCCACCGCAAGATGGCACGGATAGACCTACACAACACAATATTTCTTTTTTCTCACGTTTTGTTTCATCATGTACTTTTGTGTGTGTGTGTGTGTGTGTGTGAGTGTATGTGTAACATATATATACGTTGCTTAAAAGAGGATTCAATAAATCAATAAATTCTTTATGTTCCGCTAATCTGATTTTTGATTAAATATAATTTATTTATTTAATGTAAAAAAATAAAAACTTCTAATTACTCAAGCAAGTGTATAATCCTACGCATTATTGAGAATATAATAAAACATCGAATTGAAATCACCTCAATGCAGCACTGCCATGACATGAAACACACGTTCAGCCCAGTCCTTTGGGCAATGTATACAAATTTAGGCGTGTCAGCTCACAGAAAAAAAAAAAAAAACTTGCAGTACAAGGTTGTATAGCTATTTACATAATACGTAATACGTAGCACATATTTATTTAAATATACTTTTAGAAACATATAAGGCATATTGACGTTTTATACAATATTAATATATTTTGGAGGGGGGAAATCGGTATTTTTCGTTTAAAAATAAATTTGAAGTAATCAAACTAATCAATGACAGTTTTGCCACAATTCCAGGTTTGTTAATATTGTGAAAATTATTAGTAGGTTACTTAATAATAGGAGAGAAAATGACTGCAATAAAATAAATGTTATCAAAAAATTCCATTATCTTGGACCTGGCAAATAAATAGTCCTATAACTCTCACAAGAGATACACGTTGCTGATTCACTTTGATCCTTTCAACGAAAGCAACAGTGGCGCCAACTATAAGCAATCTTCAAATGTAACTTAAAAATACATGCACAGTACATACATATAATTGTACAGTCATTTCGAAAGATGGACTTTCAAGCACACGTAAGCTGCATTAATATGTATACTGAACTGTTTTAATTTTTTTTACTATAAATGTATAATGCTTCTAAATGGACAAGGAACAACAAATAATATAGTAAATTCTTAATAAATAGGACAACTGCAACTATTATGCACTATTCCCAGCATACTGCATTTGCTACGTTGAATTGAATAGTTGAATAGTAGTAGTACGGCAATTGAATAGTTGCTATACATAACATTACGTTATGATGCATAATAAACAGTTGCCGTAGTTATTTATTTATTTTATTGTGAGCAACGCGGGGAGAGAGGATACAGCGATCTGACAGAGAATCTGAACTTCCGTTGGCTACACTGCGATACACATATTCTTGCAGAGAATGGTAGAGTCCATATACCCAAGGCCAACCACTGCACGCTTTGCCTGTTCACAAAATGAAAACAATTTCCGTAAGTGTAAACATTTGTTTTCTTTCCTTTCTTTCGTTTTGACACTTGACGCACACAGCATGAATTTATTTGTATTTAGACGTCTCATATTCTTATACAACTGAGTAATTAACTGGATAAATGTTTTATTTCTGGAACTTAATATGAATAATATATTCGTTATCCCATTACCAGAGGTATATTTTATGTAATGGACTATGTATTTTAATCTGTACGAAACTATTTTAAAATTAATGTTTGTAATAAGATACTTTATTTTTAATTGAAAACTGATACTTTCATTAAACTACAACACACACGTATTTAATATTAAAGCTATCACAGGAAATACCTACGACAAAATGGTTTACACATGAATCATCATTTCTCGTTATGAATTTACATTAAACCAGACTCGGCTGATAAACATCGGCATTTCTATGCTGAACTCAATGTAATAAAAGACGTGGTGCGGATCCTACCTTCAGGAGTAGACATACACGCAGAATGCCTGCTATTTGAAAGTCTGCGTTGATATGTGAGATTTCCTCGCTTTGTATCGAATCGAACTCACATGAACAGTTTTATTCATCTTGCCTGTCATCTTGTTTAACCTTCAATCTTCTTCGAACTTAACTTTTAAAAATGTTGATTTGTGTATAATTAGATGTACGTAAATGTTATGCAATTAACGTCTAACTACAAACATAAGTTGTATTAGAAAAAAAAAAGAGGGAGAGAGAAAGAAAGAAAGAAAGAAAAAGAACGGACTGGACGCGAGGTTTAAATCAATACCGATTATTGAATAGAACTATTGCCAAATAGCTATCAGATTTTGAAAATAGAATAACCCTCCCTCTGATGAAATCATACAATGGAGCCATATACGAGGGCATACCGAAAGTTTTTAGATACTAAAATTAAAGTATAGGTTAGTTTGAGCTTGTCAGTCGGCAACACTGGAGCTCGAGCGATACGTATTTCATAGAGCACCAGAAAGGAAAGTGACTTTCAACCGAACAAAACACGGCTACTCCCGTAATATATGAATAGGCTGTCAGTCCAAAATTACGAACAGAACACAATTAGATGTTATGTTATTAATAGCAAAATACTCCCTTTTGCTTTTTATTTGGATTTTACTCGTGGCGGCTCGTGAGAGAAGTCAAATCGGTAAAAAGTAAAGTTTCTCGCTTCAAACTCAAGGAAGAAAATTTACCTATATTAAAATCTGCTTTCCAAAATTTAGCAATGTAAGTTCAACGTGACATAAATCAAGAGCCGCCACTGGATTTTTACATTTTTATAAGCAGTATAATGCAAATAATTACTATGTATGTGTCTGCTTTATCACTAAATATATTATAGTTTTAGATCTAAAACTTAATTCAAATACACAATAGAGGCCCTATAGGATTACAGTATTTGAAACAGAGCTCACGTGTATTACACTTAGTAATAATTTAGTAATTATAAGATGTTATTTCCCTTATTCCCTACAATTACGCATAAGTAGTTGTGGTTTGTATTTAAAATGTGGAATTCTACATCAATTAGGTAGTATAAATACACTTTACTACACGGAGCATCTTTCAATTTGGCCTATTGCTATTTCGCCTCCAATCCTATCGGTAATTTATATCATTATTTCACCACAGGTGTAGCGAAACAAGAGTTCCTATATTCCTGTGTTTTACAGGATAGTCTTTTATTATGAAGTTGTGTCCCGATAAAATTCGTGGATTTGTACTTAACGCTCTTCTGCTCAAATTTAAAGCATGTAATTGGAAAGAAATCGATAGCTATCGTAAGTGCTGTAGTCCTAAAATTTTCAGAGGGTATATCTGTTTTGTGATCATCTATGATTGTCATAAAAGACATAGAAGGCTTTTTTTTACAAAAAAAGAAAAAAAAGAAAAGAAAAAGAAAGAAAGAAAACGAATGTATTAATTCAATTAAAATATAAAGGATACATTACTGTTTTATAGTCTAAAAGCATTTCATGTCATCTTCTTGATAACACTTCTCACTTAAATCACCACTTCCAAAGACTCTCACCAACCATTCACGGTACCATTCGATCCATTCCATGAGCTACACTCCTCTGTCCCATGGCTCAGGGTCCATGTGTCTTAAAACCACACAGCCATTTATCATAAACAATCCATAGCAAGATTGGCATTAAAAAACAGTCCACATCCAAGGTTTATCTTTCTACTGTGCTCGATCCCAGGTTTTAGATGCCGGGTAATTGGTCCGACACAACCCCCAACCTGGAGGACCAGGCTGACTGCAGTTCGAAAGAAGTGGGCGATGGAGGCGCCACATTCCGACGTCGGGTTGTCATTGCAGTCATGGCCCAATTAAATAAATAAATATAAACGAAACAAAAGTAGAAAGTACTATACGCTTTGAAGCAGAAGGTACACACTAATGACTACGATTAAGCAGAGGGTACACACCGTGTACCCTCGACTACAGCTCCAGCTATCGTCATAAAGATGTTATACTAATATACAATTCTGTTGCGAGATCCACTACTGGACACGGTAATAACTAGAACCCAGATTTATAAGTGCAATCAAACAATAAAATATAGATGAAGATAAGCACGATAAATTTTTAAAAAATACGCATCAAAATATACAAGAACAAATACATGAAAATTAAATCAAATACTTGTTTTAGTGAAATTTTATCTCACTTGAGGGTGCTATAGTTAGTAGAATAAGGTAACTTATCCTGGGATTATCTTCTGTGATGATCCTGCGTCTGCCGTTGAAAAGTGATTTATACAGTGAAAACGTTCTCCCCACGTTGCATGACGTCACAGGGGCATGTGAAAAGCACACAGTTCTTCATCGGCGTAACCCTCTTTAATACGTGTTTCTTCACCGGAAAGCTTTCCAGAAAACCTACAGTGTTTTGTAATCAAGATTTTGTAGTAATATCAAAGCTTGCCGAGTGCAATTTTAGCAACATTTAGTCTCTGAATATGATGTTACTGAAATTTCTTCTATATATATAAAAGTGAAAGTTGACTCACTCAATTTCAGTAATATAGCCCTATGAATAGATTTTTTCTGAGCATATAAAACTATATTGATATCCGAATAACAATTATTATTCAATTTGTGTTAATTTCTTCTTTACTGCATTTCCTTCTATAGTAGTAGTATTTTTTAAAAAAATATATAAACAATTCAATTCCTGTAAAGATAGTGAGTAGTAATAAAGTGTAATAAATGTATTGTTTATTTTATATTGACAGTGACTACATGCAGATTGTGTATTGTTACCAGTGTGTGTGTAATATTTTTCTTGTAGCGGAAGTGTGCATTTAAAGAATGTTAATTTTTTCTTTCCTTTTATTTTGTAGGTCTATGTTTTATTAACCAATATTGGTAAGCGTTATGACTATTGATTTCCCAGGAATTATGTAAATTAGTGCTTGGTGCAAGTTGGTGTAATATAAAAACTAGAACATTAAGTTTCCCTCTCCTAGAGTATAAAATGGAGCAGAAATAGGACAAACGGCAATTCCAGTTTCGTTTACATCTAAGGTGAGATAGAGTTAATAAGAAATTGTCGGCAGGACTATAGGCGAAATAGGAATAAATTCCTGTTAGGTGATACGTTTAAGTATTTATTTGAGTTGAAATATTCAACAACTATTTTTACTTAATTATGTGTGTATTGCCTTGTGTCATGCGGACATGATCTTAAACAATATGAAATTTTAAATATTAAAATGAGTACAGCTGATTCTAACAGTAAAAACATCTTCCCTTGAAGAGTGTATATTACAAAGAAGGGGAAACATGTATTTAATTTCTTTTTTTTTTTTTTTTAAAAAAAATCGAACAGCAAAAGTCAATTCCCCTCTCCTAAAATTTCTTTAGCAGGTGTGATAATTAAATGCATATGAAGTGCTATATCAAAAGATGAAAGAAGTAAAAAGTAAACTTGTTTTACAAAAAACAAAAAAGTAATAAAATAAAAAAAAGAAGAGGAGGAAGATAAAACGACACAGTTTATCTAGTCAAAAGATCGATACTTCGCTGCGCACACAAAAGGGCTGGAGCCAATTAACGTCGAGCCTTCCCCTGCGCCACAGCACATACACGTTATTAGTTCAAACACATGAATTTAATTAAGACAATTGAATATACGCATGCGCACCATTACATTCAGAGTTTCTTTTCTTTTACATTAAAAAAATGAACGAGAGTTTTTTTGTTTTTTTTTAAAAAAAGTAACGTAACTTTTCACTTGAAACTTTTTTTTTAAGTCATGAATCCACATACAAATAATACATAAAATTTTTCTTCCATAAAAGAGTAAAGATAATACTGTAGCATATAAAGCGTTCATTTTATAACATTATGAATCTTTGATACAATATCCTAATGATCTAACCAATTAATGCAAGGTTATTTTGTTACCATAATAATTTAGATCTTTTTGTTCTATACTATTGAAGACATTGTAAAGACTGTATACGACTAAATAAAAGTATATTAATGGAACTATTGTGTACCTTCATAAATCATTCAATAGATTAAGAATTATATTTGCAGTTCTTTTTATCTTTTTGTGTTATTTATTCATTTTCCTATGTAGCCTAAGTGCCAGTAAACAAGTCAATTTAATAATTGAAGTTACTACTGATTTTATAGGAAAAGAAAGAAACAAATTAAATTATTGGTTAGCTGAACAAATTTACAAGTACACACACGAGTATCAATCTAATTTTCATTAAGACACTGGAATTTGTTTTTGCTCATAATCTAACATTCGTGAAGCTTGGAACAGTAATCCTTCAGTACCGTGTTCAAAAGCTGTACACAAAGAGAGACATCCTATACAGCAATATAAAAGTATGGTTCTATTTATGGATGCTTTGGTTGCTTAGTCACCATGTCTTGTCTGCTAAGAGAGATTATTAACGAGACTTAAGACAACACCATGAAAACGAATTTACTAACAGAATGAACCAGACAACTACTATATAAAATCAACAAATACTTCTGAAAGATGTTTGGGAAGTTACAGGGCCTAAAATTGAGTGGAGTACTCCACGCTTTGTGGAACTGAAGGAAAGGAGTGTGGACCTATAATTCTTAAAGTGTGGAGTGGTATTAATTTAAGTACCTTCAGGCCCGTATCCACGGGGGGAGAGGGGGACGCCCCCCCTAAATTTTGGCTGGCCCCCATAAAATTTCACGGTACGCTTGCAAATGAACTATAATATGGTGATGAAGTATAATATGATTGGGTGGGGTCCCCCTAAATTTTTGGGCTGGCTACGGGCCTGAGTACCTTACTTTTCTCGGATTATGTATTTAAATGTGTTTAGTGTGTCAAACTAAGTCTTACTAATTCAATACATTCATTATGCAATGGGTTACTCAATTCCATATAACTGCCAGTATATGACATTAAGCCAGAATTAATACCTATAGGTATCTCCTAGGTGGCAGGGAAAACCATTGCCAATTTTGAGTTGAAGGAACTTTTTAACTATATTTAGTTTTCAAACGTTTTCGGTTGCATTCATATAGTTTTAAAATATGCAACTAACTGCACGTTTATCTGTTGTTTCAATAGGACATTGCATTTTTCCAATATAATGAAATGTGTTGTTTTGTAGATAAAAATTACACGATCCTTTGAATCCGTTATAGAAATATGTACTACCAGAGATAACATACATCAATAACCGCCAAAAATTTAGCCGAAGCACCGTAGACTCTCAACAACCAATAATAACCCAGAAAATATTATCCGTTCGTAAGTTTCATGGGAAAAAATCTCGCTAGCCGGCCCGGGTTAATTCTTTTGTCTATAGATCAGTGGTCGCTGTTTGGTGACGATGCATTCTTGTCTTTGGTAAAGTAATTTCATTACTTTAGAAACAACAACGAAAATGGAACAGAGGAAGGAAATAAAGAAACAAAAGGTAAGCCAATGTTCCTTTAGTTCGTCTTTATGCCTGCAGACACGACACCTGACACATGGTTCTCATGATTTACCGGTACTTTGTGTCTACAAGCAGCATAGGGTATTCAATTTTCCATGTTGCTGGGCGTTGGACATTAGGTCTATTTATTTTTATATGGAACATTGGAATTCAAAGCCTCAGTAAAATTATACAGGGCTCCCCCCAGGAATTTCTTATTGTGGGCACCCACTACTGACTAAATATTACCCGGTTTTGAGAAATCGCGCTCACAGTCAGCAGTATGAACAGATACAGTAGGCAGTAGCCTATAACGCAGTAAATTTGAGCCAAGTTGGGCATGTTGGAGAAAAGAGTACATGGTCTTGTCAGTGGAGAAGTACTTCACCAACTCGGAGTATTTTTATTATTTTTACGTACTAACGCGGCAATTTTAAGTGTGGGTAAGGTGCAGGGCGGAATTTTAGTGTGGATAGGCGTCCCGGCGATGCTAAGTGCGGAAAACTATGCCCCACGTGGAGAGATCCCTGAAAATAGGTACGCCTACTAATATAAGAAACGTAACATCTGTTTCTGTTTTTTCGTCATTACTTTCCATCGTTTTGTATATGCTGCAGCGATAGTGGGGATTAAGTAGAATGCTGTAGACTAGTCCCTCCGTATCGCTTTTATGAACCTACTATATATATATATACCGGGTGATTCAATAAGAACGTACCAGCCCTATATTTAGCTAATACTGCACGTAGAGCCTTCAAACAAAAAATTGCATTACCAAATCGGGTGTGTAGAATGCAATAAAAATAGTAGCGAGACCAATGGCGTCTCGTGAATACCTTCAACGGGGGGCAACTTCAAAATTTGCAATGGAAAGTGTTATAGCTGTTGGAATCGTTCGAAAGGACATTAAATGTAAGGCAACTTTTAGAGGTCAAACTTTGTCATATCCTTTCCCATTTAGCCGCTGGAAGCGTTGTTGCAGACTTGTATCTGACTACCCGTAGCAGGGCTTTATCTCAGCTAATAATGCACATAGAGTCGTCAAACAAGCAATTGAACCACCAAATCGTATGTGTAGAATGCAATAAAAATAGTAGCGACACCAGTGGCGTATCATGAATATCTCCAACGGGGGTAATCTGGAAAATTTGACATAGAAACAGGGGTTGGTTGCGCCTCCATTGAAACAAGCGCACAATGGGAGAAACTTCGAGAGGAAACACCCTCGCACCATCTGAATTTCACCTAGTAATGCGACCGTGTTGCTGCCAACGAGGAAGAAATATGCCAAGGTGTTTCCTCTACGTCCTTTCCTGTATTTTAAAGTTTAATACAATACAATTAAATATGTATCCTAATGTGCCTTTAATTTTGTTTGCTCTGGAAGCCAAAATTTTCCTACATAATAATAATAATAATAAAATAATAATAATAATAATAATAATAATAATAATAATAATATTTTAGTCGCAGGTAAACATGATGTACTGGACAGAAAACTGATTATATGTCAAAACAAATGCTGACTAAACTAGTTTTTCTATACTATATAAAATTTTTACCAGTGTGGAGCTGTGATTTCGTTGAATTTTAGGCCCTGGGAAGTTATAATCTAACTCGGAAATGCGCGAGAATGGAAGGAATTCTATCTAAATCATTAATATTTATTTATTTATTTATTGAACAAATTTCCAGATACAGCATAACCTTGCCATTTTACACAGGGAAAAGTTAACAAAAGAAAGAAAAAAACAAGACATCAATAATAATAACAACATAGAACAGTGTCAAAAAAAAAAAGAGTGTAAAAGTAATATTATTCCCTCAAAACTTGTTTAATTTCTCTATCAAACACCGGGTAGCTCGAAAAAATGTCCACATAAGTTGTTACTTGATTATAACAGTATGGTATTCTGTATATATATATATATATATATATATATATATATATATATATATATATATATATATATATATATATATATATATATATATATATATATATATATATATATATAAACACTGTATAATTGCCAACCTAGGACAGGCAAAATGGAATAGGTGGATATTTCGGGTGATGCGGGAAGGAACACGTAAGGATAGTTCCTGAAGTAATATTTCGATTTTAAGTCTCTATTCACTATTTTATGAAAGTATTTCAAGTCAGAGATAATTCTAAGTACTTCCGGAGTTTGGATATTCAGATGTCGCAAGAGTTCCTTCTTAGGTAGTATTCGAAGTGCAGGAACATGATTTAACAGGATATTGATATGATTTAACAGGATTTTTTTAAAAAGGATATTGAAACATTAGAGGAAGCCTCCCCCTGCTCTTTACTACTTATTACTTACAATTGTATATGTACACCGTATGTAAATCTTGAATAGAAATAATAGTTTGCGATAAGTAGGCATATGGAAATAAAAATGTCTATCAAAATAAAAAAAAAAATCAAAATAATCTTTAAAAGTATTTTTGTCCGTTATCAGATTCTAATGACATTTATCTCTTTCCCATCGGGATCTCGCCCCAGGTTGAGAAATCCCGATTTAGAGGGGCATATTGGAAGTTACACAGTCACCGAAGAAAGAAGTATTTCATACATTGAAGTATGCTACAATCCAGCGTTTCTCAAACTGTGGTTTGCGTATCATAAGTGGTCTTCGAGTTATATCTTTGTAATCTTTTTACGGTTAGATTGTAAAAGAAAATAGAAAAAAAAGCATTAAGTACGTAGCGTATTACACATTACAATTAAAAAATCTCATAGAAATATACATTTTAGTATGGTAAAGACTATAAATTTTAACAACTTATGTAGCCTACATTTATTATTACGAAATACACTTTATAGCCTTCAATTAACTTGAATAAAGTTTATGACACGTTGTTGTGAAACCGATCTGCAATACAGCTGACAGATTAAGTTTTGGTGAAGTTTCACTTATTTTAATGAATGAGTTCTACTTCAGTTCTCTTTACAGAAGCATCTTTTTAGATGAATACGAGAGGACTCCGATTCAGCTTTGCTCCGTAACTTCTTTCCTGTTTCTTTCTCTCGCTATAGCCCCAGGTCAGGTCAGGTCTGGATGTATCCTCATAGAGTTTCTCTGCATGGTGGGTTTTCTTTCATTCTTCTGTTTGTGAATTGATGACGTGTTAGTGGTATTTGGAAGGCACATGTTTTCAGTAAAGGTTTTGAAATGAAATCTTTAAGTTTTGCGTCCCACGATTATGCCGGTTAGCTAAAGGAGTCGGTGATGATGAAAAATGAATGAAATGGTGGGATAAAGAAAATAGGAGGAAACGGGAGAACCCCGAGAAAACCCACGCACACGGTGTTTGTCTACCACAAAGCTCACTTGGCGCGAGTTGGAATCGAACCAAGAACAGTAAAGGTTTTGAATATAACAAAACCGTTAATTAACATGAAGTCGACATGTTATGATTTACCTCCTTAATCAAAAAGTTCTCAGGTCAAATCCTGAAACCGGAAATCCTATAGGAACTTTCCCTAATGAAATGAAATGAAGTCTTTTAAGTTTTGCGTCCCACGGTTATGCCGGTTAGGCTAAAGGAGACGGTAATAATGAGAAATGGATGAAATGGTGGAATGAAGAAAGTTGGAGGAAACGGGAGAATCCCGAAAAACCCACGAGCACGGTGTTTGTCCACCACAAAATCCAGACGGTGCGAGCTGGGATCGAACAAAGGACTCCAAGCACCGGAGGTGAACGCTCTACCACTGAGCCACCGCGCCCCGGAATTTTCCTTAATTCCCCTTAGCCTCACACATCAAATAATGAATTGTCCTTACTATAGGACACGATTACTTTTTTCAGTAAACAACAAATAAAGATCAGAATCCCATGTTTAGTGTTTTAGTGGGCAATCCTATTAATTTCAACAGTAAAACGTAAAATATATCTACTACAAAATTAAGGTAAAAACTTATTTCTTTTTAAATCGAAATTGTCAACTGCAGTCTTGAAGAGGCATTCCTGTTTGTGAACACTGCACCACCAAGAAATAGACATGTGAATGGAATGCAATTTTTATCACGGATTAATTACAATTTTGAAACTACACAATAATCTTAATAAACAATAGGCCTACAACGCAAAGCCTTTACTACTGAAATTAGACGTTATGTTGCGGATTGATTGTATGCTTTGGTGTTTAGGCTATATGAGATGTGAACATACAGCTTAATGTTGGATATCCCAGCGGAAATCGAATCCCCATCTCTTCAGTTGAAGGTGCGAACATTAACCACATAGCAAACAAAGAGTTTCATCTTGTGAGTCAACTTAAACAGGTGTTGGATGTAAATCTGAGAATGTCTACCACGTATGCGAGTACGTAAGACATCGACATTATCTGCTGGAGGATAGTGATGAACAGGGCCCGCATCTTGTTAACAAGTCAACTTTTCTCTGTTACGCATAGGACAAGGAAAGTTTATTATATATACATATATCAACAACTCTAGGTTCTAAAAATATATTTTTTAGGGTCAACTTTTGGTCACTTTTTGCCAGTTTGAAGTTTCAGATCATTTTTTAAATATTTTAAGGTAAGTTTTATGCAGACGCAGCTCCTCAGGGTAGGCTACGCCTACCTTAATTTACTTGAATAATTTATGAATTAAATCTTTAAAATATTTGTAGAGCATTGTATCAAAACTTTCCTGTAACATAGTCTTCCAAATGTTTAAAACTGCAATCAATGACGCAAAGGCCTGGACCAACGTGCGCTCAACTTTTGCATTGTAGTTCATGAAGAACCCGCTAGTAGCTCTGAAATAGCTATATTCAATAAAATCGTTTTATCCAAAAATGATCCATGTAAAGTGTTTAGCTCATGGTTTACACCGAGTGGCAGAACAAGTACGGGCATTTTCTCCTAAAATAGATTCCTTGCTTTCGAATGTCAAAAAGATATTTGTGAAGGATCCATCCCGCAGAAGGGCTTTCAAATCTGCCGTGCTAAACATTCCTTTCCTGTCACAACCTGTTGTTACGAGATGGGGAACCTGGATCGACGCTTGTGTTTATTACTGCGATAATTTGGATGTAGTAAAACATTCGTTGACTCATTTGAATTACAAGATGCAAAGGCAATCCAGTATGCCCAGGATGTTTTCCGACAGTGAAGCACAATTGATGTAGGCAGGCAATTGACATATATAATTTCGAATTTCGGTTTCCTGCCTAATCCATCATGTGTCTTCAGGAAAAAGGTGCTTCTCTTACGGAATCCTTACTTGTAGTTCAAAAACAAAAGCGGCGTTGGAAAAAGTGTCAGGTGATGTTGGCAATAGTGTTCTATGTAAATTGAAACGTGTGCTGGAAAGAAACAACGGGTACAATACTTTGTGTGCAATTTCAAGTGTACTGCAAGGTGAAGTGTTATATTCCAAAGTTGAAGTTTTAAGCCCCAATGACATAGTTCATTTCAAGTAGGCGCCCATAGCTTCAGTGTGCTAGCCGACAACAGGCGCCCTTTCTCTCAAGAGAACTTGCGCATGTTTACAGTTATCTCCTGTAATGCTGAATAAGGTATGAGCTGAATTTTGTGACGATTACAAAGTAAGTTCTTGAGTTAGTTTGTTGTCACAGCTTACAAAATATTTATTTATTGAACAAATTCCCAGATACAGCATAACTTTGCCATTTTACACAGGATGTGTTGCTAAACCGGATATAGGCCTATATATCTTAAATGCAAAGAAATGCTTAACTATTTACTAAATTGGGCAAAGTTTAGTTTTAATATTATTGCTTTTTTTCTTTAAACCAAAGACACAAATGGACCGCAACTAACTGACAATACTTTTCAAAATGAGTGAGAAATGGTAATTAAAATCCAATTGATACTCAAAAAATGTCAATGTTTAACGAAATAAACGTTTGAAAAATGCAAGTTTTAAGGTCAATTTTTGTAAATATTAGGGCCATTTTACAGGAATTTTAGTGTCATTTTATAGGTCTCTTTTCAGAAAATTTTTGGTCAACAATATCCGGGCCCTGGTAATAAACAAGGTGCTGATCAACCTTATCCCATCCATATTCTGTGAGAGATACGTCAGCTGACAATGCAAGCCAAGGATTAGTGATACCTGTCGTTCCTCGAAGAAGGCTTGTACTTTTCAGGATACATGTGGCCACGTATTGTCTTGCTGAAAAATTGCTCTGAGTTGTCTGAAGAAAGGGTACGACCTAAGCCTCTACAAATTCCCTTATGAACCTGTTACTGGCGATGCTGCCCACAAGCTGTAGCAGCCGGGATTCCTTGTTGCTTTCAATGCCATTCCACACCATCTTTACCTGCCGTTCATCCGCTATAACGCTCACAATAACAATGTTCAACATGTATTTGAATATCATTATAGGGCATGCTGAAGCGGACTCGTATGCAAGTACAACCGCTTGTGATTTAGCACGCTAGATACTTTACTTGTGGACTGGCAATCCTGACAGCCCTACTTGTATAAACACTTTGTGAATTCATATTTAATGCTTGTCAAGTAACGTGGCTTTCTTTTTGCAACTTTTACTTTTTTCTTTACATAATCAATATGCAACTATTCCCAGGTAAATGCAATTTTAAGACGACGCAGAAAATAATCATCTACGTTAGTGACAGTATTCGAACTGAAATTGGCTGTCTCATTCGCACTCCCGTTGTAGCCTGAGGCATTTATAGTTCTGATCAATGGAAGCTGACGCAAAGTTATATATGCCGCCAATTCAGCAGAAGCCGCCGAAACATCCACGCAAAGTTCACACCCTGAGTGCCACAGCGTCGAGCTAACACGGCCATGACGGCCACGCAGAAAAGATGTCTATAGTCACAATGCCCCATAGCAGCTACAGTCACAATCCATGTTCCACTGCCTGATTGTCCATATTTACGATCCTCTTCTATTCATTGCTTCCACATACGCATCACTATCGGGGCGGTATCTCTTGTACGCGCAGCAATTTCGTAATACGAAAATTCCCTCTCGGTAGATTGACCATAGGACCTCATCCGAAAGCAGTCGTCTGTTTATATTAGGTCCTTTGACTTGACTGGGCAATGTGACGTTTATCATGCTTCATTATCTGAGTACTGTGTTTTTAAACTAACCTCTCGTGATACTAATCAGTGAACGGAACCGAGCGTACTGTTCAGAGAACACATTTACCATCCCGCACAAATCTTGTGAATATAGACTCAATCCCGTCATTTCGTCTTTGTGCTGCAATTTTCACAAAGTTTTCTTTTTCTTTCTTTTCTTTTTTTTTTTCTGGTGAGGTCAGTAAGAATGAATACAGACACGAAGTAAGTTGATTTTTGAGGTGTGAAAAATATAAACTCCGATCTAAATGTACCTCATTGAGTCAAAAGAGAAGTGAAGTGGGATCAGAAAATTTTGTGAATCAGTTCTTGAAGTGAAATCAGAAAGCCTTGATTTGTTTGTTTTTTTTTTTTCGTTCATTTTTATTTTAGGCTAAGTACTACCAGTATGGATGATGCCACACTTATACAGTATATATAATTTGCTAAATATATGCTCCACGACGCGGTAAGCAACGAACACGCCCGAAATCGAAACTGATGCACTTACGTAACTACCAATCTTAAGATATTTTTGTATTCACTTTTATTGTTGATCTGAAACTAACAACAAATCAACTATTTTCAATTCTCGACTTCTTTGAAGAAAAAAATACTCTTAATGTCATAATTTATAGTATGTGACTGTAATAATTACACTATCTTCTCAAAGTGACTAACCATTCAGCTTATTTCTTAATATCCTTTTGTTCACGCGAAATTTTAATGACGCTAATCTCCTAGCTGAGGCCACGCCCTCAAGCCATCTACTCCTCTCCTGGCAAGCGTTATGGAAACTTAAAAAAAAAAGGTAAAAAATAACAAATTACAATGGGTCACAAAGCAATATGCATGCTTCTCTTTAACAACTTAACAACCGTGCAATGGACAGAGTTACAATAAAAATCATTTTAAAAAGTAAAGAAAGTCGACGCACTATTTTATTTTTTGTTACGCGTGCAATGTCAAATGGGACTGCCAGTTCCTATACGAATAATGTAACGCAGTGATGTAGATTGTGGTATTATATAGTTTACACTTTGTCTTCATTGATATTTTACTTAATGTGGGAACAGTTGCATATTTATAATTGATTCTGTAAAAAAGAAAAACTAAGAACTACACAAAGAAAGATAATCACGTTACTTGACAAGCTTTAAGTATGAATTCACAATGTGTTTATTAAGTAGGGCTGTCAGGATTGCCAGTCCACAAGATTAAGCAATATCGTAGCATACCTGACAAGAGCAGCTCAGAATCTTGAACGTAGTTGTTAATTAACTCTGGCCATAGTTTAATATCTTTCATATGTATTCTTTTCTTGCTTTTTTTTTTCTTTTTCAGAAGCCAATGAATATCGTTACAAAAGAAAAACTACAGTATTACCCTAATCCCGACTAATTTTGATCATTATTTAAACAAAATGGAAGTCTTGGAACTTTTCTAACAGATCATTGTATCAAGCAAACGTTCGACAGATACTAGGAAAATGGTCTTTTTCTTTGGAGTCTTTTCCATATACTTCAGTCCAGGGGTAAAAGTGGATCTTCAAAGGTAGAGGGACGCACGACGTTATGCCGTCCCCCTTGCCTATCTTTGCCCATTGT
Source organism: Thermobia domestica (assembly GCF_964235325.1). NCBI lineage: Eukaryota > Metazoa > Arthropoda > Insecta > Zygentoma > Lepismatidae > Thermobia > Thermobia domestica. Next base: position 138,716,154 of record NC_137454.1, on the reverse strand, counting down.
ATTTTTTTAGGAAGTGGGGGGGACGCCATAGGTATTTTATGGAAGCCCCGCGTTCCCCCTCACTTTTTCCCCTGTTTCAGTCATGATGTGATCGCACCTACTGAACATTTTAAGTATCACCAGTCTTTTCACTACACTCCCCATTACGTTAGTTTTTATAACTCAATGAGTTTTTACAACTAACTCAATTACGACAAATAATGTGACTATTCTAAAATTAAGCTATTTAATATTTACAAAATATAGTTACGTGACCTAATATTTTGTTTCAAGACATTATACAGTAGGACAATTTGAATGCCCGACAATTATGACGTCGCAAACTATGCACTTAAATTTTTGGCCTATAACGAAGACCTGAAAGTACGTATTAGTTTATTTAATAGCATTCTGGTTCACTTTCTACATATTAAATATTTTTAAAACTCAAAGTAAATTAGAAACGTAGAGAAGATCCTTAAAAAACTTAAATGGTATAAAACTTCAACAAAATACCTGTATGATAAGTCTTCGCGATATAGTCACAAATATAATAACAATGGAAAACCAAATAATATTTGCACTGAGAATCGAACCTGCTCTTGCAGCCAGTGGTGCCCATTCACCAAGTGGTTAGAGATGCCCACGAGACGAGTCGAGACAGGATTTTCCTGACAAAATTCGAGTCGAGACATCACTTTTACAGCACATTTTCGAGTCGAAACAGCCATAAATCTTGTCTCGTGCGCATCCCTACAAGTGGTTGTGCGCAATCAATCTCAAAGTTACCATTTTCCTCCCCCCCCCCTCTTAAAAGTAGAGAAGACCAAAGTTGGTTGTGACAAAACCATGATAACTTGCTTTGTAAAACAAGTTTTATTTAATTTTGGAACATTTTCCCGTTCTTAAAAGCATAATTATGGTATAATTAAAGTTCGATTTGCCATTTTGAATTAAGCCCTCCCCAGAAAAGAAACTCATGGGCCCTAAAATCCGCCTGTGAGCACCCCTGGCTGCACCATTAGCACTCTTAACTTTAGCATGAATACTTCTGCTTACTTAGTTAATCACGTCAAATGTTATATTATGGAAAAACAAAAAATAGACTATATTAATATTATATACAAAAATTACACTTGTCGTGAAATGATATGAGACTGAGTCCTTGAACCCCCTTGAAGAGATATTACGTACGCCACTGACTGTGACATGTTCTTTGTTACTTTTTAAAAATAATTATTTTCGTAAGTATCAATTCCGTACTACTATCAAAAAGACTCCCCGCTTCATTGAACTATATACAGGAAGTACAGTAATTACCTTCTGGTATCTTCCACACACTACTTTCGTTTAAGTACGAGATAATATACATTGAGTATTCAGAAGGTATACTGCATTTCAAAGAGGAAACCGAGGACAGGACATTAATCCTTCTTCAAGGTCAAATAATAAATATATGCTAACAATACCACCATTTTTTTTTTTTTAAACAAGATGATTAAAATTCGACATGTCCATACTGAAAATTTCCTAGATAAATACAAGGTGAAGGAAGGGGTGACATAAATTGAAGTGCACTATTGAGATTTTAGAGAAACGAAAGATGAGACATTTAAATCTGTTAGCACTTAAAAAAAAAATAGTAAAGTAGTGGATAGTTATACTAGAACAACACTTTTAATTAAGGGAAAAGGTGGAGTACTGAAAATCAGAACCGCTGGAAAAAAATGTACGCAAATACGTACTGCTTTTCTGTGGACTATATATAATGTAACAATGCCATTCCTAATTGTGATAATGTAGCAGTTTAGAAACAAACGCAGTACCTGTCCCTGTTTGCTATACTGAAGAGATGGTACGGTGAATGGTTAATGTCATAACCGCTTTTGAAGCTACGCTACCAATATTCAATTCGTTGATTTGGACGTCCACACTCAAGGCTATATAAGACTTTTCCTTGCAGCTCAACATAGGTTCCGAACCACATGAGCTTTCACCGGTCATCGAATCTGGATCTCCCACGCCGAAGGAGCGTACGCTAATCATATATTCACGTAGCACTTCTACTAATTTACGAGTACTCTCAGATAAGAACAGTATTGATGGCAGAAGTCCACATGATATTGCTTCATTACTCAAGCATTCATAAAACGTAGAAAGTAACTTCAAAATTGAACATTTTGCTGTGCAACATATATTATTTACATCATTCGTTATTGAAGATTGTGTATAGCTTTATAAATCTTCGATATATTAGTAATGTAAATTAATTGTTGATACATACCTATGAACGTCTAAGATAAAAATAACTGATAACATTAAATAAATATTTTAAAAACATTATTTCCTTCAAGAATAAAATAAAATCCTACTAAGAAGTAAAAATAAAATAAATTCACTTTTACACACTTGCATAACGGGCACAGTACTTGAATTTGACAAAGAAACTTTATTGATTATATGTAACACGATATAATTTAAACTGAATCTGTTTCTTGTTTCAGTAAGCTCAAGTTCAATGACAACTGTGTATCCAAATCTCTCACACTGTCATTCCTTCTCCCATTTCAGATTCGCTTTCATATATTGGAAACGATACTACACGGCTGAGATCATACAGTCTTGTCTAGCTACTAAATAAATCATCCAAATACGTAAGTAGAAAACAGTGTCGTTAAAATTCGAACAATGGATTCTTCGGATGTTCGGAATAATCGAAGAAAAATAAATTTTATAAACAATAGTAGAAAGCACCACTGATCCTATACCTGTGTAACAATCGGATGGCTGGCGCGTATACGTATGGAGTACGTCAGGGGTGCCCATCCCCCCCAAAGCTGATGGCGCACTCCCCCCCCAAAAAAAACTAATAATCTCTTCCCTCCTCAAAACTCAAGTCCTCTAAAAAACAATTGCCCAGTGTAGCAGTAGTTTTTATAGTATTATTAATTGTTATTTTTGTTGTTTTTATTTCCTGTAGTAGTATTATAGAATGCTTGTAGTAGTAGTAGTAGTAATTATAAAAATGGCATTACTTTTATTAGTAATCTTGGTAGTGTACAATACTAAATATGTTCTATAAGGATATTGAAGGGTATAAAAACTTCTACACACTGTGTATGGCACAGGATTCTTTTTTTACAATTAGTATTATTATTTTTTCTTTACAAAATATTGATATAATTCCCTTGTACATGAAAAGTAAGACGCAAGTTACAAGTTATTGAGTTTGATACCAAAAGAAAATGTTATCCTCGAAATTAACCTACAAAAAGAAGTGATATCCAACAAAAAACATTCCTGTAAAAGAGCCAAGTACGAGTTGCCTTAAAAAGAATTGAAATCACAAAAATAGGCGCCAAGTTCTGGTGGACAACAGTTACAAACACTCACTGGCTCACTTCAAATTTAGATTTGAAACTTTGCTGTTGTCTGTATGGTTACCATTAGCTCACAATTATGTGAAACTACTTTATAATTTTCAACAGACAACATAGGCAAGTTTCAAATCTAAATTCGAAAGTGATTCCTTGAGTGTTTGTAACTGTTGTTCACCAGAACTTGGCGCCATCCTTTCATATAGCAACTTGCGCGGTACCTCATTCATAGAGTTTCTAAGCAGGGGGTAGGGGGATTCATTCTCGAGATTAAAAAAAAAATCGCATCGTGTTCCAATGTTATTCTGACGACAGCAAAATTACTTATTCGACATTAGAGTAAAATTCTTCCCCAATTTTTTTATTCCTCCTAATTTTTTTCTCGATGGCACAACTTGCGCCATTCATCCCTCCTGTGGGCGGTCCTTCTCTCTTAAAACGAACCAATCTTTCCTTTCATACGGCTACTTGCGCGGTACTTCATTCATCGAGTATCGAAGCAGGGGGTACGGGTGTTTACCCCGGAAAATTTTTGAAAATTAGCTTCTCAAAATCGTGTTTTAATGCTATTCCGACAGTAAAATTGCTAGTTCGAAAGTAGAGTAAAATTCCCCCCAAAATTTTTCTCAATGGCGCAGCTTGCGCCATACATCCCCCCTGTGGGCGGCCCTGGAGTACGTTGTCTTAAGTTCAATTTCCGATTTGAACAAACCATAAGTCAAATGGGGAGCCATCTGAATTGGGGGATAGCGATCTCCGATCTAGAAAGTTACAAATAACGAACATGTGAACCGGTGTATTGCGTACAAATGAGTGAACCAAAAGTCGGCCAAGCTTCCTCGTGGCTAAGCAGTTAGCATATGTCCTTTGACCTCGGAGACCCAGATCGATTTCTGGCGGGAACTCTGCGGTTCGGATCCCACATTAAGCTGTAAGTCCATGTCTCATATGGCCTTGCTGCTGAACGGGATGCTAAACTGAAAATCAAACCAAAATGTTCCCATAGTTTTTCGCGGAGTTTATGAAGGTCTGAGATATAGCTGTGAAGCCATTTTACGGTGAAAAAAAGAAAATGATGACACATGAGGAAGAATTCTGGAAAGTCGGCAAGAGCCTATATTAAAGACTAACGTGTCAACATTCCCCTAACTGAACTTAGAAAAACCCTAATCAACATGGCGTCTACAGAACTTCAATCGGGACTTCCGAATCGTGAAGTGAAAATACTAATAATCTATTTACGCTCGTTGTTATTGGTTTGCTTTTAAAATTCGGAAATTTCAAGGTTTACATCAGCGCAAGACCTTTCGAACAAGCAAATCGTCACTAATACTCCTCAGTTCACATGAACGCGCCGATTTTATGTTAAATACCGACGTAGTTTTCTTTCCTTTCGCTCCACATTTCTTCATAACTAACAATTACTTACATGCAAAACGGATATATATATATATATATATATATATATATATATATATATATATATATATATATATATATAAAATATAGGAGACCAGCAGTGTAATTAAAATTAAATAAAGATTCTCTATGGCCACTAAACATGTTTACATACCGCGAACATTTAGAATGTGAGTTTAAAGCTGAGTCGGGTATAAAATGTATATGAAGTAATTTTCAAATCTAACATTTGTGCTATTTTTCATTTCTTACAAGTCATTGACCTACCTAAAATAATGCCTGCGTACATTCCGTCACCACCAACAAAAAAAAAAAAAAAAAAAAAAAGAAAAGAAAAGAAAGAAACAAAACATTCTTATGACCTTGACGAATGAATGTTAACACAGTGATCAGTGCCAACGGCGAAAGAACAACAAACATTTTTATCTTGTTATTTTTAACAGTTTTACACATATCTTTTAAATGTTATCCTGCATTAGACCATTATTTCTGTCGTAATCATCTAATACACAGCTAGAACTTTTTCTTTTAATGCAAACTTTTATTCTTTGGGTGCAACAATAAGTATAAATAATGGTATATATATATATATATATATATATATAAGCATTAAAACACTATTATTACATGTCTACTTATACATGCAACACGTATGTTCTTGTACGCTGAATGTCTAGTGTAATGATAATAATCCACCCAACATCCCCTCCTCCTTCTCCCCAGAAGAAAAATAAGCCTGAATCAGTGAGGTCAATATATGGATAAATGCACTGGAAGTAAGTGCAAATTAAGACATACTTCTATGCCAGGCAAATTTAAAATAAATATATCGAAACAAGAATGCTTAACGCAAATAGAACAAGTTAGTTTATAATGGGAACAATGAAGTTTGTCAAAATTTCAAGTTGAAAGTAAAGTCTCGATTCAGGTATACAAACGGCCAACTATTCTTCCTCTTACGTATGAGAAATATATTTGCGAGGAGAGGGGGAGATGGCCATGACTTGAAATTACATCGTATCTTTACTGATCTATTTGATGTTATTAGTTTATCATCAACAGTTAAAACATTTTAATACATTAAGAATGAAAACTTTCTACATACGCAAACAACTTAATATCATCCTTAACAAATCATCGGTAGTTACAAGGTCATGAAAATGTCGGAATGTTTTGAGAATTCAGTCCAAACAAGATATTAAATAACTCTTCACTGTTGTAAGTATACATTAATTCAGTCCACAAAATGAAGATAATGTCTCACGTACGATAAAAAGTATGAAAGAAATAGAAACTACATCTAAACTACACCAAAGTATAGTCATGTTTAAAACAACCTGGGCACCTATGTTTCTTCGAAGTGCTTACATTCGTAAGAGTATATCAATTAAACACGTGACTCTTTATTTCGGGCTACGTGCTAGAACCTTGAACTTAGTGTCTATTAAAGAAATGAGTGGCAATGTTTTTCGCTGCACATTGAAGTGATTTAGGGCCACAACATTAAGGAAAATACGATACACCTACCTCTGAAATGGTCTAGTTTATGTTACAACCAATGCCAAACATATATAATAGCCACAATTATGATAGGTACACTTCTTTGTGAAAACAGTGTTCACAAAAAACTGGTCATGCACCTCTCTTTAAAAGGCCGAGTTCTCAAAACAATTTGAACAAATTAGTATTTTGGCTTTAAACAAAATGTTATAGAAGAAAACAAAATCTACATTTCTTTTATTCCTTCTGCTTCTAATTAAGAATGCACTGTTTTGTGACCAGGATTTTTCAAATCCGGAACATATAATAACACAATAAGCTATATCTTTTGACTTTAGTTTGGTTTATGTAATACAATTAGTTGGCAAAACTCTCATTCTATTTAATTTGTAGTATTGCTAGTACTACAAGTTAAATTCTTACAGCTTTATATATTTTTTGATATATTTCGTTTGTAGGACATATACAATTTTCAATTTCCAATAAAATAAATAAAATACTCAGGGAGCATTTACCACAATTGCATTGACCGCAATTTTATTCTTCTTTTGGTTGCCTCCAGGTTACTGAAATCATTTCAATCCAGTCACTTAACTGGGCTTACAGACAACTTTCGCTTTTCCAGAGAAAGTTTGAAGAAATACACAGTGTCCATCGCTTTTATGGAACATAAAAGTATGACGTTTCTCTTCCATCATAGGTCCAATTAACGACTAACCACGAAACAGACGGAACTACAATAACATTATGTACTATATGAATACACTATAGACACTTCATAATCTTTCTTTTCAATTCAACCTTATTTTAGCGTTAATTTTTTTACATATACAATATGACTGTGCTCTTGTGTTAACATAATTATGCTGGCAGTAAAATTGATCGTCACGGCCAACATTTTCTTCATTATTATTATTATTATTATTTGTTGCTTTAATTTTAAATTCCTTGAACTTAACAATATCTATGATGCAACCAACTTCGTCTTACCTTCACTGCCAAAGCAAACGCAGTTATAGCTTGTATTGTCTCAACTTCCGGAATCATTTCTAGTTACTCGTTTAGTAAATAAAAAAGAGAGGAAAATACTAGTAATACTTGACTTTAAATATTTAACAGAGAAAGAAAAATGTAAGGTCATTTTCTGCAAATGTTATTTATATCATCTTGCACTGAAAAAAAAAAAAAAGTTTGGACTTCTCTGATCCGTACAAAACTGTATAAAGGTTTTTATTTACAGTTCCACTTTTTTATTTGCTAATACATAAAAGAATATATGTGTCTGTCACCAGATTTTCGCATAGCAAGAAGTCATTTAGAACCAATAAATTTTGCACATTAATAGCTAAATTTCACTAGATTCAATCGCGCACGGAGCAGTTTTTATCCATTTTCGGCTCAAAGAGAGATCACATGTTCTGGAGGTTCAAAAAGTATATAGTATATCGGAGCCCCTGAAGTTGGACAACCCGAACTACTTTACAATGGTGCTCACTGCATGCTATTCAATCCGTGCGAAGAATGTGCACTTCCGCTAGTGTCCTAATAATTATGATTATATTGGCTTAGCACATGATAGAATCTCCGAATTTATAACAGCAGAGAGTTAGTTCACTAAGATTCACTTCTCTGCTATCTCAACATCGAGTCTTCTGGGAATCGAATTCAGATCCAATTCAACAGTACTAATTTGCTATTGGAGGAAATTTGTATAAAGTTTAATGTTTAGTTTTTTAGTAGCGTATTTCATTTATTATACACTTAATGAAAGAGTCATTATGTTTTTGACTTAATAACTCTTAAACAACGCAACCGATCTCGATCATATTTTCAACATAGATAAAGTTCGGGCCTAGGATGATTTTTTATCATTTCGCTTTAACGGTGCAACTTAAGGGAGATATTTACAAATGATCGAAAATGACGTATATTAGTGTCGAATCTATAGTTTTTGAGATCACTGAGATGTACAGTGATAATTCCGATGGCGTTTCAATTCCAAACTCAGTCCCGAAACTTGGGGAGGGAGAGAGATATAAAAATGATCGATATCAGGGAGCACTTCAGTAATAGTAAAAAGTGACATACTACAGAAACATATTACATTTTTTTTTTTTTTTTAAATTTTAACCCAGCGAAGCGGCTGATTGACGCTCGCGAGTAGAGATCATAGATCACAGTAGTGTCACTGACTGGAACGTAGTACTTTCATTCTTCTTATTATTATGTTGGTCTTATGTCTTGAAACCGATATGCTAATACTGATCGAGCAAGGCACATACGATTTTCAAAGTAGAAAATCTACCTATTAAAATGCTACAATAGCAACAAAAACGCCTCAGCTCCAACCTATAAACTTTGATTTCAAACCTTTGATTTACGGTTATTTGTGATTTCACGTTTAACAGAAACAAATATTTTAAACTACGTGTACTTTAAATAAATTATTTAAGTAAACTTATTCATATAAAGTTTATTTTTTTAAAATTATTGTTCAAAACCTTTGTATTTTAATAAGCCTTTTCCAAAATCGATGCAAATGAATTGTGCTGCCATATTTGGAGTTCTTTTAAACTATACGGCGTTTCTGGGCGTCTATATGTTTGTGGCCAATCTTTTCGGCAATGAGATTTCGGAAACTACAGGCTCTAGAAAGATGACGTTTTCACTGAACGATAGCAAACTTTGTGTACAATATCCAGTTTTAATTGAGTATTTAAAAAACAGGGCCATTATTTCTTTATTACATTTTTACGGGTACACTGGAACTGCTGAAACTAATCAAGAAAAAACTAAAGCATCATATCCTACACATTATATATTCCAACACCACATAACTGTGTGCAGGGGTTGCATACCTATCAGGCGTTTGTTTCATGGCAAAATGTTAATGAAAATCGAAGGATAACCATTTCTCCACTCTAACTGTAAGTTGAATCTTTATTGTTTGGAGTGTTTTACCCAATGAACACCATATATATCACTGACATTATAATTAATTGTGTGTGTAATGTATTTGCTTATTACATATATACTGCATGAAAGAGGAAAGAAAACACTGATCATACATGAATTAAAAACTCCAACTGGAAGTAGGCTCAAATCTTGCAAACGGTGAGAGGTATTGAAAAAGTAATCGACAAAATCTTCCCTTTATGATATCTCTTGCCAGTTTTTATCAAGACGTCTTTCACTTGTGTATGTAAAGGGACATGTACAGATGTGAGGAATAACAAGGAGATTCATGCTCATATGTGAATGATGCCCTGTGTAGAGAGCGAGATTCAGCTAGTCTATATATTAAAATGCTAGGTTCATATGTTTGGTCCCCAATCCTTTCGATAATGAGATCTCGAAAATCACAAGTGCTAGAAACGTGCTGTTTCCCTGGTCGATTGCAAATTTTGTGTAATTGTCCAGTTCTAATTGAATATTTTAAAAATGTGGCCATTATTACATTTTTAGGGATACACTGGAAGTGTTGATTTTTTTTTTTTTTTTAAGTAAAGCAGCCTACGAGTTTTACATTCCAACACCACGTCGTTGTTTCTAGCGGTTGTATATATCTCAGGCGTTAGTTTCATGACCAAATGATGATAAAAAGCGAAGGATAACCATTTCTCCAGTTTAAGATGAATCGTTATTGTTTGGAGTGTTTTGTTCAATGAACACCATATATAACTGACATTATAATTAATTGTGTATATAATGTATTTGCTTATTACATACTGCATGCAAGAAAAAAAAAACACTGTTCATACATGAATTAGAAACTCCAATCGGAAGTAGGCTCAATCTTGCAAATGGTGCAAGGTATTGAAAAAATAATCGAGAAAATCTCCCCTTTACGGTACTCCTTGGCGATTTTTATGAAGACGTCCTTCACTTGTGTCTGTAAAGGGACATGTACAGATGTTGTGAGCAATGACAAGGAGATTCATGCTCATATGTGAATGATGCGCTGTGTCGAGAGCGCAGATTCAGCTAGTTTATATATTAAAATGCTAGAAAAGTTTGTTTGTGGCCAATCTTGTCGACAATGAGATCTCGAAAACCACAAGTGCTAGAAACGTGCCGTTTTCGCTGGTCGATTCCAAATTTTGTGTAGATTTGCCAGTTCTCATTCATTAAAAAAAAAAATGTCCCAGATTTTAGGCGCCGTTTTGGCCCCAATGACCCTTGTGCAACGCAGCCAGTCGAGGAGCTACGTATAGCGGGTTGATGGACATTTCAGGCGCTTTTTTAAAAATCTGAATGGGGAAATCTATTGCAAGCTGGGAATTTCGAAGGCTTGTGGACCACAATGAGCCGTACTTGGACATGGAATTATAAGAAAAAAATATTTGCATATGGTATCATCTATCACTTATCTATTACTTTGGGGTTAGTTTGCCACAAACTAACCCCAAAAATTCTATATTAAAATAATACATTTACATGTTTGTCTATAGCAATTAACTCCTTACGAGTCTTCCTGTCTTTTACTTGTGTTAGTCAAGGGTCTTGCACAGATATAGTGAGAAGTGGGAAGGAGATTCACGCTCATATTAGAACTGTGCGCTGTGTAAATAGCGAAGGCTCAGTAGTGAACTATTAAACACCTACAATGCGTATGTACAATATTAGCACTTTGGCTTTTACAGACTTTTTGAAGGTTTAAAATACATAAACTTAGTGAATAACAGCCAATTAAAATATAAAAAGTACACCACTTTTGACTTTTGTTATAAAAAATGCCATGAAACAAATTCATACATTAAATGGCTGTAGGATTTTTCATATAGTTACGTAATAAAATACGGAATTCGTTAGTCATAATGTTGCATCCTATTTGTATTTTTATAACACTTTGTAAATACTTGCCATATTACTTTCCAAAATTTTTTCACCTTTATATTATTTATTTAATAAAAGAGAAAGAAGTGTACCGTACAACTGACACCATTTCTCAACATTTAATACGGAGCGTTTCAGGATCTATATTCTTTCTGTTCTAAGAAAATAATATATGCGATTAAACATAAAACTATTGTGGTTAAAATTACTCGAATAATCATTCGTTAGCCCAATAATTAATCGAATACAACATTTTATTCGAATATTCAAAGAATCCATTATTCGAATATTCCAATAAAAATTATTCTAATTGTAAACAGCACTACCCAAAACATATACTGACTGAAAAAAAAAAAAACAATAACATCAGTCAGCCCTCCCCACCGTTCTATTGGATAGCCCGTGCGCTTTCGGTACATGTGGTCACGAATTCGATTCCCGGTAGATGAGTACTAAAACATTTACTTTCACAATCATTCACTTCCATTAATCACCCATCTCCTTTTAGTTTAAGGGGTGTAACTGTGAAACTAAACATTTCATTTCATTTCCATATCAGTATATCTCTTCTTCTACCTACAAAACTATATCCTATACTATCAGATAAATCGCATTAGCATTCGTGGAATATATCACTTGAATATGAGTTCATTCACACTTTAAAAGCACGTATTCTTCTTATTTCCTTATTTTCTTATATTTGTATTAAATTCGTCTTTTTTTTCCTTCTTTTAAATCTATTTTGGTTTATATGTTCATTCTTTATCACGTTCAGGAAATGTTAATGAATTTATAGCGATTTCGAGCAATATGTTATAATTTCGCGCAAGAAGTCAAACTCTTGGAATAGTTTTCAAAATATGTATACAAAACTACAAAGGTGTGACATTAATGTGTGTCTGAAATAAACAAAATTTTGAAAATTTCGTTTTGTTTCAGACTTTCGACTTCCTTTGCAGCAGAAGGCACGTAAAATCCTAATAATAAAAAGAAAATATCTCACTCTATGCAACCCACTAATTTCTAATAATAAACAGTCACGTTAATAGATGTCGCTACCAGTTTTATCATGTATTGTACAGCGGGCAGAAAGCTTGGGGAAACATATAATAATAATAATAATAATAATAATAATAATAATAATAATAATAATAAGAAGAAGAAGAAGAAGAAGAAGAATAACTTTACTTTCAGTGCTGTGAACAGCTCATTGGCAAAAAAACAACACTATGTTAAAACCATTATACAATCATTTAAAACAGACTAGAAAATTTGTAGTATACAATAAATATTAGAGCAGGTTAAGACCCTTGTCACAGGATTAACATATTGAAATTACAAGATTCAGGCTGATTATAGAACAAGATTAAAATAGAAACAATCAATATCATAAAATACTATTAACAGAACTATGGAAATTAAAGCTGCTTTTAACTAGCATTTACCTTGCATGAGTCAACCTTGCTTAAAATTACATATCCGGTATGCAAAAGATCCTGGTTACTTATTGTCGTATTTACACAAAAGATTGGGTTCTTTAAATAAAATATTATAACTAAAGATATTCTGAAGACATATAATAACAATAAAATCAAGTTCCTTGTCGTAGTTAAAATAGTTTAATTTTTGTAAAAAATGCTCTATTGTTTCTCCCAACATATGTTATTATTACTGTCACAATATAATAATAATAATAATAATAATAATAATAATAATAATAATAATAATAATAATAATAATAATAATAATAATAATAATAAAGTTGGCTTCATTGATCTGCGACCGTTATGTTTGAGAATAAGGATTACTTAAAATATAAAGGGTTTGGAAAGGAAATAATTTGGTTTACTCGTATGTAACTGTATTTAGAAACGTTCTCTCTCTCTCTGAAACTATATATATACACTTTCTATTCGTCTGTACGCTTTTTAGTGCAACAAATCTCTAGCGCTCCTCATTCATTACCTTCACTGGTTACAAGAAACAACTACCTTTACTAATATTTTTAGACTGATTTCACTTAATAGCATGCTAAAAAAAAAAAAAAAAAAAAAAAAAAAAAAGTTATTCTGCGTATATCTATCTATCTACTAGAAGCAAACAATCGTTATTCTAGTAGTAAATAGTTTGTTAATCTCATCCAAACATCATGGCTACTATGTATTATTTTTCGTATGCACTGTTAAATATATTTAAATACCTCATAAAAAAGTATTACTTTTTACTATTTTATTAAATCTAATCTATTATATATTGTTATTAACTGTTTTCTTTGGGGGGGGGGGCTGTTGTAAGTTTATTTTAGTATATTTTTCTTTTAGCAAGAAAGAAAAATATACTGAAATAAACTTTAACAGTTTCAACAACTAAAGTAGTATTTGTCATTCATCATCAACTTAATTTTTCTGAAGCACCACAATTATTTGTTTTAAAATAACTTTCCAATTACTGATCGTTATCTTAATACAATTCCTGAGTAAATTACTGTTTTCCACATTATTATACTTAAGATTCAGGAGAACAAGATATTGTCAGCTACTTTCACACTGCTGATAAACGATAAGCAAAAACAGTATTAAGACACTGTCGCTACTGCTGTGGTAAATCATTTGCTGCTTCAAAATAAGATTAAACCTTGGAGCTTTCTTTTTAATTCTTCTTTTTTAGTTGCCAAAAGCGTAGAAAAATCTATCCGTATGGCTCTTTTATAAATAGCCGTGTGTTTCCCCTTCTCCTTCCGACCGACCGTTGTCTCTTTCTCTGTTTTTTATCTCCAGGCAGGAGTCGTGCTCCCTGGAAGCCGTCCAACTGCTGGAGATGGAAAGAGGAGAGGGGGCAGTGGGGAATGTACGAAGCAAGGACCAAAGAAGGGTGAGGAGAGAAAGAGGGAGACATACATACAGAGAGAGGAAACGGAAGATTATTTACAATGAAGCACTCACACGGATTCAAAATGCAAGCGGTCCTAGATAGATAGATACGATTGCAGTATTACACCACCAACAATACTTTCTATTTCTAAGATCAATGTTTCCATCTCGTTAACACTCTAATAATGTTTCTATACATACAACATTCATAAACATCAACTACTTTCTTCTGAATCGCTTGGCCTATTTTAAATTTGTTTATCTTAATATTTTTTCACAAAGGAAAGAATATCAAAAATGTACCGTTTTGAATTGAGAGCTGTAATAATGGTCGAATGAACAACTTATCCGCCCTTCATGTCACAGGTCTTTCACATTTAATATTCACATATAACGCTATACAATAATGGTAGAAAAAAAATTAAAAAAAAGAGAGAGAGAGATAGAAAGGCACTTGAGTTAACGGAGTATTATATACTCATACTGAATTGTATGTAATCAAACGAATTTCTTCCAAATATGTGTTCTCAGAAGCTAATGTCCACATACTCACTCAATTAATTCTAAACAAAGTGTACTGGCACTACATTCTGAAAATAGTAACTACATATGCAAAGGCAAAAACCAAGTGCGAAGTATCGCGAAACATGGAGACACAACACGGAAGAAACGATCACCGGAAACGATTCTCTTAAAACTTTTGACTTACACTAAAAGAAAGAAAACTTAATTCTACTAAGAAACAAGAAATTTTAGTTTCACATTTACATATTTTAATGAAAAAGAGTAAATTCAACGTGAATGCAAATGGTAGAAGAAAATTACGAACTTTTTTTTTTTTTTTTTTAATTACTAGCAGCAAGAAATGAAACAGCTACTTACAGTGTGAGCACGTAATAGTCGAATAAATACGTGTAAAATAGTCACATTTACTGAACTCTATATTACATGTATATGTTAACACTACGTACAGCAAAAGGTGAGAAAATAATTTTTAAACAAAATTGTATTAATTTCATTGCCAGTCGTTAGGGAAAATCCTTACTCGAATACGGAACTAAATTGAAGGGTCCAGGGGAATAATATGATAAGTCACATTTTGCAAATTTTACAGTACAACAAATTTAAAGTTTGAAGTTATATATTTTTCAAAATGTCATTACAATGCAATGCTTATTGTTGTTGACATTCATTTTAGTTATATCTTATTGTGATTGGATATTATAAAGTATGAAAAATAATATAGTAGTAATACTTTTTTAACAATAAAAAAGTACTGTGCTCTGTTTACCGGACTTATCAGAGTTTTCCCCAAACAATCACTACTGTCTTGAAACTGATAATAATTTTATATACAAAATTGCTGTAAGAAATATAATAAAAACGCATCTTTGTAACACTTGTACATATTATGAAGTATTTTCAATGGTGGTTTCTTGATTTACTGTGCCTTTGGAAGATTTGTGTAGTACTCCACTGCTTTTAAAGAGAAATAGTTTTGCAGTGACTGCAAATCTGCATATTTTTCTTGAGATATCTCCAGGAACCCTAAAAATTGATAGGCCTAGATGAGTTATGCTTTTAAAATTAGTTGAGGTGAAAACAAGATAGGTTAGAGACAGCATATAGAAGTAGTGCTGTCAATCGGGTCGATTCTGACCCGAATCGGGTCAGCTTTCAAAAATGAAAAATGAAATCTTTTAGTTTTACGTCCCACAATTATGCCGGTTAGGCTAAAGGAGACGGTGATGATGAGTGATAAATGAAATGGTGGAATGAAGAAAGTGGGAGGAAACGGGAGAACCCCGAGAAAACCCACGCACACGGTGTTTGTCTACCACAAAGTTCACTTGGCGCAGGTCGGAATCGAACCCAGGCCCCAAGCACCAGAGGTGAACGCCATTGAGCCACCGCGGTCCCCAGCTCTTTTCAAGTCACTGGTTGGTCAGCTCGGGTCATGGATAGTCAGCTAGGGTTGTGTTACGGGTCAGTCGAGTCAGCTCGGATCGGGTCACGTGTCAGGTTAGTTCGAACATTTTTGTTTCGGGTAAGGTTCCGGTCGGATTTTGGGTCAACTTGGACCGAACCAAAACAAAAATGTTTGACCTAACCTGACCCGAGCTGACTCGACCAACCCGTAACACAACCCTAGCTGAATCTACTCATGACTCGAGCTGCCCCAACCAGTGGCCCGGCTCGAGTCGGAATCGACCCGATTGAGAGCACTGTTTATAAGCTAAGTGAAACATTTGTAGGCCAGTTTACGTTACGGTAGGTTACGTTAGTTATTTTGTAACATGTAATACGTTAAAACTTACCATCATAGGCCGAGGATTACCAGTATTTTTCAAATGTTTCGTAAGATCATCAACTTTTCCGCGATCAAAGCCATGAGGTGAAGCGAATGCAGCTTTACAAACAGTGACCTCCTCTGTCTATCCTTCTTGTACCACCCGCAGTCGGTATGAATATGATGCATCACAATAAGACGCTTCACTCTCGTTTTTCCTAGGCCTACGTCTTTGCACAGGTACTATTACAATTAGGCCTGACAGGTATATGTTAATTTCATCATTTGACACCATTTCGTTCATTCGTCTAATGATTTCTTGTTTTCCTACATCATTAACCTTCTCAAAACGTCGTTTGCAGGTGAACTCTGGGCCGGTCTCATGGCTCTGTCGTCTGAGTTTTGCATTACATCTCGAATTCTTCCATATGAAAGTTTTTTCTTAGATGTTGAAGGTGGAGCAGATTCTTCTTCACTCAGGGAATCATCCATGCTTTGTTGATTATTACCACTGGCCACAACAACTAGAGAAACCCACGTTTTATTGTAAACTTCACGTAACTAGAGCACGTTTCTGAACGGATACTGTGAACAAGTAATTTCTTAAATGGCCGATATCAATGCTGATTGTTGTATATACAAAACAACAATAACCTGGACTTAACAGCGTTTTCCCCAGAAGGTCGTGGACTTAACATATTCTTCCCCAGGATGGGTTTTCTTTACTCGTAAATATTTTCGGACTTATCATAGGTTCCCCTCGTCATTAAATCAACAGAAACGTCCGTTTTCATAGAACAACACTGTATCAAAAACAAAAAATACCGATTTTTGGACTTATCAGTTTCTTCCCCTGGACCCTTCAATTAGAATATACGACTGTATTAATGTATACGAAATTCATCCCTTATGAATTTATTACATGTAAAACTAAATGTGTTTTCATTATATTTTATGAACAAACAACACACAAACCAGTAAGTTCACTTTTTCTTTTAATAATAAGAAAACCATTTGTTTCACCCTATAGCTTTACACTAATGTAACTGAAGCATAATATTCAGCACAATTAGTATAGTTTATACTGTAGGTGATACTTATTCTTACGAGAATCATGGCCTGTGAGTGTAATGTCAGAACTGATTCAAGAAGATATTTATAATGAATGAATAGACCACGAAATTGATTTAATATATAGATATGTAGTATTCAGCAAACGAAAGTAATTGTAATAATGTTTGATTTTTTTTTCAGCTTTTTGATGAACGAGACGAAAAGGAAGAGAGTTATATATATATATATATATATATATATATATATATATATATATATATATATATATATAACGGAACCAAAACAAAATACAAATGATTTAGTTTCGACTTTACTAATTTTGAGAATTTTAATTGCTTTACGCTATATTGGAAATATTTGCTAAAAATATAAAGCAAATAAATTAATTCCATACGTAAATAAAATGATCCTCGATTTTAATAAACAGATACACAGATCACAATTCCATTTAAAACTATATTTAAAAAGAAAATGAAGTTTTCTTTGATCATAAAAACATTTTCCCAACTAATGAAGTCACGGTTAAAAGATTATGCGTTCTTCAATAATACATCAGATCGAAGGTCCGTTTCAAAGCAGGCAAGCACTGGATTCCTGAATGCATTGAACTCTTCTATTCTCGGAAACAATTACACACACTACCTCTACCAAACCACCCTTTTCCAGACAAAATTTCACTGAAAACTTATTTTTTTCTCTTCATAAAATACGGTGCTCCTCCTGGATAGGCTATAATAATGATAATCTCATCTTTAGTTGAGATTAAAACCAAAAGATTGATTTTAAGAATTTAAGTCTTTTCCTGGTTCTTAGACTGCTTCGTCCAAGTCTTACGTTTGGCTTTGTGCATGGGTGGATTGAGTTAACATGAACGGGACGCGCTCGGGATAATCACACTCATTCAAAGGGACGCTAGGCTCGAAAGGATTGAGAACTATTGCTGAAAGACATGTTTTATTTTTACCATGAAGGCCTTAATCAATTATGAGGCTCTTGAGTTTGATATATAAATATATATAGGCGCGGATGTAAGGGGGCTATAGGAGCTATAGCCCTTTCCCCTTGACGCTCAGATATACACAAGATAAAATTGGCTTCAATCCTGCTTTACACTGGATAAAGCGGCAAACTATGGTTTAGCCCCACCCTTGATCATATCCTGGATGCGCCACTATATATATATATACAGGGTGTCCCAGGAGGAAGGGGCAATATTTTGGAAAATGGTAGTTTGAGTGAGTGATTCTAAGCAAAAAAGTTCATTTGAACATAGGTCCTAACCTCAACGGTTTGAGAGCTACAGGTTGTGAACCATTTTATATTATATTGCGTATTGCTTACCCTGTAGTTATTCTACAGTGGTGCCAAATAGCGGATTTGAAAGGTGATGGAATGACCTTTCCAATGATACGCAATATGTAACAGTGGTATCTTTGGAAGAGAAGTTATTGAGGAATATTTGATAGTGTTGCCATCCAATTTCTTTAAATAACCTCAACTTTCTCAAATTTCCGTCAATAGCTTCCCTTCCAAAGACAACACTGCCACATGCTGCATACCGTTGGAAAGGGCATTCCATCACCTTACAAATCCGCTGTGTCTTACCTCTGAAAATTGTTACAGGGTAAGCAATACGCAATATAAAAATTGTTCACAACCTGTAGCTCTCAAAGCGTTGAGATTAGGACCTATGTTCATATCAACTTTTTTGCTTAGAATCACCCATACTACCATTTCCCAAAATATTGCCCTTTCCTCCTGGGACACCCTATATATATAAATCAATAGTACACAACCTCTTATGTATGTCGCGATGTTGTCAGTCAAAAACGCTGGGAACCGCTGTGTTAGCTTATAGATGTTCCACTAATGGATGATTTAATCTGGAAAATAAGTTTCTCATTTTCATAATAGATAATCTGATACGTTAACATATTTTACAGAAAATTGATAAGTAATACTATTAAGCATTAAAAAACGTCATCAAGTATGAACAACATAGTACTATTCTAAATAAATTCTCACACGTCCTGAGTTACCAAGTTTAGGTTTTGATAGTGAATAGTCTAGAACTGTTAATATGCAACCCTGATCGTTGAATAATTGCGTAAGTTAGACTGAAACAATTCTTTTTGTTTAACTGCATTCATTTATGAATAACATTAAATAGTTATATATGAATACAATCAAACAAATCTAATACAATTAGTCATACATGAATGGAAAAGAAAATAACCTTTGTTTTTATCTAACAAATCGTATCGTCAATTCTGAAGTTATTAACATAAGAATCTATACAAATATATACATGAATTTTATATATCCTTTTTCATTTACTATGCTAAATTGTTAGCAAAAAGTTATATCCACTCAATAGTTTTGTTTAATTCTCGGTATCAAATGACATATTTTTATTTGATGAATGTGTATATTAGACTAGTACTGTTCAAATTAATCTAATATTCAGAAACCGTATAATTCCTCAAATAATTCTGTTCTGTTAGTAGAGCAACTATTCATTATTTGAATATTTATTTAAACCGCTTTTCAATTCGGAGAATACTGAATATTCAACTCACTTTATCTGCATTTTACCAATAATTTTGGCTTTGTACGAGTAAACCGCATTGATAGGTTCGAAAATACCCCTAAATTATAACTGATACACAGGTACCACAATTTCCTGAGGAAAGTACAACACAATTAACGCCTGTACCAATCTCAGCAAAAAGCACAAGAATAATCGGAGAAAAAAAAGGTGGAAAAGATCACAGCGTCTCCGCCATTTGCGAAAAAAAAAAAAAAAGTGGGAAGATGAGACAAGAACATGATAGAGAAGGCGTTTCCTTTCAAAAAATGAAGGTCAACAGGGCAGTAGAGTTTGTATGGCTATGATTCGATGACACTTCTTTTCCTCTTTTTCTTTTCTTTTCTCTCCGTTTGTTGATGCTTCACGGCTGCGGAAGGCAAAACCGGGAAAACAACGAACTACTATGCACTCAGGATCAGTCAGTAATTCGTCCTCACTAAGGATTCATATAATTTAATCACTACGGTCGTTTTTTTTTTTTTTTTTATGTATATGAACATTGCATTATTTTGAAGGCTAGTAGTTATTCTCAGGGCAGGTATTTGCAAATTTCGTTACAAAAATCTTTTTAATATTCTTAGCGTTCTAAATCGATAGTTTCGTGTCTTCTGAACATCCCTTAAGGACAATTTTTTCCTACTTACTGAGTGGGAATATTTTTTTTTCTAACATGTCTTCAAAATAAAATAGCCCTTCTCATATTCACTAGCGTAATTAACGGAAATACTCTATCCTTACATGGTTTTCAACAAACGAACCCCGTCAAACGCTTGATGTAGGAAAAAATCCTACACAATAAACACTGTGAATAAGTGAATCTGAGATAAGTTGTTTCTTAAGTGCATATATATCATGTCCTATTAATTTAAGGCTAGCAGACATCTCGCTTTAGTCAGGCTAGTCCTTTCTTTTTGGTCTTATTCCCGATACTTTTTAAAAGTTGAAATTAGTACGCTAAAATCGCATTATTTTTTCTTAAAGAGTCAGTTATTTTATTTTACAGTCATTATTACTTTTTCTTACAAAACTTGTTAACAGTATGATTTAATGCATAAACTGCCAACAATAACTGTGTGTATTACTCAGAGCATAATCATGGGATAATAATAATAATAATAATAAAAAACTGTGGAAGAAACAAGAGAAACAATGAACTAACAAACCAAATAACAACAACAATCCATAAACCCCTCATATGAGATGGATAGATGAGGAACTGGTCAAGTTTTTATTCAAGATATTTCCTCCTACTACTTGTGTTGAAAAGTTTGGAAGTTGTATGTGATAACTACTCCTCTAAACCTACTACACTTCCTTCAAGTATAATATACAAAAAACAGAATAGTATATTGTTTTTAAATCCTCTCTCAGTTTCGCAGTCTCCAAACTTTTAGCATTGAAACCTGTAGAATAAAATTACGATTTGTTTATGGTTAACACACATATAACAAATTCTCTCAATCGTCTTTGTTTTCTATCACAAATTACTACGTATTTAAAGATGTCAGTAAGTTCACCAGACTGTTTGCTACAGGCCAGTCTCTACACAAGCAATTGTAATTAAAGCCTCTCTCTAAAAAGAAGTCCTGATTGACTGATTGACATTGATCAACACCCAGGGCAAATCGTTGAAACCAGGAACTTCAAATTTGGACAGGACAATTAGATTTCTGATGTAAAGCCCGACTAAAGAACAATTTTTGTAATTCGACGGGAAAGCAGTGATTTTTTTTTTTAATGAGGGCATTATTTTAAAATGTCCACATTTCTGAATTTCTGAACGTTAGAGACATTAAATTTGTACAAGAATTTCTCATTTAAAATAATTTGACATGTCTTTCAGTGTTTCTTTGACATTTGACCTAGAAGGGGAAAAATGCGGGTAGAATGAAAGAGAGGGTTGCAATTGTAAAAATAAGATGACCATACCTCGAAATCCGTTCAAGTAAGAAACATTAGATTTGGTATTTAGACTTTTCATTTAAAATAATTAGACATGTTTCACCGTTATAATCCTCTACAAGGGAAAAGAGATGGGAAAAAATGGAACTTGCAAATGTTATAATAAAATGGTCATATTTCGAAATTCCTTAAGATTAGAGATATATTAGAGGTATGAGAACTACGAGGAACTAGGCTGAGCAAATGTGGGAATCTGGGGGGCGAAGTTCCAAGGTAGCCGAAGGCTAGTAAATAAATAAAATATCTCTGATAGAACTGCTACGCAAACTGGAACACTCAATGCATTCCTACTTGATATTTATGCACAAAAAGAAAGAAAGTGTAATTACCTTGATTCTACAGGACATTCTTTACTCATGAAAAGACAAAACAATGATAAAGTGCTATTAAGTGACGAAGATTAAAAGTGAATTGTGATTACGATTAGATAATAATCTGAAGAAAATTACAAAAAAATAGTATTTACAAAAATAATAAAATTAATGATAAACCTCTTAACACGAAACTTATTCGTTTAAAATGCTAAATATATAATAACAAGAATTTGGATTTAAGAGCAAGAAAATTAATACGAAAACCAGTCCACCTTGGTATTCTTCCGTCAGCAGTTAGGTAGCTGTAACTAATCAAACGACTTCTAAATCAATTAATTCTACAAACGACTGTGGACAAATACTATTCCACAACAAAGCTTGCCTTGTGCATTCCATTGACGCTTACGCACGAAAAAGCTATTTTTGTTACTTCTCGTTTATGAAAAGAAAATTACATGAAGCTTAAGTATATCAGTTACTACTGCTAGCTATCAGGAAGATTTTTATTATATATACGCTATTTGCAAATCATCTTACTAATATGTTAAGTAGATGGCTTAGAAGTTATTCAACATACTGCATTCATTATGTACTAGGAACTGACTACATCAGAGGTAGATGCTGTATGCCTATGCTGCCTTGTTATATCACACCAGTTTTAGAAATACAGGACACTACACTAAACTTTCTCGCTCCAATTAAATCTACAAATTAAATCATGTTATGCTGTAGTTATTATTATGGTATACGAACAAAATTATGTTTTCGGAAAACTTCGCTCGAAGAAAACTCAGCTCCAAAAGTAAACTACCCTTTGTGGACTTTTTCATGAAAATTACTTATGCCATTTATCAGGTTGTCTACAAGGCATTAAGCCTTCTGGGGTCAAAATTGAAAATACCTTTATTAGGATTTGAAAATAACATTATAAAACCATATATTCGCCGTTTTGTTTGATAATTTCTACATTTTTCCAGCAACACCATAATCCAGTTGAAATTGAAATTCTGTGACTTCTAGTCAAATAACTGTGACATAGGGTTTTAACGGGGCTCTTCTGAAACTAACGTACCACTCTTAAGCGAATTCTGCATGAAAAAAAAAAATGACAGTTCGACGGTGCTAGATCCAGTCTATACGGTAGATGCATTAAACCTACCAGTCAAGTTATCTCAATTTTTGACGTGTCGTCAAAGAGGTATGCGGTCTGGCATTGGCATGATGGTATACGGCAACCTTTCCGTTCATCAATTCTGAGCGTTTCTTCTGACTTGCTAAGTACATTTGCGTTAATCGTCGTCAGTTCAGATCTGAGTTTATCCTTTTACACGGCGGAAGCACTCGTGATGCGCGATGCTCTTTCAATCCTACCAAACACACAGTACTACTTTCCTGGAGTTCAGTGGTCATTGACAGAGACTATGAACTTCTACTCTTTCCGTCTACGATCTTTTTCGCATATTGTTTCGTAGATTACCCATTCTTCACCATACGTGATTAACTGCTTCAGAAATGGCTTGAGTTCATAAATGTTGAGTCAGATCAGTGACACCCAAACGTGAGCTTCTATTGTAATTAGTTTTCTCCAAATGATTTAACTGTTTGGTGATGAATGTTTAGATTATTGGTAATGGATGTCATGATTGCTTACATGCCGGTCTTGCTCGACTCTCGCTAGAATATAATCCACTTTTGCTGTGATTGGTCGTCCACTACGAGGAGCATCTTGGGCAATGAAGTTTCCAGAATGAAAATGAAATGACTGAACCATCTTTGGGCTCTTGCGTTTGATAACGTATCTCCCCCAAAAACAGCGGAAATTTCTTCACGAGTCTGTTAGCATTTAAGACTTCATCGAAATAAAATTGTAAAATATAGCGTAGTTTTGCGGAAAGATCACTCATCTTACGGCACAGTACCTTAAGTTTGTTTATAAGAAATCCAACTTTTTTTTTTCTTTCTTCACGTTACTAGCTTCAACTGTCAGCTGTCAAAAGACATTAGGCCTGACTCGCTGCAACTCATATACCCGATATTTGGGACACTAATGCCATCTCGTACGCAAAAAGGTCATTACTTTTTAAACGACCTGATGTGAGGGTTATTAGTGAAATATTTATTTATGAGATAATAAAATCGCATGTAAGTCGTATTCGAGGAAATTGTTAAAAAAGTGAATACTTTCGTGACAACTTGCCACAATGAAATGTTATATAAAATATATGCAATTATGAAATTTGAAGCAATCGCCAGGGTAGTTTTTGAGAAAATTGTTTAGAAAAGAACCTTCTGGATTTTTCTTACAACCAGACTTGTATTATGTAGAACTGCTAATAAAACATGACTTTATGAAATATAAACAAAATTGTTCGAGTCCGATTCGAGAAATTTTCATATTCGGTCTCCAACAATATACTCTTATTTTGGGGAGACAATTCGAAAAACACTCCTTAGGAATTTTATAAAAACCTCGGGCCTTATGCAGAGTCGTTTTGACGTATGATTAGGGTCATACTAAAGGCCTAATTACTGCAGGAAACATGTGTTAGTCGAACTCTTTGGCATTAATCACGCATCTTTGGTATGGCATTAATCACGCGCCAGAACGATTCTGCATAAGGCCCCTTCCGTTTAAAACCTAATCTCGATACACTGAACGGCTTATCCCTAGATGAGTAAATATATTTAATTAGGACGAACAGACAATCAGACGGACAGACATTCAAAATCCAATTTCCGTAATGTAGGAGTCATGAAACGTTTAAATTCGTTGAAATCTCGAATTCGATTTTTTCACTATCACCATACTTTCTTCTCTTATATCGTCGCTCGAAAATAAGAATAAGCACAAAGAATTATAATTTTGTTTCATAAAGCACTAGTGTTGACGAAATTCAATAAAACAGTAACGCATATTATTGTTTGAGAGTTACAGAAAGACAGTACAAAAGAGAGACGGAAGTCCACACGGCGCGAGCTGGGATCGAACCAGGTACCCCAAGCACCGGAGGTGAACGCTCTACCACTGAGCCACCGCGCCCCCTCGATACCTGGTTGGATCGCATGTGGATCAGATCCCATGTTAAGCTGTAAGCCTACATTTCATATACACTTTATGATGAAACGGACGCTAAACTAAATTCAACCAACCAACGAATATGTCCTTCAGCCTAAATGAGAATGCAAATAAGTTGTGATGGGAAAAACTGCTGTAGTAAAAAAAAAAATACTCGTACGACAAAAGTTTCAGAGAATGCAAGGTATTTACCCACCCTCACTTTGATCGGTTAGGAACACTGATAGTGCATAATTATAATTATAATAGCTCTAAATGAAAAGACAAGGACTGGTGAACGTTTAACATACGTTGCTTTCCCTATACGTCTGCTCATCTTAAACCTAACATTTCTATTAAATTATGTTCTAAAATTAATTCTGTAAAAAGCTGTTTACTATTTCAGATTTTTCGAACATTTATTGCCAAAGTGTGTAGGAATTTTCACTGCAAGGCACTAGTTGAAAGAGAATAAAAAAACTTTCATGAGATATACAGGGAAACTTAGTATGAGTACCGTTCTTGCTTTTCATCAATACGTTTTTGTCTTTCACTCAAGATAATATCTACCCAAAACAGTGACAAAAATCATATCAATAAAATCGAGGGAATACTCACTCGCAAGTTTCTTCTCCTTGAGAATTTCCTCCATTTCTGGGTTTGACTCCGGAGGTGTGGCGACAGGACCTTTCGTTTCGGGGCAATCGTTTTCCCAAATTCCTGTCAACCCTTTGGGCCACTTCACGTCCTCTGTGATCCATGTCAGGAGATCTTCTACCTTGATAACTACTTTTTCTGAGATGGCCACAACTTCATCCTATGAAGAAAGAAGAAGGAAAAAACACTGAAATTGAATGTTACAACTCAACGCTCACTAACACTAATTATCGCAGTTAGTGTTGCCGACGAGACGAGAAATAACATTTCGCACTTATGTAAAATTGAGCTAAGAGAGTTTAAAATGTTCATGTAAAGCCGTAAGTTATCCTTACAAGATTGCTTTCACAGTTAGCAGGGCGCAAAATTTCCGGTCGCCATTGGGGACTAGAAATTTAGAGCTAGCGACCAGTATTCAGTAGGAATTGTTTCTGAGTAAACTCAGAGCAGCGCAGTTTCGTGTTTCAGACGAAAATAATTATGACTGATGTTAGTGAGAAAATAACTGTCACTAATATGAACTGTCCAATTCAGAATTGATTATCCTGAATCAAATTGTCTGGTTTTGAAATTTTATGCCCTGATGTAATCTCTTACTTTGTCAAACCAAAGGCCGGGGGGAGGGGGTGGGGCTCTCATAATTTGTACGCGAGAGGTACTGGTGACCATTAGCTTTGAATTGGCGAGTGCGTCTGACTCTGAAATTTTGCTCCTTGCAGTCAGTATCTGTCGGTTATTCCAAAGTGATTCCTTAATGTTTCCGATTCCGATAGCGGCTGGATTTGCAGAGGAGATTGACCGGAACAAGGTGAATCGGTATAATTGACCATTTATTTCAAAGTGCAGAGCCCCCTCGTGACTAAGCTGTTAGCGTATGTACCTTTCACGTGGGAGATTCGGGTTCGATTCCCGGCGGGAGAATATGGGATTTGGATCTCACGCTAAGCTATAAGTCGTCTCATACAGTCTCGCTACTAAACTGAAAATCAATCAAATCAAATCAAAGGAAGTGCATAATCTGATGACGTAACCACTGTCCATGCCTTCAGCATTATACACTTACTTTTACATCAGCACCATTCTATTCAGTCAGTTTTCCGTTTAGCTTACAAAAATCTCAGCATCTGGTAAAGAACACAAATACATAGTATTTTCGTGATGACCAAAAACTCTTCCATCAAGATATCAAACAATCCGACTAGCATATAACAAACTAGTCTTTAAGACGAACTCTTCAACTACTGTACGTGTCTGTTAGCTTGGAATCTACTACGTGCAGGTAACCAACAAAAGAAAGAAATGTGCTTAATATTCGATCTCTCCTCGTACTAAGAGAATAATTATAGTCTCGTTATTCTGGGAGGAAAACTTCGCTACCAATTTTACATAATAGGGAGGGGGGATCATCGTTGAAAACTTGGAAATTACTGAAAATTACATCGACTGGCAAAAAAAAAAAAAAAAGAAGAAGAAGTTATAGGGCGAAATAAGTTTAACATTTGACTCAAAACTTACGAACCCTAAGGCGGTGGTTACCAACCGGTGTGTCGCATAGTCCCATAAAGTGTACTGCAAAACTTTGAAATTTAAAATCATCAAGCATTTAATACTTAGTTAAAATCAATTTTGAACCAGACTGTACCAGTCAACGTTTCCAGCGGCAGCAACGATGCTCAGCACTACATGAAGTCACTACCTCTTGAAAACTTCCAGTTTTACACTATTATAATTATATTAATTTAAAAAAAAAAAAAGTGTGTCGCGATGGCGTGGGTACAGTAAAATGTGTTGCCAGTCAAAGAAGACTGGGATTTGGGAACTAATGCTCTAAGGAGATCGACTCTTTGAGTCCTCGCGCAAAGAAAGTGCGCGAACTAAACACATGGGTAACTTGGAAGAACAAGAAAAAAAAAAAGAAAAAAAAAAGCAGAACCATTTTTTTAAAATTAATTTTAATTGACTGGGAAATCGACCTACTGTATTTGGTATATGAAAATTACTTTCTCTTTCCGTGGATACTTCAAAATATATTAAGAATGTTTTAGGACTGCAATTTATAATTAAGGAAAATACCAATACTGATAGACACTCATAGACAGATTATTTATTTAATGTTACGTATGAGGACATTATTGTCTACACCCTAAATGCTAACTGAGAATGACTCTTCGGGAAGTCTATACATCTATTAACACTGATTGCTACTATACTACTTAGTGGCGATAATTGTCATTGGGCCGTTTCTAGGCTACAATGTTTAAAATACAGCTTCATCTATTCTTACTAATGAATGATAGTACTAATTTATATGTCATACAATAATAACTATATTTCTCATTATATTTTCTCAATTTAGTGGCGTTCCAGCATTAGAGGGTAACAATGTTCCCTGTTGCTTCATCGCCCACATGTCTACAACTACTATGGCCACCTTTACTGAATGCAAATGTGAGATAAGCCATCTAACAAGGGAAATTCAATGAACAACTTTTCTAAACGAGCGACAAGCGGATTGCTGGTGCAGCACCGACTGACTACGAGCGAGCTCACAAGATCCTTACAAGCGGAGTAAAAAGATAGAGAGGACGTCACTTCCTCCTCGGTTTTTTAAACCGACCTTGTGTGCTGATTACGTCACTACTTGTTGATAACCAAAGAGCTTCATCAAGGCTAAGCAGTACGGTAAAAGTAACCATTTTTATCTTGAGAAACACTACAGCACGTAAAAGAATTCTCCTTCTCTGCTTCTTCCCCTCTCTATGAAGAACTTTTACAACTCATGCGAGAGAGAAAGTGTTTTGTTTTTAAATGCAACTGCCTGTTTAGCTACCTACTTAAAAAAGAAATATAAAGGGTAAAATTAAAAGTGATAGAAAGTACTTGAATTTCAGTTGATAAAAAGTATCACTATATAGAATAATCTTATGAAAATTTCGTCTCTTTACTAGGTAACCTTGAAAAGTGTCATTTTTATATATATTTATGTAAAATAAATAGATACACTCATGTCCAAAATTATTGTCGCATGTATATAAATATGTTGTTGTAGGAATATAATTTAATAACGAATTCGCCCAATATTTCTTATAATGTTAGTATGTATATAATCGGCAAAGACATGCATGTCGCAAATTTCATGTCAAAAGAGCAGTAAATAAGAAAAACAGAACGAAAATAAAACTTTCTTGTCCATTTAGCAATATTTTGTTCTACTCATTCTAATTTTCGTATTTATAATTCTTTTCCTATGAAATTTACCACAAATATATATTTCCCGATTATACACACAGTATCAGTATTAAAAGTACCCTGCAAAATAATTATCAAACTACATTCTTACAAGAATTCAGTTATAGATATGCGACAATCATTTTAGACATGAGTGTACATAAAACGCAACAAATAAATACCTATGTGTATTATTTTTCAGTTCAATGTTCTGAGGTTATGGTTTGTATAAATAGTAGGGGCTAGTGAAATATTATGGAAGAATTAACTGGGCAAGAAAAGTGTGGAAAACGGAAAACACTCAAAATTTAGGGAACTTTCACACATAAGTGAATGTTTTAATTACGTAGCCAAGCGTGTCGTTTCCCTTTCCCCCAAAAAAATATGTACGAGATAAATTGTTTCTCATCACTGGATTGACAGAGGAAAGTGACGGTGTCAGTAACAAATTTAATATATTTGTAGCCTCAATAGCGCAATTACATTAAACACCACTGCCATTGGAAGATTAAATTTCTATCCTGGCCACTACAGCTGAAAACCATATTAATATAGCATAAAAAACAACACTCCGTCCTTCCAGTGACATACTGATAACAGCAATTTGATTTGAAGTTTTTAATTATGTCGTAGAAGTGGATCGCAAAAATATCATTCGAAGTCTGATATCCGAGGGAATTGCCATGTCCATCCGCCCAAGATACGCTTTAACTTTTGTTGTTTTGACTTTTGGACTTTCTATGCCTCTTTCCAGAACAGAGCCTTACACGCGCTACAGTTTAACGTTAGATTCAAACCACATGTATTTTTACCAGAGATAGAACTAAAGTCTCTTGTGCCTATCCGTTTTATTATGAGGGAGCTTATAACTGAAACCATGTCTTTCCTTTCCGTGTTACTTCCCTCCTAACAATGTATGTAAATATGAAGAAATCAAAATCAACCTGACATAAAACTAAAATTATTTGACGTTTTATGACTGCATTTGGATTATTTTAAAGTTCATTTTCAAACAACAAAAAAATCCTTTCTACTCTACCAATTAGCTACAATTAAGAAAATAGAACAGGTTCATGGTTTTCAATTATCATTTGTATTTACTTTCCTTTCAACTTCCTTCTAAAAGGACAGGTTGCTAGGGAAAAATGGGGGAACAGCTGGACTGTGATGATCATTACATCACGCGTGCATACGGAAATCAAGAAAATGTCATGCTATTTAAAAGTATATATTAATTTATATCAATAATAGAAAAACAATGTTATAAGAGTAACATACTATAGAATTACGTCAGATTTGAAGAACTCATAAAATAATTGTATGTTACAGCTCTCTATGCTTTTCTTTTGTCATGGATACATAAAAATTTTTTGAACACATTTTTTAAAACTTTTTAGTACCATTTACTTTATTTGGTTTGTTATTTTATTTTAAAGAAAGTGCGCTTTTAAAACATATATTTTATTTTACCTTCAATTTTAGCCATAATTAAATACCTTTTCTATAGTTGTAGAATTTTGTTTCTCTTCTTTCCTATATGCTTTCAAAGCCCGGTGCTTTTCGGTACTATATAGTCAAGTATATCAAGTGTAGAAAGACTAAAAAATTACACAAAAAGGGATAAAATGAATAAATGTGAAAAATGAAATGTAATTTCAGTTTTAGATCCCACGATTATTCCATTAGGCTAAAGAAGACGGGATGATTGGAAATGAATGAAATGGTGGAATAAAGAATATGAGAGGAAACGGGAGAATCCTTCGAGAAAACCCATGCCCCGGTGTTTGTCCATTTAAAGCACACTTACTGGTAGCTGGAATCCAACCAGAGACGCCATCACTGAGCCAATCCAAAGCCAACCACTGAACCAACACTGCCCCCATGAAAGAATGGGACTAAGACTATAAAAGTATTAAGTGTTCTAAATGGTTCGCTATAATGCTTCATAATCAATCGCGCCTAATGCTTTTATAGTCTTAGACCAAGTTCTTTATTTTACCCACAAAAGTATCTCCTTTATTGTAGATGTTATAAAAGCAACATTTTTTAAAAAACAACTTTTTGTTATACAATGTCTTCACATTTAAGCAATTGTGAACTCTCTCGTATTTTCACAATCTGAAATGTAATTTACGATGATCTCTTGGATGCTATACTGTACATGCCAACTCCAGAGCAGTTTTCGTTGCATGCCAGAATAGGATATATAATTAGTAGAGACCAATATTTATAAATTAATTAGTAAAATTAATATCTAAAAAATAGCAATGAAATATTGCACTGTCACCCGACTTACGTCGCTGCGTAAAATTTCATCACTGTATGACGTTGGGACATGTGTTAAATTAAGGTTGCAAGGTTTAAGGACACAGTTAAACCATTGTAGGAAAAGCATGTAAAAAGTGGGGAGAATGTAGCGAAAAACACTGCTAAAATACTATTCATTTATGTGTATTGATGATAGAAAGTGTATAAAAATCGATTGCGCTCAATTTTGGGAGAAATCTTTATAAGTAGACATGATGATAGAACAGTTCTTTTAGGGAAGATATAATAGATAGTAATAAGGATTGATAATAGTTAAAAAAAAAAAAAACTTGTATTCTATCACATTATTAGACAATAAATTGTTAATCAGTATCAGTTTAAAAAGGGAACCTTTGTAGGATATACTCCACTCATTGGCGACCGAATTCGCATTTCCAACACCAAAAATAAAAGCGGAACAGATGTTATGACCATGAAAAGAATATACACTTTGTACCGTTATAACTTTAATTAAGCAAACCAACAACACCTTACTTATCTTCAGAGTGGAATAAATAGAAGTCTGTGCGATGTATCTACAGATATACGCATCAACAAACGTTTCTGCAAATATTTTTGGTTTATCTGGGGATGGCAAATAAGATTCCACATGTTCCTAAAAACAATTT
The DNA here is from genome assembly GCF_964235325.1 of Thermobia domestica. NCBI lineage: Eukaryota > Metazoa > Arthropoda > Insecta > Zygentoma > Lepismatidae > Thermobia > Thermobia domestica. The sequence goes on along the minus strand of NC_137454.1, from coordinate 138,684,067 downwards.
TACTATCATTGTTTCTAAGTACTATTTATTATTGTCGTCTTGTATTAATGCACGCCTTAAGGGCTAACAACCACCACAGAAATTGTTTTGCTGGATTTGCTTTTTAAAACCCTATAGCTAATACGAGTAAATGTAAAGTGCTAATGTGATTTCATGCGGGTTTGTTTGAGGTGGTTTGTAATTTCTCCAGCATTTTTTGTCTTCATTTTCTAATTTGCTTTCTGAATAAATACGCTAATGTCTTATTAATAACGAGATGATTTAGAAAAAAAAAAAAAAAAAGAGAGAGAGAGACAGACAGTCAGAAAGAAAGTAACCGAGGGATTCGATACTACTAACGAGACAATTTTCTTGCAAGAAATCTGCACTTCACGGGACTTTAAGTTCTTTTCTTTTTTCTTTTTTTGATCAAAAGATCCAATATATTTTAATCAAAAATTTTCTTGTACGCCTTGTATTTGGAGGCCTTGTACGCCTTGTAGTGTAGCCAGTGCTTATTCCGTTAGAGTGACCAGATACTGACAAGAGAAAAGTAGGACACAAATATAATAGTATGATAGTTTACTGCGTCGGCAATACGCATGTCCTTATTTCATTTAGCGTTAACCTTAAGTTAATCATTCATTTTTGTTAAAAAGAAAAGTACTGAACAAAAGTATAGGGAATTCAACACAATTCCAAATGTTTTGTTGAATGACAAAGTGGTTTATTGTTACAGAGTGAAACTTCGTGTAAGGCTAAATATTGTTTTTTAATTCGATTTTCGGAGTGTGGGATTATTTTAAGGAAGAGGGGAGAATTTAGACTGGCACGAGGGAACTATTACTTAACTTGGTTAGCATTATTGTCGTAAGTTGAAACTGAAACTTTTCTACCTTACCGATATCCCAAAAAGCCCTTTTCAGTAAAAACAATGTATTGCAAAATAATGGTTTGAGGATTGTTCTCCTTCCCTATTGTTTTGAGGAGTATTAAAAAACACAACAATTCATCCCTCAGGAAAAAAGTGCCTGTGATTCAAAATGTGAATAAAGAATGAAACATTAAAATATTGCACATAACTCAGGACATTTCGCAGGATATATATATTTTTTAAAAAAGGATATTTCTCGATTTCTAGGCGTCTTCGCAACACGCAGGACTGCTTTTTCAAAAACAGTACGTCTGGTCATCCTATATTCCGTAGAAAATATGAACACTCGATTAGAGGTCACTCAAAAATTTTGTGGCCCCTGATCAAAAACTAATTATTGGCCAAGGTCGCAATCTTTTCATCCATTTTTGTATTATTCTTAAAATTCTTGTTTGCATATGTGACAATTAATTATAGTGTACGCGCCTTTAGCGTGGGAGGTTCGGGTTCGATTCTCGGCGGGAGCTCATGTCGTTCGAATTCTACGTTAATCAGTAGGTCCACGTCTCATATAGCCTCGCTGCTGACCGGGACGTTAAACTCAAAATCAACTCAACTCAACAATTAATTAGAAATTTACGCGAATGAATCACATCAAATGAAACAGAAGTACGAAGGGCGTGAAAGAAAGATTAAATTACTGTGTATTTTAAAGTCATTTGCATAAAATCCATAATAAGAGGGAAGAACAAGAGAAAGAACTTCAATGAATAATATTTTAAGGAGAACATTTCATTTAAAAATTGCACAAAAATATAACATGCAAGTACTTATAAACTAACGTACAAGCGTGACGAGTAATCTCTTTTCTTTTTCTTCGTTCTTTAGTGAATTGCGTGACGACAAAGTTCATGAAGAAGAATATCGACAACTGGACCTTCTCATTTCAAAATATGGATTGCCGGGTGAAGGTAGTAGAAATATTAACATAATCTTTTTAACATATCAAGTACCCAACAAACTAAGTTTTAGGGGCGTGGTTAAAGTTGTTCTTATTCCATGTAGTTCGGCAATATTTCAGTTACGTGTACTTAACAAAATATATATATATATTTAATGGAATTTCATTTTTATGATCGTATAAAGGAACATATATATATATACCCTTGACTTGATTGAAGACCCTATTCCATCATTCCATCAATTACTGAGAATGGCACTCTATGTATGAACCGGCTGCGTACGTATTACTGTGCAACCCAATCCAACTTCCGTTACTGAATTTGTAATTGCAAACTGTGAAAAGAAAGCGTGGTTCTTTTTTTTTTTAATACTAGATTTAATACAAAGGTCGATATGTAACAGCTAATGTGTTATAAAATATAACACTTTGCAACAAAAACTAAAACAGAATAAGACTAGGCCTATTTTTTCTTTTTTTTCTTTCTTTCTTTCTTTTTTTTTTTTTTTTTTAATAGGCACATCTTCTGTTGTTCAATCTTAAACTGTATCTGTTGAACTTATCACACTTTACAAGTAGCCCACTTCTACACATAAAAAAAAAAAAAAGCACAGGAGGAACAATGATTCAATGGTAGGGCTCATCTCTGGTGCGAGAGATAGCTGGTTCGATCCCGGGCTATGCAAGTTTAAAATTGTACAGGTGTTGAGGTCGTTAAAGGACCTCAAGCTAACAATACCTACATCATTCAAGTACGTTCTGCATAGTAGTTGACATAATGTTCGCATGCCAAGTGATCGAAGAGAGGGGATCGGTATACCTCTAGTTTTAAATTTACAATTTTCGTGCTATTTACTTTTATTTTTATTCTCAATGTATATATCTTGGTATAAACATCAATGAAAGAAACAAATACGTATCGTTCCCCTATTTTTCTTGGCCCACTTCGAACATTGCGTGGCGCACTGATTATATTGCACCAATTTAGTATGTTTTAATGTAAAACTTATAGTCCGTGTCGACAATTTTTCGAGAGAATCCAGGAGGTCATCGTCCAGTTTGTGATCCCTTCCTCCAAACGACCCTTCTGGATCTGCTAATGCTTAACACTGAAATGAATGTTGGGCAACATTCTTTAGCTATCCTACTACTAGATTACGTTACGTAAAATGTGCATATCATCAGTGATAAAAAAAAAAAAAATCCACATTAAAAGCTATTACTTTTTCACAACAATTCATTCCTATTTATATACATTACTAATAAACTATCGAAACTAAAACGGGAAATTCATGTAACTGCTTGGTGCAAAATATTCTTTCGAATGACTTGATACGGTCCAAGTGTTTTTAGCTTAAAAGACCTTGGAATTTTTTTTTTTTAACAAAAGTAATTTCACCTCCGAATGCTTACGTAAGTGTAGATACATATGAAACAATAAGCAGACTCAAATTACACACACATTCTCAAAGTTATATTTTATTTACTTATTTGTTATCTACAATAAGTTTTTTTCTTGCATACCAATATTACATATAGTCATGGTTACGCGAAAGCATACATACAGTAATCGCCCACGTTAAACGAAGTCAGTCATTTATTTTATTGTAAAGACCTAATTAAAATGTTTATTACAAACTCAACGCGAAGGACAGAAGTTTCCTTTAGTTTTATGGATATTCTTCATAATGAACATAACAGATTTCAACATATATGACTGTTCTAATTTAAGAAAGAAAGAAGCTAGTATTTTAAAATTCCTTGCGACACGTTAGGGAAACTTCTACCTAAATACAAGTGGGAAAAAGTTACATGCATAGTATCTCACTTCCTTTTCTTGTTTATATAAAAAATATAAAATATTTAATTCTTTTCTTTAAAAAACAAATATAAAGAACTAAAACACAATGTTCAATCTTGATTTGATGGAGAATAATCATATTTTAAAAAGAAAGAAACAAAGAAACACGCATGCATGCATACATACATACACACACACACACACACACACACACACACATTATATATATATATATATATATATATATATATATATATATATATATATATATATATATATATATATATATATACAAAGAAAGAAAGAGAGAGAGAGAGAACAACTTCCTTTTTCTAAACGCTCTTTACTTGTATCAGCAGGAAATATTTTGATATATGCATGACAAATGAAAATTTGACAGGGACAAATAATAGTATACAACTATTACGGTTCTACTCAGAATAAATATATAATGTTTATGATAGAGAAAGAAAATTCTCTCTCTCTCGCTTGTATGACAAATTTTGGGCAGCAGTGTAATTATGTAGGGGTCTAGGCCGGTGATTTTGCAAGCTTTCAACCATATAAATATTTCTAAATCGTATATAATTTGAAAAACATCGTTGTAAATATATATATATATATATATATATATATATATATATATATATATATATATAAAAACAGTATTTTTGTGTAAAACGACTTTGGATTGTATTTTTAAGAAACATAATAACTATGAAAAGAAATTGCTTTCATGGCAAAGGAAATTATTTTTGGAAACAATTTAATATCTTCAAAGGTTTAACTACATTTCATTAAACTCAATCATGAAGATCCCTGCTACTTTACTCAAAGTAAGATTTTTCTCTACTGTCTTGAAAACGTTGCTCAGAAAGTGAACGGAACAGAGTCTGACAATATTTTCGTAACCGTTCTATAACAAGTAGTATTCGTTTTCTGGACTTGAATGATCTGGTTCGCTTTCCAATGGAAAGGCGGATAGCTACACAGTGATGCCGAAGACTATCTGAAGAGGAAAAAGAAAATTTCTAGTAATGTTAAAAATATATTAATTCAATTTATATTGTACGAAACGCACGACACTTTCGTATAACACACGTCAACACAATATGGATATGGTAAGCTGTGGATTAGAAGAAATTTTTCATGTGAAGTCATTAAAAATTTGAGATACTATGAACAATATGTTGGTCTAATTTTACGTAAAGGACTGTTTCAGTTTGCCATATGTAATACGTATTGCAAAGAATCAATAATTTTGTTATGGATGACTAGTCAATAAATACTGGCAAATAAATATTAGTTTATTTTTTAAGACATATATTTTTAATTCATTTTTCTAATCTGCATTTTTCATATTGCTGGTTGAGAGTTAATCTTATTGTAGATATACTATAATGATTTTATGATTATATGAAGACAAAAGGTTTCTGATCATTAAGTTCACCGGGACAATACAAGAATCTTTATAGATAGATTAGATAGATCTTTCGAAAATGGTTTTGCTTCCTAGGTCTTGAGTTTTAATATTATATATATATATATATATATATATATATATATATATATATATATATATATATATATATATATATATATATATATAATTAGTCTGAAAGCCTATATAATAGTAATAATTTATCTCATCCTGCATACTTACAAACTATTAGTTTAACTATGTGTATAAAATATCTTTAAACAGTAATAGAGTAACAAAACAGCATAAATTATTGTCTAATATTACGTATGAAAACACACTAGAATTAGCAAATACAAAATGACCGGGAGGATATATATATATACACCTTCCTCAACCTTTACTGGAGAACCCCCTTCTATCTGTTTTATAAGACCCCTTCTACCGTGCAGTACGTTTTCTTCCCGCACTCGTCCCTTCCCGTTGTCCCGTTTCCTCCAACCACCTCCAGTTTCTGCTTCTCTGACCCCCTCGGAGAGCCGAGAAGAGAAATGTTCTGGTGGCTCCCCTCCGTAGAGTCTGCTCATGCTATTGACTGAAGACTGCAAAAGCAAAAGCCCAAGCATAACCAACTCTATAACATTCTGGATAATAAATTCACAATCCCCAAGGCCTTCTTCTACATACATAAATTTCTCGTTTTCCAATTGTGTGTATACCGTTCTACGAATAAACGACACGTTGTTAAACAAAAAAATATTTTGTTATAATATTCTTTCTGCAAATACATTAAAATAAAACTATGTATTTAGTGACATTCAACATGATGAAACTAAAACTTAAACCTTCAAATACTAACTTAAATAATAATTTTGAGAGTGTACTTTATGCTATATAAATGTTATAAAACCCATCTGCGATCATAAAAAGCAAGCTATTTAAAATAACACACACAATATTCTATATTAAAATTTTGCTGAAGATGAAGGCGAAAAGAAGCTTTTTTCATTTTAGCGAAATCGCTAATATTATTAAAAGAATTTAAAATTTTCTTTCACATCTTGTACTATGGTTGGTAAACGCACATTCATCTTGATTATGTGTACGCAGCGCATTGACTTCCAGAGCCACTATATCAGTTTTTGGACTCAATTAGCCCTTAATTGGCACAGTTACTTGTTTCAAATACTGGGTCAACATTCAAACTATATACTCTTACTAGGTTTCAAGTTCGTACAACATATAGATCTATCACAGGTAAGTATGAAACCAATATGGATCATACTATCGAATACATGGGTCAAAGATATAACCTGCAGACCGGAAATATACCTTTTGTGGAATTTGGTATTGAATTACGTGAAAATTTGATATTTTTATTATTTTCTTTTTAAATGAAATAAGTTAATTATCCAATATAATATACCTGAATATTAGATAGATAATTACGATGCTGAATATACCGGGTTCGACCATTCATCTTGATACGCCCTTTTAGCTTTTAAACCAATAATAATAATAATAAAAAACATTGATATTTTGTACCATGGAAATGTCGGCAGAGGGATATTGACATACTCAGTGATACTATCAGGTTAAATGTTGCCAGCCCAACATAAAGTTACTTTTTTTTTTTTTTTTTAAATAATGGCACTACGTTTCAAATCTACATGTTAAACGAAAACTTACAATACCACATTTGCTATTCAGTGTTTACACGCTAAGGACGACACAGTTCACAAACATCCGAATGTTATTGGCTTCTATTGCAGTAGTAACTCAAGTGAGACGGATGGGAAGTATTTCAATGTCTAATACTATAGTCATGATGTGACGGTTTTGAACAAATAAGAATAAAGATATAAGGGGCAGAAAATTTGACTTTTTTCAAAAGGCTTTATTAAAAAAAAAAAAAAAAAAAAAACTGCTTAGATAAGTACCTCATCCAATTGCATAGATAGTTTTAGACTTCCAATTTATGCTATGTATAAACGTTGCCGAAGGCGCTGCTCTTCTATTTATTTCACTCATGTTGAGAGGGACAACGCAGAAAGTGTTTCTATTTATTATTTGTTTATTCATTTATTACGTTCATACTGACAGAGGCAACGTCAAAGGCATTGCTCTTCCCAGGGGTGGATCCAGGGGGCGATCGGGGCAACCCCCCAGAAGAGGAAACTTTCTTATTTTATATATAAATAAACCCATCCATAAAAAGTTTGGAGCTCTTAAAAGTAGCCCTAAGTAGCAGTATTACTACCGACCGCCTCCCCCAGAAGTCCGTCCAGGATCCGCCCCTGGCTCTTCCTGTTTATTTTAGTCATTTCTTTACCTTCAAATGATATATTACGTACCATATTTAACCTTCTTACCCTGTCCGTGTGAAGAACAGATATTTTAGCTAGTTTAAAATAATTAAACTCGTGTGTTACAGTGTTTTTTGATATTTATTTTGTAACGGAAGAAAAGGTGGTGGGAGTTGTTCACTGAGGGATCAATTCATATAAAGTGATACAATAAATTTATTTTTTTGCTGTTTGATCCTTTTTTTAATTATATGTTTTATATACTATTACATTATACATTGGCAACACGAACATTTAAAAAAAATGTAATCTCAGCCCGTTAAATGGTGGCGATTTTTATTGAGCAGCGCGTACCAATAAGTGATTTTCCAGACTTTAGTGTGAACTTGTATACCTTGAGAGGATTATTTAAAAACAGTGGAACAAACACAATTTCGTCAGCATTTCCTCTTCTTTAATTTTGTCTCTTGGCATGAAAATTCTTAATTGAACTCTAATAGGTGAAAAACTACTCCCTACGTTAAGTAACGAAATTTTACAAATTCCACTTTTTAGAGCTGAAGTTAATAATGGAGTGAAATATCAAAGTCATTAAAAAAAAAAAAAAATAAAATTACATATGGTACTATACTTACTATAGCTAACAGTGCTTCCTACAATTTTAATGACTTTTTTAAATTTGAAATTTTGTAATTGTAGCAAAGTTAGAAGTACGATATTTCTTGTGGAACATGAAATAAAAAGGTAATTGTTTTTACAGAACATACATTCACATAAGAAAAACTACAGTAAATATTTGACTGTGAACAAAAATAAATGAAAGAATGTGCGTGTGTACGTCACCAGATTTTTACATAGAAAAGAGCCACCAAATGTATATAAATATTTTTTATTAGATCTATTCGCGTACGAAGAATTTTTCTTTCAATTTTCAACTTCATGGATGATCAGGGGATACACGTTCTGCAAGTTCAAAAAGTACAGAGTATCTAAGAACTTTTCAAATTAGACAATCCAAACTACTCTACAGTACTTATGATTGCATACTTTTCAGTCCGTGGGTAAAACGGACACTTCTGCAAGTAGAAAATATCTGTACATATTATTATTGTTATTCTTTAAAAATAACTAAGGATGGGAGGCTGAAGTGAAAGACACATTCTTACAAAATTCCCAACTCTGAGACTCTCAACTATAGTGTATGATATACAACTTACTTTAATTTTATATTTACTGTCTTTTTTGGACTAACGATCAATCTAAGGGGATGACAAAGGTCATTTGTAGCGCGCGAACTAATTTTTTTTTTTTAATGCTTGTTTTATTAAGCGACTTGATTCTGTAGGATTAAGTAGCTTGAACACTTACACTAATACACGTGTGACGCGAAAATCATACTACCTTTTTATTTCTCCACAGTCGAGTAAAAACAGAACAAGATTACAAAATTCAATCAATACGTGGACAAACTAAGTAAATTGTCCATTTGAACATGTTTAAATTACAGTATATTTGAATAACGAGTAGCGAATTCCAATCTAGAAAGCCAGAACTAATGATCAGATAAACAATAAAAGCTGTATCCAGTCAATAAAAACGGTCACATTTATTAATACAACATTATCTTTTGTTAGATAACATATTGCTCTGCAGAGTTAATATTCCGATAGTTGTTATCTAAAGTGTTTCTATACAAACGGATACTTACAAAAGGTAACTTTTGGTGATGGATCAACACTTGGTCTACGAATCATTTAGTATACATTCCAAAAATAAATAAATAAATAAATAAATAAGATAATACAGAAGTATAAAAGGGGACCAATAAATACATTGCCATTTAAATTTGTTTTTTAATGAGGATGTCTTACAAAATAAGTCGCACTATTATTGGTAATTAAAACACCAGACGAAACGCGTTTTTTCTTTTCTTTTCTTTCTTTTTTTTATTTCCATTCCTTTTCTTTTTTAACACGACAAAAGATGACAAAACTAGAAGCTATTACTTTTCAGAACACAGTGCAACTTAACGGATAATTAAAAACGTCTTTATCTCTCTGCATTATAAAACTCAACACGATAAAGCTTAAATCATTAAAAAAAAAAAAAAAAAAAAAAAAAAAAAAAAAAAAAACTAAATGAATTACAACGCGACAGTAACTACTTTTGTGTAGTTACACGAATAAAATAAGCCTATTTGCCTTTTTGTAATTTAGCTCATAGCTACAGTACACAACTCATTATTTGCATTCATATGATGATCTAATTACATTTAACTTGAATCAATGTTAATTGTTATGCACTGAATAAAAACTAAACAGAAGTGACGTCATAATATTACATATTAATAACTAAATCATAACCTAAATTAACCTGTTATTTAAGTTTATGTGAACGTGAAATATTAAAAGTTGACTAGAATGATTAGTAGTAATTAAAACAAGAATGCGTATACGTAGGACGCGTTGACTTCTTAATTTTCTAACATATTTTTATAATTATATTTAAATGCTTTAATTATTCTTTCGAAAAGTTATTTCTTAGAACCATATTCACTACCAAGTGCTATAGAGGTTAAATAATGCATTATATTAAAAGAGGCAGTCTAGTACTTGTTGATACTGACAAGAATACTCGTATCTTTTTTTTTAAAGAAATAAAGAAAAATGAGATTTTTATCTTGTGTATATCCATCTTGCATTATAGGCGAATTCTTGAAACTCACACAGAATAGTAATTCTGAATCTATGGGTCATAATTCACTTGTGATTCCATGATATATTCAGTATGTTTCCTTCTAGCTGCCAGTAACAGATAGATATTCTAAAATTTCGTATGATTACAACATTGAGTAGGTCATGACATTGTTCTTCACACTGGCTCATATTTAGTTCAGATGGAGATCAAATACAGAAACATCCTCATTGGATTCAGATTTATGGCTTAAGTTAATTTTCATTGAGGACTTCATACCTAGTTAGGGTTGCCAGATTTCAAAAATGAAAATCCGGGACGCTACTAAATTACTAGAATCTTTGAAATGCTTAAAATGAAAAGAAGTGTTATACACTAATTTACTTTCTTCCGTTGATAAGAGTTGTTCAGGTATTACCTAATCACATTTTTAGTTATTTTAGTAGACCTTCTCCTCCCTAGTTAAGCAAACATAGGAGATATACCCCCTCCCCCTGGTAAGCATTTTTTTTTTTTTAATTTCTCAGGATCTGTTATGTTTCGTGGCTTTCAGACTCTGTTTTAGCTTATTCACGGTATGATGTTTCCTTTCATATGTGCTGTCTGTTCGTATTGTATCCTTTTTCTCCTTTTTCCTTTTAGAACGGTTAATTCATTGGAAATATGTTCTGGCGACTTTATCTTCAAAGATCTTCTTTCGTTGAATTTTTACTTTATTTCTGTAATTTTTAACAAACTAACAATTCAATAACTCGCATGTATGCTTACGTCAGCATGACCTTTTTTTCAACTTTTAAATTGCCAGAATACTCAGAAGTTGAAGAGAATAATTATATACCTAACCCTGTGAAAAAGGCAAACTTTAATTCCCTTCGTTTCTTCTTCGCTGAAATCCGGGACATTTAAGAGCTCCGAGAAATATTTTCGGGACGCAGATCTCGATTCCGTGACAGGCCCGGATTTTCCGCGACGAATGGCAATCCTATACCTAGTCAATGCACAAAACTTGATTTCAATTTCTTGTTTCGTCTTCTTCAACATTAACGGTGTTTATTAATTAGGGGCACCAGCCTTAGGCCAAATGTACTAAAAATGCGAAATTATAGAATTACATGTATAAGAATTGAATTACTTGTCTAATAGAATGTACAAAATTTGACAAATGGCGGAGGTCACCATTTGAATGTTTGGCCCACTTACAAGTCGTAATGACTGAATTATATATTGGAGTAATTGAAAGAAAATAAATTATATTTCAGCAAAGTCATAGTTGGGTAAATAAATTGTCAAAATCGGGTAAACAAATGAACTGTCACAATAAAGATGAGTAATAGTCAAAATCGGGGAGGAGTTCGAGCGGAATGAAGAGGGCCAGTTACCCAGTTGGTCAGGGTGAAAAATTTGGGAAAAGTAAAAAATAAATAAAATGAAATTAGGTAGGCTATTTGTGGGTGTATGCAGAGGCGCAAATCTGTCTTCAACATTGGGGAAGGGGAAACAAGACTTTTTTTTTTTTTTTTTTTTTGTTAAGCGATGCTCAAAATAATTGTGAAGTTGAAAAACAATCATGTGTAGGATCAGGAAGCAGAGTTGTCTTCAACATTGGGAGGAGGGCAGATTTGAGACATTCTGGGGGGACATCAATTTCATCTCACAAATCATTACATTCCCCCCCCCAAAAAAACAAATTTCAAGTCGGATTATTGGTGGGACAGTTCCCCCCAGTTCCAAGATTGCAGGGGACATGTCCCCCTCATTGCCCCAGGATTTGCGCCAGTGAGTGTATGTGCATGTATTTGTGGTTAAATATATGTGTGTACAGTGTAAAGTGTGAAATTTTCACTTAATTCCCTTCCTCTTCTTAAGGCCCCATTAGAGGATGTTGTCACTTCCACGATAACCGACGAACTCCTTTCAATTTCTGTATATGCTTAGTTACAAAAATTTACTTTCTTAATAACCGTTTCTTCACATTGTTATGAGTCATGTAGAGTTTAACACTTTAGGGACGGCTTTAGTGAAAGGCTATGAGTTTAAATGTTTATACACTGTATCCATCTTGAAAGGATTAATATACTTTCTAGCTCGGCATCATACTTGAAAAAAGTTAAAACATACTGTATAATATTGTTTGTAGTATTGATGTTAAAATTATTTGAATATTCCTCATTGCAATAACCATTCGAGTAATTGTTCTGCTGTTATTCCTATATTCGTAGATCCGTTTTCAATACTCGATCAATTATTCGTTGTTGGAATAGTTACTTGAATAATGAATTTTATTAAAATATGGAAGTACCGAATATTCGAAGAGTCCCTTATTCAAATTTTAACAATACTAATATGCAGTATATCAAACAGAACGTAATATAAAAAAGTTTTAATATATTATTTTAATACATCTTGCATATTTCAAAAGAAATATCCAAAGCTTTTGCTAAAAATATATACCGGTACTCGCCCACAGTAATGAAAGGTAGCAATATCATATACGTCTTCCACGTAAAAACTCCTATTATAAATTAATTTCGAAATAAAAATATATAATAGCCTTAAAAAATGAAATGTTCATGGCCAAGCACGCGTCACGACTGGAATGTCAATTGTACAAGACAAATTCTAGAATAGTACTGTAAACATATAAGGTCGTTTGAAAAATATTAAGCATTTTGCGCATAAAATGGTGTTAAAGCAGTGGCGTAGCAGCTGCCCCCGCAGTGAAGGGGGCCCCGAAGTCTTGCGATGAATAAAGATTTAAAGAAGTAGAACTTCAACCTTACTTCTGTCGGCTTTACAACTAGGGCCGCTTCTCTATACTTTGCGGGGGGGAAGGGGGCGCAAAAAGGTACTACGCCACTGTGTTAAAGTCTCATTGTCAGGGTACATGCGCTGCAGCAGGTGAAGCCTAACATCATTTGATGCTGTTAGCTGAAGCTAGTAGATGTACAATGAGTGTTTGAATTGTTATAGTCAGATGTAAGGTATTCTGCCCTGAAGATGAATGAAGCTATCACAAAACTGCGCTATGATTTCGATAAAGGCGTGAAGAAATTTGTGATGTTTACAAAGAAGATACATTATCAAAAGGAACAGCCAAAAGATGGTTCAGTCTTTTCGTTCTGGAAATTTCGATTTCCAAGATGCTCTTCGTAGTGGGCTACCAATCACAGAAAAAAACTAATGATATTCTAGCGGAAGTCGAGCAAGACCGGCACGTAAGCAATCATGATACCCATCGCCAATGATTTAAACATCCATTATCGAACTGTCAAACCATTTGGAGAAAGCTGAATACAAATATAAGCAGCTCGATATTTGGGTACCATATAATCTGACTCAAAAACATTTACTCAATCGAATTTCTATGTGCAAATTTCTACTGAAACGTAACGAACTCAGTCCATTTCTAAAGCAGATAATCATAAATGGTGCAAAAAACAATGTGCATAAATAAAGATCATGGTCAAAAACAGGGCCGGATCCAGGATTTTCTGAGGGGGTGCACCAATAACTAACAGTACACTTCAATCAAATTTATTTTTTTAAAATACCTTTAAGCATCTGTGATGTGTATAAGGAATTGACAAACTATTGCTTTCGCAAAACTCCGTTTTCTTTTAAGCCCGAAAGGGAAACATGACATGAAATTTTCGGAAAGTATTGCTACCGGTGCATCCCCTAAATCCGGCCCTGGTCGAAAATAGAAGTTGCACACGCTCTGGCAAAGCCACGCTGACGCCCGAGAAAGTTGTGCTATGCGATTGGTGGGATTGCAAGAGCATCGTGCATCACGACAGCTACCGCTCAGAATGGCAGAATCATATTGTCAGACCTGTACTGTCGACAATTAGCGCGTATGTACCTAGCAAGCTAGAACAAACAGCCCAAACTGGTCAACAGAAAAGGTGTTATATATAATCATGACAACGCTGGACTGCACACATTTCTAACGGTGGCTCAGTGACAGAGCGCTTATTTCTGGTGCGTAGGGGTCTCTTGTTCGATTCCCGACCAACTTAATTTGTGCTGTTGAGTCCGTAGGTTTTATCGGGATATTCCCTTCTTTTTCACATTTTCATCCACCAACTACTAAGCTCCTTCGTGGCTAAGCGGTTAGCGTACGCGCATTTGGCGTGGGAGACCTGGATTCGTTTCCCGGCGGGAGCTCATGTGGTTCGGATTTCACGTTAATCAGTAGACCCCATCTCATATAGTCTCGCTGCTGAAAGGGACGTTAAACTCAAAATCAACTCAACTCCACCAAGTTTTCCAACATATGCACTTGCCTTAATCATCTGTTTCTCTTAACCTAAAGGACATGATCGTGAGACGTTTAACTAAAATATTTCATTTTCATTTTTTACTATTTTGTTAAAAAGCTTGTGAGAAACAATAACAGAAATATCCATATATATATATATATATATATATATATATATATATATATATATATATATATATATATATATATATATATATACCTTTCGAGTCATCGTATGGACACACAAATTGCACTATGTGGCAACGTCGCAAATAAAGAACCATAGTACCAATCTATCAAATAGTTCTATCGATTCTTTCCATATGGCAGCTAAAGTCAATATTGATTGATACTAGCATCACTTATTAGTGTAGCAATCGATTCATCTGCTTGTTGTATTCGTAGAATAATGCTAATGGCTCCAAATGAAACTGCGACGTTGTCACATTGTGAAAGTTTGATTTCCCATAGCGGCTGTAGGAGGTCCCGGAGGGAATTTCACCATGTAACATTGTCGCTTTACTTTGACCTGTAGAAGAGTGCTCTGTGGTCCGTGTGCGCCATTTTTAGAACACCAGATATAGTCTACAGTGCGAGAGACCCGGGTTCGATTCCCAGCGGGAGTTCATGCGCTGCTGATCTCACCTTAAGTTGTAGGTTCACGTCTCATATAGCCTCGCTCCTGAAATGATGCTAAACCCCAATCCAACCAATTAGGTGTGCACCCGTGCGGAGGATTCACCGAGTCTGGATCCTTCCCCTCCCTTAAAAAGTCGTAAATTGACATACATTTGTACATTTTCTTAATGAAACTATATTTTTTATTAGAGAAATGATTGATGTAGCATAGAAATTCGATCTATACTTCATCTATAGTTCCATACGCTTTCTTTTTATACAATCTATATAGTTCTATCATTTTTAACTGAGAATATCGATAGCAGTATTTATTTTACAATTGAGAAGCGTTTTTTCAAAACTCGATAGAGCACAATTTTTTTTAAACATGAATTCCATTTTTGATATTATTGTGCATAACTTCTATCGAATTCTGACAAAACGCTTATGATTTAATATTCTCTCTATATACGGCACATTTCGAGATTTGCTAATTCTGATTTCACAGCTCAATTGGCAATAACAAGCATGCCTTGTATATACTTATATTTCCGCTCCTCAAAATTTCCTCTATCGAGTTTTGAAAGAAAAAAAAAAGGTCCTCAATTACTTCTAATTTGTTCGGGTGCAAAAAGTACTGATTCAATACTACATAGTCTTGTAGTATTGGATCCCTCCGCCAACTTTGGACCATTTCAACAAAAATTTCTGGCTGCACGCCTACAATCAACAAACACATAAGTTAAATAGATATTCCTACGTGCTAAAATAAATTTTAAATAAACTTATTTTTACTAATTTTCTCCATTAGTTCTGATCAATTTCACGTGGTATTCTGTCCTAATATCCGAAAAAAAAATAATGATCAAGTACTTAATTCTAACAGAACTATTATCTATTAGCAGCAGACTTCAGTATTAATCAGATAAAAATAAAGAGAAACGCAAGAAAAGAGGGCAAAAAAAAAAAAAAAAAATTGAAGCCATAATATGGGGAAAATAGATGTCAGTTAGCAGCACTGCACCAACAACGAACCGCATTATCCCTTCCCTCACGGTT
The DNA here is from genome assembly GCF_964235325.1 of Thermobia domestica. Taxonomy (NCBI): domain Eukaryota; kingdom Metazoa; phylum Arthropoda; class Insecta; order Zygentoma; family Lepismatidae; genus Thermobia; species Thermobia domestica. The sequence goes on along the minus strand of NC_137454.1, from coordinate 138,668,094 downwards.
CCGTACTTTTCTCACTAAAAAGGATAGACAGACACATAAAGGCTTGGATCGAGTTCTAACTGTATTTTGTGTGATACAGAGAAAGAGAGAGAGACCTACATACGTAACCTTTCCTCTCCCCGATGCGTTCAATTTTTAGCTCCGAAAATAATAATAATAAAAAGCTAAAATACATTCAACTTGCAAAAGCAGTAAAAATGACATAAGGAACAAAAAACAATAGTTTTATATAGACACATTGCTTGTGTGATAAATTCAAAACTGAAACCACAGAATAAAGCATTTACTGTAGTTATAGATACTGTTATCGTTAACTCGTATTTTCATTTTCTTTCTTTTGGTATGAATTACACTTTCTGGTCACGTGACACATCACTCGGAATAAACATACAGGATGTGTTCCTCCTTTTTTCATCTTAGTTCGTTATATGTATAAGTTCATGGGAGAATAGGTGCGCGCGCACATTATGACGCATAAGACAAGGAGGTAAAAAAAATATCAAATATTTTTGTTTCCCCTTCCCAAAGTCTTTCCCTTCTATTACTTATGCGACAAATTTATTCAAATGTACTTTTAAAAAGCACGTTCAACAGACGAAGAATTCTGCACGTTTAACTGACTGCATAATAAACAATTTACTTAGTAATTATTATTATTTCACCAAGTATTTGGGAAGTTGAGACTTCGGAAAGAAACTTTCACGACTACGTATATATAGGCCTACTATTACACTTTCTTGTAACTGCGCACATTATACTTCGGAAAATGTTTTTATTGGAAAAGTGAATCCTTGTGTAATTGATCGAAGTTCACACATGGCTTCAATGTGAGAGGATCCAAGTTTGATTACCGATGACACAAAATGTTAATATTGAATCATTATCATCAAATAATCAATGACAGAGCACCTACCTGATAAGTACAGCCGAAGATTGAAAAAAAGAGTTTCCGTCTTCATAGTATCAATTTTCGTACTCTGATGTTTGTAAGGATTTATGATTTAGATTTTTGGATTTTCGGCATCTATGGCCACTTAGCCCGTCACGTATGAGGAATGACGTCCCTCGGCGAGCACACTATCCGGGGAAAGGGAAGAAAGAAAGTTTGGAAAGGAAAGAAGGAAGTGGCGCGAGACCTGTAAGTTAGATACCACCCCGGTAGTAGCCTGGTGTGAAGGAGGAGAGCCTCATTCAGGATGGCTGGCCTGAAAAAGCTTTTTGCACTTTTTCGACTGAGTGCCCCCACTGGGAATCGAACCTGGGACTCTGATGTTTGTAGCATGCGTGAAATGTATTGAGGAGAGAGAGAGAGAGAGAGAGAGAGAGAGAGGCGAAATCTCAGTTTGAGAAACAAAAAGCTTAAGATCAACAGGGCTACTACAAGAAATAGTTTCGACAGTTTTCATTATTATGCATTGACGATGCCAGCTTTAATTTCTTGAAGGTCAGGCAGAGGGGCAAAGACTTTTGGAAGACGTGGTGCACCATACCGAATATACGAATAGACGTGTATACTCACCATATAGCCACCAGAAAACTCTCATGTACTAAACTTACATAGTATTAAACTAAAATGCCAGACAAATCGAACAGCAGTATTTCTTACTCAAAGTCGAAAAGTCACCGCAGTGCACAAAAACTCCTAAATAAATTACTCAGTTATCTCCTGCATCGAATTCACACTTCGTTAGTTGTTGACGTCAAAACTGTTCATGTACATTTTGCTGTTACTGTTTAACCCTTAAGTACTCGTGCGGGGTGTTCACAGACCCCCAACCAGGAGTCCTGATGAAAAAATATTAAAAAGTGTCTCAAAACGAGTTGAAAAAATCTGATTGCAGCAAATACTTTTAAAAACATGTATAAAGTTACGCCACATTGTCTTAATTATTATAAAGATTACCAATAAAACAAATATCAATTTGGGGATCTACTGGACTCCCGCGCGAGTACTAGTGTCACAAAAAGGGCGCGAGGACTTATGGGTTAAATTAAGAAGTTTTGTTATATGTAACTCGCAAATTATTGACGAGTTTGTTTATACTTCTTCAATTACGTAGATATCACTGAATTAGGTAAAAATATCGGATTAGAATTAAATACATATTAAGTTGGAAAACGAAATAATTTCGTTAATTAAACGAAAACGAGTACACAATATTTTAAAAAATAAACTGTTTAGTATTTACAATATACATTTCATTATGTATTGCTTAACTAAATACAAGTCTAGGAAATTCACCTTATGAAGTAAACAGAAATAACTTTTAATGCATATTATTTAATGGGGATGATTTTCACCTTTTTCCACTCTTTGAATTCCTTAGTATTATCTTAAAATCTATGAATACAGAATTTAGTACTAGTGTTCCTGCATCAGAGTAAATTTCCTGCCTTTAGAAAATTTAATTCGTGCTGCTGCTGTCCTAATACTTATATAAGAAAAGAAACGCTTTCTCAACATTCCCAACCAATTCTCTCAATGCCACATGCATTAAATTTAATTGGTCAGATAGAAAATTGACTTTGTGCTTTGGAGAGAGAGTGGAGTTACGAAAGTGTAAATTTTATATGTAAAGAGAGGGAAAAATAGTGAAGTTAGAAAAGTTATTATTAATTGCTGTTGTAACTTTTTTTTTTTTTTTTTTTTTTTGCAAGTCACTTTAAGTGCTGCTGCTATATATTGACTTCAAACACAAGAAAGAAGTATATATATATATATAAAAAAACTGGAACATATCCTCAATATAATATTTTTTTTTAACATTTTAAAAGATAAAACAAATACACATTGAAGACAATTATAAATCTGTGTACACAATGTGAAAAAGTATGGTTTGTCACAGTGTACACAACGTCAAAACTGAAGTTTGATTCCAACAAAAAAATTAAGTGTATGAAAATGTAAAGTATTTAAGTCTTTAGATTTGTCGAGCAAAAGTAAAAAGACATTTAGCTTCATTAATTGTATTCCACTGATAGGTCAGTATTTAGCATCCTGAATATTATACTAACCCGCTAATCTCAACAACACTGTGGTATCTATCAAGCAAGATAATATCAATAATAATTTATCCTATAGGAATAGTTGGGGATCCGAATTTTGTCTATATCTTGGAACTAACTGGATGGATCATATCAATCAACAATCTCGGTTCTTAACTTCTGACCCTCCACATCGTGGACAAAATTGATGGTAGCTCTTGACATTCTTGGATCTCCCGAATGGACACACAGACAGAAGAGTAAATGTTTAGTTTTTTTGTAAACCAAAATCCTTGAAAATTAATTACAATCCTAATAATTTACAACGATTTAGATGGTTAGGTTGGAATTTTGTGTCCCTTTCATCGAGGCTATATGAGACGTGGATCTATAGTTTAACATGGGGCTCGAACAAGATGAGTTCCAGCCGGGAATCGAAGTCAGATCTCCCACGTTGAAAACACGCAAACCATATAGCTACAAGGTGGCTCTCACACATACAGCGATTTGATATAACAATAATCCAAATAATTTTAGAACTGTAATAATACGAACAATCTTTAATTTTGTGAATGACAAGTATTGAAGTTCATCCTATGCCATAATAGTTGAATTAGATGCGAAAAAAAGAGAGAATGAAAAAAGACAATGAAGTTTTAGTAGCATATGCCTGAGACTGTTTTGGTAGTACTGAGAGGTTTTGTACTGCAAGTATTGCCGAGATGTTCTGCAATATGAAGTTCTAGAAGAAAAAAAGATACTGTGCATAGTTTGAGAATAATCGAGTATCTTTGTGCTACGTCTATCTTGGGAGATTAGTTTTATGGTTTATCTTAGCGTTCACGTTGTTCGTTCTGCTTTATTCTGTAATTACAAATGAACAGTTACATTAACATTCCTAACCCATCTAATAAATGTCACGCGTATTAACTTTTACAGATTATCACCGTCTTATATACAGTAGTTCTCCACAACAACGTATACAGTAACTTTCTTGTAATAACAATTTAGTAACTTTTAAAGTTAAATATTTTATAGCAGCGTTTTATTTACAACTAAATGATTCACATTTCTATTGCAACACGTTCCGGATAACGTAATTCACTGATTTACATTAGCAACATGTAATGCATGTATTATGTAAACAAAGACGAACGAGTGTATTATCATTTCGCTCGTTTATAGCTTCTTATCTCACCACGAACGGGACTGAAGTTCAGCCTTTCCTGATAATGTGAAGTTGGTGAAAAAACAAGTAAATGTTTTCCCGACCAATGATAATCATTAAATAACGTAACCACGGTATACTACAGAAAGAAGTGAACATATTCCTACATACAGTCAACTCTGATTATTCATGCATGGATGATATGAGTTCCAGGTTATTCATGATGTTAGTTATTATTAGGAATAGGTAGGATATTATTATTATGGCCAGGCAAGTAAGATAGTAATGTTAGTACGTACGGGGGAGCGAACGCACGTCTGTTAGTCAACGCGGTAACAACAACAAAAAAGCAACAACAACTACTACTACTACTAAATAATAATAATAATACTGTAATACTTTGCAATATATAGCTAGAGCGATCATCTTGGCCTGGTTCGTTAATGGAGTCAATCTGTTAATATCTTAATGAGTAATGGTGATGATATCTTAATGAGTAATGGTGAATGGCACGTTGCTGCACCCACCTAATAACTCGAAGAGCGATTTTTTTTTTTGTAGTAGACAGATAGAGCGATTATCTCAGCCGAGTTCGTTAAGAAAGTCAATCCGCTAATATTTTAACAGCTAACGGTGACTTAAAGGTGGCTATCCATATCCCACTTTTACTATTGAAACAAACATATACACTTGTAGAATGTATATGTTTGTTAGAAGTCGTACATCGCGCCAACAGACGGCAGCAAACACTTTACAGCGGTTAACAACTAGCGGACGGAGTTAAAAATTCTAAGGGTGATCCTCATTTCTATCTTTGGCAGAATTTATTATTACTTCGGTAAAAATGTTCGAAACGTTTAAATAAGAAATTTCAAAAATGTGTAAAAGAAGCTTACATAACTAGCAGCGCGCGTAACATAAATAACAATGATTGAAACATATCTGTATTATAAATACTAGGCATATGTTTATGATTTCCTAATATTAAATCATTACTATGGCAAATCAATAAACATTTCAGGTTAGTGGTATTTTTCGTTCATTTATGCCGATTTTTTCCTGGGATAGCATGAATAATCGGGATTTTGGTACTCGAATGATGCTTTTCATATTTTCACATTCATTTGACACCATTTTTAGTGAAGTTTCAACTTAAGGGGTGCAATCATCCTGGAGGTTCAGTGACTCAGTGGTAAAGCGCTCACCTCTGGTGCATGGGATCCCTAGTTCAATTCAGTAGTTGGAGACGAACTTCTACACCCGAAAAGCAAAAATGTTAGCGGTACTTTACGTAATAATGATGTTCTAACATGTTTCCTTAATGGATGTTGTCAAACGGATTGGTAGGTCATTAGGGGTTGATGACATGGATTTGGAAAGTTGTTATATTTCTGTTTTTAGTTGTGCTGACATGTAAAAGGTCGTGTCCTCTTTTTAGAGACTTTATACTGGGTATTTTTAAAAATAATGGAAATTTGAATTAAATCTGTTGATACGTCATTCTGTATTACGTCATTTTGAGAGAATATTTTATTCGTTCACATGTATAACATGTTGAACAATATGTGATAGAATAAAAAAGAAAATGAAATATTTGAGTCCCACCTGTTAGGCTAAAGGAGATGATGATTGTTAAAAATAAGAAGGTGAGAACACTTATAATGTGTGATACGCACTGGAATCGAACCCGGGACCCTTATCATTGGAGTTGAATACTGTATGATGGGAGGGAAATATTTATTCATGCGTGACTTTTTTAATTTGTTGGATCGTATTTTTTATTTTTTCGTAATTATTTTAATGGTTCGTATGCCAGAGCATACTCCTAAAAGCAACTATGTTGTGAGCGTGGCAAAACTTTGTGTACGGTATGATACACTATGATGGTGCATATACAAAGCGTGGTTTCCGTACGTCTGTTGCTGATGAACTTAAGACATGAACTGAACTTTTCCCGCGCTTTTTTGGAAAACCCGGTTGGGTAGGAGTGATGATGTGTGCTTGCAGAGCCTTGCTAAAACTTGAATTGAAATACAAAGGAAGACCGTTGACACGTTTGGTAAACATTACAGAATACCGCCAGACTGATAGAAATAACTTTGGCGCCGCGGTAGGTGAACAAAAGGAAGATTGCGGACGTGGGAAATATACATCACAAATTGGGGACAAACTAATAAAAATAACTTTAATGTTGGGAATGCCGAACACGTGATTACCTTGCGGTTATGAAAATACTTTAAATACAGGTTATAAGAGACAAAATATATAAAGATACATCATGCAGTCGTATGAGAAGAAGGATCTTTGCAATAGCAATATTGAAGCAATATCTGATGCTGAAACAGAAATATACGAATCATCGTCAGATGAAGAATTTGATTTTGATGCAATAGATTCACCAGCGCTAACAGTTTCACCAACACCGCCAGCATCTCCAATTGTATTATCAAGAACATCACGATTTTGGGCTTTAGATTGTTGTTGTAATAGTGAAAAAGTGGATCGCGAATGTATAAAGAAGGCTATTGAAAAATGGAATTTTAATGAAACACTAATATGTGAGGGTTGTACGACAGGATCTAATCATGATTTTGATCATGATTGTATGACGACGCGTCCAGAATTATTGGAAACCCGCGCTTGGAGTATTATAGCAAGTCCTAGTGTTGAAGATGATGTGTTTTATTTGTACGCAAACACGCATATTATCGGACTATTAACAAGAGAAAAATTTTATGACGCCTATGTGGATTTATTAAGTGATACAGACTATTTACCGGAATTACTAGAGATCTTCATAAGAAAAGACAAACGGAAAGCGAATATTTCAGATTGAAAAAATGTCTTCAAATAGTGCTAGTGTTTTATGTGTGTTATGTAATGGTGAAAACATTAATGTGAACTGTGTATTAAAAACTATAAAAGTATACTTACACAACAATAATCCATTGGAATGCGTGGAATGCAAGTTACATCTTCCTCATGAATGTAGACATTTTCATAATACTGGATCATTTGCAGTGAAGTATTTATCTCTTGACAAAACTCTTAGTGAACTCTTTGAAGTGTTTGAACAAGAACATAGTGAAATCTCATTTCGATGCTTTATGCATAAAACGTGTGATCTTTTACAAAATACAGAATTTGTTGGACAGATAATTCCATTTTTTATTTTTCATTCAAATGAAATTTCACCATGTGTAAATCAGTATATTATTGATATTCAAGGTTTTAAAATGTCTGATAACGAATTTATTATTCGTGAGTTTTGTTTAACTGCATGCGATGATACAGTAAATTTCCATTGCTTGGTAAAATCACCAGTTGAATATAATTTATTATCACTAGGATGTCAAAAACAAATTGACTGGTTAACATTAAATTTGCATGGATTGAAATGGAATAGCAAAACTGGATATACTGTATCATGCATACGAAACCTTGTATATCAATTATGCGCAAAGAATTCAACCTTTTATTGTAAAGGTTTAGAGAAATCTCTTTGGATTAAAAGAATATTTGCATTAGATAATGTCATTGATTTAGAAACAAAACATTGTCCTTCATTAAATGAATTATGTGGAAATACATTTAATGAATATTGTTCTTTTCACACAAGTATTGTAAAGAAATCAGGATGTGCATATCGTAATGCACAACAGTTGAATTATTGGTGGAAATATGAAAGATCAACAGCATTAACTAATGCATTATCAAGATTGTAATGAGGAATTGTAAATAAAATGCATGGGTGTAAGTTTAAAAATTTATTGTAAATTAAAAATGTAAATTAAAAAAAAAATAAAAAAAATTATTTGTGTTTTCTTTTTAAAAATTTGTTTACATGTTTATAAACAATAGCATCATTCTTTTTCAAAATTTTCTTGTTAAACAATTTTAAACACTTTTCAAATGATTGAGTGCGAATAATATGATGCAGAAAATATAAGACAAAATAACCACATAACACAGAATTATCATGTTGATATTGTTGAATATTTGTAAAGTACATTTTAGTATTTTTCGACAAAAAGTTTTTTATTTCCTTGGGAATGTCCATAGCAAGACTATCAAAGTAGTATCCATGTTTTTTCTTATTGATGTACACTGCAACCCAGTGGGAACCAGCAGAATCAGATGTATCAAGATTAATCACAAGTGCTGCAGGAGGTTTTACCGTTACAGGAAGTTTGTCAATAGGGTAAATTCCAGTAACACTTGCACCAGTCACTTTATCAGTTAGTAACACTTTTAATAATTCATCACTATACATGATAAAGATTATTTTTAATTGTAGTAGGTATGTAATTATCACTGTTATTTACATGTAACACATAATCATACACTTTCACATATTCACTATACAGTAATGCTTCATGAACAGTACATCTATATTGTCCGAAACGATGCTTATTATGTGCACACCGATGAACGTGAAAACTTAATGCAGTATACTTTGGACAGTTTATTTCTTCCAAATTTGTAACTTCTCTTTGAAGAATTTCTTGAAGAAAACACTTTCTATTTATTCCGTATGTGTATATGGTTGTAGTATTTGAACAATATGTTTGAAGAATTTCCTTAAGATGTGAATATTCTACATCCCCTTCGTGCCAGGTAATGCCATACACATTCTCACCTAGATATTTGTTTGTGCTTATGATTGGCTCAGATAAGTTATTTAAAGGAAATGGTGGTTTAAAAACCCAATTTTGAAAAAAGGGAACGTCAGGATTTACAATGGCTAGCTCTTTTATAATAAACTCATCTTCGTTATCCTGATACGCCGAGAAGTGAACAACAACCCGCATTGTACTCAACTAAATAAATTAGAAGGTGTTATCAGTATAAATATTTCTGTCTTTGTCTATTTGTGCTAAAGAATCGAATTGTGCGTACACAATGCATGTAACAGGTTCAGTTAAAGTTTCTGAAAATGATACTTTTAAATTTACAGGGGAATCGCGTACTACATCCCACGTGTTATCGTCTAAAGTTCCTGTTGGAGATAGAATAAATGCATACAGAGCATATCCGTTTGGATACTCATCAAGAGTAACAGTATGTGAATAATTTTGATAATATATACCAGTACCTGAAATCAAAGTATAGTAACTTAGAAGGTATAAATTATTATTAAAATCAGGTGTGAGGGGGTTGGGAGGGAATGATTTTGAACCGACTTGTAATTGCAGTTTGTTAACGTTAAAGTTTCGAAATTCAAAGGGATTAAGATGTGATTTCCCATTGAAGGCTGTGTTGGAGATGAAACCAATAATCAGGCCTTTAGGAACATTACCCAGGAAAAGATTATCAAGGCTGTAAGACTTTACTTGTGCAGGTATAGTATAAGATCTTGTTTCCACTCTCGTCAGAGGTAACTTGGCTGTTTCCGAACCCATTCGTGTATTTAATTGCATAGCTAAATCTGCAGCTACATCAATACGTCGTACATGAAGAATAATTTCCTCAAGTGCAACTTTATAACTTGTATTTTCAGCAGACATTAAGCAAAAATTATCTTTACTACGATGTAGTTTTACACGCAAACTTACTTTGTTAGGAAGCATACGATCTAAACTTACAATATCCGTATGAAGACGACCATACATTTCAAAAGATTTACTATTTTTCACCATATTAGCACGTTTTTGGAAACCAGCATTTGTATTATCTAATTTATTAAAATTTTTTGCAGTATCTTTATGCCACATGGCACATGCTAAATGTGTTTGAGAAGCATCATGAGAATAATTTAATAATGTTTCAATGTATGCACGATAAGGATAAGATCCTGATGAAGAACTAATTAATTTATCATTTAACGAAATATCAATTTGACTAAATAAAGAATGTAAGAAATTATTTACGGGTGCGACAACATCATCGTTAGCTAAAGTTGTACCATCAGCTTTAGTAATTTTACAACGTACATAAAGATAAAGATATGCAGGATGAATAAATTCACCTGTTTCTCCCGGAATAACAAATTCAATAGGTCCTTCTGAGGTTAATGTGGAAATAGGACGGTATTCAGCATTTGTAGTTGCTTCAATAGCTGTTTGTGTCATTGGTATAGAAAAGAAATCAAATTCATTGGTACAACATTCAAAACTATTTGAATTTAGGAACGCCATTATGAAAAGATGTCCTGTATATGTTTACGTTTTGTTGGTGGTCCAAACTTTACAATTGCAGGAGCTTTCCTCTTGCGTGACCGTCTCTTGCCGTTACCAGTTAGCAACTGTCCAACTTTATTAATTGCTTTTGTCTTTAAACTATTACCAGCTTCTTTTACACGTGCACGAACCGATTCTTTAAATGGTCGATTTTCTAATACATCACCCGCAACTTGCATACCGGTTTGTAATGCTTGACGTCCTACAGTTTTTGCACCTTGTTTAAGAAATGGTAAAGCAAAACGAAATAATCCTTTAAAGAAACTACCTATACCATGTCCCCTTTGATATACAGGTCCTGAAAAATATGGTATTCCGCGCCCACGATGATAAGTAACACGTCTTGCTCTCATTTTTATTATTATTATTATTTAGAAGATGCCGGAGAGCGTTTAAAATGTAGTGTTACGGTCAGTGTCCCAGAACGAAATGGCAAATTTCGCCCTGCATGATCTTTTAATAGTATTTCAATTGTATTAAAACAAAATTTTGCAAGTGGCATATAATGAATATCTTCAAATGTAATTGTTTGAACTTTTCCATATTTAATATCAGAGATTGTTGCTATACGTAATAATGGTGCTTTTGTATCACCTAAAAATTGATATTGTATAATATCTGTATAAATAAAAATTTGATGTGGATATCCGATATCTATGTATGGTTGTTTGAATCCATGAGATTCTTTTACAAGATCTGATTTTTCAGAAAAACCTAATTGTAAAGCTAATGTAGGCGACAATGTAACTGATTCTACATGTTCATCACATTCAACATGTACAACATTTGAAAAACTAAATTTTATAAAACTCGATATTGCGTTTAATTCTTCTAGTAAATGATGAATGGATGGATAATATCCAACAAGAATTTTACTTTTCATAGGTTCTGCATTTTTAAATTTGTACCATATAACGTTTTCACCCGCGGTAACATTATAACATGTTAATGGAATATGTACTTCACTTAATGCTACATACCAATCGGATTCTGATAAACGAATATTATTTTTTAATTGATTAATAAAATGTGTTGGACTATTTGTAGGATATACATCAGCACTAGCATTTGAAACTAATGTAATGTAAAAACTATCATCAATACTTTCAGAAATCATTTTCGTTTAAAGTGAAGTGTTAGGTTTGAAGTTCCAAAACGAAATGGTAATTTTAACCCGTGTTCATCTTTTAAGTTTACTTCTATTGTATCAAAATATTTCTTTTCAACTTTAACATAATGTGGTGTGTGAAATACAAAAGATTTTACATGACCGTGTTGTACATTATATACACTAAGTTTTCGAACTAATGGACCTATATTTTGTTGTTGTTTTACAATATCAATGCAAACATTAATTGTATTGGGAATATTATAATCTAAATCACATGGAAATTTTCCACGTGCTAATATTAAATCAACATTTTTAACTTTTGTGTATATAACATTTTTAACATCAAGCGTATTTTCATTAATAAATCCAAAAATCTGTTGTAATCCTGGTGTAACACCAATCATACATTGATCTTCTAATTTTAAAGAATGTTTAATAACAACTTGATTTTTATTTTGTAAATAGTGTAACATACGAACATTTTCAGGAATTAATTGTAGAATTGATTCAATTGATGAATAATATCCCGGTGTTATTGGAACATGGTAGCGTTCAACTTTATCATCGATAACACTAGTAATTATAATTTCTTCATTTTCACCAACATTGTAAAAACTCCACGGAATATTAATTTGTGTTAATGCAACACCCCATTCCCCATCACTTAAATCAATAGGCTGTGCCAATTTAACTCGAAATGATGATGTAGTATTATTCTCAAAAAGATTGCTACTTGCATTTGAAGGAAGAGTAACGTAAAAGTCGTGTGTAAAGTTTGAATTCATTTTGCAGACTGAATAGAATCTGATCTAATCCACGAATTCATACTTGATGGATATCCTAACCATTTTACATACATCCACCCTTTTTTACGTTTTAATACTTTTTCAATGAGATATGTTTTCTTTGAATTTATAATTACTTTTTGTAATTCTTGTGCATAAAATATTCCTTTAATTTCTTCACCGTTCCAATCTTTTAATTTGTAAGTGACAGGATCTGACTTAATACATTTGTCAACAATAAATATTTCTTGTGACCATTTAGGTAAATATCCTTTTTCTAATACATGTTTATACTTACTAACACGTACATAATCACCCTCATTAAATTTACATGTTATATTCTTTTTATTATTATTTTTATTTCCGTATAATGTTTCCCACACTTGATTCACATTGGAATCATTTACTTGTGCAGGTGCCATTTTAATACTTGAATGGTATGAATGATTATAATTTTTTACAATTTGATCTAATACATTAATATAACGATAAGTATTCTTTGCAGTAAAATAACGATACAATCTTTCTTTTAATGTACGTATAAAACGTTCTGCTAATGCGCATTTAATTTCGGAATGAACACTATAATGATTAATTTCATATTTTTTAAACAATTGTTTTACATGACGATTATAAAATTCACCGCCTAAATCTGTTTGTACGTTAAACACGGGTAACTTGAAATTTTTAAAAATTTTTGTTATTGCTTTTACCATTTCAGGACCTTTCTTTGTTTTTAACGGAACACAATATGCATAACGTGAAAAAATATCAATACAACATAATATATATTTATAATTATTATTATACTTTGCAATATTTTGCATATCTGCTAAATCCATTTGTAATGTTTCATTTGGTGCACTAACATAATACTTTTTACGTTCAAAAACTTTACGAGCTGGTGCATGTAATGTATAAGCATCTTGAGAAGCTAACCAATTTTTAATTTTCTTTTTAGATAACTTTGTTTTGCGTTGTAATGTTTGTATACTTGATAAAGAATCAGGATTTGAATAATCATAATATATTTTTGATAATTTTGTCATTTTTACATACTATATTCTTTCCACTGTTTAAATAAATTAGCAACTATTGCAGGACTAGTAGATTTTCTTACTTTACGAATACGTTGTCTACTACTACTACTACTACTACTATTTACTTTTGATGCTGGTGTGCTAATAGGTGTACCAATAAATTCTTTAGGAACATTAAGATCTTCTAATAAATTTTTAAATTCATGAATACCTAAAGGATTTCTTGAATATTTTCTTGTACGAACAACATCATTTACTAAATCTATAATATTTGAACCTGGTATTGTTTTTCCTTGAATACGTACAATGCCAGACTTATCCCACTGAATTTTATCAGAACTTGTCAACTGTTTTAATAATAGATCTGTTTTCCTACGAAGTGTTTTCGGTACTGATTGTAAAATGTCTGATACAAATGGTAAAATAGAAGTATTGCTATCTTGTTTGGAACTTGATGATAATTTTTCTTCTTCTTCTTCTTGAATGATAGGTAAAGTAATAGGTTTATGTGAAGAAGAAGATGTATACTGTAAATAACGATGCAAAGCTTGTTGATATAATTTCCACTTTTGTTGTACACTAAGATCATGGCGTTTTAAGATATTATTCATTTCTTCATCTAAACGTGACTGATGTGAATCTATGGATTTAAGATTTGATTGAATTTCATGTACAGCATTTTCAGGAACTAAAATCATTTTACGTAATTCTGACATATTTAACGACTGAAAATACTACTTCCTACTGCTGCAAGAAGTGGTCCCAAGATTAACGGTAAAAGCGCACCACCTTTTTGTAGTAACAACTTCTTCTTTTTATTTAATGCAGTACGCTGCTGAGATAGAGCACGTAAGATCTTTTTATGTCTACGTAAACGTTGCTTCTGACGAGAATTTAAAGGAATGTTTCCTTTTATTGTGTTTTTAGCTACTTGAGATATTGTTCTTATTAAATCCCCTGAAGCATTTTGTAAAATTTGTTTTCGTTTTGCATTTTTGCATTTGCACAGAGCACGGAGCGTGCTGTAGTGTTGTTTCACCTTCAACATCTTGATGCCGACTAAACAAAAATTTCTGTATGCATGTCTTTTACGTTAGCGTACACATGCATGATTTCATTCGGAAAAATATTTGTACGTATTCGCAATGCATCGTTTGTTTTTTGTGTCAAGTCAAATAATAAATAAGTGTGAGGCTCCCGTGTTACTTCTTCGAACACACTCACGACTTCTTTACTATACCGAGGCATAATTTGCCTTGCTAAATATTGTATTTGTAATTTATCACGTGGATTTTTAAATACTATAATATAATGTGCATTTAAACTAATATCACGTGCATGTTTTCCTTTTGGAAATAAATTTTGAATAATAAATATTACAGTTAACTTTTTATGATGTGCATACTTTGTAAATAAATTAGCAACATCGCCATTAGTTTCCGACATTAAATCATCAAGTATTAATAATGAATTTTCTTTAATTTCAAAATTATTCATGTCAGGTATCCCCTCTACAAAACGTATTTTTGCATTTGCATCTAATTTTGGTATTACTGCACCATAACACCAAACAATATCATTAAATTTTATACTAAACATTTGATCACATTCATTAAGTAAACGATTTACAAAACAAGTTTTACCAGCCCTTGAAGGACCAGCAATTAAAATAGTAGAGGGATGTTGAAACTTTAACATCTTGTAATCAAATGAATGCATACAATAGAGACTCTGCTTTATATACACACACTCACACACTCATACATTAACATATTTTCAACATGTGAATTTTAATATTTTCACAATCGTTGATTGTTCGGAGTATACATACATACTAATGAAACGGATAAAAATCACTGGGATATAAAATTAAAGCTTGAAATGAAAAAAAAAATCACTGGGATATAAAATTAAAGCTTGAAATGAAAAAAAAATAAATTATGAATAAATTAAAATAAATATTTTTACAAGCGATTTTAAGAACGGTTATGCTGTGCATACGAGGCGGTTTTTTAAAAAAAAAAAGAGACATTCATACAACTCACATTCATTCATTCGTGGGTCTATAACCGTAAGGTACACTTGCACGTTTTTGTACTGGTTCATCGTCAGTTACGTCAGGTTCGTCAATACGTTTTCGTTTTTTGTTGACCTCACGGTGTGTCTTTGTCTCTCTACAGCTAAAGATACGGAACCCCGGTCTACGAACGATACTGTTTGGGTTTTCTATTACTGTGGACTCTAATTGTCCAGACACTAATTTATAGAAACTCTCAAAATTAATTTTTTGAGAGGTTCTATCGTTTAGTGTTATCCCCCTAATTTTGAATATATCGCGAACATCCCCTTGGGCATTTGTTAGCCGCATGGCGTAGTTTTTACAGCCAAGACCTATAAAGGTTGTAAACTCCCAACCTTCAGGAATTTCATTTGTAAGATCACCCAAATAGTTTCCGAGCGGTAACAAGGGTTCCTCATCTTTTTTCTGTAGATACATGATACTGTCAGTGTCACAGTAAATTGCTCTGTCAGGTCCTACAGTCGTCAGTAGTTCGTAAAGTCTAAGTCTAGCCCACGAAGTAATAAATGCGGCTAGTATCACATTAGAAAACGCTAACGGAACGTTTTCGTTTTCAATGTCTCTGTATGTGACAATGAGATGGTCATCATCAATTGGTACCACACTTTGAATTTCATACCTTGCCGTAGTTAAATACCTAAGAAATGTGACCTCATCACTAACAATTATACTCTGTGACATATCTGTGCGTTGCCCCCACTTTCCATACAATGAATTGAGGTATAGTTTCGCACATTGCCTCAATCCAGGGTTCGTCCTAATATTATCATAATTTAATCGTATGCCTTCATGGGCATAATATTCTTCGATATATTTATGTTTGTCTTCTTCAGTGGTACAGTAAGCAGGAAAACCAGAGGCTTCCTGCTTCATCTGAAGGAAGGAATTCACATAGGTCCCGAACAGCCCACCTGAATTCCCCTCTTCAGGATCTAAGAGTTCAAATTCCCATATCTCATGTATATCGATTATTTTGTAACCTTTTTTAAGAGCAAGGTGTAACTCTGGAGTACAAAATGTTCCTGTGAGAGCACACTCAGCATCACTATGAGTACATTCATTAGTGTTTTCTTCTTCCATACATGTGCGGCAAAGGCCGAAAAGTAATCGACCTCCCGCAACGTATGGTAAGATCGGAAAATAGAGGTCCTTTGCAGGGACAATTGTGCATTTGACTACACCGTGAATACTTTCCACATCTGGAAAGTCCGGTCCCGTGTGAATCTTAGGTGATTTAACCGGCATAGGTTTACGCGCCATTACCCATGGGTAAAGGCTAGTTACATCGGCATAAGATATACGCTCATCACTCGTACAATTGACGTAAGAACGAAAGACCTCCGTGCGACCACCGTTGTAACAGTTCTTAGGAATAAGAAAATCAGGTAGATTAGTACAACGTTCTTGAACAAACTTTTGCACTTCCTTGTCCGTCTTTACCTTATTATCCCAAGAACATTCCCATATTTCATATAGGTTTACACCTATACTTTTTAGGTACTTACGACGGCGCATGGTTTGCTCATAGCGTTTTTCCATCGTATTGTACGAGTCTTGTGCATCGTGCAAAACCGCGTCACGGTTAAAGGGAAAACAATGGCGGCAGGCATGGAAAAAACATCCGTAATACTCGAAGGCAGCGTTGAGTCCTTCGTGCCATCCATCGACCTTGTACCTACCAATATACTTTTCCCCACCTCTCCTAGCATGCTGGATTTCTATCCCTAATTGGTCTTCCATATACATAAGCCATTGCATAGCTTTTGTACTATACTTGGTCTTATGATGAAATCCCAACGCGGGGATGATAGGAATAGTATTTTCCGGTAAGTGCAAGGTACGATATGTACGCATTGCAAGACTTGCAATGGTTGATGATGTTATGAAACATTGCAAACCCTCCGTTTTCTCTTCAATAATATCGCTAAATTTGATGACCGCTTCTGTTAGAATTCTAACATCATTTTTACAATAAGCCAACATATCCTTCTGCAGGTTAAACTCCTCGCCACTTTCCGCACGTTCTTGGTGCCAGGCTTCCAATTGTTTTCTTTCTTCTGTGCTTCGTCCCTCAGGGTCATAGTACTTAAGTGGAGGGTAGGGACCGACATAATTTTGATTTTCTTCAGTATTAAACAAATATGGGAAATCTCCCTTCTTTAAATTTTGACTAAGGCCTAACGTTTTCGGTAATCTGGCTAATTTAGCACCAATATATAGGAAAAAGTCGCGAAAAAAGATACGGTTACCTATGTTAATATTAAAAATCTTTTGACCCTGAATAAGAACACTAGGTACAATATGCTGGTCTTCTATTAGAGTTCTAAGACAGAAGAGACCATCATATCTGGATGCGTTATGCGCGATCGCCAGGATTTTCTGAAAGACAGGACGTTCTACTAACACGTGGTTAATAAAATCCGTCATTGTCTTAAAAGAAAACGAACGATTTCCAATATTGTCACCGCACGTTTTACAAGGCTCATCGATGCCTTTCCTTATACAGACGTGACATACATGATGACAACACACCAGTACAACCTCATGTTCCCTTTCACCGCGCTCATTCGACGCCTTCAACATCGTCTCTACATCATAGGTAATGTACATAAACCTTTTCGTATGAACAGGTTGCTGTCTCTGAACAAAACATGTATGATTTGTATCAACATACGCGCGGCATGTTGAACAAAAATGTTCACCACACATGTGTTCAGATTTTCGCCCCCTCTTATCAAAGATGATACCACAATCGATGCAGAGCTTTACATTATCACATACGGATTTAGCCGCTTTATTATGTACCAGATGGTTGTCAAAACAAATACCCTCAGCAAACTCTCTATTGCATGCATTACATTTAATTCTGTTTGCAGTATCGTCCCGTTCGTGAGTATGTTCGCAAAAAGTGCAACGAGTTTTACACTTGTGTGTGCGATATCTTTCATCATAACCTTCCAAACAATAATAACAATACTTCCGTTTGCTAAGAAAACTTGTAATATTACGAATGGGTTCGAAATGACCAATAGTGTTACCTCTTTGATATAGGATAAAAATCTTATTTTCTGCATATTCTCCCGGGTAAAGTACTATATATTCCCGATTATTCTTTTCAACCTCCTCATAAACAACAATTTGATATTCCCCTTTCAAATATGCTTGAAAGAGGTCCAGATCAGAGATGTCACAACCTTGCTTACTTTGAACGTTAACTCCTGCCATTTCGCAGAGAACTTCTGCTTTAAAAATCCAATTATCATAGTCTCTTGTTTTTAAATTACATAAAACTTGACTACTTGCGGTATGTTTTGTTATTCCATATATTATGGCCATGGGGAGGCAGTACATATTCTTATTTTCAATGCGAATTAATCGCTTTTCCAAGTAATCTTGGTATTTGCAATATTTTCGGACAGCACTCATTGCATTAGGTCTTCCTTGTCCGTGCAAATTCTCAGCTATATGGAATCGAAACAATACTTCTTCCCCTAAAAGGAACACTTCATTCGAATTTAGTACTCGTTCGATTGAAGTGAGGACTGTTCTAGCAGTGAAATTGTCCTTTCTTCTAAACGGTACATACACTGGTTTGTTATTAGTACTATTACTACTTTCAACGTATAAACCAATGTAGTCCATGGGGCGTGCATTGGAAATCACATGTTCCAACGCAAAATCAATTAAACTCTCGATATAGGCCTCTGGGTTATTAATATTCCTTTCATTACCCACAGGTCTGACGACAATTTCATGGCCCGTAAGATGAAACTTACGAAACCTTTGTCTGCTTTGTCTTACAACTTCGAAATTACTATTTCTTTGATTATCCCCGCCATTATTATTATCACTACTACTACCACTTGTACTACCACTATTATGACTACCAGTAGTACTACTTGCACTATTCTTATTTATGTTGCCATGTCCAACCATTGGTGGGACACTAGCAGATGACGGTCCAGGCTGTGGAGAAAAAATCAATTGGTTCCCATAGTCATGATTATCCTGTACACAATATTGAGTTGTATTGTATACAGGATTTTCTCCCTGGACCTGTTGCGTGGGTATAACCACAGCATTGTCCGCATTTTCAACCAATCTCCTCATTTCTTCTTCAATTGGTAATTCAACGGAATTTAAATTGCCAATCCCATCTGCTTTATCATTTAGGAAAGCTAAATCTTCATTTGATAACAAATATAAATTATTAGGACTCAAGTTATGAGTTTCTTGAGGGGTCATGACTATGGCATTATTATTATTTTCAGATGGGATTAAGCATGGTTCCAAAACAAATCGCGAGCCAAAATCAAAAAACTCAGATAACTCTGTATCATTTATCCTATCTACCTGACCTTCCCCACAAGCTAATAAATACATAACTTTATCTAGAGCCAATTCATATGATTCTTTACTACGGAAAAAACCGTACACAAACAAATCCAGGACGTCAGCACTGCTTACACAGTGCTGGAGAAGTAGTATATCATTACCTTCAAAGACACGAAGGGTCCGCAATAAGGCTTCGCATCTAACGGTTCCCCTATGGCCAAGTCTGCTTAATTCCATGATGGCTTTCCACGTACTAAAAACCCTAGGGTACTCGTTGAGACCGCGCAAAACCTCTTGCAGGTAGATCTCATCAATCATGTTAAATTCTTCAGTTGGGCAGAAGAAATCCATCTAAAAAATAAAACAAAGAAAAAACTATTTTGAGTAATCAACACCACTTTAATAAAAAAGATCAAATAAATACATCTTTTAAGCAACGCTCACATAATAATATCATATAAAAGAAAAAATTAATCACCTTTAGTTAATTAGTAATATGTAAATAGAAATCAATCAAGTTACTTTATGAAAAATTCAGTAAATATATTCACCTATATTGAATTATAAACTATTCTATTAAAAATATCCACACACACACACACACACACACACACACACACACACACACACACACACACACACACACAGAGAGAGAGAGAAAGAGAGAGAGAGAGAGAGTCTCTCTTTGTTCATTAATATTGGTTAAATACAATCAAGTACAATTAAAACTATATAATTTCTTTCTTTTAAAAAAAAAATCAAAATAACCATAAGAAATACATACGTTTCAAGGCTTAGTTCTCCGATCACAATCCACAAAAAAGAAAAGAAGAAATCTCAGCTGGGATAGTCGGTACTTTTTTAATTAATTGCTAGCACCACAACGCTTAGCACAGCTTCAATATCTGTAATAAAACAGGTCTCAATAAATATACTGGTAATCCTGTATACTTTATTTAATACTATTAAAATAGGTTAAATAATCAGGAAAGCTTTCTCTGTGATCTTTAACGCACGCCGACGTAAGAAAAATGATAATCGTACACATCAAACACATGTTATATCATGTTCTATCAAGTGTTTTCCCCCTCCCACCACTAACAGTGACATCTGTCGGAAAAATTTTAAATTAACTTTAGTTTAGTTTAAGCCGTGTGCCGTGTTGACGTATTTGTTATTAGTCCTGAATATATATTTATATTTTAAAGGTACAGTATGATATATATTTCTTTTTTAGCCATTAAATACTACTAATAGCATTAAATAAGTACCCTTCTCGCAGTTGTGTTCTGTTAATAAAACATAATTTGTGAGGGCATAGTTGATTCTTCTATCAGTAAAACCACCATACGTTCATTATATTACAAATCCCTAAGGGGGACCCTTCAGTTGAACATAATTATCATCATTATGTTATTACCAATTCAAAAAACCCGCAATTGTAAGAACTAACTAACTAATGGGGAACTTTAACACATGTCAATGTATATGGTAAAAACACATAATTCTCTTTTTGCTATAATATAATACTGGTAAAATCTCGGGTCGCCTATAACTAATGGGCCCCCGCCCAGTTATAGCTACGTAATTTTCCTTTTGCTATAATATAATACTGTTAAAATCTAAGTAAGCCTGGGGGCCGCGGTGGCTCGGTGGTAAAGCGTTCACCTCTGGTTGGTCAAGTGAGTTTGTGGTGGACAAACACAGTGTGCGTGGGTTTCCTCCCACTTCCTATATACTTTTAAGAGCTTATTTTAGCTCCCATATTTAGTTCAAGTTTGTAGAAACAAACGAGAGAATAAATAATCACACTGTAAGTGTTCAGAGATTTCATAGAAATCGAACCAATAAAAAAAAAACCGGCATAACCGTGGGGGACTCAAAAATTTCTAAGTAACCCTGTGACTGGGACCCTCCAGTTATACTACAAATAGGACTACATCATTTCCTTGTAATACAATACTGTTTAAATCTATGGGGGGGGGACCTATAACTAATGGGGGGAATGTCTCCCGCCAATTATACGGTTATACTACAATAGGCATACATAATTTCCTTGTAATACAATACTGTTTAAATCTATGGGGAACCTATAACTAATGGGGGAATGTCGCCCGCCAATTATACGGTTATACTACAATAGGCATACATAATTTCCTTGTAATACAATACTGTTTAAATCTATGGGGCACCTATAACTAATGGGTGGAATGTCGCCCGCCAATTATACGGTTATACTACAATAGGCATACATAATTTCCTTGTAATACAATACTGTTTAAATCTAGAAGAACCCCTAACTAAGGGGTAGGGCCTCCAACAGTTATAGCTATGTGTTACAATACTCGTACGTAATTCTCTTTTGCTATAAGATAATACTGGTAAATCTAGGCAATCTATCTTGCAGGCAAAAAGCCCCTCGTTGAGGGACATGGTAGAAATAGGAATACCCATACATAATTTCAATTCGCTTCCTTGTAATACAATACTCCTAAAATCTAGAGGAACCCATAACTAATGGGGGGAAGGGCCCCCGTTACTTGTAAAATATACTACAAATAGTCATACATAATTCTCTTTTTGCTATAAGATAATACTGTTAAAATTTAGGCAATCTATTTGGCAGGCAAAGCCCCCTTCATTGAGGATCATGGTACAAATAGGAGTACATCATTTCATTTTGCTTCGTGGATACACAACAGGTTTTCAAGTCAAAAGACAGTGTTCAATAACCAATGTATTTAGGGGTTTCTTGACATTAAAGCTATTCTATGCGTTATGTAACTACCATCCACGCAAATAACTAACATTCAGTAATATTTACTATTAAAACACAATAATGTTATGGGGAAAAGCGCTCCCCCCAAAACTAAAACATTTCTTTCTTTCTGCAAATACTAGTCTTAGTTCAAACATTTGCGTTCCTAAAAAGATTATCAGCTATATTACCAAAGCGTAATAGTATGCCAGCTATTGACAAATGAGCTTACTTAAACAGTTCAAGTCCCATCTGTACAACATACATATATATATATATATATATATATATATATATATATATATATATATATATATATATTAGGTATAACTGATTTAAAGTGATCGGTATAACAGTTAAAAAAATCGTAACAAATGAATCAAACATATTATAATTAAGCATCCTATAATTAAGCAAATAAAACTCTACAAGTGTTCTGAGTTTGCTTCGCAAACGACCCAATAAATAACACCAATTTTAAAACGTTCACAATCTATTTTAACAATTAGTTTGCACCGCAAACGATCCAATACATAAGCAGAGTATGTATAACATACGATCCGTAAAAATATGAAGTGATTGAACAAAAAGCAAATGATCCAATAAAATAAAATAACACGAACGAATAAAAAGAAGCAATCGGTAAAAAATAAAAAAGGAGATTAAAAAAATAAGATACGATCCGTGAATAATAATAATAATAATAATAATAATAATAATAATAATAATAATAATAACTTTAGTAATCGAAAATCGCAATTACATTTCAAGCGTTTTCAGTATATCGCAAAGCTTATCCTCTTGTCATGATTACAAAAATGGTCGTAGGTTTATTTCCCGGATAATGTTTCTCAGAAGCAAATCGTGTATTATTTACTTAATTATAATGAAGTGAATAATACATGACATTTAAAAAGTTCTCACCTTAAAAAATCAGACTTCGCTCTGTTAAAATCACTGACGAAAAAGTTCAACACACACACACTATGGAACTGTGTAAAAACAATAATAACAAACTTTATTTCAATACTATATATATATATAAGGATTTCATTATGTCCCTCCCCCAAGCATCATGTTTTTTCAGCGGGTTTTCAACCCGATTTCATTAATTATAAATAAATAAATAAGGTCCGCTAACATTGTTTATTCAGTGTTACGGTAAGACATCTGAATTTCTTATTTTCAAGTTCGTCAACCGCTGGAGAAATCTCATTCAGACATGGTATCAACATTTAAGTCTTCTACCAATGTACGGTTTTCATCTAATTAAGGAAAAATGCTTACATGTTCATCAGATATTCTGCCAAAATCAGATATTGCCACAAAAATACATTTACGTGTTTGTCCAAAACATCTTCTAAAGGGGGAAGAAACATCGAATTTCTATCTGTCTTCTTCATCACTGCCGATAAGTATCGCTGTAACAACCATCGTTAATGGAAAAATATTTCAGTATGTTGCCAGACAGTTTTCTCATGGTCAAGGGAGAAAGTGTCTAAGGTTATTCCAGTACAAGCGGAAATAAAAATTAGAAAGTGCATTGACACTCTATACATGCGTGTCACAAGTCATAGTTCTATCGGGAGCAAGGTGAAAGCGTGTGAGGCAACGACCCGGAAGTAATGGCATTCTAAGCTAGTCTTCTGTAAGAGACGGAACAACAATCATTCGCTCCGTATTTCAAACTTGGCTGTAAACATGGAGTTAACTATAAGGAATAAAAACGATGAATAAATCATACATACATACACACTTCGTATTTCCCATATTTTTTTTTTCTCGCCAATTTACATGTGAGAATTGCAATAATTCTCGCTACAATACAGCGTTCACCTCTGGTGCTAAGGGCCACGGGTTCAATTCCAGTACAATGCAACGTTCACCAATAATGTTAAGGGTCCCGGGTTTAATCCCCGTACAATGCCCCGTTCACCTCTGTTGCTAAGGACCACGGGTTCAATTCCAATACAATACAGCATTCACCTCTGGTGCTAAGGGTACCAGGTTCATTTTCAGTACAATACAACGTTCATCTCTTGTGCTTGGGGGTCCCAAGTTCATTTTCAGTACAATACAGCGTTCACCAATGGTGCTAAAAGTCCCATATTCAATTCCCGTACAATACAGCATTCATCTCTGGTGCTAAAAGTCCCATATTCAATTCCCGTACAATACAGCGTTCACCAATGGTGCTAAAAGTCCCATATTCAATTCCCGTACAATACAGCGTTCACCTCTGGTGCTAAAAGTCCCATATTCAATCCCCGTACAATACAGCGTTCACCTCTTGTGCTAATGGTCTCATATTCATTCCCCGTACAATGCAGCGTTCATCTCTTGTACTAATGGTCCCATATTCATTCCCCGTACAATGCAACGTTCATCTCTTGTGCTAAGGGTACCAGGTTTATTCACAGTACAATACAGTGTTCACCACTGTTGCTAAGGGTCCCATATTCAATTCCCGTACAATACAGCGTTCACCACAGGTGTTAAGGGTCCCGGGTTCGATTCCAGTGCGTATCACACATTATAAGTGTTCTCACCTTCTTATTTTTAACAATCATCATCTCCTTTAGCCTAACAGGTGGGACTCAAATATTTCATTTTCTTTTTTTATTCTATCACATATTGTTCAACATGTTATACATGTGAACGAATAAAATATTCTCTCAAAATGACGTAATACAGAATGACGTATCAACAGATTTAATTCAAATTTCCATTATTTTTAAAAATACCCAGTATAAAGTCTCTAAAAAGAGGACACGACCTTTTACATGTCAGCACAACTAAAAACAGAAATATAACAACTTTCCAAATCCATGTCATCAACCCCTAATGACCTACCAATCCGTTTGACAACATCCATTAAGGAAACATGTTAGAACATCATTATTACGTAAAGTACCGCTAACATTTTTGCTTTTCGGGTGTAGAAGTTCGTCTCCAACTACTCAATTCCAGCTCTCGCTAAGTGGGCTTTGTGATGAACAAACACGATGTGGGGGTGTTTTCGGGGCTCTCCCGTGCCCTCTCACCTTTGTCATTCCACAATTGTAGCTTCCTTCCCATCATCACCATCTCCCTTAACTTCGGTGCATAATTGGAAAAGGTAATAAACTCTGATGAAGACAGTGAAGAGAATCACGCGAAACTTATGGAATATAAATAGCAGCCACTGTTATCCGTTAAGACGTTAATAAACTTACTCCATTAACCAACTCGGTCAAAATAATCGCTCCACCTATCTATTACAAAAAATAATAAATAAATAAAATTTTGCTCACGGGCATATGAGCCAGCAGCAGGGGGCAGTTGTCTCCCTGGATTTTCGAAAGGTGTTCAGTTCTTACACCTGTCAAAATTAATGTCAAAACATACTAATCTGCTCTCACATAATATAGTACTTACTACATTTATATGTATACTGTGTAAATCTATAGTTTATTTCCTGTAGTTAATAAGAACATGTATGCAAATAACTGTCGTTTAATATGATGATTTATGTGCACGCGTGCATCAAAGTGTGTGTATTTGCAACTGTGATCAGTCTTTTGTTCCCTTAGAAAATAACATGTGGGTGTTCCTGGTTATGGGTTATAGAAACCCACCGTTAAGTAATTGTTATCCGTTAGGACGTTAACGAACTAACTCCATTAACAAAGTCGGCCGAGACAATCATTCTAGCTTTATATTACAAAACACAGAATTCAAAACTTCTCTTACATGTATGGCATATGTGATATATATAGACACAGTTAAAGCCACTGTTATCCGTTAACGGATCGATTCCGTTAACGACCTCAGCCTAGATAAGTGTACCAGTTATCTATTACAAAAAGTATTCGCATCCGTTCAAGAGTTATCGCGCGGAGTAACGGACGGGCGTAGTAATAACACAATCTTATAAGATTCATTGCGTGATCCTTATACTGTGACCGATATGCATTACAGAGAAACGTGTTACGGCAATTTCGTTAAATACAGGTTTCACTAGCATCTATCACAGGTTAACAAATTAAATTCTATTTTAATACGTTTCCCTGAAATTCCTTTTATCACAACTTCCTCTTTCTTTACGGTTTCTCCATTTTGTTGATCATCTTCTCTTGGATTATTCCCTTCTTTCTCTCTTCCGTTTTCTTTCATTTCCTCATTTCCTTAATATCATCCTCAGTTATTTCCTCCTAAGTTACTTTACTAACTTAGTCTCTACTTCTCGCCGCTCAGAAACAGGTGTCAGAGATCACAATAACTATTACTATTTAGCTTAACTGTCACATGAATCTTACTACAACTAAACGTCAATATTTTATGTGAATACTGAATGTTTCACATCTGTATTGTGAAGAACTTGAGTATATATATATATATATATATATATATATATATATATATATATATATATATATATATATATATATATATATATATATATATATAATCATTAGACTGGGTCATATTTTTTTGACTTCATTTTTTTAAGTCATCCTTAGGAAGGTTCCATATCAAACGAAAGTTACGAATGTGAAAAAAAAAAGCTCAAGCTAAGCTACCTAAGCTACTTGATAACCTTGAACTAGTTTCCATATTATAGAGCGCTGCATATTCAAAAAGAAAGAAAAAAAAAACTAAATCATAACCCCACTTCCTTATATGTCAAACTTACAATACAGCAATTTTCCTATTATTCACGATAAAATAAACTTGCAGTCCATTTTCAGATTGATTAACTCTTTCCCAGCAATTTTAAAATCTCTATCAATCACAGATGTAGTTGTACTTTGTCTTTCAATGATTCCTTGTATAAAGTGAGCATATTGATACGGAATGAGGACATAAAAACTTCATAACACTGTGCAAGAGAGAGAGAAAGAGAATTATCGATTCATCAAAAGCTGCTGCTTCATCCGCATAGCACGAGAATAGAAAGTGTCAGGGTTGCCAGTACATGTGTATTGTTTATTTACATGTTACATATAAAGTAGTTATTTTTGAAAAATAGATACGAAAGACTGTTTACCCTGTTGTTTGTGAGAGAGTCATCGTGTTGCAAGAAGACTTTTAAAGGAATGAACTGACTCTTATCTAACTTTAGAGAATGATAAAAATATACTTATTATTTTTATTTATTTTACAAGACCTCAAACTTACATGCTTCATAAAGCTAAACGAAAACTGCAAACAAAAAATATGAGCAATGCATAACGATATTCACAATTCTCTGAGAAACATTTCACAGAGTATAATCTTGCTTATTATCCAAAATCAATCCTCATCTTTGATTGTTCAGTAGCGATGGGAATTAATAATCAGTAATCAGTTTTTCATTAGAATTTTAAAAGTAATTTGATATTTAAAAGATTAAATGCTACACTGAATTACTTCAAATCAGGTATAAAAATCTGCACTTCAGTGTCTTTCAGAAATGATGTTTATTATACTTTGAAAAAAGGAAAACACATTTTTCTCATACCACAGAATCAAATTTGCAATGAAATCTGTTTTTTACGTCCCACGCTTATGCCGGCAAGGCTAAAGGAGATGGTGATATGAGAAATGAATGAAATGGTGGAATGAAGAAAGTGGGAGGAAACGGGAGAACCCCTAGGACACCCACACACACGGAGCTTGTCCACCACGAAGTTCATTTGGTGGGGGGTGGGATCGAACCCGAGACCACAAGAACCAGAGGTGAACATTCTACCACTGAGCCACCGTGGCCCAGAATCAAGTTTGCATTAAATGCATTAGCTTAAAAGTGGGAGTGCTTCATCATGGAAACATTATGGTGAGAACTCATGATTTCAAAGAAAGAGGAAAAACCATAAAACTTAATGCCTCGAGAAAATCGCAGTAGACACTAGTCCAACTCATACCGTGCAACCAGTAACGTCATTTCAGATTTTGCCTGGGAAAGGGTACACGGTTTTCATTAGTGTTGCTAATGATTATATATACACTCGTATAAAGTGTATATGCAAATACTTCACAATTTAATGGACACTCGGAGTTGGAAGCGGTCACGTGGCGACCGCAATGCTAGACTATTAGTGTTAGTGTAAACTCTGCAGTACGGGTGCAGCAGAACGGCAGTGTGCAACAAACTGAGCAGATGATAGTAGTGTATAATAGGCGACCTCTGATTTCCTAAGAAGGTGAATTGTTGGTGCTTGGTTATGTAGTGTGTGCGTTACGGAAGTCGAAAGTGTGTTACGAGGAATCCTGTCAAAGTTATGATAGACTACAAAACAAAGCAAAAACAACATCGACGAACAACAGCGATCCGAAGAAGACCCTCAGTGACAGGTCCCGCCAAGCATTAAAACGGATTATCACCGATAACCGTCGTGTGACTGAGATGTTTTGATGGAGAACTCAACTAGCACCTCCCAAAGCCTGTGTCGAGAATCACAGTCCGCCGCGAATAACATGAAACTGACATATGACGTCGAACTGCACGGGCGAAACCGTTGATAAAGGACCGTCAGGCTTTAGCACGACACCAACGGTGCCTCGTATATGCAATACTAGGTCACTCCAGGTCACCGCGTCTGGTGTAGGGATAGCCACATTTTCCGGAAAAACGGAAAACGGCAAATAATTTTTCCGGAAACCGAAAAATTGAAAACGGAAAATTTTCCGGAAAAGCGGAAAACGGAAAATGTGATTTCCGGAAACCGGAAAATTATTTTTCCGGAAATGGCCATCCCTAGTCTGATGGATCATGGGTCTGACTGCCTATGGGTCTTCCGAGTCACGGGTCATGAAGTTCGTGACCTATTCCATCATTGGCATGTAACAACAGTGACATTTTACTAATATTGTGTGGTATCCTACTATGAATGAGAATATGACGCTGGAAGGAAATAACATCCTCAATACTCAACATGTTTGCAGTTCATAAATATATTAATTGCTGGTATCAAATACGATATTCAGTGGCTGCTTATTTTCGACGATGCCTAAGTAGAAATTAAATAACAATATGCAATATGTTTAGTACATCGTTATGGATAAAGTTTATATTTAGAGAGTTCCGTTTACAAATTAAAACTTTTTATATATTTACCATATCTGCCTTTGTGTACGTCCGTCCAGCAGACCAGAAAAAAAACAAACTCAAGAACTATTTGATGGATCACCATCAATTTTGATCAGGATATAGAGCGTCATTCCTTGCTGAGAGATGATCTATCTAGTTTATCCGAAGATTTTCCATATAATCCCATAGGGGTTTATTACATACGGATTACTCCTTGGTAGTATGCAACCCAACTATACAAACATGTCAGATTAGTTGCACATCATTAAGTTACTTTTAATGTTCTAATCAAATCTCTTCATGTGGTGTACACATTCGAAAGAAAGTATTTGACAGTTGACAAATTTTCTTTTGTCAATAACTTGGGAACAAATTAATTAATTTGGAACTTTTTGTTGCTATCTTAAGAATAGTTAAAACTTGCCAAAATCGGTACTCTAATATGTTATTTTTGTTAAGTTATTACGAAAATAAATTTTGTCAATTGAAGAATACTTTTTTTCGTGACTGTACATGTGACACTGCTACTTGTTAGTAACTGAATCAATAATTGTTAAAAGGGGATATGTTCCATCATATTTAAATGGCCCTTTTTAACAATGACCGATTCGATTGTACTATTTTCGACTTGCTATTAGATATTTAATGAGACACGAAGAGGAAACAGTCGCTTTAGTCATTAGTGATTATGAATGTTCACCGTGTATCACGAACACTTTTTTTTTTTTTTTTAAAGAAGGACTGTCCAGAACTGGATGAATGAAGAAATGAAGAAATAACCACAACAGATAGGCAGGTTCGCACTAGAGTTTTGCCATCCGGGGCAAACACGAAATTTGGCGCCCGGGGTATGTGGCCACTTGCTCCCCTCTAGTTGTGACCTTGCAGGTAGTTGAAGACTGTTCTTATGTCTAACATGATGAGCTGATGTACAGTGCTAACTTCTTTTGCGAAGGATACATGGTTCGATCCTAAGCCAGTAAGACTGTGATAGACAACATTGTGTCTGGGTTTTCTGGGATTATCGCGTTGAATATCCCATTTTCATTTCACCACGTCTCTTCATTATCATTCACTTGTATCCATCATACATCTTTTCTAGCCTTCTGTAAAGGGCGTAAGAGCAACTAAACTAATTGTCTTTTATATATATATACACCTGACATTTCAGTATAAAAGGCTGCAGAAATAAGGCTTCCAAGATATCCATCATAGGAACAATTTACACTAGCTTTCTCAAAGTAATTTTATTTTATTGAATTATTGAAGATTAAATGTCTTATTTTAGACGCAGTAAGAACCATTTCCATTATAAACTTCGAATACGTCGTCTGTATAACGCAAAAATCTTCGATTTAAAAAAAAAAAAAAAAAAGAAAAGAAAAGAAAGTATGATTTTGGAAATTTTCAGTTTCAGAAATCATAAAACAAAAATATATGGTAAGTAGCATCATTTCTGCACGAAATAATATTATAGTATATTGTAAAGCTGCCTACATTTATGAGTAAGTAGCATCATTTTTGCAAGAAATAATATTATAATATGTTGTA
This sequence comes from Thermobia domestica, assembly GCF_964235325.1. Lineage (NCBI taxonomy): Eukaryota > Metazoa > Arthropoda > Insecta > Zygentoma > Lepismatidae > Thermobia > Thermobia domestica. Next base: position 138,637,051 of record NC_137454.1, on the reverse strand, counting down.
AAGTTGTCTACTTTTATGAAGTTATTGTTAAATTAATTTCTTGTACCCGAAAAAATAAATTCCATAAAAACCAGAATTCCACGGTGAGTTACGAAATATTGTTCGTATTGTTCCCCGAAATGAGTTTTCTGAATTACTTTTACAAAACTCGAAACTTACGGTTAGCTAATTCCTTTCTCGTACCAGAAAAACGGCAGATTTATTTTATTTCAATAAAACTGTTAGAAAAAGCAATTCACTCGCGTTCTTGAGGATTATGAAATACGAGGGCCATCCGGAAAGTAATACCCGTTTTCGCCGCATGAAGCGCTGACGACTCGGGGAGCCGCTGGGCAAGGTCAGACCGCGTCAGTGGCTTGTCTACTTGCTCTGCGCGAGGTTGCGTGACGCTAGCAGTGCCTGTGCTCGTTTATAATGATTAATCGAATTGAGAACTCCGCCTGTTGTGAAGTAAGAGGCCGTGATTAAATTTCTTAACGCACGAAACGTTTGACCTTGTGAAATTCATCGCCAATTAAAGGAGGTGTATGGAGAAAATGTGATGGACGAGTCGTCTGTTCGGCGCTGGTGTCGCAACTTCAACCTGGGGAGGGGGAGTACACACGACGAGGAGCGTTCAGGGAGACCATCTGTCATTACAGACGATCTGCTGAGGTCAGTAGACGAATGCGTGAGGAACGATCGGCGCGTCGCAATTGATGAACTCTGTGAACATTTTCCTAATGTGTCTCGAACAATTGTTCATGAAATTGTCAAAGACCATCTGCATTATTCAAAAATCTGTGCAAGGTGGGTCCCTCGCATGCTCACAGATGAGCACAAAACCAAGCGTATGGCTGCAGCACTGACATTTCTGGGACGTTATTCCGATGAAGGAGACTCTTTCCTGAATCGCATCATTACAGGGGACGAAACATGGGTTTGTTATGCATTACCTGAGAGTAAACGACAGTCCGTGGAGTGGCATCACACTCATTCGGCAACCATACCAAAAAAATTCAAGACAGTTCCGTCCACCAGGAAACTCATGGCAACCATATTCTGGGATCGACGAGGTGTACTGCTCATTGATTTTATGGCCCGTGGAGACGCAATTAATGCTAATGCGTATTGTGAAACATTAAAGAAATTACTGCGGGCAATACAAAATCGACGGCTAGGTCTGCTGTCGACAGGCGTCATTCTCCTTCATGACAAGGTCAGGCCCCATGCAGCTGCGAAAACACAACAACTTCTGCAGCAATTCAAGTGGGAAACCTTCGACCATCCACCGTATAGCCCGGACTTGGCCCCTTTGGATTTTCATCTCTTTACGAAGCTTAAAGACTTTCTGGCGGGAAAAAGATTTGACAGCGATGAAGAACTTAAACGAGACGTGACTACGTATCTCAATACGCTGGCGGCGGAGGACTATGACGCTGGAATACAAAAACTCTTCACACGGTATGATAAATGCCTCAATTTGCTTGGTGATTATGTGGAGAAGTAGTGTAAAGTATGCTCTTTCCAATAAAAATGTGTATATTTGTTAATATGCACTACAGTCTTTATTGCGCAAACGGGTACCACTTTCCGGATGGCCCTCGTAGCACTCAGACTTAGCGGGGGATTTGGATATCCTCTCCCGAAAATTTTGAAAATTGGACCTCCATAAAATGCGGTATTTTTTGAATGGAAATGGAGTTTATTTTAGTTTTTCTTTTGTTTTTCATAATGGAAAATGTGTTCTTGAATGAGAATTAGGTGGTATAAAGTGGGAGGTTCTAGACCTCTAAAGTTGTAACCCCCAATTTAAGGTCTTGTCATGCATTCTGACCGCCCACCATTTTGACAGAAGGTAGGTGAAAATTTATGCTGAAAATTGTACGAAGAAACGTTTGTTTAATTTGTAATATAAAGAATTCTCAGCGCAACAATTCTGATATTTCAAGTGTTTCCATGCCTCGAAGTCTGCTCAAACTTTATATTTCTTTCTCTGCTTTACACTAGAAATTTTCCTCTTTCGCTTTTCTCATTTCTGTTTTACTTCTCTCTTTTTGTGTGGGTGCTGAGCAATGCCAAAAAAATTCTGGATGTTGTCTGAGCACTGAGCACTCCTGGAGTAGCGCCTCGGCGCTCTTCTACCAACCTAGTCTCCAGTGGCTTCGGAAGTATTTTTCAGCTGAGGGGCAAACTGATTTTGAACTACTGTATTCAAAATAGACGTGGGACTGTGACGTGGACGTGATCGAGAAACTGTCACAATCTATTGTACTGTTGTTTTAGTTTTAGTATTGGTGCTCCTTATTAGCACTAAGAATATACGAGATGTGGAGATACAGATTACCGTGGAATCCGAACCACATGAGCAACCATTGTAACACAATCCGTGGCTGAAAACACCAATTTATAATGTGCTTGCTTATTTTTGTATATTTTTAGCGTTACACTATAGCCCACAGTTCGAATGTCGAAAATCTAGTCTAATATTTTACCAAAATTCACATCAACATTCCATCTTGATATTACCTTTTATTATAATACGTAATGAAGGAAACATTTACACCATTTAAATAACATGCATGTAGATTACACAAGATGGATCCTTTTTTATATCTTATATCTCTCGTTGCTATGACGACCAATAACACATATATCGTCAAATTACTGTTAACAGAACATCAATTATAATATCAGAAAGAAATTAATTCTATTTCTTATTATATTTTTTTCTTCTTCTTTTAACCAGCTTATGCATATTTAAATAGCACATATTGCCCTAAATATAAGTAATGATGTTAAAAATACAAGTAATGATATTAAAAATATACAATATCGTTATACCATAATCACAAACTTTCCGAAGATCATTCGTGTGGATTATAATTGAATCGTTGACTTCGAAAACCGGTCATCTCCATCGAAGCTAATTTGAGAGAAGAGACAAACAAAACTAAATCAGTCAATATGCATCTGACATATAAGACTTCTTTCATTTTTGTACCGTAGAAAAATGACAGATCTACAGTTCAAAACTGAAAACAGCCTTATGTGTCAGATGCATATTGACTAATTTAGTTTTGTTTGTCTCTGCTCTCAAATTAGCTTCGATGGAGATGACCGGTTTTCGAACTCAACGATTCAATTGTTTCTTTTCTTTCTTTTGTCTCTTTCTTTCTTTTTTATTTCACTATAACTGTTAAACTTGTACAATGCTAGATGCCATTATAAACTTAAAGTAAACCCATATGTAAAAAGGTTACCTCGCGTTAGCACTGCACTATATGGTGGTTTATAATAACACGCCTAGGATGGTTATGCTTTCAAACTTCCATTTATTTACATAAAACTTCTCGCAAAGGACAAGGAGATGGGTAACAAAATCAACATCTGTACTTTATCTTGAGAACACTTGTAACTGTTATATTGCATCATAATTACAAAGGTGCTTTTATTTTAATTATATTCTACTGGCAACGCTGGACGTGCAGCTGCCTCACATGTGCGTCACTAAAATTCATCATACACACACAGTAACGGATAGTACGTCACATTGAAATTGTTCACTTTGCACAATGTGTTTACACAAAGAACGTGACAGTTTTTGAATTGCAGTAGCTCTTGTTTTTATTTGTTAATATGTGTTCTTTTGTCTCTTTTAAGAGGGGAGGATTTCAAAGTTTCACACGCTTCATAATGCTCAAAACCATGTTCTGGCAATTCTTGTAATATTCACAATATTAGGATGCATTAATAAATATTACTGATCAATACAATAGTTATGATGCAGCAATTTGATACATCAAACCGCTCCAGATATGTTTTTAAAACGGTTAAATTTGATATACTGCTCAAAATGAGGTATTTATGGGAACTTTTCAAAATATTTTTTGATTTACTTTCCTAGTATAATATTAAAACAGTACTTTTTGGTAGGGGTAATTACAAGTCCTCTGAATTACGTAACTTTAAGCAGTGTTCCAAACTTTATCAGTGTTTACCATATTTCAATAACGGTTGGATATCAAATTGATGTAAATGGCTTTTCAATTTTTACATCTATTCCAGGCCAAAATGAGGCAATCGAATTAATGGCTGTTGAAAAAAAGTAATATTTTCCATCTCTTGTATCCTTGTTACTAATTTCTTCGAAATCCATCATATCATGACCATCGTATTAGACACTAAAGTGCTTTGGATGTGTATTATCCCGTCAGTCTCACCTGCGTTATTATTGCTGTACAGACCACCAAAAGAATGAAATTTTTGAGTTTTACGTCCCACGGTTATGCCGGCTAGGTTAAGAAACACGGTGATGATGAGAAATGAATGAAAATGGTCGAATGAAGAAAATGGGAGAACCTCGAGGAAAGCCATGCACGTGGGGTTTGTCCACCACAAAGTTCACGTGGCGCGAGCTGGGACCGAACTAGCGACCCCATGCATCAGAGGTGAACGCTCTACCACTGAGCCACCGCGGTCCTTACCAAAGGACTGATCCATCTTAAATATATTTTGGAATGTAGCTAATACCTACATCAAGGTGGATTTTTATTATGCCACTTCAATTAAAGAACGTATCCGAAGTGCGTACGAGGGCGGAAACATCTATGCAGAAAAAATTTTAGAAAGATAGGACTTAAATACTTTCCATAAATCTGTGCGAAGAACATGCATTTCAGTTAATAATAGTAATAAAAAATAATGGCATGCAGCTTGGGGACGTTGGTGAGGAAATTAAAATTACTAAATAGATAGAAACAAATCTGTTAAATGTAAACAATTAGAGCTTTCAATTACACATGATTTTAACCTACAATGAACAACAGGTCGAATGATTGGGCTCAACAAATGCAAATATATTAAGTACTATCTTGTGTGCGTAAGCAAATCTTCTTTTTTAATGTACGTATTTCGAAGTACTGAACTTCCTTCGAAAATCCAGGGGATACTCCTTGCCCATTCCTTGGACGGCCATAAACACAAGTAGTACAGTATATATATATATATATATATATATATATATTTACGATTTTGTTTCGGGAGGGGCTTTGCTAACTTTCGGGGGGGGGGGGGCTTTGCCTGAAAATGTGAAAATTCTGCAAGATATTTAATATACTTTACTATAGTAAGTAAGATTTCGGGGGCCTTAAGCCCGGAAGCCCTCCCCTAAATACGCCACTGTATATATATATATATATATATATATATATATATATATATATATACAGGGTGGGCCATTTTAATTAATCCACGGAAATATCTGAAAAATGATAAAACATAGAAGAAATGTTTGAAGTACACGTTATATATTGCTGAGGGGGAAAACCAATTCCGCCAAAAGTACCCCTCCTCGCCCCCCGTAAATGGGGGTAACGGGGGGTAACTTTGAAATGTCAAATGGGAACATGGGTCGAGTAATACCTCGTTCGAAAGGTCTTGGAAAACTAAGTAACGCTGTACCAAAAGATGTTTCATATTGTGCACCAGTTTCAAAATGGCCGCCATGAGATGGTTCGGAAACTTCAGCACCCGTAGTATGAAAACCATGGAAGGTAAATGAATGGAACAAAATTGAAATACGTAAATATCATAGGATGATCCCTCTGATCCCAGTGGCCTCCCTGAAGGGGTCTTGGGGGCTAACTTCAAAATTTCAATGTCCGACCGGACAACGGTTCGGGCGTACGCTTGACCTACCCAATGCTGTTTGGAAGGCAGACTTCATGGATAGAGAATTGGTGCACTGAGTTAATGCGGATGGCCGCAGTTACATTTTGAGTAACTATTAGCGGCCTTTTGAGAACACTGCCATTTCACCTCAATCGTTTTCTCCTGCAAGATATTTGATTTTGCAAGATTTATCGAACGAGGTACCACTCGACTCATGTTACTATTTGAAATTTTGAAGTTAGCTCCCAAGACCCCTTCAGGGAGGCCACTGGGATCACAGGGATCATCCTATGATATTTACGTATTTCAATTTTGTTCCATTCATTTATCTTCCATGGTTTCCATACTACGGGTACTGGAGTTTCCGAACCATATCATGGCGGCCATTTTGAAACTGGTGCACAATATGAAACATCTTTTGGTACAGCGTTACTTAGTTTTCCAAGACCTTTCGAACGAGGTATTACTCGACCCATGTTCCCATTTGACATTTCAAAGTTACCCCCCGTTACCCCCATTTACGGGGGGCGAGGAGGGGTACTTTTGGCGGAATTGGTTTTCCCCCTCAGCAATATATAACGTGTACTTCAAACATTTCTTCTATGTTTTATCATTTTTCAGATATTTCCGTGGATTAATTAAAATGGCCCACCCTGTATATTGAAGTTCATTCTTATGGCAAATGTACTTTTGAGATACAAAGTACAAAATACATATGTATATCCCAGTTCATATTTTAATTCAGATTACATCCACTACACAGCTTGTATCTTTAGTAGAATATACATAGAAAAATGTTCGTATAATTATTGGACTTTGCCATGGTTAGTTTTTTTTTTTTTTTTCCTTAGTCATAAGAGGAATTGGTACCTTTCTCCTCGACTACGACATAAATGAATAGTACGCTGACAACAAATATCCTTTAATCTCGAATTCATAATTCTTATCAGTTTTTATTTTGTCGCTTCTCCCCGTGCACCGCTCGTATGTATATTTTAATCAATGATACGGGTTCTTTCTTTCTCTCCGTTGAGGGTTTAACATCTGCTGTCTGCTAACACATATGCAGATGAATCACCAAGCCCACTTTTTTTTTTTTTTTCAGCAGTCCACAAGGAAGAAGAATCACATAATTTCTACCCCACCTTCACGTAGAGAGGACAAACTGGATATATGTGCAGTAATTCTGCAATGTATCAACCACCGGAAGTTGGATATGCTCAGCTGATTTCAAAGAAAGGCGGAGAAGGGAGAGCTAGAGTTGGAGTACAGAACGTGTTCACATTTACTTACCGCGGAAAGACCGGCGCCAAACATATTTGCATATATTAAAAAAGAAAAAAAAAGTCACAAAAATTCTGTTAATAAAAATTTTCGAAATATGTAAATGTCGTCCACTGCGGCAATGATACATATCCCCGAGAATAAAAAATATATATTTGAGGTTCCCTGAAATTATTGACCGTTATGGTGATATATGACAAACTGATATTATTGGTGCATGTATTACATCGTTTTATTTGTGTTAAAATATTAATACTTATTTGTTATTATTTATTTATGTTTATACGGGAGTTTCATTATTAGTAGCATGTTCTCTGATCTGTATGTTTATATTCTAACCGTATGCACAATTCATTACAACTTATGCAAAAAAAAAAAAAAAAAAAGTTAAAGCTCGAAACAAATATACAAGTTAAAATATCAATGCATATTTTTTGCACAACGAGAAATAAAACGGCAACTTGTTGCAGCAGCCTTCAAAAAGATTCCATCTGATTTGCGACTAATGTCATTTCATCCATACAGCGATCAACTTTGACAGATTGATAACAGTAATAGGTTACGAAAAACATTCCAATTGCAATCACCCAGTGACACCCAGATCTTCCAAAGAAACGTCTCGAAAAAATAAATTGTTAAATCAGTTCTGAGATATTTATTTCCTTATACCGTGTTATGAATTGTATAACTAATACAGAAAAAAAATAATCAAAACATAACTTGCCTCTACATGTGGTGCAATCACTCATTACTATATTTCTGTATATATCCGGGGAAAATATTTTCATTGTTTGTCATTATAATGAACCAACAGGCTATCCCTTCCCAATAAATTAGTATTATTATTTCCCTTTGAGATTTTGACCGTCCTTCTCCTTCAGAAGACCTTGTATCACCATTTAGGACTTGGAAGATCACGTGCTAGATAAGGGCCCAGCACCCAGTGAGTTTTTCTGGCTCAGAGAGAATGTCATCATGATTTTATCTTACAATTAGGGGTGTCCAGAAGATTATTCATTTCTCTCAAACTGAATATTAGGCTTGAGTAAAATGACTGAAGAAAGGAAACGATCAACGTGTAACACTAATTACGAGTTTCGAAGCTGAGTCATGAGCTCTGATGAATTCAATGCAACACATTTTTCCAAACGATGGATGACTTAGTGATGTCGGTTGTAAAAGTCTTTATTTTGTTGTTCAGGAAACAGTCCACTTAGAAAATCAGCTCGTCGTCAGTCCGGAAATGTCTGCCACGTAAGTTTCTTTATCTGCAGAGAGAGAGGAAGGGTAGAGACATGCCGAAGATACGTCGCGATCGAGGTCGAGGTTTAAATCGCGGTTTCACCCTCGATACTGGCACAAACACATGGATTCAAATGGATAAGCGCATGCCGAAGATGTACGCTACATCGCGACCTAGAGGTCGACCGCGAGGGTGAATTAGTGGTCGCGATGACGAACAACTGAGTTTGTTTCTACATCGATGTTCAGAGGAAGCATCACTGTGGCTCGTGTTCTCATTGGCTCTCCCTGAAGCGCTGCACGGAATAAAGTCTTCTTTTGTTTAGAATTTCGTCTGCAGAGGATTCTCTGTGTCTATGCTCGAGAGGTTTTGCTGCACTATTATATTTGATTATGAACGACATAATAGAACTAGCGAGGAACGTTCCAGCAATATGGAATAAGAAACACAAACATCATAATAGGCGTGTTTTAAATAAGGAATGGAAAAAAAATAGCAACTGAAATGGGAATGTCAGATAAGTTATTTATTTGAGAATCATATTGTAGCTTATTATTATATAAGGCAGTGGCGGTCACAGGTAGGGGGCTTTCGGGTTGAAGTCCGTAAATTGTAGAATTTTTAAAGAAAAAGAAAGAAGCTACTGTTAATCATATCTATGCTTAAAAACTCCACGACCCCCCCCCCCCCCAATTCTGAGATTAATAAAAAGGGTTTCTTATATCAATAAAATTCGTTATTGATATAAGGTAAAGAAATACCTGTAAAGACAGGCACGTATCCATAGGGAGGAAACGTCGAATAATGGAATTGCAGTGCTGAAACTTCATTTGCTGCAGTTAATACCCCCTCCACCTCGAAACCTGAAGACATACCTCATTTATCTATCTATTAAAATGCTACAATAGCAATTAAAAGCGCCTGAGCTCCAACCTATAACTTTAGCTTTCAAATCTTTCATTTACGGTTATGTGTGATTTCACATTTAATAGAGACAAACATTTTAAGTATTTGTACTTTAAGAAGTTTAAATTAGTTAACTATATCTTTTTCATAAAGTTATTGATATAAAATTATTGTTCAAAGCCTTTATATTTTAATAAGCCTTCTCTAAAATCAATGCATGTGAGTTGTGCCTCCATCTTCCGAGTTCTTTTAAACTATGTTTATATGTTTATGGTCAATCCTTTCGACAATGAGATCTCGGAAACTACAGGCTCAAGAAAGATGGCGTTTTCACTGATCGATTGGAAATTTTGCGTAGATTGTCCAGTTCTAATTGAATATATTTTTTTAAAAAACATGGCCATTATTTCTTTATTACATTTTTTTAGGGTACGCTGGAAGCATTGAAATTAAAAAAAAAAAAAGCATCATATCCTATGCGTTATACATTCCAACACCACAATGTTGTATATTGGGGTTGTATATGTCTCAGGCGTTTGTTCCATGGCCAAATAATAATGGAAAAGGAAGGATAAACATTTCTCGAGTCTTAAGATAAATCTTTATTTTTTGAGTGTTTTGCCCAATGAACACCATATATAACTGACATTATAATTAATTGTATATGTAATGTATTTGCTTATTACATACTGCATGCAAAAAGAAAGAAAACACTGGTCATACATGAATTAGAAACTCCAACCGGAAGTAGGCTCAAATCTTGCAAACGGTACGAGATATTGAGAAAAAAATAATCGAAAAATCTCCCCTCTATGATACTTCTTTCCGATTATTTTAAAATCAAGACGTCTTTCACTTGTGTCTGTAAAGGGATATATACATATGTTGTGAGGAATGAGAAGGATATTTATGCTCATATGCGAATGATGTGCTGTATAGAGAGCGCAGGTTCAGCTAGTTTATTTATTAAATTTTACTGGGAAACGATTTCTCGCCTGAGTGCTGAAACAGGACATTTCTTCACGGGACATTGAATAAAAGGTAAAATTCTTTGATTTAGAATATTGATAGAGATGAACAAGAGATAAGACTCAAATATTTTTGCGAAACAAGAGACGAGACTTTGGCATTTCTCATATCTCATCTCGCGTCCATCCCTATTTATAAACTGTTTGGTCCTTTCAGTTTCAAAATGTGGTTTCGCAGTGATTTTTATGCACTGACGGAAAAATTTCACATGCGTCACAGCAATGTTTCTCCTTAAACAGAGAACTTAACAGCGAGGGTGCGATCTCCTCGCTATGTGCGTCCTTCATCCATCGCGACCTAGACACCGAGGTAGCGACCGCGACTTAAACCTCGATCTCGATCGCGAGGTATCTTTGGCATGTTTCTACCCTAATGTACTTGATATACATAGTTCGCAAAAACAAACAAAAAGAAAAAAAAAACCTAAAGAATAAAAATTCTTTTAAGATTTTTAGAATTTCATTGTTTTCTGCACTTTATTCTCGTACAATTGCGCGTAAAATATGGCATTTTAAAACCTGCCCTCTAAGTGGGCAAAATAATAGTAAAATGAAATGAAATACTTAAATACAACTACCAATCAAAGAATTACACTCACCAAAAGAAAAGTTAACATAAATACACTCAGGAGTATCATTTGACACATTTTTATTTGTCAGAGGTATTCTTCTCTCAATTTCATGGGCTTCTGAAATTCTTTACAGTGTATTTTGCTTTGTGAAATTTTATGTCGCTGACACATTGAAGAATAAGCTTCGCAGCCTGCGACTAATAGCATCTGATAAGCCCCTCAGAAATATCGTGGAAGTGGACCATCGGGAAAAATATTCGTGCAATTGCAGACGAGTTAGGCATATACTATATGTTTTTTTTTTTTTTTCTCGTGCTATTGGTACTGTGGAAAAGTTGTATTCATGAGTGCAACAACAGTAACATCGTGGTCAACAAGGAACACAGTCTTCCTGGAAGATTTCCTGAATCGGCTTGTCACTTCTGATAATGGATCTACTACAACTGTAAACAGCCAGGAATGTGGCTAGGTCGTGTTTAACATCCAGGGCAGTTTTCAAAACCACCTGCAGGTACTGTTATTGGTATGATGGTCAATAGTGAGAGTAATATACATAATGTCTTTCTCCGGCGAGGCGAAACAATCTGCCAATTGTTACAGCGCTGAAGCCGATTAAACTTGTTTGCAAGGATTCTGCAATAGTCAACAGACATGGTGTTCTCATGTTAAACGACAATAGACGCAAACATGTCACTCAGGACGGTGAAGTAGACTCTCCAAATGTTGCAGTGTGAAACTCTCCATATTCTCTTGACGTCTCTCCCACTACCATTTTCGAATCTCAAAATCGCTTATGGCAAGGAAGAACTTCTCTGATAATCAGGCGGTGTAACGAGTGCTTGATTACTTCGCATCACCGATTCCAGACTTCTTTCGTCATAGAGTCCAACAGCTTGCGAAAGTATGTGGCTGCATCCTTTAACTAGTCAGGTTATGTAGTTTGTAGTTTTAACTTTTGGCCTTTGAAAGTGACAAAAATCAGTCAAGACAGTTCTGGCCTTTGAAAGGGACAAAAATCAGTCAAGACATTTCAAACACACAGAAACAATATATAATTTTATGAAACGTTCAAGCCACAAACATTGTCAGCTGTAGACTGGGAGTCATTTATATCTACAGAGTATCAAGTTGGAGTATTCAGTTTGACAAATAATCAAAATTAAAAATAAGTTAGGTAGAAACAGACTCACACTAGTCAGCAAAAATATGCCATGCCATATGTAACAGAAAATTGTATTCTGTGTATTCTAGAAGGAGGAACAAATTGTACCTGTAGCCGAGAAAACAGGCAATCATAAGTAAAAAGTATATTATTTTCAGTAGTTGTGAAGATAACGTTGATCTTAACGTTTTCACTTCGATTAATTTCGTTACATACTAAAATATTTGGATAAAAATTATTTTTAAATGTTAATCAATCTATTAATTAATTAATAATAGGAAAACAAACATGAACTCTAAAAGAAAACGCAAAAACATTGTATCCTATGGAACCCGAAAATTCAATAGGCATTCATAAAAGCTCTTCACATTGACTTCTATCCTTAGACAAGTGAATCCCAACCGGTGTGTCACGCAGGCCAACAGGGTATGTCACGATGTCGTGGGAGTTCAGAAAAGTTTGTCGTCAGTCAAGAAGGTTGGGAACCATTGCCTCAGTCAGCTGGATCCAGTTCTTACTTTGTATTCCTATTTCTGCGAGATTCATTTTAATATTGTCCTCTTAATTGCATTTAGGTCTAATCTTTTTCCGATATAGTTTCCGGTTAAAATTTTGAAAACAGCAGTGTTCAATTACAATACCTAACATTTGTTATTTTCAATATCACTATGGTCAACAACAAGAACAAGAAGGAGCATGATCCACCATCAGAACTCTTTTATACTATAACAACAACAACAACAACAACAACAACAAAAAACGATACATATTGGCAGATTTTAGTGCAGTTTACTAACACAAACAAACAGAAAACTTAACTTTCTGTAAATGACTTCTGAAAACATTTATATTGGTCTATTCATTTTAGTCATGAACAAACTTGTAAAAAAAGGAGATTACGCAATTCTGCCAGAAATACAATGTTTATCACAAACATTATTCACTCAAAATTTTACATTGTTTCCTTCTCAATTACTTGACTGCATATGCCTCAATATTAAGTACTATATAAAGCTTTTACCGTAGATATAAACTCTCAGGGGTTGGTATGCTTCACGCTAAGTCCATTTAAATGAGTTTCAGATCGTCACTGCGACTGCCTTACTTTATGCAGACATACGAGTGAACGGAAGAGAAAATGTTTCAGATTATATATATATATATATATATATATATATATATATATATATATATATATATATATATATATATATATATATATATATATATATATATATATATATTAGGACTAAAAGCACTGGGCATGAGCCGTCAACCTTAGGAAGAGCGCCAATGCTTTTAGTTTTAGTTCCTTCATCTTACCCACAAAACAGATCCTTTTTAGTGTATATTATATAGGCGCCGTTATGAAAAGTTTTTATTTACAAGGTTATTCTTTATCTCTTAGTCTTTATTCAATATTCTATAAGCAGTTCTTCATTTGTAATTTCATTAATTTGAAAATACTACATGATATCACGGTGTGGGCTTACATATTCTATTTTCTACGGGATATTTTACAACACTTACAACAGTTCATTCAATATTTTTGCAAAACAACAGCGTAGTCTCTCTCTAGAAAGGTCATATTGGTAAAAATTTAATTTGTATACTTTCAACGGAAGAAAATTTACCTAATGTTTAATTCTTGAATACATCAATTAGTTAGTACATTAGGTAAGCTTTCTTCCTATAGTTTGAGCCATGGTGGAAAGACTACAAGGTGGTTGGATGCGCATGTCGCCTGAAGCGCTGTTGTGACTGTGACGTCATCTGGGTCGCAAGGGACAACGGGAAAGTCGCGGCTGGAAGTGGCAAGTTGAAATTCTTTGTTACTTTATTCTTGATATCGAGAATGCCTAACTGTGCAGCGTACGGCTGTAGTAATTACTACAGAAAAAGTAAAGGAACTAATATAAAATACTTTAGATTTACTTAAGAACAGGGGGAATGTCTCCAGAAACAGATTTTAGCTTCCAGGCGACAGGACAAAATAAACCTAAAATATGATAAGTTTTGCATGAAAATAAGAAATAAATGCAATGTTAAATGAAATTCCATAAACACGATTTCATTATGTAGTTTCTGCTTAGTATTAATAGTATGCAATAGTAGTATATACAGTGGCTTGTGTTGATTCTGCGCACAAAAATCCAATAGTACGATTTAAAAAGACGAACTTCGAGGTAAGACCCAGATTCAAAATCATGAGGGAGGAGGAGCGGCAGAGATGATCATTTCTATCATCATTTCCTTCTACATAAGATATTGAGACAAAATTTGCCCCACAGAGGCAGGCATGTAACTCGAGAAGGGAGGCACGATGTTTTAGGGGGCATTACCTCCCTCGAGTTACGCACATGGAGAATATTGAACGCGTTAATGTAGTCCAGGTCCCATTTCATTCTGGAGGTATGCATTCCCTGTAGCCTCGATCCTGAAACGGGACCCTGCACTTCAAATTAACTAACGAATGGGAGGTTCGTAATAACGATTAACGGTTACAAAGATATATAACAATATAAAGAGAATAAAGTATCCACCTACATTTCAGGGCGACATTGTCGGGACATTTTTACACTCAGATTTTGAAGTTTTTGTTCATTTTAATTATAACTTTGGATAATTATGTATACATATTTAGGGGTTCTCTCCAGAATTACAAAGTTAAGAATGACTGGTGTAGTCTTTCCACCATGCTTTTGCTATTGTAAATATCTTCCTTTGATTTCACTTAGCTCAATCATTGATTACATTACGTTTATATAATTACTAAAATTTTCATTTCGTTGAAGATCACTACAAATACAAGAGAAGTTTACGTGTGAGATACCAGCGAGCAAGCGCTTTGAAAGTTTATCTACCTCTCGTTGGCTACGTCTGCGACCAAGATGACGTCATGCGCCAGAGCAACAAGAATGTAACGCTACATTACAGCCACCTTGTAGTCTTTTCACCATGGTTTGAGCTATTAAAACTTATTTGTAATTTATCGATGCGACTTCTCTCGAAAGCCACCACTGCACAAGGGTATAAAACAAAAAGTGAAAGCTCGAGCTTGATGTTAAGTAAACAACGTATAATCGTCTGGAACCAACTACGCTTTTGTGTGAGTTTGGGTTGTATAGCCAGAAGGCGCTCGATAATTATTTCTAAGTAAATGAAAATGAAATCTCTGAGTTTTACGTCCCACGGTTATGCCGGTTAGGCTAAAGAAGACGGTGATGATGAGCGATGAAGGAAATGGTCGAATGAAGAAAGTGGGAGGAAACGGGAGAACCCCGAGAAAACCCACGCACACGGTGTTTGTCCACCACAAAGTTCACTTGGCGGGGGCTGGGATCGAACCCGGGACCCTAAGTACCAGAGGTGAACGGTCTACCACTGACAAGGGAATGAAGGGAGAATTGATATCGAGTTGGAACGTTGTGCATATATCAATCGAAAGCACTATTGATGCTGATTAAGAATCTGTAATAAAAAGTTTCCACATAAATGTATTGAAGGAGTTATGTCGATTTGTCACTTTTCACAGTTTTCGCACTTTTTCACGTTATTTCAATTCCAATCGCTAAAAAACTCATACAAACGACTAATTCACGCACTAGAAATCGTTTGGAAATGTTTTCGTTACTCATATTTGAGGAAACATAACGTTTGGGGCATAACAGAATCAAATGTATTAGTTGACATAAGATGTGCAGTAATGATATTTCAGCACATACTCGGGGTTATCAACAAGAAAATGGTTCAAACAAAAAATGTCTTTGCACCAAGAGCAACGGATTCTCGCAAGTTTCTCACAATGTTTACAGTTGGCGACACCAAACCTAAAACCAAATTTGCTTGGCGAATCAAAAGCAGGATATTCACCAGTCTTATAACCAGCTTTAGTAAATGCATATTGATACAACACAGTATGTCTTGGCGAACTCATCTGATTGTGTAGAATCGAAGCAAATATAATGCGCTGGTCTCGTTGAAATTTTTTATACCCGTCAAGTTCGAGTTAGTGTTCAAGTTTCTTCAAATAATGTTTCCAAACACCAAACCCATAAACGTCTAACGGCTGACAGAATCGCGTGCAGTTTTTCGGGATATTCTCAACCTTCACCATTGCGCCATTTGGCAAACACGCGGCAATTCGCATGTGGTCTGTAAACGGACCCCAATTGTCAAGTAGAACGACAGTTTCTTCCTTCGGTGAAATTGCTGCGGACAGCAAGTCTTTAACAAATTTGTCGCGGCCGTCATTTGTCATGATGACACTTTTCGATGCATCAAGCACTAGATTTTCGGGTTTCATCATTGTTTCCCACACCCTCGGCCCAAATTTTCCGCTAGACTCTTGGAGTGTTACCATCATTTTGTCATGAACAACTCCGCGCATCGCAACTATTGGCAACATAGTGAAAGAGTGGGTTGTAGCATTTGTTGACTGCACAACTTTTTCAACTCTATTTTGTCCTTTGAACGCCAGAGTGCGATTTCCTGTCATTTCATATTGAACACCACTCTGATCGGCGTTCAAAACGTTTGCGGCAGCGATGCGTTTTTCATTGATTGTGTTGCTGATGCGGGTCGCAAATTTGTCTGCTTCCGTTTTCAAAAGCTCCTGATCTTCGAAGCAGGGCTTCGTCACGCAACTCGTGATTTGGCGGCTGCTAATTTCACGGGCTTTTTTAAACTGCTGTACCCACCAAGACGAAGCCTCGAACGAATGAGCGAAATTAAATTTGGCTGCATTTTTCATCGCCCAGATTCGTATGTCGTCGCTTATTTGCTTCAACTTCAATTCCCTATTGCCACCAGATGCGAATTGCCTTTTCCACGCACGAATGACAGGCCAGTCTGGTGCCCAAGAGTGTTTCTTACGGATGGCAGTGATTTTTCTGCATGTGCCTCGCGGTGTCCATGCACAGTCAAGAACCATCCTCATCTCGTCGTCTGTGTATTTCCGAGTGTCTGAATTTTTCGGACGACCTGCTGATGTCGATGGTTCATAATCAGGGTCTTCATGCAAGATCGAACAGCTCCTTCGTGATGTATGTAAATGTGCCACTGGTGTATCACCGTCAATCACGCGAAAGTCTGTCAAAACCAAAGTTTCTGAAATGACATCGCCTTTTTCACAGCCTTCAATAATCATGTCACTAATGGCGGATGCGAAGTCAATTTCACTTGACGTTTGTTCAGCAGATTTGATCCGATTTCGCAGGATATAGTCGCTGACTTGTTCAGTTGCAATTGCCAAGACGTTGGCAATATTCATTTGCGGCATTTTGCACCTTGACGTAACAAATGAACAACATTTGAGTACACATCAAAACAAGCACCTTGTTACCTCGGGGAGAGCACACTGACAACTGTTCGCGTGTGTTTACAGTCCGAAGCTAGGCATGGAGAATCGAAGTTGTTGCGCACTTTGCCGCATAGATGGCAGTACCACACAGGGACTTTATTATGCGTGCAATATGGCTTATGATACTTTCTCACCAGGGGCGGATCCAAGGGGGGCGATCGGGGCGATTGCCCCCCCCTAGAAGAGGAAACTTTTTTTAATTTTATAAATAAATAAAACCCATCCCCGAGTTTGACGCTCTTAAAAGTAGCTCTAAGTACCAGTATTACAACCCACTCGCCCCCAGAAGTCCGTCTTGGATCCGCCCCTGTTTCTCACTATGCATTTCACATAGATGATTAGCTTGAGAAGGTAGCAAGCTCTGTGAGTTGAGTTCATCGTTTTGCTTTCACCTACTTAGCTAATTTCAAAACAACAAAATCTCGCAAAATGTGAAAAGTGACAAATCGACATAACTCCTTCAATACATTTATGTGGAAACTTTTTATTACAGATTCTTAATCAGCATCCTTAGTGCTTTCGATTGATGTATGCACAATGTTCCAACTCGATATCAATTCTCCCTTCATTCCCTTGTGAGCCACGGAGGCTCCTCTAAGT
The DNA here is from genome assembly GCF_964235325.1 of Thermobia domestica. Classification (NCBI taxonomy): domain Eukaryota; kingdom Metazoa; phylum Arthropoda; class Insecta; order Zygentoma; family Lepismatidae; genus Thermobia; species Thermobia domestica. The sequence goes on along the minus strand of NC_137454.1, from coordinate 138,619,242 downwards.
AAATGATTTTACAGTAAGACGATAAGCTTCAACGAAAGCAATCAGGAAACACCGTACTATCACTGACTTTACGTATCTGCATAAAATATCAGAACTGTAGTTAGAATGGAAGTTCGTGAAATTTAAGTCCCATGATTTGACTTGACAAAAAAAAAAAAAAAAAAAAAAAAAAAAAAAAACTAATAAAGGCAATGTAATGAAAATGGAGTTTAAAATTATTGATCAAGATCCCAAGACATTCAGTGTTCATTCCGTACTAGCTTCTGCAAATATTGAGGAGCGTAACGCAACACAAAACGTGCAAAAATCAACTATAACTGCTGTGCCATTATCGCAAACTAAAGCGCAAATTTCAAGTTGTGTTGACGCAAATCGTTACGGAATAGGGCTCATTATCTGGTCGCAATATTACTATTCCTCAAGCAAAACTATACTTCTTTAGAAATTTGATTTCTGGACTTTCGGCATCTATGGTCATTTTAGCCCGTCACATATAAGGGATGACGTCCCTCGGCGATCACACTATCCGTCGAAAGGAAGGAAGGAATCAGGACCAGACCCAGGATGGGGCGATTGCCCCTCCAGAAGAGGAAACTTTCACCAATCTTAGATCAACCAGAAGAGGAAACTTTACAAAATATATAACCAATCCCAGAGTTTGGAGCTCTTAAAAGTAGTTCTAAGTAGCAGTATTACAATCCTCCGCAGAAGTCCGTACTGGATCCGCTCCTGGAAGGAATCGGGCTGGAACCGGTACCTTCCCAGATACCATCCCGGCATTTGCCTGGTGTGAATGAGAAAAATCTCTCAGGATGGCCGTCCTGAAAAAGCTTTTACACTTTTTCGAGCGAGTGTCCCCACCGGAAATCGAACCCGGGACCGCTCGCACCAAAGATGGGAACATTAGTAACTACGCTATACGGGGCCACACTATACTTCTTTATGTTACAACTCACCAATGGCTAAGACTGATCAAGAGGCATTTCGCGATGTGAGAGGTCAGCAAATATCGAAGTTAAGCTTATACTTGCTTTCTATACTGAAGATGCGCGTAATTGGATCTACTAACTCAATTCGCAACTGATTCAGGATGTTTGGTGAATCTACTGGGAATCGACCCCATGATCAGGATCAGCAGAAGCAGACTAAGCGAAATGTTCCTAATTTAGTAATTTTTATACTATTTGAAATGAAATTATTGGGTCAAACAAGCAAAAAGAGACGTTCTTATGCGTCCATTTTGCTTTTCTTCTTGAGCGCTTTCCTTCAAACTTAATGCAGAACGACCAGTACAAACTTTACACGATGATAGTGATCAAAATCTAGATACATTTGTAGCGAGATTATGATCAACGCTGTCATTACGGAATTGAGGCAAAAACTACCTCACACATATAGCATTAGCAGACTTGAAAACTTTTGGTTCCTTTCTGACCTAAGACAGTCTCACAAGGGAACATCTTATACTGATAGTAGCATTGCCCAATCAAACAATGCGCACTCATCGATAGAGTACTGAAGAAAAGTGAGAAATCCAAAGTTTTACGGGCCGACATCCAGAAACACAGAAGGTACAGAGGAAAGAAGGATCTAGAATAATGTGAAGATAGCAATACAAAAGACACACTGACACAGAAATAACTTCAAAATGATTAAAGTAATCAAAATGACATTTACATAACAGTATAGGAGGCAAGCATTGTACCCACAGACATGCTCGTAACATCATATGTAATGCAGTGTTGCCAACTGACCACAAAATGAAGTTTTGTTAAATGGCACGGAACACAAATTATAACATCTAGCAAATCTAATTATGAGTAGAATCATACTTGAGAAGTCGTGATGTACAATGTTGCCAACGTTTGAAGGTAGGCTTATATGAATTCCTATATGAATCTCGGATGTAGTAGAGTGCATATAGTACACGATTCGTCCGTTATTTTTGTACTGCAGTGATTATACTCTTGTTTGTGGTCTCAACTAGTTTGAATCGTGTATTGCATTGCTATCTTCACATCATTCTAGATCTCTCTTTCTTCTGTATCTCCTGTGTTTCTGGGTGTCGGCCCGTAAAACTTTGGATTTCTCACTTTTCTTCAGTACTCTATCGATTTGTGCAATGCTACTATCAATATAAGATGTTTCCTTGTCAGAAACACTCAGATACTCTGCGTAATGAAATTGGTTATGGCATAGCTTAGTGGTTGTGCCGTGCAGTTCAGTTCGGCGTGTCGCGAAATTTTGTAATTTAAAAATCATCAAGCATTTATAATTATTAGTTGAAATCAATTTTGAGATGTACTGTATCAGTCAATCCCTCCAGTGGCAGCAACAATGTTCAGTACCTCCCAGACTCACTACTTTACAGAAACTTATAATCTTAACGCTATTGATAATTTATATTATCATTAATAATAATAGTAATAAAATCAAACAAGTGTATTGCGATGTCGTGGTAGTTCAGTACAGTGTGTCGAGAGTCAAAAAGTTTTGGGAACCACTGATATACCTGACTACTGTTTCAAGAGAGAATGTTACGATCGACGATGTCTTTGAAGAATAAATGACCCAAAAATCCCACGGCACGGATAAAGGAAGTTGCTGAACTTAAATTAGTTCTAAAATTATATTACCTGTTGCTAATGAAAGCAAGTATCGTCTGTTAAATGAATCGTTCAGCTCAATTTGTGCATTGGCCTAATAAGTCTCATGACCTAAGTTAGGCTTTTAAAAAAATAAAGAAAAAAAGAAATAAATAAAGACAAAGAAAAAGCTTTATTCTGAGCCCGAAACAGCTGCCGGAATAATACAACGAAAACGAAAGATATAAGATGAAAACTTAGTATGTTTGTCTAAGTATATGACATGCGAAACTTAATTAGAACTAGAATTTAAGAGATATATGCTGCTTAGTAAGCCACTTTCTAAGCTGTATTGACTAATTTCAACAACAATTATATTCTGCTCTGTTTATTTTTCTTAAATATCTATACTACATATATACATTTTTTTAACCAACGAAATACTATTTAACCACATCCACTATCCCTCCCACACATGATTAAAGTTCTAATGTAACATTTGGCTACAGTGTAGCGAAGTGATGGGCAAACTACGGCCCGTAAGCTCCTGAAAGTTGGTATCCGGCCAGCTCGCGACATAATTTCTAATATAACGAATGAAAGCATTGGTAACCATAGCTGTTTTTAATAAATTATACTGACTGACCTAAAGTATTTTCTTTGACTCGTGTGTTCATCTCTTAACTTTTAGGAGTTGCGAAACATTTTCCAAGAAGAAAGTTATAATGGAACACCTGACACTCTAACCTAAACCATGACGTCGTCCGTTGAATTTTAACCACGTTCAATAATAATAATAATAATAATAATAATAATAATAATAATAATAATAATAATAATAATAATAATAATAATAATGCACTTGAATATACTATTCAAAATTGTTTGAAAATTTTATTTATTGTTGGTTATTAACTTTCGGAGCTCGATTTAGAAACAACAAATCTATGAAAGTATGAATAATCATTAATTTTGAATGTATGAATATTTTAATTTTCATTCAGCCATCACCTTCAGTTCCTTTTGTTTATCTGTCGTAGTTTCCTTTTATATTACTTAACGCAAACATTGCAAAATCACGCGCTTTGTTTTCTCCTCTCTTCTTTCTCTAGCTAAACACAAATACGTTCAACGGTTTGACCCTGACTCTTGTCATGGCCATCATCATCATCATCTAACACTGGCTGAGAGCGGATAATTAGAAAGTGGTTGTCGAAACAACTAGAAAGACAGAGAGGAAAAAGAGTGAGAAACAGTCCTATTTCCAATGTTCACGTTGTGCTACGTTTGGTTGGTGCAATATTGAAAAGAAAGAAGGATTTGTGTAAATCTCATGAAAAATCTAATACTCAAGACAATTATTAAGAAAAACGAAGAATTATTATGGCTTAAAAGGGATTTACAGCTTACAAACATGCTTTGAAAGATTCAATCAATGATTTAAAAGGTTTTCCGTTCTCATGGAAATAGCCATACATACATACACGTTGCTGGAAACACACATTTCTTATTACTGAGCTTCATTACAGATACGTAAACGTTGCTCAGCTACAGTTACTTGCTGAGGTGATTATGATGTCTGAAACAAATTAAAATTTCTTTTTCCTTTATTTTGAAAAATGGTACAAACAAAATGACACGTTATTACCACATATTTTCTTCTTATTATTATTGTTAGAGACCATTATATATATATATATATATATATATATATATATATATATATATATATATATATATATATATATATACTAAAAGCTATACACAGTGTTCAAAGAAGAAAACGCTTTTGTCGTTTCGTTAAAGTAAGGCACATTAAAAAAAATGTATAAAAACCTAATTTTCTTCTAAGAACTGTCAACTTGCAAGAAGTTATATCAAGTTGAATTAAATTCAGGGGTGCCTGAGCCATCCCTGCATCTATTGTATAAATTTTACAACATCGGCCTTCAGTTTTTATATTCAGTAATGGTATTTTTTTTTAGCAATATTTTTAACAGCACCACACACCTATGAGATAGATGTTGATAGCGCTTGTTTCACATTTCAATGATTTGACAGAGTATACTTACAACTACTGGGCAATTTTTCCAATCATGATATTCCTTTGATATTTGATACATTAATGTTCATTACTGGTATATGGTTACATGATTTAAGCTACGCTCCCATGCGGTACCGGTACTCGGCCCCCTCCCTTCTCCCAACGATCACATTAGAATTTAAACCCTGACAGCAAGAGATGAAGAATATGTTTGTTACAATTCTAAGCAATTATGACGGTAAGACTTGAGTTTCTCAAGTGTGAATTTACTTTTTTAAACTATGTGTACCATCTTCAAAACCTAGGAACGCGCATCTCAATTTTAAACAGGCTAAATTCCGAGCTTGCCTAAAATTTAGAACAGTTCGAATTGAACATAGTCCTGATAAATTGAGCCTTGTCAGTCGTTGGCATACAATACAGTGTGGTTCAAAATTAATATCGGGTTTTAAGGCTTTGTAGTATTTATTACAATTATACATAATACATCAAATGGAAGAATAATTGAAATAATATTGTACACAGGCATATGCATGCACTGTTTCCTCCGTCTACCGTTAAAAGTGCTAGCAATAAAGATTGCGACTAGTGAGCAGAGAGCGTTTTGTGTTTTACATTTTGCAAAGACTGAATCAGCAGTTACCGTGTAACCGTCTGTGTAGAGAACTTTACGGAAACTCTTACAACTACGTCCTTATCGTTTGCAGTTGCTACAAGCTCTAAAGCCTACAGACTACAGTTTACGTGCCAACTTTGCAAATGAAATGTTGCTGCATGACGATGAACATTTTCTGAATCGTGTCGTCTTCAGTGATGATGAATCGACATTTCACTTAAGTGGTGATGTGAACACTCATAATATTCGCATCTGGGGTCAACAAATCCCCACGAGATGGTACAGTAGCAACGAGACTCCTCTAAATTGAATGTATTTTGTGCCCTATCCGGGCGGAAAGTTTATGGGCCTATCGATTCGATGTGTGCCGTGTGACGAATGGTGCTCACATTGAACACTTGTAGCAAAAACTGAGTTGCTCTTTCATTTGATGTATTATTCGTAGTTGTAGGTTAAATGTAATGAATACTACATAGCCTTAAAATCGCGATATTCATTTTGAAACACCATGTATAACATACGATTTCATTCAAATGTGAGTGCAAAGCACCAAAGATAGGAATGCAAGCTACGGTTATGGGAACTAATTGTTCCCCCAAGCCCCCGGCTCGTCTGCAACTGCTTCTACGCTAGCAATATCTATTGACGTGAGATAGGAGGTAGTACAGCTAATGAGTGAACTACTGTACTAAGAATTGGCGGGACAGACAGATTGGGGTGTCATACATTTCTAATATGAAAAAAATATCTAAATATTTTCTCCTATATCATTATGCAATCCGTAACTCTTAAATGTTCTTAAGTTTGCAGAATAGCATTACTCACAGACTGATGTGTTTTCACTTTATATAATAAGGATGATGGGACGCTACCGAAAAATGAATAATTAAGAAATATATATTAATAGAACAATATATATGGAATGTATTATAGAACAATATATAAGGAATGTATTATAATACTCCTTACACAGATCGCGGAACTGTTACATGACTAGGGATGCACACGAGACGAGTCCAGACAAGATTTTCCTGATAAAATTCGAGTCGAGACACGGCTCTTCCAACAGAAAAATATACATTTTTCGAGTCGAGACATCACTTTTACAGTACATTTTCGAGACGAGACAGCCATGAATCTTGTCTCGTGCGCATCTCTATACATGGATCGGGTTTATGTTTCGATGTTGTGCATATACAGTAATATTAAGAAATTTTCAATAATTCATATTCCATTTTCTTAGGCAAAGTACATTTAAAGTAACTGTGGATGTTTACTAATTTCATGTAGGAATATTTGTTCAGTTAGTTATCCCAGAATATATGACTTTAATGATTTTAAATATTTAAATTGCTCACTCAACTAATTCTAACTCTGCCCCGCTTTTGGTAACACACTTTCTGTATTTATTATTATTATTATTATTATTATTATTATTATTTGAATTATTGTTTTAAAAAGTCTGATTTAACATACTACAAGCAATGGAGCCATACTTTTTTTTTTTAAAGGAAATACTTTCTCAAGAATTATGCTACTTTCACTGCAACTTAAACTAATTGAAATGCATCAGGCAACACGAGACGGTTATTGAACAAGCACGAAGCTATAGTAAATACATGCAGAAAAAAAGGATGTAACTATCAGTAAATAAAATTATAAATGGTAAATGACACGGTTAAAAATGTTTTTCTTCTTATTTCTCATTTTCCTTAACATTTTCACTGCTCTGAATATACAAGCAACCCAGTTGATCAAGTATTAGATCAATTGCTTTTCGGAAATTAATCCTGAATTACTTTTCTCTTGTTTTAAAATCTTTCCGTCTTAATGAGAAATAGGAAGCTGGATGAAAGCTCTACTATACAATGTGCCTGGTCTACATATTCTCACGGGAAACATCTTGTCAAGACTGATGCAAATTTTCTTGGACCGCTCGGCTATAGGATTCGAAGTTTAACGGAGTGATTAAAAAAAAAAAAAAAAAAAAAAAAAAAAAAAAAAAAAAAACGGAATTACATCTTAAAACGTTCATATGAGCGTCCACAAATTACGGCGAGAGGTCCCTTCCAGGTTGCCGAGTAGCTAGCGCACGTGCTTTTAGTGCACGCGGTCCCAGGTTTGATTTTCCCAATGGGAAGGCACAAGAAAATAATTTCGTACTCATTCACCATCCGTCTCTTTAGCCTAAAGGGCATAACTATGACTTTTTCTTTCTTTCTTTCTTTATTTTTTGCGAAGAAAGAAACAGAAACCTCTACAGCTGATGCACTCAACATAAGAAAGACCATAAATATATACATGTAGGTAGGTGTTGTTCAGTATGATATTAGGGATGTAACGATATATCGGTGTTGGTGATATCGGCAACTTTGGGGATTATCGGTAACGGTATCGGCAAATGGACACCGATATTTACCGATATATTTTCGGAACTATTTTCAATTTGTTTAATTTTTTATTAACAGTGACATTAATATTTAATCGGTCTGTTTGAGACAAAGTTGATCTAAATTATTATCAATTGTACAATCGATTTCTTTATGCATGTGTACGCCTTTTATTTGCACTACTCGTACTCAACTGATATGTTTAGTCTCTCGATGCCAACTAGTGGTGAAGAAAAGCCAAAGGTTCTCAGTCAGGATCATGGGCGCACGAAGAAAATTTCTAGGCGGGGGCCATGGTTGCTATATTACGTCTGGTATTAAGAGCCTGTATCATAGAGCCGTTCAAAGACACTCGAAATACCCCTGAACGTTATACAGTACCGTAAAACATCGTGGGAAAAAAGCTATTTGGGCCAATTCTAATTCCTCCCCTGGTAAGATTCCGTAATAAGAATAGACTTAGCGGCGCCGCCCCAGATGGGGACATACTTCGTAGTTTGTTGACATTTGTCAGACCTAAACGTCTACGGAAAATAAAGATACGAGCATGGCGAGAAGTTCCTGTGAGTACAAGAAAGGAACTGATATCGTCCCCCGTTATGAAAGGCACTGATGATACCATTCCCAAAACACACTTTTGTTCAGTTCTCCCTACTCGAAAAGTCCTGTAAATAGAAAGTCTTACTGCAAAACGGAACTGAAATCAGCTATTCTTTTCCTCTATATTAATATGATCACCTTTTGTTTCAAAGCGAAAGGTTTATTCACACACAAAGCATACACGGTTACACAATACAAAGCATATTCACTCTGGTATCAAAATCTACTTCCCTTTGACATTTTACTATTAAAAAAAAAAAAAAAAAAAAAAAAAAAAAAAAAAAAAAAAAACTCTTGAATTTGTCAAATTCACACACTGTACATAGTAAAAAGTTTATACTAATAACCTACCATGTTTTCTTTATGGGAATACGGGACACTTTAGATCCCCTTCCCCCCAAACTCTCCAACACAATCCAATAAACTGTATCTCTGGTTATGTATAACAGTATAATAGGCCGCGGTGGTTCAGTGGTATAGCGTTCACTTCTGGTGCATGGAGTCCTTGGTTCGATCCCAGCTCACTTCAAGTGAGCTTTGTAGTGGAAAAACACCGTGTGCGTGGGTTTCTCGTGGTTCTCCCGTTTCCTTCCACTTTCTTCATTCCACCATTTCATTCATTTCTCATCATCACCGTCTCCTTTAGCCTAGCCGACATTTATTTTTTCAACGGGTCTAGGAAAATTCGGTGTAGGAAAATTCGGTGTAAGAAAATTCGGTGTAAGAAAACTCGGTGTACAGAAAATTCGGTGTACGGAAAACTCGGTGTGGGGAAATTTTGGTGTACGGTAGATTCGGTGTAATACATATTGAATATTACCACTTACAATAATTTACGACATTTCATATTGTGAAAACGAAAACCATATAATGTAACGAATAAAATGTTATTACCTATTTCAAGAAAAGCAAATTTATTTTTCTGCCTTGAGTCCAATACCTCTTGCATGTCTTTTGCTGTATATTACTATAAACTACTTTTCATCACAAAATGAAGCTGACATTTTTGTCAGAAATAAAACAATTACAAGTTCAGAGAATAGTTATAGGAACAACTAAAAACACCTTTCCTATATAGTACATCATAGAACATATACAAGGTGATTCTTTTAAAACTCATGGATTTCATTTGGGTCTAGAATTTCTAACTGAAGTCCGATTTTCATGCGGTTTATGGCAAATGATCAAGGAACGTTGGAAGATTTATGGAACTATGCTTACTGGTTTAAATTCATTTGGGGTAATATCGGCCACGCCTCTAGAAAAGCAGCAAATATTCGCCACTGTACCGAATTGGAATTAGGTGAGGTGCGGTGTGGAGATTTGAGTTTCTTAGTTAGATGGCAACCTCGCGACGGCCAATAAGAAACAGGAAACTGGGCCGTTGTATTGAGAATTATGCTGTGCTACTATACCAATATGATCAGGACACAGTTGCAATAATGTACTCTTTGGAACAAAGTGATTTTATCGTTAAAAAGATTTTGGAGACCGGGATCTGTTGTTGCTACGCAAAGGGTAGTTACAAGCAACTTTGCCTTACGTTCTGTCCCAAACAGGAATACAATATGGTCGCTAGTGAATAAATTGCAGGAAACGGGATCGCTTCTGAGTAAGGCAGGGAAGCTTCGGACCTCGCTGGCGGATGTTGTGGAAGATGTCAGCCAAGTCACCCAAGATGTCAGCCAAGTCACCATCTTTTAAGTCACCCAAGAAATCCCTCTGTCATTTGTAGCGAGAAACTTTGTGGTGGACACACACCGTGCTCTTGGGTTTTCTCGGGGTTCTCACGTTTCCTCCCACTTTCTTCATTCCATCATTTCACTCAATTCTCATCATCACCGACTCCTTTAGCCTAACCGGCATATCCGTGGGACGTAAAACTTAAAGATTTCATTTCATTTAACTAACACTTAATTTGTATTCTTCAATTTTGCTTCAAATATCCAATATTTCATTCGAACTGTAACGTACAATGGCGAATATTTGCTGTTTTTCTTACGGCCTGCTCGATATTACCCCGGATGAATTTAAACCAGTAAACATAATCCCATAAATCTCCCATCCTTCCTTGATGATTTGCAACAAACCACAAGTAAACCGGACTTCAGTTAGAAATTCTAGAGCCAAATGAATCCGTGAGTTTTGAACATCTGCATATACATATGTAAGATGCAAAAAATATATTGATCAAAAAAGTCTTAGTGGAAAGGGCAATATAAAGCAGAATGGTTTTATCAGATAACAGTTGTACAAATAGTTGAATTCTCCTCCAATCAGACATTTTAGTTTGTTTGCCTTAAGTTAAGGTAAACAAGTACTGCAACCATATTGACTCCTTATTGATTTCTCCTTCAATCAGGCGTAGATACTTTAGTTGAGGCATTTATTTTTACACCTTTGAGCAACATAAATAATCTATGTCGTTTTTGAAGAATTTAGATTTAAATATTTATTTATAAAAGACATAAAATCGTCAGAACATTTTTAAAAAATCTACAATTTTCAACTTTACCCGCCTAGTAACCTACAGTTTTTTTTTTTTTTGAAGTAGAAAATTCTAGGAGACATATTCCAAAACAGCATAAAAACTTAAGTTTTAAATAAGATGTCGATTGGTATCGATGGTCACTTCGCTGTCACAAGAACGGGCATAAAAAAAAAAAATCTCGTCATGTAAGGGCCATGAAATGTTAAAATCCGTCGAAAACTAGAATTCAAATTATTTCACGATCACAATTTTTCAAAATTTGGTATAGTAGACAGTAAAAGTACGGTCTACACAAAGTTTGAACTTAAAACTAATACGCTCATTTATCCTCAAAGTTGAGTTTTTAATAAATCCTACGGTCTACCAACGAATCTTTCTTTACATCCAACATTCCCCACACCAAGTTTTCCGTACACCGAATTTTCCTACACCGAGTTTTCTTACAACGAATTTTCTTACACCGAAATTTCCTACACCGAATTTTCCTGCTCCCTTTTTCAACAATATAAGTTGCCGAAGTTGCAGATACTTTTCTCTCGTCTTTCCCTGCAATTAACTTTACGGACTGAAGATGTTTACAATCCAACTACAAAAAAAGTCCCTTAAAAACTTAAGATAATGTCATAAAAATGCTTTACAGAAAAACAATATGCAAACTGTTTAAATCAGTGACACAATCTATATTCAATATTCTTCGCGCGTTTAGCAGTATTTATTTACATGGTAATATTTGAAAAAAAAAATTACGTTTGTCAGTTTAATCTGATGAAAAGTTGATTTTTCTCCTTGTGTCGTGTATAATTGTCAGGACCAAATTTACATATTTCTAAGCCCTGGACCAAGTACAATTCTGTGCCCATAACCTCTCAAAAATATTATAACTCTTGTTACTTTATTTAATGTCTCTCTGAAGAAAAAGTCACTCATCTTTCCTGTGCTTGTATACATGTAGAAACACTCAAAACCATCTTACTTTTTTTTTTTTTTATGTTGGAGTGTGTTCGAGTTTCCACCAGGTACAATGGAAAAGACAAGTGTTGCAAATTTCGTTCGCTATCAAGTCGGACAGGGTATTGTGATAACTTGCTCAAAACTGTTACATGCTACATTTTATTGTTCACTCACATTATCCCAGCCACTTCATTACTTTTCGAATAAGCTTATATTGATAGCAGAAATGGGATGGAATTAAAATATGGGACATTTGCCTGTCCCGACTAAATTTATTGGGACGCGGGATTCTCGGGTCCAAAATCGGGACTGTCCCGTTTTTTACGGGACGTATGGCAGGCTTAATACTAACCAGTCACTGCCTTGTTCTTGTTTTATTAACATCAATTCTGCCAGTCACTACCTGTTGCCTTGTATACGCTCTTGTATCAAATGCTTTTGCGTCCAATGCTCTACTTGCCTCTTCTGTCTGTCTTTGCATGCCAACTCTATTCTGCTTTTGTCAGTGGTACAGTTCCCGATTCATTAAAGATTCTTCAAAATGTTTACGAATATCAAATGAACAAAAGTGAAGTGTAATCACTTGCAACAAGTAAAGAAACTTTAAACGAATATATAAATTTATTTCAAGATTGGACACTACACAAAACTTATGCCAAGTCTATAGGAGAACTGATAATTTGCAGCAGCTGGGTACCTAAGAAAATGTTAAACCGGACAAATCAATTGAACAAACCGGCATTCTTCAAATTGCCAACTATGTATTTTAATTTGCCAACTTGTCAAGAGATTGGGAACTTTGGGGGGGAGGCTCCCCCCTTTACCCCCCTTTAACGACGCCCCTGGTGGTGTGATACTGATGCGAACATAAAAAAAATCAGTGATCCATTGTAAGATTCTCATGTATTGTAGTGTGATGCTGATGCGAACATAAACAATCAGTGATCCAATGTATGGTTCTCATGTATTGTAGTGTGATGCTGATGCGAACATAAAAAAAATCAGCGATCCAATGTATGATTTTCTTTATTGTAGTATGATGCTGATGCGAACATAAAAAATCAGCGATCCAATGTATGATTTTCATTTATTGTAGTATGATGCTGATGCGAACATAAAAAATCAGTGATTCAATGTACGATTCTCATGTACTGTGGTGTGATACTAATGAAAAATGTAGATATTACATATCTTTGTTCAAAATGGAATGCTGTGAGAGAAAAAGTAATTTTGTTGTCAGTTTGTAACAGTGTCATCTCTGAATGAATAAAAATATAGGCCTAAATCATTACATGCATTTCTGTTTCTTATTTAATTTATACTAAACATTGTTTACTCATTGTTCATTATCCTAGTAAAATGATATTTTGCTTTGTGGAACATAATGAGGTGCCATCCAAAACAGTATCAGAAATACCAACTCCTGACTATAAATAAAACTTACCATTGGAAAATCATTTAAAAAAAGCACACACTGTACTGCTCCAAGGAGATAATAATAATAATAATAATAATAATAATAATAATAATAATAATAATAATAATAATAATAATAATAATAATATATCGTATGGAATTAAGAATCACACTTTCATCTACATTTTCCATTAATACAGATTATTAATCTTTGTACATTATTTCTTACATACCTACGTAGTATAGGTTAAAAACAAAATAATTTAGATATAAATGTTATTATGCAGTCATTGTATATTTATTTCAATATGTTTTAAATTAGAGTAGCTTGGTTACAGTTCAAATTTTGTATTAATAATTTTGTATTTGTGCTATACTTTATTATTAAATCTTTTTATAAGTATTATTTAGATTTTAAAAAATTCTTATTGAGAATTATATATATATATATATATATATATATATATATATATATATATATATATATATATATATAAGGGCGGATCCAAGGGGGGCTATAGGGGCTATAGCCCCCCTTCCCTTGACCCTCAGGTATACACTGGATAAAATGGACTTCAATCCTGTTTTACACTGGATAAAGCGGCAAACTATGGCTTAGCCCCTCCCTTGATCATATCCTGGATCCACCACTGTATATATATATATATATATATATATATATATATATATATATATATATATATATATATATATATATATATATATATATATATCAGTCATATTGAAATCTGAGGGATCCACCACTGTATATATATATATATATATATATATATATATATAATCTCAGTCATATTGATTCTCCCTTGCCCCGGCTCCTCCCTATATCACGCTCGAGTTTGAAACATCAAAACTTCTTTAAACCTGATTTAGTTCCATCTCAACATTATTCCTCCACCATAGGACTGGTACCGAACGATTGACATTTGTTTTGTCCTTTCGTTTATTGCCTTTGCGCCACTCACCCTCCTGCAGAGTTATCCACCCCCTCCTGCTTCCTGTGTGCTTCCAAGGTATTCACGAAAAGGCAAGGTTCCTCTGTTCTTCACGGGGTGAGGAGAGTGAGGAAGCTTGACCATACCAGAGGGGGAGATGGACTTCACTTTGCTGATCACAGACGGAAAACGAATGACACAATAATTTTGAATAAAGTACTTCGCTCCTTTCGTGTTTATGAATATACGAATTAAATAATTATGTTTCTTGTGCTTGAACTTTACAAATGAAAGCTACTTCTGTGGTGGTCTTGATCAAAATTCATGAATTTACTTCTATTTTCACGTTTGTAATGTTCGAAAAATTGACAACTTTAGGATAATAATAATAGCAGAAATAAACAATAAATTAGCAAAATGTATCAAGACCACCCTTCATTCAACCTTCAACTTGCTCTCCTCAAATTTTGATGAAGATTGGTTGTGTGAATTGGCTTCAAGGATGAAAGGAGATTACCTCTATTTCGCATTTTACAGAGAGGGGTGATACAGACTCTTAATATATGCGGTTTGCTACATTACATATACATTTTCGTGAGCGAGGTGTGTCCCACTCTGCCCTCCCCCTTCGGGCGCCCATGGTCAGGATAGCAAACACGTAATTTGAATCCCAAATGAGACAGAGGTTTCGATTCAGAAGAAAATGCCATAGAAGAAACCCACAAGACGCTCACTTTGTCATTATTTTCTACTACAGTACTTACGGGTTAAAAACAATTAGTTCTAAAGTTAATAAATAGTTTTATCGTTTTCCACTTCGCTTAAATAACCCTCTTTTTTAGGCCCGTATTTAGGTGTTATTCTGTGCTCGAGCACAGGCCGGCAAAATTTTGGATTTTTTAAAATTCACAATAAAGTAATACACAAAACTAGCAACCCGCAATGTCCAGCGCAAGAGCGAGAAAATATCTTCATGTGTTTCATTCGTTCTAATTATATTAGTTACTAATTAACTCGCTTATCTGGTTGTTTTCAAAAAGTCATACTCTTCCACCCCCACTCCAAGGGGTAAGGATGAACTTGAACCTCATGAAAACTGATACCGTTAAACTCAGCGACCACGAAAACTATGAATTCAACACTAATATCTGTCCTTTTCGATTACTTTTAAAATCTCGGCCACTTCCTGAGCAATGGAGTATGACCTTGAATTCTATTAAAACTGTCACTATTCATCTCGTCGATCCCAAAAACCGTGAATTCAACTCTAATATAGTCGCTTTCGATGGGCGGGAGGCGGAAAATTTTGTGCGGAGGCGGCAAATTATTTAGAGCACAGGAACGCACAATATATAAACACGGGCTTGCTCTTTTTGTTATGATATACGCAGCAACACCTGGTTCATCACGCATAATTTTGTAAACAATAAAAATTTGTAACGGTAGTATCCGTTTGCATTATAATATATGTAACAGAAACTGGTAAATACAATGTAACTACAGGGTGACTCAAAAATAGGTATACAGTACCGTACTGATGTGCTCATTGTATTTTATGTCATTTCTTATTGTTATCCATAGTTTCTTTATTATTTGTTCTTAATGTGTTTTTACTTATATCTGAAGCTCGGAAGAGCCGAAGCAATTAAAACCATAACCTATAATGTTATACTTGAACAATGCATGGGTGTATACCTACTTGTGGGTCACCATGTATATCAATCACTCACTGCTCTTGGAATTAAGTTTACACTATAAAAGTATTTGCTGCTTTTTAGTTTTTTATGTGGGCTGGATTAAATTTAGAGGAAATATATTTTTGTGTGGAACTTAATATGAAATTCTGATTTTTGTCTCTGTGGGTCAAATTTTGGCCTTATATCTAATATACCCTATTACAATGTTGATCACTTCTTTATTCTGAAAATTCTTGATACCGTATAAGAAATGTGTCCAAAAGTATGGGTATCGGCAGTATCGGCCTCTTCAGTATCCGTATCGGTACATCCCTATATGATATTTGTAGGATTACAAGCCTATTCCGTCCTCAATAATAACGTTCTGATCATATTCTGTAAATTTTATCCTTGATTTCGTTTGTCCAAAACATGTACCGTATTATTATTTTTTGAAGAAAAATATCGTTCTAAAAACAATAGCACCCTTATTTACACTATAAGTTTTTAGTCACGATAAATTGAGCATTGATATGGAAAGCCAAAGATGCTATATGCAAATATAATAAACATCGATAACATTCTTGTCACTACTCTAAAGAAATTGATAGAAGCAGCATTATTCAATCAATCCAGAATATACAACTAGTTGATACGCTACTCAATGCTTATAATTGCGAATACTATGAATGTCCTTGCAAGGAATAAAAGCATGATAAATAGAATTCTCAACTTCGCATACACCAACAGTCATAGCCGTATTAAGTAACACTGCACTCACTGCTCTTTTAAAACTAAGGATAACATCATGACTTTCTGTTTGGCTTCAATTATTGATGTGTGCGTGACTGATTCTATATTAAGGTGGTAATGCACTTCTGAAGGATATAAATATCCAAGCTCCCTTTCCCACAGAGTATGTTCAACACTACGTGTCCTTGTAGCGTTAGAGTAAAACATTATCCATACGGAACACGAACTGGGCAGATATTCCATTTCCCCCCTAACAGCACTTTTGTAATATAAAAATTAAAACATTATATATGCTCTTGCATATAAAGAAGTCATTTGCGTTGACCTATACATTCAGTTGTTTCAGCCAGCTATAAAATGCCACTTTGAAGGCCACTGGCTATTATGTGTTGAATAAAATAACTCGATCCACTGATATATTTAACCAAAGAACAATATTGTTTTAAACTACAATTCAACCAACGGAAACCGAACTTGTTTAAATGAACAAGCTTAAAAAATACAATAAAAAAAACTTTGTTTTCAAATTTAAAGGTACAGCAATTTTATTATTATTTCATATGAACTCAAGTATTTATTACACAAACTGCATACGGCAATAAAATAAAACAAGAAAAAAGTTTTGTCTTTCTCCTCGCGCTTCCGATTAAATTCCATATTCTCCTATTTGTAACTAGGTTCTTCAGTATTCTAGACACGCACAGACAAGCGCATAGCAGTGATCAATTTCTAAATTCTCCCTTCTCACTACGGCCATTATGCTCCCCCTCCCGAATTCTATTTTCCCCTTGTCCCGCGTATACGCTTTGAAAGTGATTGAGTTTCGTAAGGGGTGCGCGATGCAGCGAGGCAATGAGAAGAGAGGAGGGGAATATCCAAGACCACGGGAAGGGGAAAATTAATGTTTCAATAACTGCACAAAATGCACAATTCACACAATGCGGCAGCAAAACTAAGTGTTGTGACATTAGTAAATGCTGCGAAAACAGCACAGTATGTAACTTTTTGCTTTTAATATATACATACACATTGCTACATCTATACTTTCTTCTTTTGATTTTATTTATTACATGAAGAAAAAGTAGTTTTAAAAATAAAATCTTATAAATACCAGGCATATGAATGTTCTTGCTATTTGGGGATGAAAAAACGGTCGTAGGAGGCAACGCGAGTTTGACCTTGGAATAAAATGCGCCCAGTCCTTTCTTTTTTCTTTTTTTAATAATCTATTATTTGCTAACGAAAGAAAGAAAAAAAGTGTGCAGGACAGAATTACATGTTTCACAAATTGCTTTCATTAGTATTTAGTAAAGGAAAAAATTTATTTTCTATTATAAATAATATAATTCATTTTGCAATAGAAGTTAAATATACTTTTATTATTTTGAGTATAAGGGAAACAACGTAAGGGCAAATCAATATTTATTCATATTACTACCATGCAGCACACATGACTGAAAACTAACATCTCAAGGTACAATGTGCCAAGAATAAAGACTTCCCCGTGCCTTGATTCGTACACACAAAGGTTATTGACACCAGTATTGTGATATATTTCTTCTGGATGCACTTTACCTCTGCTTAGATTAACTAAATTTGATAGTTACACAATTTTACATAATGTACAGGGCTTTAAAATTTTGCTTGCTAGTACTAGCGAGCCAAAAAAATCTACTAGCCAGACCATTTTGTAGTCACAGTGTTTAATCGGACTACACTCGCCATTGGCGAGCAGGCTTTTCATGGCCTATGCATATATTCTCTAAACGATACTATGTTAACAAATTAATGTTACTAAAAGGATATACGATTGACGGTGAGACTTTTCCTGACAAAAACTCAGAGACAGTAATTAAAGTACCCGAATAATTAAAATATTCTTTTAAAAATCCTTGGGAGCATACTTTCAAGAGCATTATATTTAAAATCTACGTGAAATATATTTGATGATATTATGTAGCTGACAATTGGTGCGCGTGTCTTGGTTCGATTTCTGATGGACAGAATTTTCAATGTTAACCCAGCATACGGAACAAATTAGAAATTACATGGAATGCGATATAGAAGACCACAAAATTAGCGTTGGAAACCTATGTGTGTCTCAAAAATCATCTGATGTGCGCTACCGGCCGGCCATTTGAACTGCGACATAAGGAAATGTAATCCTTCATTGAATTTTGTATTATTTTCCCTGTCTTATAATAAAGATCTCAGAAACAAGACTCGTCTTTCATTTACTTTCACTATAAGGATGATGGTTTCATAAAATATTGCTGTTCCTTCAATCTTGCTATTGTGGGCTAAGTCGTGTGCAGTTATTTAAAAATAAATAAAAATAATCGAGTGTGGCGAACTACCTTCCTTTTTCAACCATACTGCTTTTAACAAAATAATAATATTTAAAGTCTCAAGCCCTATGGTCAGCAATCTCACCTCCACTGCACGATATCTTACCTTTGATTCCTAATAGGTTATATACACTGTTGGAAAAGCATCAATAACAACTTCCGATCCATCGTCCGACTCGAACGAAATTAATACGAAATGGATGTAGAGAACATGCTGATCTGAGATTGCCCGGCACACGACTACAGAAGATGCAGCTTGACGTGTGGAACACATGATGCTAGTATTTTGAAGGAAGCAGTGTATGAGAATCCGTTGATCCTGGATAAATGTCTGCGTCTGCAATACCAGAAAGACCCATCCAGTTAAGGCTATCGCACACTACGCCACTTCGTGTGTTGTCGCGACGCTGATATTCGACACACAACAGCGACGCCACAGATGCTAGATCTTACCTCATGTGTCGTGGGAATGTGACACTTTTTTTTTTTTTAAGCCAGAACAAGGATTGATTCAGACGAAGCCCCCCTTAAGCCGGTGACTAAATCCAGGACTTAGTCAGTATATTGCTAAATCCGCCACTGACTACATGAGGACCTTCATGCCTCGCAGCCTCTCTCTCTAAATTTTATTATGAAGTGCCACAAAGAATCAGCGTTATGCCTAAGTGCTTATAAAACATTATTTTCCATACCTTCATACAGTATACAAATATATATTAAATACACAGAACATATAAAAAAAATAACGAAATGTTATAAAATTGTATTGGCCTGGAGGATCTCAGTTCGTGAATGTGTAAAATATATTTGGAAATATCTGGTTATTTGTGCTATTTTTAATGCCTAATTTGAAATTGTGAAGTGAAGCGTACGATGCGAGTCCTGGGGTACGGGCGAAATTCTGACTTTTCTGTAAATTCAATCTAATTTCAAAGGTGATTTTACATTTTTAAATATTATTGATCCTTGTACTGAATTTGGACCCTTCCCGAAATAAGTTCCTGGGTACGCGTCTGACATAAAAACTGCCAACACAGTACCTTTCACTGTCGAATAAAAGAGTGCTCCCCAAACTTTACGGATCATGCGCTCTCACGTTTTTTTTTTTTTGTTTTTTTTTTAACAGCTTCCCGAAGAAACAACATAAAACTAAAGTATAATAAGATTCTAATCATAACATGAAATGACTTTTCACGCCTTCATAATTTAACCCCGGTGTCCAATTTAACAACTAGTTTAACTCCTGACGTTGTAGTCCACGAAGAGTCATAGCTGAATTGATGGAGTAGGTTCAACATGCTGGTGATAAATGGTCAGTTTATCAGCAATAAATTCGCTTATTTATGGCTCACAAAACCGGAGTTTGCTACCCATTAATACCCAAGCGCATCGACGAAATTACAAATATTGATGTTTAGATTTTTATTTGTTAAGATATCCTCGAAAACTTACTTTCAGAACGTAAGTGTTTTTACCTGTAGCCATTGCATTCATCCCCAAAAAATTTAACATACTCGTGAAAATCCTGGCTTTCCACCTGATCAAATATACATAATAAAATACATAGATTATAATGGTTTTTCGTCATATTCTAAAACATCAAATTGTTAAAATGTTTCAGTGTAAAATGGCCTAGTGCTGTATCTGAAACCTGTTATAAATAAATAAATAAATAAATAAATATGTATTTGCACCTGATTTACTTGTGTTTTTCTAAAAACTGCTTCTATAATAATTTCTCGCGCTAAAATCTGCATTGCTTCAACTTGAAATCACGCTCTTCTCGCACGTATTCGGAGGAAACAATCCCAGAATGCTGGGATCATTTCCATTCGCAATATTCCGTCGGTCTTCGCAGGTCGGAACTAGTTCTGGCACCGCAATTCATTCATATGTGCTGGGCTTTTTGTATTTGCATTCAGATACAGTGGAAGCGCCCTTATAGGGGTGCTTGGAAATATTTGGGCAATTTCAATGAAATGACACGATCGATTGGTCTCGATCCTGGCTGTACGAGGGTTGTTACATAAATTCTAAGCCTAACCAAGAAACATTAAACTAAAGCGTTTTTTACAGTGATTTGCACCCTTCAAAAACAAACCGCGTAACTCGATGTTGTATCACTGCGCGCACGACTATTTGCTGATTAGTAAAGAGGAAATTGTTTCGTCTGTTTTCCGCAATATTTCTGCTGCAGCATGTGCATGTATTTCTGTAAGTGCGATGTGCATTACTCGTCTGACTCTCACACCATCGCTGTGATATGGGGCAAAATATCCAGTACTATATAATCCCCCTTTCCTTTAAGAGTAACTGAACATTGTTGTTTTTCTAAAAATTGTAATTGCAGATGAAACTACAATGTGTTGTCAAATTATCAACTGAACGATAAAGAGATGGGGCTGGTATGTAACTGCAAGCATATTTATCATTATGGGAGATTATTTCTTCTTCATCTATTACCTAAATCATTACGCATATACGTGAAAACAGATGGTACTTTTCCCCCTTAAGTTCAATTTATTGATGTGCTTTCTTACATTGTATAGCATGCGACCATACAAATAGTAACTACAGTACTGCAAAGTAAATAAATAAATAACGTGTATATACAGAGGTTGTTCAGTCTACTTTTGGACAATTTCAACTTACCTAAAAATTTAGAAGAACCCAGCGCCAGGTCCGTAAGTGCTCGATGTGTTTCCCAACAATAGCCCGACAGCGTAATTTCCACTGTAATAGGCTTCTCTGAAGAACTGGGAGGGGAATTCTGTCCCATTCCCTTTGCACAGCTTTCCAAAGTTCTTCCACAGTTGTCACACGCCGTTTTCCCAAAGCCCGCTTCAGCAATAGTCCATAGGATTTGCATCTGGAGATTTAATAGTACCTCATTGAAAGGTATCACCTGTATACCACTTGCCTCCTCCATCTCCTGTAGAATGCGAGGGACGAGCGTGAGGCATGTGATGAAGCCTTGTCCATGTGAATGTGCACCAGATTGGCGTCATTTCCGTACATTGTTGGAATATCATGCTCGTAGATCGGCCGCATGATCTGCTCCTGAAAATACTGCGAATTTATTTTGCAGTTCTTCGCACCTTATGAATCTTCAGTTTACCTCGGTAACAGTAGCCAGTAACGACCATGAACCCTTTTGGGAAGGATTCTTTACAGACACGGACTCATCTTCTGAAGTTCTTGGCGCCTTTCTCTCGGTACATGATGGCTCTCGGTTTGCCGCAGTCGGAAAGGTAAATCCATGCTTCATCGAGCGGTACGACGTACATCTATCTTTGTTTTGTCAGATGCCGTTCGTACAGTTTCCGGGAGTTACACTTTCGTTCCTTTTAGTGGGCATCCGGGCAAGATGGCCGCGAACTTTCATGACTTTTTCCAGCTTGAGTTGATGGTGTAACGTCCGGCTCACAGTCCCCAAAGACACGTCAAGATGATTAGCCATACATCTTTGTTTTGGCGGATTTTCTTGCATTGCCATTTTGCGAAGTTTCCTCTGCATGGTGAAGGTGGCCTTGGTGCATTCCCGCTTCCTAGGCAACTTCGTTGGTGATCCAAATGGTGGAGCTTCGTTGCACTTGTACTTTTTAATAACTTTTATTCCACTTGAACTGATATTGCAACCATTCTTCTTGCACTGTTTTCTAATGACAGAAACACTAAAGTGGGCGTCATAAAGAGCCGCAACATAGCCTTCCCAAAACCGGCTTAGTTTGGGCGACATATTGGTCACAGAGCGGAAACCCACACACTTGGAAACAAATTTAACACAACACTCACAACAATGG
The DNA here is from genome assembly GCF_964235325.1 of Thermobia domestica. Lineage (NCBI taxonomy): Eukaryota > Metazoa > Arthropoda > Insecta > Zygentoma > Lepismatidae > Thermobia > Thermobia domestica. The sequence goes on along the minus strand of NC_137454.1, from coordinate 138,596,616 downwards.
TCCTGTTTTGTGCGTTATTGTCGTCCGTGCAGAAAAACAACTCCGTACCCAGGAAGCCACTGCACAACACTGCAGTACGCCACGAGCCAAGTCGGGCGACGGGGAAGGAACGAAATCGGCCAAAAGTAGGCTGAACAACCTCTGTATTATTCTATGAGAACATGAAAATTAGCTACTTAAGGTCATAATTTTCTTCAAGTGAATTGAACAACGTTGATAACGTTTAATAAACTATTTGCTTTTCTTCTGTACTTTATGGATTTTCCTTGTTTATGTTTAACAGAATGACTCGGAGCAGCAGGTAACCTGCTGGATTCCTTGGGCGACATCTTTAAATCGTGGCGTGCACATCACGTGTTTTGTCATTTGTTGTAACAATTTTCTCTTACAAATTCGATTTTGGTTCAAGATTTCGATCCCATATAGATACAAACTTTGAGTGGGTCCTAAAAGTTCTTACTATGCCTTAACAATACATTAATTAGTATAATATATTGCATTTGTTGCAGGCCCGTAGCCAGCCCAAGAATTTAAGGGGGGCGGAAAAAGTTAGGGGGGGCCCGACCCAATCATATTATACTTCATCACCATATTATAGTTCATTTGCAAGACTACCGTGAAACTTTCTTAGGGGGCCGGTCCCCCTAGCCCCCCGTGGATACGGGCCTGATTTGTTGTGTACTATTTGCTTATGGAAGAATCAACTGTTATTAGTCTCATTTTCAGTGTTGTTAACTCATAGTTATTTTTCAGTTTTTCACAAAGAATTGTTGTCAGACAGTTGTCATTTCATGAAAATGGGCAAAGAAAAAGAAAAAGAGAATACAAGTGTGCTCGCTGTTGTTATTGAAGATATTAAGTTCCTTATATTATAGTATTTTAGATCATTGTTTGACCTTTTATAATAGATGAGGAAATAGACAATTAAAAAAAAAGGAGAGAGAGAGAGAGAGAGAGAGAGAGAGAGAGAGAGAGAGACTGAAGTTAAAGAGGATAAAACCTGTTTTATTGATTCATTACGAAGTAAAATGAGGTTATTTTGTTCAGTTATAATTCGTATATCGCCTTTTTAAAATACGATCAGAATAAATGACCATTTAAGAGATGCAAAAACCGAATATTCGGTGCCAGAAATGACAATATGTACAAAGGAATCTTCAACGTTTAAGAATTTTATAATATTAGATAGGAAGGTTCGTAACTTTAAGACAAAGATTCAGGAGAGCAGTGCGTACGCCACTGCAAATGAGAGAAAATGGTTCCTGATTCTCCTATCACAAGCCCATGCCATTTGATTTTTAATCTCATTGTTTTTCTCCATTCAGTTTGTTCATTTCTTAGCACAAAATTACATATAATTTTTTGTTTAATTAGTTGGCAACATTTCTGCACTGCAGTCTGCATTGTTTACAAAGGGTGCAAAAGCTTCGTGAAAATCAGAACAGACATGTAATACTTTTAGGCCGTATTTATTGAACTTTCCTATGATATCATATCAAATTTGGTATTACAGGTTCAGAAAGACAGATGAGTGAGCAAAGTATGAGCAATGGGAGAAATTGAACGCAGGCGAGAGCTGTTATTGAACATCTCTACAAGAAAGGTTTAAAGTCGTAGGAGATCTACGCCAACATGGTTGCTATTTTAGGTGATAGTGTCCCTTCATAACCCTAAGTGAAGAAATGGGCAATCAAGAAGACACTCGATCAGGAAGGCATAATTCACGAGAACATAGATAAAATGCATGAAATCATTATGAATGACCATCAGGCAGATTGCTGAGACAGTGGACTTATCTATTGCAAGCGTTTACCGAATTACAATCCAGGACCCAGCATCTGGGAATGAGCACGTTTTGCGTGAGATGGGCGCCAATACTTTTGATACCTGATCAAAAGCTCACCAGACGCAACATTTCAAGGACAATCTTTATCTCTTCTGGACAAATCCTGATGCCTTTTGAAATCGATTCATAACAGCAGATGAGACATGGTCCACCATTACCAATCAGAGTCGTAACAAAGTTATAAGCAGTCGAAATACCCCTCATCCCCTCTCTGAAAAATGCGAAGTCTCTGCCTTGAACTGGAAAAGTGATGACTACAGATTTCAGGATTCGGAAGAGATAGTGATGGTGGATTATCTTGCAAAGGGGCGAACAGTGATTAGGGAGTACTATATAGGTCTTCTACGACAGCTGCGTGATAATATTCGGCAGAAGCGTCGTGGGAAACTGATAACAGGTGTGCTTCTCCATCATAACAATACTCCTAGCCACAAGTCAGTAATCGTAATGGCAGCGATTCAAGATTGCGACTATGGATTGGTCCTCCGCCCAGCTTATTCGCCTGATTTGGCACCTTCTCACTTTCATCTCTTTCCAAGCTGAAAAAGAAGTTGGAAGATACTTATTTTGACACTGATGATGACGTTATGCAGGCCATAGTAACAAAAGAAATACTGACCACAGCTTCATTACACACTGTATTTTAAACTATAATGTGTTACAGGTTCGGATATCTACCATATAATTCATCAGACACTATATATAACTAACTAACTAACTAACTAACTCTATGGCCTATGGAACCCGCAGGTTCAGTGCCGCGTTCACAAAAGCTCTCCACTGACTTCTATCCTTAGCTAATTGCATCCAGTTTCTACTTTGTATTCCTATCTCCGCGAGATCCATCTTAATATTATCCTCCCATCTGCGCCTAGGTCTTCCTAATGGTCGTTTTCCTATGGGTCTTCCAGTCAAGACTTTGAAAGCGTTTCTACTTTCTTCCATTCTAGCTACATGACCTGCCCACCTAAGCCTCCTAGACTTGACGACCCTAACAATGTTGGGTAAACCGTATAAGCTTATTGACAGGTATAACCGTATACAGATATAACCGTATATCTGTATCTTCATTTGTGTTCTATAGTGTCTGATGAAGGATATGGTAGATATCCGAAACTGTAATACATTATAATTTAAAATACCGTGTGTAATGAAGCTGTGGTCAGTATTTCTTTTGTTATAATATCCAATCCATATCTATGGAGAGTGTTATTATGCATGCCATAGTTGAAATTTTGCACGTCTTCGAGAAATCACTTTTTAGAAGCGCATTAACGCACTTGAACATCGATGGGCAAAATGTGTTGATTTGTTGGGGAACTATGTTGAAAATTAACCAACTAAAAGTAACCATCCATAAACTCTCTACTGCTCCGTACTGCTAAGCCAGGTAGGCTTAGAACTTTTGTAACAACTCTCGTACTTCTACTGATTCATAAGTCAGCCACGACACACAGTTTAGAAAACCCTGCGTCAAGACAAGACGAAATTTTACTGTAACGGACGCAATAGCCGTTGTATCAGAAGGTAAATGAGGGAAGGAAAGACTACAACTGACAAACGGTATATTAATTAATTATTTCTTCTAGATAAACAAAGTGTATTGAATCTCTCAATTTTGCCTAAGGTGGCAACAAGGCAATAATAGAGGATATACGGCAGTATACGCCATGTACTTTTAGTCATTAGAGCAGCCCTGCCCACGGCGAGCAGATAGTGGAAACTCTCCTCGTGAACGCTCACGAGCATTCTACGGGCAAATACCATTGTTCGTGCTTCGTGGATCTTCGGGTTTCGTCCTTAGAGGAGCGGGAGTGTTGTCAACCTTGGCGGTAATCACTAGCTTACCAAAAATAAGTATGTATGGTAACTGATTGCCATTTAGTGTAAAGTGTTTTTTTACAATGTGGTAACCGTTAACTATAGACAATACAAACTTGTAACAGCAATCAAATGATAAACTATGTACGTTCCTTTTCTTCTTTTTTCTTTCCTTTTGTTAAAGAAGGATGTGGGTTTGTTATATCCGAGTGTGGGTTTGTTATATTGTGTTGTTTCGCTTTTTAGGAAAAGAGATAATCTGTTGATACGAAAAAAAACTGTAGCACTTGTTTGCAATTATCTAAGTATTATCTCCAGAAAATTAGCTTATGCATGTATGTGTGTACAAATAGGCTTAGCAAGGGGTTGGTTGTGGAGATTAGAAGCCACTATTACACTATGGATAGGAAGAATAGTATTTCTTACTCCACTTTTAAAGTTACTTTGATCGCAAAGAATCAAACAAAATATTAAGAGAGCCAAAGAGATTTTCCATTTTTAAGAGTGACCGTTAGTGACTGCAATTAGTTTTTTTTTTTTTTTTTTTTTTTAACAAGGAGTGTCTTTTTAATAAGGAAAAATGTATTGTCCCTGGTTGGTTGCTTGCCGGTGGCTTGTTAAAAGTGAAAAATAATGTTAAATCATTTCAACGACTGAAGCTACACGCTTGTCTTTCTTCGATAGTTACTGACTGATTTTGAAAGTCACAATGTTGTAGGCCTACTGTAATAGCGTAGGCCTACTGTAATAGCGTAGGTCTACTGTAATAGCGTAAATTCGGAAGGAAACGTTCCAACTGAATGATACGAACAATTATTCCCAATGTCTTGAACATGAAACGTGGGTTGCACGGATAACGCTTAAAGTAGGCTGGACTGCACTGGAATTTCCTTCCGGCAAATTAGTGTTTGGTCGGAACTCAGTTCTTCTGTGTAATTGTCTCTTAACAACATTTGAACATTTCTTTTAGATAATAATAACTAACTAACTCTATGGCCTATGGAACCCGAAGGTTCAATGCCGCGTTTACAAAATATTTCCACTAACTTCTGTCCTTAGCCAACTGGATCCAGTTTCTACTCTGTACTCTTATTTCTGCAAGATTCATCTTAATATTGTCTTCCCATCTACGCCTAGGTCTTCCTAGTGGTCTTCTTCCAATTGGGTTTTCAGTTAAAATTATGAAAGCGTTTCTAATTTCTTCCATTCTGGCTACATGGCCTGCCCACCTGAGCCTTCTACACTTAATAACCCTAATAATGTTAGGTGAGCGGTATAAACTATGCAATTCCTAGTTATGAATTTCCTCCAATCCCCATTTTCATCCCTCTTTGGTCCGAATAATAATAATAATAATAATAATAATAATAATAATAATAATAATAATACGCATTATTATTATTATTATTATTATTATTATTATTATTATTATTATTATTATTATTATTATTATTATTATTATTATTATTTTCAACCTCCCGTCGTTATCCTATCAATCTAGCAACGAAAGGCGTTTACAACTTAGCAAACGTGAAGCGAGTGACAAGTTACAGACCGAGTGCTAATTTAATACAACGTCACGAATTGTGTAAGCAAGCTAGAAAGGTCTGAAACAATTCGTTTCCGATTTTTGCAGTCGTTTTTACGTCTGTAAAATGACATGTTTAATATTAGTTTCTTTCTTTCTTTCTTTCTTGTTCATTTGTTAGTTACTTCAACGCTAACTGTAACCTCTATCATGCGTCTTCCTCGACCAAAAAACGTACCAATTTTATTTCCTGCAGTGTTTTCGCGTCACTGCTTTCGAAATGGGGAGGGGGAGAGCACACCTGCACATTGCACGCTTGCGTCTGCTCAATGCTTATCATCGTGCGAATTTCTGGCCAGGCTTGGCCATAGGTTTTTTGCCATCATGTGTGGTTGGCAACACTTATCGGATGCAGTGGAAGAAGCGAAGCTAGCAGCACCTGTGCTCACCTGTTCTTATCTTCGCTCGTGCTCGCTCACGCTTTGGCTCCGGGAGCCAATTCATGGACAGGCCTGCATTAGAGTATATCTTTTGGTTCAAGGCGTATAGTATATTACAGGCATTTATATTATTCATTTAATCGGATCATGGCTCCAGTAACAAAGCGATTATCACTTTCTTTTCTATTCTATTCTTAGCCGTTGTTCAAGTGTATCCATTATGTAAAAAGAAACACATTTCTGTAACTACGCTGCGCTTACAAAAAGATATTGGATAGGTAGGATTAGATTTAGTGTCTCTTTCAGCAAGGAGCATTTAACATCCTCGATCCTAACGTCCCCTACAGGGAACATGAAATAACTGATTTTTAAAGAAGTCTAGTGAGCAATGATTGGAGTTTGCAACGTCTGTACATATTGTTGATAGATGTCAGTACGTAATGTGATGTATTTTTCGTGCCAAAATTTTGTACGTCGGTTCTTAAATGTGTTAGAAATATGTCGTAGTAAAAAAAAAAAAAAAAAAAAAAAAAAATCAGCGAGCGGGTGTAGGTAAGTACTTTTATTTTTAGTTAGAGTTGTTCCTTGAATACTGAAGATAAGTTTAATTAATCATAAAAAATTTTGAAGACATATGTAAGAGTAATACGTCATTTGTACTTTCATGGATAGAACAGCAAGCGTGGAAACTTGAATGTCTCCTACAGGAGGGGACATGGGATTACTCGTAACCCACCCTAAGCACTCAAATGTTGGGGTCATTTTACGATAATTTTGGGTCTATATTAAATATATGTAAAGGAAAATTAGTAATTTGAGACAAAAAATTTTTTCCCAGGACTGAGGAGGATATATGACGTGGATTTACAGCTTAACGTGAAATCCGTAACACATGAGCTCCTGCAGAGATTCAAACCCGGGTCTCCTACCCTGAAGACTCATACGTTAATCATATAGCCAGGAAATAGGATCATTACGAGAGGGAGGGAGAAAAATTGGAAAGATTACGTGATATATGTCAAAGTTTGTGTTGTTGTGATCGATAAATATCACTATGAAAGCTTTAACTGTGATATTGATATTCTACCCTAGTGCTCATCGTAATTGTCATAATTCCTTCTCTCATATCGGGTGCGATTACCTATCGTAATGGGTGCGTACCTACACTCATTCATGCTATTAATTGAATGATTTATCTTGAATGGTTTTAGAATACCATTATAGCCTTTATATTTTCATGAAATTGTAGACCTGGATGGAACAATCTAACTCAGTGGTTCTCAACCTTTCTGAGCTTAGCGCCTTCTTGGGTGAATCTGGTTGTCCTGAGCGCTCCCATCATGTTTACCCCAATTCATCCATGCGCAAAGCTGAACAAACTTGGAAGAAACAGTCTAGGAACCAGAAAAAGCCTTCGGTTCTTAAAATCAACCTGAATATATATGGTATGTGATACCACAAAGTTAATAATGTCGCCAACTCAACGAAGTTTTATATATATGAGGTGCACCAATACCTACCATTACATTTGAATTAAATATGAATTTTCAAATACCTTTAGGCATTTTGAACAATAATTAAAAAATGAGAAACACAAGTTTCCCATTCTCTTCTGAAAATTTTACGGAGCTTATGTTTAGCTACATCTATTACAACGAAGTTCTCAACTTGTATGCTACACTGTAGATTTTTACTAGAAGTTAATATTTATTTCGTTTATTATTATTATTATTATTTGTGTTGTTAACCTATAAACGTAGATATTGCTTAGACTACTGCTGTACTTAGATCCACAATCATTAATACATGCGTTTTACTTTAATTTTTTTTTTTAAAGCCCTTTTTATTGTCATACAGAATGGAAGGTAACAACACCGATTTATATTTAGACAGAACGCATACTAGTTCCTGTGTAATTCCTTAAACCGCTTGGAATAGGCCCTATAGTTTCTAAGCCAAGGCATTTTGAAAAGTGATTTTTCGAATATTCGGCGGTTCATAATCTGAAAGATGTTTTTCGATCCATGTTTATTAGCACTTTTTTCTTTCATTTAAGAAATCACCTCCTAAAGTTTTTCGGTGTTGTTACCTTCCACTCTATATCTATTTTATAATATCCACAAAACTGTGTATACCCTGTGAAAATTGTAGGACTACAGCACTAGACAGCAACACTAGATATCCACACAACATTTACATACAATGGGAAAATTGAATACAAATTATTTATGAAGTTTGTTTTAACCGCTCTTAATTAAATACTAGAAGCTAAAAGCATAATTAAAATATCCTATCAAAAAAAAAAAAAAAAAAAAAAAAAAAAAAAATACGATTCAGCATTGCTGCAAATCGAGTTAAGCATACCTATTGTTTAGTAAATGCCATATTTCGTAGTAAAAAATAAATAAATAAATTACATGCATGGTATGTTAACGTTTACGTAGCTACGCAACAAAAATGTTTATATAGCATAACACTATCTTTCCAGAACAGAAATGTCGTTAAATTCGTGAACCTTTAAACAAATTGCATCCATTCGTTACCCCTCCTTCTCGAGAAGGCCGAAGTGGGAGGTAATACCCACATCCGGAAGGGGTAGAAAGGAGGGGACAACAGTATTGATTCAATGAACTCTCAGGCATTATATGTATAACGCTAGCGGGGGGTTCACTTGCAAGGTTATAATTTCCTCATAGTTACACTGAATGAAATACATTACAGATGCAGTACTAACATCACCGCTATTTTTTTATTATTAATTGTGTATTAATTAACAAGCATATCAGTCGTAACACGAAATTATTTTATTTAGTTAAATAATGAATAAACTAAATAATTAGTTTATCAGACCACGCGAAATTACTTGTTAATACATGATTACACAGTGTCCTGAACGTTACGCATCATTGAGTTCCGAAGCATGTATCCCAGAAAATATACGAAGCGAGAAGAAACTTCTTTTGCAGAAATTAAGCCCTGTATATTTAACATACTCAGCAACATCAAGAAATTAATCATCATTTGGTGAACACTGTTGAAGAAAAAAAATCTGACAGTAGCAAAAATCCCTCCCTCCCAAAGTGAACATTTTTATGCAACACACATTTACGTCTAAGCCAGAGTTTCTCAACCTGGGGATCGCGAGAAGGTTTCATGGGAATTGCGAAGTTAAGAGGAAGATATATACTGTTAACACACAAAAAAATCTACTAAATATTTTTAACAGGTGCAAAGTTGTTTAAAAGTCAATTTTAATGAAAGGTACAATATGAAACGAATTAGAATTGTATACTGAAATACCAGAAAATACAAATGCAACAAAACCTTAAAATTGAAAGCTAAGGAGATACCTGAACATGGTGTGATTTCATTAGTGCGGCAATGTCGGGTTCAATCTCCGTGACGCACGTTATCCAGCCATTTCAAATACTCAATAACTTTTCTAACAACTATCCAAGTTTTTTTAAAACCAAAATTAGAAATAACCCTATTTTTTTATCATATGACCCAAAATCACGGCAGTTACGAAGTTTTAAAATTTTGAACCTGTTTCCATTTTGAAACAGTACGACGGGTCAGATTAGATACTTGTAATATGAATGAAGTGACCAAATTTGGTTACTTTTTTAGGGAAGGTCCATTTGCTTTTAAGGAAGTTACTGTATCCAATATATATAAGAAATGGATTCTACTATTATGGAAATAGATAGATATTGTGAGTTCTCCACAATAGGTATATTAAAAATCCCACACAATCTTATTACAAACCATAAATTATAAGGAGGTCGTTGGTAAAAGGGGTGCCAAAACGGAGGTCGTGATAAGAATTAAGTTGAAAACCACTGCTCTAAGCCAAGGAACAGCTTGATGGCCACATATTGAATAATAAAACGAAAGTTTCTGGGTAAAACCATACCATATTGTAAAGATGCATAAATGATAAATTGTAGAAACCCATGCCTTTCAATGATAGGAAGCGTTCTAGCAATATTTGGTTCCCATGCATAGTACCATTATCAAGAGTTCTCTAAATAACATCTTCACACAAAGCAGAACTCTTCTTTACCAACGATTGTATCAACACTGCAAGGCGATTCCGTGTATGCTACTGATATTAGTGTGAGCAAGAGGACAATGGTTTATGTTTTATCACTATGTCGATATGCTATTAGTGTCTCGCGAATGTAGAAGAAATTTTCGAGATGCAACACGGTTGTATCGAACACGTTACCCACAAATCTTCTCATATGGCATTTCTGCGTTTGGAGAGACGTTTGTGGCAACATGGTATTATAGTATCATCTGAAGATGGAGTTCGGGTTGTTACTATTTACAAGGCAGGGTACCCAGGTGTAACACGCTGATTGTGGTAGGATTGCACAGACAGAGAACATCGAAAAAGAAGCAAAACGTATATATATATATATATATATATATATATATATATATATATATATATATATATATATATTAGAGACCTGCACGGACCGAATTTTTCGGCCCGAGCCCGGCCCGACCTGATAAGTCTTTAAAAATTCTTGGCCCAAGCCCGGCCCGGGCCCGATAAATTTTAAAAGTTTCATTTTGTAACATTTTTCACGGGCACACTTCTTTAACGTTTGCATTTATTCTAATTATCGTTTAAAGAATTGCAATTAATCGGCCCCAGCCCGGCCCGACCTGAAGAGAAATCAGTGTCGGCCCGCCCCAAAGAAATAACAGAGTCGGCCCGCCCAAGCCCGGCCCGTGCAGGTCTCTAATATATATATATATATATATATATATATATATATATATATATATTTGGTCTAGGAATTAATTCGTGCGGTTGGTACGCACACATTGAAGCTGTAGTACAAACACAAAATACATAAATACCTTAAGAAAAATATTGTCCATCGCTAGCCACCACTTTCGCCCATCTGTCAGGCAATGTACGGATTCCGTGGCGAAAAAAGTCCTCATCCTTGGAAGCGATCCAGTCAGAGACCCATGTTTCGATATCTTCTGAAGAAGTAAACCGCTGTCCAATCAAATCGTTGTTCATGCAATCGAACAAGTAGTAGTCCGAAGGAGCAACGTCTGGTGAATACGGCGGGTGGGGTAAATCTTCCCATCCGACATTTTCTAAATAGGTTTTGACCGGTTTTGCGACATGTGGGCGAGCGTTATCATGTTGAACAATAAGTTTATCATGTCTGTTCTCCCATTCTGGTCGTGTTCTGGCCAGACTTGCTTCAAATGCATTAATTGTCGTCGATAACGTTCTCCATTCATAGTTTCACCCGGTTGCAGCAGCTCATAGTACACCACACCTTTCATATCCCACCATATGCACAGCATAACCTTTGCACAGTGAATATCTCGTTTTGGTTGTGATGGACCTGGTTCACCTGGTTTCACCCAGGCCTTTTTTCGTTTAGGGTTCTCGTAATGGATCCACTTCTCATCACCCGTAATAATTCGATGCAGAAACCCCTTTCTGCGCTGTCGTTGAAGCAGCAATTCGCAAATGGTTTTTCGTCTTTCAACGTCTCTGTCTTTCAATTCATGTGGAACCCAATGTGACATCTTTTGAATCATTCCCATGGCTTTCAAGCGTTTGGAGACTGTTGTTTGATCAACGCCTAATGCTGCTGCAAGTTGTTCCTGCGTTTGACACGAATCCTGCTCGAGCAATGCTGTCAATTCTTCGTCTTGAAATTTTTTTGGCTGTCCAGCTCGCTCTTGGTCTGCCAAGCCGAAATCACCACTTCTAAACCGTGCAAACCACTTCTGACACGTTCGCTCAGCTAGAGCATGGTCACCATACACTTCCACCAAAATACGATGACTTTCAGTCGCACTTTTCTGCATGTTAAAGTAATGCAGCAGGACACCCCGCAAAAACACTTTATCAGGCACAAATTGCGCCATGTTCACTTAACTACAAACTGGTGTTGTTAACGCTTTAATCCACTGCCCTATACTACGAACGATACGCGATGACAGGGGTTTGCAACACATGTGTGGATACACGGAACTGTGGGACGCTCCGTTCGTTGCGCCATCTCTTGTCCACCCGCACGAATTAATTCCTAGACCAAATATATATATATCGGCCAACAAGCGCATTGAAAGGGTCAAATAGGGGCATAAAAATGGGGTCAAAATGAAATTATGTGGAATATAGCGAGAACGAGAAGAGATATCAGAAAAGGTTAAGTGTACCAAATACTACCCATAGTCGACGCAAGGCAATGAAATAGAACACACCTATGCGAAGAAAGCAGAACATTCGGGAATGGACCAATCAAGTGTACATCGACGCAATGTGTTACGAAAATGAGCGAAAAGCATGGTAAGGTGCAGGAAGAAAGAAGAAACGAAAATAGAAAATACGTGTTTTTCCTTTGGGCGCATATGTTGCCCGTATGCAAAAGAGACGCAGATTCATCTCAATGCACGAAGATGGGAGGAGACGCAGGAAAGATGCAAACGCCGTTCCTATAGACAGGCAACGAGACCATTCTGCGCAGTGGGTTGCATATATCGCGTAATGGAAACCACAATGAAATAGATGTTGGAAACGAAAATGTGTGTAGGCAGTAGTAGTAACATAAAAAGAAAAATGTTACTATTACTGTTATGTTGTACGCATATTTTCGTAGCGATGTAATGTTGATACTTATGCGTGGTACTGATATTACTGTTGCTGTTTATCTTACATATGTGGACTACCTGCTATTACATTCTACTGTGCTATGCGTTTTGGTTCCCATTACGCGATATATGCAACCCATTGCGCAGTACTGTCCCGCTGGCTGTCTATACGAACGGAGTTTGCACTTTTCCTGCGTCTTCTTCCATCTTCGCGCATTGAGATGAATCTACGTCTCTTTCGCATACGGGCAACATATGAACCCAAAGCAAAAACACATTTTCTGTTTTCGTTTCTTCTTTCTTCCTACCTCTTACCACACTTTTCGTCCATTTGCGTAACACTGCGACAATGTTGTACACGTGATTGGTCCATTTCCGGATGTTCTGCTTTCTTCGCATTTGTGTGTTCTACTTCATTGCCTTGCGTCGATTATGAGTAGTATTTCGTACATTTAACCTTTTTCGATATCTCTTCTCGTTCTCGCTATATTCCAAATAATCTCATTTTGACCCCATTTCTATGCCCCTATTTAACTCTTTCAATGCGCTTGTTGGCCGATATATAAAAAAATACGTGTCGCTTCTTTTTCGATGTTCTCTATGTCTGTGCAATCTTATCACAATCGGTGTGTTACACCGAAGTACCATGCCTTGTTAGTCTACTCTGCTTTTCACTTGCTCTAAACGTATCTATAGCTACCGCTGCGTGACTTCAATTGAAGATGATCAACTTACTTCAGGACCCAATAGAATGCAATTATATCAACTCCTATGCATTATACAGGGTGGCCCAAAAGTAGATATACACCCCTGAAACATTGTAGCTTATGAGTTTATTTGCTTTGCTGTTCCAGGCTTATGGTATAAGTAAAAAGACATTAAGAACAAGTAATAAAGAAGCTAGGTCTACCTGTTTCATAACAATAAGAAATGATACGAAGAAATACAGTGAACAGATCAGTACGGGACCGTATACCTAATTTTGGGCCACCCTGTATTTTATGTCTCTTTTTATTGTATTGCACAGGGATCTTCTGAGTGTGCATTGATGCGACGCTTCAATTTGAATATTTCATTCGGATATTGCTAATTTGTTGTTATTCTATCACTTTTTATTATTGATTGGATTAGAGCCCAGTGTCCCTTTCAGCTCCGAGGTTATATGAGACATGAAAATACTCCTTAATGTGGGATGCGAAGCAGAAACTCCCACTGGAAATCAAACTTGGGCCTCCCATACGGAGGGTGCATACATTAACCATAGCCAAGTCGAGACAATGTTTATATTGTATGTGTTTATTTTATACAGTTATATTTTCTCATTCAACTGTTTTCGAAGTTTCGCACTTCTATTTAAGGTCTGTATACTAAAATATGTCAACTAATTCTTCTTCACACATTCCGACCAATTTGATGAGCTGTAACGAAATTCTCCGATATAGTTCACAGAAGAAAAATTTTATTTTACAATTTGCACAAAACCCAACTTTTAAATCAAGCAGAGAGACCTACATTATCCAATACTTGATATTGTTCTTAACCGTTAACTAGTATTTAACTGTTCACCGTTTCCTTAAAATGTTATAACAGCGATATTTTAAGAGCAAAAGTACAACTATACATTGTATACAGTAAACCCATGATAGTTAAAGCAAATATCATTAATTCTATTTAAAGGCATCGTCTTACAAACACAACACTATTACCTATAAGTAAGCATATGATAACTCAAAATACGTAGTACAAATTTATATATGTACCTTTCATTAATGGAAGCATTCCCCCCCCCCTCTTAAATCAGCAGCAAAATGTTTCCATTGCGATCCTATGAGGTTAATGCTCCCGTTTACCCACCCCCTCTTACACCAATTCTTGCCCCTTCCCCTTTACTTCACTTATTGATTCATGTAGGAACTCAACAGTGATCACTAACCGTCGTCAACATGACAGCCTATCTAAACAGAAAGCTGATCTCCTTTGAATGAGAAAATGAGCTAGCATGTTATTGAATTGTGTCGCTGATGAATAACAGTGTGCAAGATTTAACACCGAACAGCTGGCGACATTTCCTCCAAAACGAAATTTTAATATAACCAGTATTCTATTATTATTATTATTATTATTATTATTATTATTATTATTACGATCTAATAAATTCTAATGAAAAATGAACAAAAATCAAAGTTTTATTAAAACATTTGCTTACCATCTCAACTTCCTATTGTTTATTTACCATAATATAGCAGAAATAATAAAAAATATTAAAATATATAATGAAGATGTACTCACGTTTTCAATTTTGCAGAAGTTATATTTGATCTAGCCTACTTTACAGTGAATCTTTGAATACTTTTTTTTATACTTATAACTAGAGTTATGGATTTCAGGTGTTGCACCTTATATTATTATTATTATTAATATTAATACTACTACTAATAATATTCGTATCTTCTTGCACTTTTTTTGGCAATGCAATTATCTTTTTGCACCATTTCTCAATTCATCGGTTTTTCGCACTTTTTAAAGCTTTTTTGGGTCTTTTACCGTATTTTTTCCTATAATAATTAAAAAAAAAAAAAACAATGTGAGCGGGATCAAGTTATTCACATTCGTTTCAGTGCAGTTTTGTTAACCTTCGGATACCCAACGGGAGTACAAAAGCACCCTATGCTATGTTTTACTGTATATTTTATGTCATAGAAACCCAAGATTGACTAGCATTCTTTACATTGTGGGCCGGACTGTAAGGAAACTTATTTCATCAATAATAATTATGTTGTAAGGTGATCTGCTTACGTATGTGACTAAAACTACACTTGGAGTAGATTTGCATCCCCCTTGGGTATCTATGTTACCATTTTAGTTTCAAGTATTTTATTATTGTTAAGAGCAAAATAAAGAGCAGGTAATATCAGAGCCTATTGCAATATATCGTTGAAATATTGCATTCACATTGCAATATTGCAACTTTTCCTGCCACAAAAACTTTACGTAATTAATACAGTTCTATAGCGTATAAAATTTCCGTTCCGCTAACCTAACCTACACTAACACAACCCAACATAAATATACCAATATTATTGATGCCACAAATAAAAATATTTCTAGTTGCAAAAATTTGTATTAGGGTACACTGTACCCCTGTTGGGAATCCGGAGTTAAAAAATATTATGAGTATCCGAGGGTTAAGCGAAAGCTATTGAACAGAAAGTAAAGGAACCAATCACGCCTATCACCAATCGATATTGTTGAGGGCTTTTTTAGATACAGACATTTACTTAAT